>NC_134864.1:11585000-12301250 GCF_049852395.1 Peromyscus maniculatus bairdii
AGTCACCCATGAATCCTGATGCACGCGAAGGCCTTCAAATACCAGAAGAGACAGTGACCACACCCTGGGTGTTGCACTGCTCCCGTACTTTCTCTTCTGGAAATGAAAAGGTGCTGGTGACCTAGTCTCTTGTCAGAAAAGCAAGTCGTGAAGGGAGTCCTCTCCTACCAGGAGGAAAAGCATTTGTAGTCCAGGTCATGTCCTGGCTGGCTGGGCAGTGGGGGGAGGGGGAGGGGGAGGTGGTTAAGGTTCAGAGTGGGCTACCCGAAGGCTAGAGAAGGGAAGGGGAAAAGTTAGGCTTGGGATAAGGGCTAGTCCCCACGAGACAGGTAGACCTTCTGCAGAGGTGAGGAGCCCTAGAGGGAGAGCATCTCGGTCTACACAGCTTCCTTTGGCCTCAGCTGAGCTTCTTTGTAACCAAGGCATAGACATTGGTCTCGGGAACAAACCAAGAAGGCGGCCCTCAGCGCCTATGGAAGGACAGAGTCCCTCCAGGTGCCGTTTTCTGGCTTTAGGATTCTCCCTGTTGGAAAGACCACTCACATCCCAAGTAGGCTGGGAGCACTGTGGGTCCCAGTCTTTGATGCCACACAGGAGGCCCTGGTCCTTCCCTGGGGCCGCCCCAGTAATCTGAGGGTAAACGTACGTTCTCCTTTCTATTATCCCTCTGTACCACAAAATGAGGCCCCCGGAGAGGAGAACACAGAGCCTAGCTCTCCAGAGGGAAAAAGAACGTATGGAGAACAAGAAGGAGTCTACCTTCTGGCTGCTCTGACTTGTCCTCAAGGCCACACTGGGGGCAGTGTGGCTTCCCTTCCAGTTATGGAGACCGGGAAGGGCATTCAGCACAGGCCTGACAGGATTTTTGCCGGCTTGATCCTTGCTACAGGCCTGGTGGAGGCTGGTGGGGAAGATGAGGATGGTGGAGGTTGGACTAGCCTACCACTCTTCCAGTTCTTCCTTTCAGGAGCCCTTTGCCCCGGGGCTCCCAGCTTTTCTCTGTGAGCAGGGTCAGGAGACAGGGGTGAGGGGGAAGGCTGAGGAGGAAATGAGAAGAGGTAGGAAGAATCAGGGGAGGATGAAGAGGGTGCAGGGTGGAGACAGGAGGGACAGGAGGTAGGTAGATCCGTGACTCTCAGCCTCTGGGTCTCCACCCCTTTGGCCCTCTTGTCACAGCGGCTGCATGTCAGACATCCTGCACATCAGTATTTACACTACAGTTCCGAACAGCAGCAACATTACAGTTATGAAGTAGCCACGAAATAATTCTATGGTTGGGGGTCACCACAGCATGAGGAACTGCATTAAAGGGTCGCAGCATGAGGAAGGTCGAGAGCCACTGAGGCAGAGGGGACAAGGAGCAGCCAGGGTGGGCACGGTGGGAATGAGTCATCCTGATGGCTGGGTGCTGAAGGTGTTCTTCCTTCCTGCAGGCAGGTAAACAGCAGGTGGCCCCCAGCAGAGTTGGGAGCCCTGCCAAACCCCCGATCGGTAAGCCATCTGTACTTGGTCCTGGGGTGGGGTCACAAACGGGGTGCCTCGGGGGACAACAGGAAGCCAGCAGCTTGGGTCACTCAATAGCCAGGCCTCCCATGATGTCAAGGGTGAGGTGAGAGCTTCCTGCTGAGCAAGCAGTAGCCAGGGCACTAACAGGAAAGGAAGGTCCCCACTGCAGGAGGGCTCAGAGAGGAAAACCCCTTCTGCCTGCTCCAGCCTTAGGACAGACTGTCCCCTCCTCCTCCTAGTTGTCAGCCACAAATTCTGGTCATCTCAGACTCTTTCCTCTTGCACTCACATCTTCCTACCTTTACATTTTCAGATCCACTTCTCCTACCATCCCCTAGCCCATGGCTCCCATCTGCCCAAAGTCACCTTCATTTTTGTGGTGGGACCTGCAGGGGTTCTATCTGGGATCAAGGACCCACACTCCCCATCAGCTCAGACAGTAGACAGCACTCACGCTTGCTCCTAAGCATGACTCTTAGGGAAAAGCAAAGCACAAAGTAGCAAGTTCAGGCAAAGGTCTGTGGGAATGCAAACACACACACACACACACACACACACACACAGTCGGAGCGGGTGTAAGATGGCCCAGTAAACACTTAGGATTCCATGGAAAATGAGCACACAACCGCGTGGGACCCAGCGATGCACATGGTCAAGGGAGGTAAATGTTGATATTGCTGGGTTGTTTTTTTTTTGGGGGGGGGCAGTTGTTGATAAATAATTTACACACCACAAAGTTCACCCATTCTCTCCTTTTTCTGTTGTGAATGGGGAGTAAGATGATCGTTTACATGCAAGCTTTTGGGCGGACATATTTTAATTTTTCGTGAGTTGACGGTTTGGGTGACATTGCCAGGTCATAGGGTTTTTGCAAAGAGAGTTCCCTGTTTCACGTAGTACCACAGTGTGCGAGGCCACACTCTCAGCACAGCACAGCAGCCCCCACAATTGCCTCTGTTTAGCACAGTGGGTGTGAAATGTTATTGATGTAGAAGAAACTCGGAGGGATAGATTTTGCTTAGGAGACTAAGCAAGTGGAATCTAGCTAGAATGCTGCTTCCAAACTACCCCAAAAGATAGTAAGTAGTCTGCAAACCGGCACTATCAGAGAGAAGCAAAACTTAGTATGTAAATGTTTACTCGCTTGGATTGAGCAGCCATTAAGCCCCGATTCCCATACCAAAGACATACCTCTCCAGGGCAGCTCTAGGGAGGCAGTGCAAGGTCACAGCTATGACCAAGTTCCGGTCTGCCATTAAGTCCCCTGCGTTCTTATTAGGAAAAGCAAGATGACCATGGGTCACAATTAGTAACTGTGGCAATATCTTTGCAATGTAAATCTCCTCTGCCTAAGCAACCACACTTGCAGTCCCCTGTCTCAATGTTTAAATTGTCTGAAGTGTAACCTGGGGCCAGGACCCGAAAGAGATTTCAGGATGACAGTGTATGCAAAATGCATAAGCCTGAGGAGGTGTATGCAAGCTAACGAAACCTCCTGTTGGGGGTCGACAACTCTTTTTTTTTTTTTTTTTTTTTTTTTTCTTTTTGGTTTTTTGAGACAGGGTTTCTCTGTGTAGCTTTGCGCCTTTCCTGGAACTCACTCTGTAGACCAGGCTGGCCTCGAACTTACAGAGATCCGCCTGGCTCTGCCGCTGGGATTAAAGGCGTGCGCCACCACCGCCCAGCCTTGGGGGTTGACAACTCTTAATTTGGCGTCAGCCCCAGTCAGCCAGTAAAGGGCTGTCCTTTATCTCTAAGTGTGCTGATGATTGCTCCCTGAGAAGGCGGACTATTTCTATAACATTATCTCACTATGGATTGGGTGTGTATGTTCCTAATGACTAATGATATGGACTGTCTGTTCTTATGCCAATTGGATATTTCATATCTTCTTTAGACGAATGTCTCTTCAAAACCTTTGCCCATTTTTAAGTTGTGTGTCTGTGTGTCTGTGTCTGCATGGCTGTTAGATTGTAAAAATCCTCTAAATTCTGGATACAAGTCCCTTATCAGAAACACATTTTGCAAACATTTTCTCCTATTCTCTATGTTGCCTTAACCTTTTCGATCGTGTCCTCTGATGAAATGTGTCTTACCATTTGGTCCAAGAAATCACACCTGACAGGTTCTTTTAGGAGTTTGGGACCTAGACTGTGGGAACCAAGCTACGGAAGGGATCTCAGGAGGACACGCCCAGCCTCTGCTCCTGATCTGCATGGCACACTCGCCTGCCCTCCAGCCTGAACTGCAGCTAAGGATAGGGCTGGGCAAGAGCCACAGAGAAGCCCATGGCTCTCACTTCCCATCACAGCCCCTGTGCCCTAGCTGAGACCCCAGCAACCCTGCCCTGGGCCTGCATTCCACTAGCCCACACTCTCTGCCTTTGTCCCCATGGATCCCTGTAGATTTTGTTCTTGTTTGGGAAGAAGACCTGAGGAACCAAGAGAGCCCTACCCAGGACAAGACAGACACACGTGAGTTCTGGAGGGAGACCTTTCTGGAAAAACTTCGTCTGGCTGGCCTGCATGTAGATCAGGTACGTGGGGGTAGGAGTGGGGCTCTATAATTCTGCATGACTTTGCTCTGCACGCCTGAGGGCTTACTATCAACAGATATAAAGCAAACAAGGCCCCAGGGTCCTGCTGGATACCCACCCTTCCTGTGGCTCGGAGCCACAGACCCCAGGCCAACAAGAACATGGAGCCATCCTAATGCACTAGGCTCACTCACAGAGGCTGAAGCCTTCAGGGAAGGGCGATCAATCCATAAAACTGCCTCCATTTTCGCCACCCATTGCCTACCAGCTTGTGTCATTTGTCAGCATGTGTCATTTGCAATCATTGTTGGTGTTTATAGGATTAGCAGATTCGAAGGTCCCTTTGCATGTTTTGGTTTTTGTTTTTGTTTTGTTTTCTTTTTTCTTTCTTTTTTTTTTTTTTTTTTTTTTTTTTTTTTTTTTTTTTTGGTTTTTTTCAAGACAGGGTTTCTCTGTGTAGCTTTGCGCCTTTCCTGGAACTCGCTTTGTAGACCAGGCTGGCCTCAAACTCACAGAGATCCACCTGCCTCTGCCTCCCACGTGCTGGGATTAAAGACATGGGCCACCACCGCCCGGCCCCCTTTGCATGTTTAGTATGATAGTACCAAAGAACAACTTACACAGTGATTCCAGGGAGCAAGAGAAAATCATGTAAGCCCTGGGCAGGCAGGCAATGGGGGATCTCAGGGTGGGGGTGTGCAGAGCCCTGTCTATTCCCATGCCCTTCACTGGTAGGTCTTTATATACATATTCTTCATCCTCTGCCATCCCAGCCACCTTCCTCTGTCCCCAGCAGAGGACATCATAGTCCTATGCTGTCGTCACAGTCCCCGCCCTAAGAATCAGTTGTGGACCTTCTGTTAATCGTATCAGAACTCAGCACTGCAGCTTGGCTTTGTCTGTCTGACTTTCATCAATAGAATCTGCTCCTTCCATTTTATGTGGCCTGTGAGGCTCTCCTAACAGCAGGCGCTGGCCAGCCTGGCTGTGGGCTGGTGGGTGTTTGAGTTCTTCCCTCTTGAGGACCCCAGTGACAGCTACCTGTCGTCAGTCATCTTAGGGTGGCTGTGGATTGCATTTCTCCCAGGAGCAGAGTTGATGACCCGCTGAAGCCTGTGATTGTGACCACACCCTTCTCTCGATTGGTGGCTCAATTTACACTGCCATCTGGGGGTGAGCCAGCACCCCCTTGCTCTGAATATTCTCAACACGTGGCAATGTCAGACTTTTCCATCTTTATTGTCAGCTGATACACAGCTGTACCTCCCCCTAATTTTCCTTTTTCCTTTTCTCTCATTTCTAAAGAGGTTGTGCATTTTTTTTTAAGATTTATTTATTTATTATGTATACAGTATTCTGCCTGCATGTGTCCCTGCAGGCCAGAAGAGGGCACCAGATCTCATTACAGATGGTTGTGAGCCACCATGTGGTTGCTGGGAATTGAACTCAGGACCTCTGGGAGAGCAGTCAGTGCTCTTAACCACTGAGCCATCTCTCCAGCCCGAGGTTGTGCATTTTTACACATTGATGAGCCATTTGTGT
Organism: Peromyscus maniculatus bairdii; assembly: GCF_049852395.1. Taxonomy (NCBI): domain Eukaryota; kingdom Metazoa; phylum Chordata; class Mammalia; order Rodentia; family Cricetidae; genus Peromyscus; species Peromyscus maniculatus. The sequence goes on from NC_134864.1 coordinate 11,590,585, forward strand.
TTCCATGAAGCTTCCCTTTGACTTATGATGGGAACCATAACCCAGGTGAACCCAGTACCTAGACCTGGGTAGAATTAAAAATGCATAAATGCACCTATTGTACCAAACACCCCAGCTTGGCCACGCGGTGCACTGTACGGGGCAGATGTTCTGTTTGGGAGCACAGAGTAGACCAGAAGCTGAGCTCACAGCAACTTCCCAGCCTCATCAGAGAGGGCGAGACCATATACTTCTAGCCAGGAAAAGCCCAAAATCCAAAGTCTGGTGTGTACATGTGCATATTATTGCCAGCAACCTATCCTAAAATAAGAAGAAATCCAGAGGAGGACCATCTAAGTCCGGGAGCAACTGTGAGGCCAACTTCCTTTGTGTGCCATTTTTCTTTTCCATTGGGTCATTTGCCCATTTCCACTCAGCTGTGTGGGAACTCGTTTGCTCTAGACATGCAGATTGCTGGTCACATGTGTCACTGCTGATATGAGTTTTGTTTGTTTTTACTGACTGAAAGAGCTACGTTTGCCTTTGTCTCAGTCACTGTTGCTGTGAAAAGACTCTATGACCAAGGCAACTCAAAAAGAAAGCATTTAATTGGGGGCTCGTGTGCAGTTTCAGGGAGTTAGTTCATGATTGTCATGCCAGGAAGCGTGGTGACAGCCAAGTGTGGTGCTGGAGAAGGAGCTAAGAGCTAGATCCTGATCTGCAATCAGAGAGACAGACAGACAGAGACAGATTAGGCCTGGCATGGGCTTTTGACACCTCAAACCCACCCCCCTCCCCATCCCCATGACACACTTCCTCCAACAAGGCCACACCTCCTAATCCTTCCAATCCTTTCAAAAAGTCCCTGTGACTAAGCATTCAAGTACGTGAGCCTATGGGGGGCGGAGCATTCTTATTCAAACCACCACAGCCTCTGACCCTGTGTGTTCCATAAATTACACACACACACACACACACACATCATCATCATCATCATCATCCACTCATCACCCATTATCCGTCTACCCAACCACAACCTCCCCCGATACATTATTCAAAGTCCTCTCAGGCTTGAGATTACAATGCAATCCTCAGCTCTCAGCATGTCAACCATCAGAGGGTGCCCCACATGACCAGGTCCACATCTGCTCCCGTGGGCAAGGTGTCGTTTTTACGTGGACATCAGGGGAACCCCAGATGGCTGTGATGTACAGAGGTTGAGAACCTCTGGGAAGGCCTTTGTCTATACTCTTGTTCGTGGGACCCAAAGCCTCACCCGTCCCAGGGCTCTGAGTGTGTCTTGTCATCATGTCAGTCAATGTTACAGGATCTGGGGGAAGATGGAAAACTAACATGTGTCTCTAAACTAGCACAGCAATGACAGCCCAAAGAACGGCTCAGACTAGCTCATCCTGTTGAGTAAAGGAGTTTATTGGGAGTATCTAGGCAGCGGTGATAGACCACAGACTGCTGCACATGCGCATATCACCACCCACCTATCAAGCTCCTATTCCATGCGGCTCTAAGTCTGTAACAGAACTGGACTGACAGTGCTACTTAGACCTAAGTCAGCAGGGAGAGCTTGCACAGCATAAGACACAGACGAAACCCAACTTGGGGACGCTTTATTCTTTTTTTTTTTTTTTTAATTTTCATTTTATGTGCATTTGTGTTTTTGCCTCCATGTATGTGAGGATGTCGGATTCCCCTGGAACTGGAGTCACAGACAGTTGTGAGCTGCCATGTGGGTGCTGGGAATCGAACCCCGGTCCTCTGGAAGAGCAGTCAGTGCTCTTAATTGCTAAGCCATCGCTCCAGCCCCAGAGCTTTGTTCTTATGTGCACTTTGTCCTTGTCTCTGTCAAGGGTTCTGCAGGTCTCAGTGAGCAGGGTCTGACCAGGAGGAAGGCTTGTTTTTGCTATAGCCTGACACATAGCTGAGTGGAGGCTCGCTGTACAATAGAGTTACTCTCCCTAGATGTGCAGATCTAGTTCATTACACTTTTAAACAGACAGTAGTGTCCCCCATCTGTGCACACAGGGGGGTACATATTTACTTAGGTATGCGGAGAACAGTGTGAATTTCCAGAGATTTGAGCATCACCAGGCAAAGCTGCATTCGCTGCCTCTGTAACCAGAAGATGGCCTAGGTCAGTGCAGTCTCGGAGAAGCCCTGCATGGCTTCCCAGACTCGGAGGAAGGGTCATTCTGGCTGTCATTGCCACAGCAGCAGAGAGCGCAGGTGGCGCGGGCCCCAGAGGAGGCTCTGTCACCACAAGCTTTGTGAGGCAGGCCTTGGACGTGAGCATCCCCACTGAGAAAGTGCCGGGCCCCTGGCTGTCCACCAGCGCCAGGGCTCTGCCAGGGTTAGCCCTCTCCTCCATGTGACTAGACCCAGAGCACACAGCAACACCCTCAGGTCTTCACAGAAGCCTCTGGTACCTGCAGCATGATGTCCAGGACAAGGCCACTGCAGTTCACTACATCCTCCTCAGAGCACCCTGGGCTGTACTCTGTTACTATGCAGAAGACCTGCGCCTGAAGCTGCCTCTGCAGGTACGGGGGACGTAAGGGCAGAAGGAGAGGGTGGAGGCCCCACCCGGGTCTACGTTTGCTTGATCAGCTCAGCCAAAACCATCACTCCTTGGAGGTGCTCCCACTTGGGGACCTCCATTTTCCTGTCCACTGTCACATGGAGCCTCAAAACACCCACGGGGTGAATGGGGGAGAATATCCTGCCTGGCAGGCTCAGGAATATAAAAGTCTGGTATATGGAGGGTAGGCGAGGCTGTGGGATGGCTGAGTTCCCTGCAGGCGCGTCTGCTGAGGCAGCTCGAGCCTCCCCCCGCCCCCCCCCCCCCGCCCCCTGTGTGCTCAGGGTGAGCACACGGCAGCCTCCTTGTGCCCCCAGGATGGTGTGCCTGGATTGCTCCCAGTGGGTTTCACTAGCATGGCACTGGGGTGGACAGAGGCACACTGTTCACTCTCTTTTGTTCCCTAGAGGCATGAGCAGCTCTGGTCCTCCATTTAACAAGCCAAGCAACTCTCAGAGCCCAAGGCCCCGAGAGGGGAAGGGTCCATGGCAGGGCCAAGAGTAAGAGATGCTGTCTCTCAATGCTGAGGCCTTTTGACTGGAGTCCCATGTTCAGATTTGGCCAGTCTCCTCCCCAGCTGTGAAGATTTCCCTCTGAACCATTTTCTTTCCAGGAGTTACCCAACCAGGCCTCCAACTGGTCGGCCACCCTTCTGGAGTGGCTGGGCATCCCCAATATCCTGCTGGAGCACGTGCCAGACACGCCTCCCGAGTACTACTCCTGCCAGTTCAAAGCAAGCAAGCTGCAATGGTATGGCGTCTCAGCCCTGTTGAGCCTGCAGGACAGCCTCCTGGGGGACCAGCCCCCATAAGAACTAGGATGGATGTGTGAATGAACAGGATGGATGTGTGAATGAATAGGATGGATGTGTGAATGAACAGGATGGATGTGTGAATGAACAGGATGGATGTGTGAATGCATAGGATGGATGTGTGAATGCATAGGATGGATGTGTGAATGCATAGGATGGATGTGTGAATGAACAGGATGGATGTGTGAATGAGACTGTGAATGAATTAACTAAACGTCATGCTTTTTCTCAAATGCTCTCCTCACCTGGGATTTTCAGAGAATACCATCTGAATCCCAGGTGAACAAGCCTACTGAATAGCTGTGTCTTGGAAGTCATCTGCATTAGTCAGGATAGGGTGGCTGTGCTGTGGGACAAACATGCCCCAAATCCTAGGAATGGATCCACAAGGCCCAAGTCACAATCCATTTCTGTCGCTAAACAAAATACCCAAAGATAGGTTCTCCGTCAGAGAAAAGCTGAGGGCAGGGGAAATGGGTTACCAAGTCAAAATGCTTGTCACGCAAGCCTGACAATATGAGTTCAATCCCTGGAACCCACCCAAAAAGCCAGATGTGATGGTGCACATCTGTAATCCCAGAACTCCTATACTGAGATGGAACTAAGGCAGAATTGCCCTGAAGCTCACAGGCCAGCTAGCCTGGAGTCTACAGAGCAGCAGAAACTATGGACACCCTGCCTCAACAAGGTCACTCGGTACTGGGATGTGCACATGTCTCTCTCTCTCTCTCTCTCTCTCTCTCTCTCTCTCTCTCTCTCTCTCTCTCTCTCTTTCTCTCTCTCTCTCTCTCTCTCTCTCTCTCACACACACACACACACACACACACACACACACAGAGAGAGAGAGAGAGAGAGAGAGAGAGAGAGAGAGAGAGAAGAAACAGGAAACGAGGGTTGATATGCAGTGATTATCGCTGGCCCATTCTTCCCTCTCACTGTACAAACTGCTCTTTAAAAGAGGAGGTTCGGGCTGGAGAGATGGCTCAGAGGTTAAGAGCACTGGCTGTTCTTCCAGAGGTCCTAAGTTCAATTCCCAGCAACCACATGGTGGCTCACAACCATCTGTAATGAGATCTTGTGCCCTCTTCTGGCCTGCAGTCATACATGCTGTATACATAATAAATAAAAAAATTTAAAAAAAAAAGAGGAGGTTCATTCAGCTTGCGTGTTTGGCAGCTAAAGAAGTTCAGTCTCCCTGGCTTCAGCTGGGCAGCCTCTGGCTAGACATAGCAGCCACAACACAAGACAACAGAGGCAGAAAGGGAGCAAGCTATGCCCAGAAAGGCTTCCTTCAGTAACTGATCTCTCCTGAGACCAGAATTAGTCCCTTCTGAGAGTGGAACCCACATGACCTCCTGCCTTTGCACTGGCCCCCAATTTTTATTTTTTTTTGAGTCAGAGTCTCACTTTGTAACCCTGACTGTCCTGGAACTGGCTATATGGACCAGGTTGGTCTCGAACTCAGAGATCCACCTGCTTCTGACGCCCAAGTGCTGGGATTAAAGGCGAATGCCACCACCATGCCTGGCCCCGCTCTTAAAGGTTCCCCCACCTTGACACGTCACAGCACATGAACTTTGGTGAGACACACGCAGACCACAGCAGTCCATTCCTTGCGCTCGCTGTTCCAGGGTCCTGGGTCAGTGGACTCCCTCGTTACACCTTCCCTGACCAGTGAGGGAGACAGCATGTGTGTGGACAGCCCTCCCTCATGAACCCAGGAGCCTCCTCACGTCCGTTAACGTGTTATTGCGTGACCACACGAAGCCTGCAGACCTAGCCTCAGTCATGGTTGCCTCCACCGGTGAAGCAGCCAGGACTTTTGTGACCCCCGACTCCCTCCTCCTGTGCCTTTAGTCCTTGTTTACAAGCTTCAGGGCAGGCATGCGGAGGGTTTCTTAGTGGGCCTTGTCCTCTGTATGAGCCGTCTGCTTTCCCTGGCTTTAGGTGTGCGGTGTGTGGCCTCTGTTGTGGCCTCCTGTCTGAGGGAAAGAAAAGACAAAAATGAGAACTGGGTTTATCTGGCAGAGTGGCTGGCCTCCTCGGCCTCTGGGTTGTGAGTCTCCGTGCAGGCTCTGTGTGCACATACTCTTCTCCGCTTCTCATGTCTGCTTCTGTGTCTTTATTTCTGTATTGGGGCAAAAATTCCCATACTCTCAAAGCTCTAAACTTCTCACCTCTTGCAGGTTCCTTGGAAGTGACAACCAGGACACCTTTTTCACCAGTACCAAGAGGCACCAGATTGTGAGTGGCATGTGTCTGCTACAGACCCTCATCTGACTAGGCTCAGAAAGGCCTGACAGAGCCCAACCACCAACCCTGAGGTCTTCCTGGCCACCATAAAGCTCCCCAAAACTAGAGGGCAGAAGCCTTACAGACTGTCTCTGATCATGCACGTAGAGGGAGGGTGTGGCCTGGATGCAGGACCATGGGGGTGGGGCATGACCAGATGGCACAGAGTCAAGTGAAACCAGCTCTCTATCCAGTACCCCTCCACAGTCTGGGGCGCAGAGCAATACATGGTATGGACCTCTGGGACAGACAGCCAAGGCACCAGGCCCAGGTGAGGTGATCCTCTTGCCTGGCCAGAACAGACAAGGAATAGGTCTCGGTATACCCTAAGCTAATCTGTCAAAACCAGGCTACAGGGGCAGATCTGAGGTACTGGGACAATGTTTCTCAACCTATGGGTCTCAACCCCTTTGGGGATCAAATGACCCTTTCACAGGGGGTTGCCTAAGACCATCAGAAAACACAGATATTTATATTATAATTCATAACAGTAATGAAATTACAGTTATGAAGTAGCAATGTAAATAATGTTATGGTTGGGGGTCCCCACACCATGAGGAACTGTATTAAAAGGTTGCAGAGTTAGGAAGGTTGAGAACCACTCCAACAGCATGTGGCCAGGAGCATCTAGACAGGCCTGAACCACACACTTATAACCACCAAAGGCCACTGCTACAGTGGCCACCAAGACAGAGGTTTCCCACCCCAGACAGGTATCCTAACAGAGCTGGTCCTACTGGAACAGGGGTCCATGCATGACTAGGTCCAGGTGCCAGCCCAGGCTGGACTCTAAAGAGCTATGTGACTAAAGATGGGAGAATGACTATTACCCTACCAGTGTGGTCATGAATGTGTGGTTATGACACAGGATTTCACGGCATTGGGGACACTCCACCAATATCATTATCTATCACTGGGGGTCGTAAGAGGTCATCCAAGGTTTCAGCACCAAGATGGGTGTCCCTACTGTGCCCTCACATGGCCAGTGATAGGTGCTATCCTCCACCCATCCCACAGCTGTTTGAGATCCTGGCCAAGACTCAATATGGCCACGAGAAGAAAGGCTTCTTTGGGATTGATCAGCTGCTGGCAGAGGGTGTCTTCAGTGCGGCCTTCCCCCTGCATGACGTGAGTCTCAGGGCTTGGGGTTGAGCCAGGGTAGACGGTGAATTCCCCTAGTGCTATTGCCTGCCTTGTCCACAGGAAGCAGAGGAGTCTTGCCCTCTGTGACAGCCACCCTGGGGTCAGGAATACCAAATGCATAGCCTTGTAATGTGAAGCGGTCCATGTTGGATCCTGAAGGTTCAGCTTGGTCTCTTGCCCTTGCTGGGGGTCCCTGGCAAATATACCAGGCCCCCCACTCCAGATACCAAGACTGGGTTTCTCAGGCAGCGTCTCTCACTAGAAAAGATAGGAAGGTCTCCAGCACCCTTTTCCCTACCTAGAAGCTGGGCAATGTGGGGCAGAGGCAGGGAGACAGTCACTATAATAGCTGCCTGGTGCTGCCCCGACGCGCCTTCTATCATCCATGTGTAGGTCAGGATGTTATTCTTGCCCCAGTTTTGCCGCAGCCTTCGACCATACAGGGGACCCCCGATTCCAAAAGGTCTTGAGTTATACATGCTCATGAAGCCATGGGAACAGTCCTGCTTGATATCACGAAGTTAAATGAAGTGGACATAGAAATGCCAGGCGCACCCCCCTCCATCTCTCTCTCTTTCTCTCTCTTTCTCTCTCTTTCTCTCTCTTTCTCTCTCTCTCTCTCTCTCTCTCTCTCTCTCTCTCTCTCTCTCTCTCTCTCTCTCTTTCACACACACACACACACACACACACACACACACAGTCTCATAGTGGCACTCAGCTGGGGTCCATGAGGAGTGGCTCATGAACGGCTTGGGTACCACACAGCCTATGTGCCAGGCCTGGACAATCCCACGGTGCTGTTGGTCAGCCTGCACCCCAGTTACTGTCCTGGCCAGCTCTTTCAGATTCATCCCCTGCCCTGGACACTCAGCAGTCCCAGGAGTTGTGGGAATTCAAACTACATTTCCCTTCAGACACTTCTTAGCCCATCCTCCAGTGTGATTGTGTTTTTTCCTTACAACATCGTTCCTTGGGATCTGTGCCATTTGCCTGCCCTGGAGGGTGGAATTGTGGGTCCGGGTCAGCACTGAAGTTCCTCTTCCTAGAAGTGTCCTGTGGGAGGACTAGGGGGTGGAACTAAAACATCGTGGAGAAGCCCAGCGCAATGGCCTCTTATTCCCAGGGCCCACTCTCTGCAGTCCCAGAGAACTCACAGGGCCCAGGGCTCACCCAGCGCCAAGTCTTACTCCAGCACTGGGCTCGCTGGGGCAAGTGGAACAAGTACCAGCCACTGGACCACGTGCGTCAGTACTTCGGGGAGAAGGTGGCTCTCTACTTCGCCTGGCTTGGTGAGTCCTGCCTTGCGGCAAGGTCTTCGTGTTATGACAATCTGCCCTCTGGGGTAATTCTACTGCCAGACCTTATTCCCCCTGATAATGAAACAGACACTGTGTAGGTGATTTTTCTTTGGGTCGCCAGCTCACAAATAACAACACAAGGCTTATTAATTATGAAAGCTCGGCCTTAGCTTGGGCTTGTCCCACTAACTCTTATAACTAATCCATTTATTTTCATCTACGTTCTGTTGCGTGGCTTGTTACCTCATCTCTCTGCACTGCCCATACTGCTTCCTCCACATCTGGCTGGTGCCTCTACTTTCTTCTTCCCAGAGCTCTCTCTCGACCTGGAAGTCCTGCCTATATCTCCTGCCTAGCTATTGACTATTTGGCTTTTTATTACATCAATCACAGTAATGCATCTTCACACAGTGTCCAAATATCCCACAACAACACTAGGCACAGCACTGGGAGCCCCTTAGTTTGTGGGGTCCTTTTGACCACAACTAGCACCCATTCCCTTTTGGGAGGCTCCCTCAGGAATGTCTACTCTGAGGGAAAAGATATCCCCATGGGGGAGCCTACTCCAAGTCAGGCTGGCATCTCAGAGACTGCCTTCTGACCCTCCTTCCCCATCCTGGGATTTGCCTTTCCTGCTGTCCAGTATGGCTCTGCTGGAGAACTCTTCGTCTAGGCTCCAGACAGAGGACACTTTATAGGTGTCTTCTTGGCCTCACAGGGTCAGTAGGGACCAGGCTGACCCCACAGGAAGCAGACAGGTGCACAGTTGATGGATGTGGGATACCTCAGGGGGCCGGGGTGTGGTCCATTGAGATGGTGCCCTAGTGGTGTGTAGGAATAAGGGTGGGTCCAGAATGACCCACACTTCCACTGGTCAAACTACAAAGCATCCTGTGCCTCTCAGAAAGACACTAGTGAGCAGTTGTTTGGAGGTAGGCATGTGCTGGGGACACTATCAGGAGATAAAGCACCCGTGGGACGGAGTCAAAGGGACACTGTTACTAAGCCAACATGGTGACAGAGTCCAGAGTTGAGGGCAGTGGCCAGGGGAGACTCCCATTCCTTTCAGGTTCTAGTTCCCACTGAGCTTAGCCTGGGTCCCATAAAGCAAATACATCCCTAGGGCACGCCCAATTTCTAACGGCATCCCTTCTGCAGGGTTTTACACAGGCTGGCTCCTGCCTGCAGCAGTGGTGGGCACAGTGGTGTTCCTGGTGGGATGTTTCCTGGTCTTCTCAGACATACCAACGTAAGTGTCCTCTTACCTTAGCTCCCAAGGCCTCCTGTGCCTCATGACACAAGATGAAAGGTTGTCAGGGGTGTCCCCAGGCTGGTACGGATGCTCAACCTTTTGTCCTTAGAATAGTATAGGCTTTTCCTATAATAAATGGCTGGCTTTGTGTTTTACTTCCTTGTGTAGCTCAAAGTCCAGAGATTTATCTTTCACTCTTATTGTTGCATAGTTTCAAAAACTGCCTTTTAAGGAAATGCTGGTGGGGTTGGAGATGCAGCTCAACTGACGGTGCCCGCCCAGCATGCATGAGGCCTGAGCCTGGGGTGGCGCACACCCGCAGTCCCTCAGGTGATGGAGATAGGAGCATCGGAAATCCAAGGAATCCTCAGCCACAGAGCAAGTTCAAGACCAGCCTGGGATACGCGAGACCCTGTCTCCAAAAATAAAACGATGACTTTTGAAAGTTCTAGGACTGAAGAGCAGAGACGTAGGGAGGCGAGGGGTGGGGCTGATCTGAAGAGGGTGCAGTCCTTCAGTTCCTGGAACCACGTCTATACCCCACAGGCAGGAGCTGTGCCACAGTTCCGATGGCTTTGACATGTGCCCACTCTGCGCTGACTGTTCTTTTTGGCTGCTCTCCAGTGCCTGCACCCTGGCCCAGGTATGGAAGGAGAGCTGGGGTCAGGGCATTGAAGGCGGGCAGCTCCCATAGGTCCTGGCTCTATCTGTGAAGTCAGAACCCTCAGCGAGCTGTCGACTCTGGTGCCCCTAACCTGGCATTCAGGTTAGGTCTGGTATGTCGTACAAATGACTCAGGAATGTCACAAAGTAGCTTTTACTGATATATGTGTTAGATATCCATGTCTTAGTTTGCTTTCTATTGCTGTCAGAAATCACCACGACCAAAAGCAGCTTGGAGAGGAAAGGATTTATTTGGTTTACATGCTCTGATCATCACCAAGGGAAGTCAGGGTAGGAACTCAAGGCAGGAACCTGGAGGCAGGAACTGAAGCAGAGGCCATGGAGGAGTGCTGTTCACTGGCTTGCTCAGCAGACTCACACTTAGCCTGCCTTCTTATACCTCCCAGGGCAGCACTGCCCACTGAGCCCTCTCTACAGGCCAATCTGATGGAGGTATTTTCTTATTTGAAATTCTCTCTTCCCAGATAACCCTAGTTTGTGTCAAGTTGAAAAAACAAACAAACAAACAAAAACTAATCAGCACAAAAGACTAACCAAGTGATCACTTGGAAACCTACCCCAGGACTTTAAGCTACGGCATCTCCAGAAGCTCTTAGGCACCGGCAGAACCAAGAGTGTGGAATTCAAGGTGGGCGGTGGTGGTGCACATCTTTAATCTCAGCACTTGGGAGGCAGAGGCAGGCAGATATCTGTGAGTTTGAGGCCAGTCTGGTCTATGGAGTGAGTTCCAGGACAGCCAGGGCTACACAGAGAAACCCTGTCTTGAACACACACACACACACACACACACACACACACACACACACACACACACACACACACACACAGAGTCTGGACTCTGAGCAGGCTTCCCAACCTAGGAGACCTGGCCACAGGCTCTGTGCAGCTGGCTAGAGGCTTGGCCAGCATGGTCCTGGGTATGCTTCCTTTCCATGTATTCCTGATATCCTTGGTGCTCAGGATGAACCCACAGTCCCTTTGCTTCTATCCCAGAAATCCTCCTGGGTGTGTCTTTGATAAGCCCTTAAGAGGTAGAGAATCAAGGCTGGAGAGATGGCTCAGTGGCTAAGAGCACTAGCTGTTCTTGCAGGGGAGCTGGGTTCAATACCCAATACCCCATATGGCAGCTTACAACTGTCTGTAATTCCAGTTCCAGGGGGCTCTGACACCTTCACACAGACAAATGTACAGGTAAAGCACCAATACACATAAAAATAAATTGTATTTAAAACAGATAGAGAATCAGAAATTCAAGGTCATTCTTAGTACATAGCAAATTCAAGACCAGCCGGACATGGATAAGGCCCTTTCTCTCTCAAAATATAAATAAAAAACCCAGAACAACAACAAATGTGCTGGGTCTGGCTGAGCAGTGATGGGATGAAGGATGCTGTGCTGGCTGGCAGCTGAAGGCTAGATGCTGAGCTGCCTGGCTCCTTGGTGTCTAGTCTGTGGCTGCCTCTCTGTTCCTACTTCCTGTTTCTGTCTCCATGGCCTTTCTTTCCCTAATGTGTTCCATCAGGCATTCTTATGAGAGCTGACATTGGGGTTATGATCCCATGTAAGGCACTTTTCTCTGGAAATCCATACCTTAATTACATCTATAACCAAAGCCTCCTGTTCCAAATGAGATTACATCAGGGGACACATCCTCTTGGAGAGTCACAATCCAACCCACTACAACTCCCCTAAGCCTCCCGACTTCCTGACTACCTTGTGTGGGAAACATATTCATCTGTTCCAGCATCCTCCAGTTTTTCTAAAACACAAAACTCTCCTCTCTATGTGCTCGGCTCAGACGAATCCAAGTCAGGCATGAGTGAGCTGGGCGAGGCTGAGCAATGGGCTGGTTGTGTGCCAATTGCTAAGAGTTCTTGCCTAGCATTCATGAGACCCTGGGTTTGGCCCCTCCTCCACGTAAACAAGGGTGGTAGCATGCCTGAGACAGAGGCAGGAGGATCAGGAATTTGAGATCATGCTCAGTGGCATGGTGAGTTGGAAGGTACTCTTTAAAAAAAGATTCCCCGGACTGGGTGAAACTAGGCACTTGCAGCTCCCTGTGGGTCTGGGGCATCGTGGTGTGCCTGTGTGGGAAGACACTCCAGCTCCCGAAGAAGGGCCTGTGAAAGGACCTCCCGTCCTTGGGAAGACTCAGGGTCCCCCTCTCCCCTGCAGGCTGGGCGCCTCTTCGACCATGGCGGCACTGTCTTCTTCAGTTTGTTCATGGCACTGTGGGCGGTGCTGCTTCTGGAGTACTGGAAGCGGAAAAATGCCACATTGGCCTACCGCTGGGACTGCTCTGACTATGAGGACATTGAGGTAAGTGGGCCGGGCTGGGTGGCTTCTGGCAAGGGTCACACCCGACTAAGCATGGTTCCCTTTCAGGAGAGGCCTCGGCCCCAGTTCGCTGCAAAGGCTCCTCTGACAGCCCTGAACCCCATCACTGGGGAAGACGAACCCTACTTTCCTGAGAAGAGCCGCATGCTGGCTGGCTCTGTGGTTCTCCTGATGATGGTGCGGGGGGTCCTGCCACCCTGTCCCCTCTGCCCCTGTCTTCCTGAGCCACAGGGGTCCTTTCCTCCAGAAAGGCTCCTGTGCTGTGTGCCTCAGGAAGGGCCTGAGCCCAGGGCCAAACTGGGCTTTCATAAGGGGTGTGTATGTGCATATACCATGAGGGGTTCTGGAAGAGCTTCACCATGTATGGCCCAGGGGCACCCATTAAACAAGAGAACGGATTCCAAAAATGAGCATGGGGCACACTAATTCCTTTGGTACCTTCTAATCAAAGACGGCTTAAAAGGACCCCAGCCCTCTCCAGGTACTATGGATCCGAATTTAGGGCTGTAAAGAGGTGAGTGAATGGGGCACAGTTCTCCAACACTGGGTAGAATGTCAACGTACAGTAACTACCTGGCATCCTGACCTCTCAGTCCTATCCTGCCCCACCTCTGGAGAACCCATGGGGCACAGGCAGCCTGCAGATGAGAGCCCTGGGAAAAGGAACCTGTGGAGCTGCTGTGGACCCAGAGGCCTGTGTAGGCCTAAGGCCTGAGGGTGTGGGTGCTGGGTCCACAGCAGGGGCTCAGGACTCTCCTGGTCCTGCAGGTGGCCGTGGTGATTATGTGCCTCGTGTCTATCATTCTGTACCGGGCCATCATGGCTGTGCTTGTGTCCAAGTCAGACAATGCCTTCCTTTCGGCCTGGGTGAGTCTCTGCTGCCTGTTCTTCTGGGGGCTTCCAAACCCCGTCTTGTGCCTGCTCTTATCATCTGTTCCCTATCAGGCTCCACGAATTGCCAGCCTCACAGGGTCAGTGGTGAACCTTGTCTTCATCGTCATCCTCTCCAAGGTCTACGTGGTCCTGGCCCAGGTCCTAACAAAGTGGGGTGAGTGCTGGCCAAACCAATACAAACATGGACTGATTGCCGCAGACCCATGCTCCCCAAGGAGGTGTCTGCACTGTCTCCCAGAGACCTCCTTAAAATGGCAGGGGCAGGGAGGGCCTTAAGGGAGAGGGTCAAGAGCGCTCAGCCAAGGGCTCTGCTTCTCCTACCTTCCTTATAAGATCCCTCAAGCTTGTAGAGTTCTCAGCGTGATACTAGAGCCTCCAGAACAAGGACCAGGACCTCCATCAGGTGGACTAGGGATGGGGGCTTAGCTGTGACCAGCTCAGACCACTCCAAATGGTTACCAAGTGTCTGCATATCCTCTGTATCTGTCCCCAGGTCAAGATGCCTCTCCCTCTGCCTCTGTCTCTCCACTTCTCTGTTTCTGTCTTCAATTTTTCCTTATGAGCAAACGCTAAGAGGCCTAATCACTTGTCCCACAAGGCCTTGCCTGTATCAGCCCCAGCCAAGCAAGGTCCTGAGAAGGGACAGCGCACCCTTGGGGCACATGGACGGAAAGGGAACACAGTACTAAGGGAGGTCTCCAGGTAGGTGCCAGGGGAGTTCTTCCCTGGAAGGGCCACAGGTAGATGTTCCCAGGAGAATGAGTAGTGGAGCTGGAGCTGGTGTAGGTTCCCACAGTTGTGGGACTTTTGGTCCCTTTTCCTCCAACTGACCTTTTACGTTCCTACATTGGTCTTGGCAATTTTTCTGCAATATAGCTCAGCTCTCACTCAGCTTTGACCAGAAACTATTTGTCCTTGGACATATCCCACCCCCAACCTCATCTATACACACTTTTAAAAAGTATTACATGTATTTAATGTGTGTGTGTGTGCGCACGCTCATGGGCCACGGCTTGTGTGTGCTATGGGACATTTGCGAGGGTTAGTTCTCTCCTTCCAGGTGAGCTCTGGGGATGGAACTCGGTCATCAGGCCTGGCAGCAAGCACCTTTATTCACTGAACCATCTCACTGGTCCTGTATACACTATTTTAACGAGGGTGCAAATGTTGGATTTTAGGTTTTTTTGTTTTTGTTTTTAGTTACTATTCCAGGCATTCCCAATTGTATTAGTTACCTTTTTTTTTTTTTTTTTTTTTTTTTTGGTTTTTCGAGACAGGGTTTCTCTGTGTAGCTTTTTGTGCCTTTCCTGGATCTCGCTCTGTAGCCCAGGCTGGCCTCGAACTCAAAGAGATCCACCTGGCTCTGCCTCCCGAGTGCTGGGATTAAAGGCCTGTGCCACCACCGCCCGGCTCCTTTTTTGCTAAAATACCAGACAGAGTGACTTAAGGGAGGAATTATGTACCCCTGATCACAGTTTCAGAGGTGGCAGTCCATCACAGCAGGGAGGGTGTGGTGCCCAGGAAGCAAGGAGGGGAATACAGGACAGGATCAGGTGGAATACAGACCCTAGGACACCTGTTTTTTCCATACAGGCCCCAACTGCCACCAAATCCCAATAGTATTATCAGCTTATTATTAATCCATCTGATTAGCAATATTGATCCACTGATAAGGTCAGAGTCCTCATGAGCTAATACTTTCTGGAAGTATTTCCGGACAGACCAATAGGTGTGTTTTCATAATCCAATTTAACCTAATCACATACACAATCAAGATTTACCACTGCTTTAATCACGTTTTAGGAAAATTTAGAAATTAGAACTTTAGGACCCCCTCCTTTGATGAACTTTAAACTCTCTGGACAACATGGCTTCTTTCTCACCCTGATGGTGGTGTGGTCTCCTGGGAAGGGGCAGTGCACTGGAACTGGCCAGCATAGCCGGGGAACTGAGAAAGCCCCATCTGCACAGAGATGCACCGGACACAGACCTCATTCGAGGATGCCTTCACCCTCAAGGTGTTCATCTTTCAGTTTGTCAACTTCTACGCCTCGCCTGTGTACATTGCCTTCTTCAAGGGCAGGTAGGTGTCGCCTTCTCAACTTGTCACCCCACCCTGCTCAGCAGCAGATGGAGATAGGCAGCCAGGGCAAAGGACTGAGCGAGAATGACTTCATGGGCTGGGAGGGGACAAGGGGTCAAGTCTGTGCTTCTCCCAGCCAGGCCTCGGGGGTGGGGAAGAGAGGAGACACTCAGAATCTAGTCTCTCACAGCCTCACAACTTGGATCCTGCTAGGTTTGTGGGATACCCAGGCAACTACCACACCTTGTTTGGAGTCCGAAATGAGGAGGTGAGTGTGCTGAGGACACACCCAGCCAGGGAATGGCGGCTAGGCTCCCTCTGTACCCACTGGGGCTTTAACTTGATGTTATTCTTTGTGTCCACCTTCCACCACTGTCCAAGCCAGAGGCCAGGCTTACAGCTGCTTCCCAAGACCCCAGGACTCTACCACATCAGTCCCTGATTCACAGTCCTGATTCACAACCACTGTCTAGAGAACACACACACCATGGGTCTTTGCCCTACTCTGATTTAACCCAATACACACCCTGGAGGCATCTGAGCCCTTAGGAAGCCCCCCATGAGGGGGGCACTGAGGCCAGCGCCCCACAGCCTCACTGTCCGGGTTCTCCATGGCCGTCCTCTTCTACGGGCACTAGTGTGCTCTGCTTCTCTTTGGGAATCAGGGGAACCTGGCTTCTCAGGTGTGCAGTGGCCTTGGCGGAGGATGGCATGTGGGTTCCTCTGCAGGGGACAGGGCTTCAAGACACCGAACACAAATACCCAGGAGGAGTAAGGAAAGGACCCTGTGTTGCCCAGACACCCAAAGAACTGTTTGACACTTGCGGCCTTATTAGCTGAGGGCCGTGCGGGATTGATCCGAGGTGCAGGCAGTGTGGTGGGTACATCTGGAGCTGTCCACTGGTGGCTGTAGCGCTGGACTTGGGAGACATGGCGTTCCACAGCCCTTACTGGCCACCAGACCTGAAAGACCCTTCTCTTTTTAGACCTCTCCCCAGGGCCTGGGCCATTATCTCATCTCACTGCAAGCTGGCTCGCCTCTCTGAGGGAAGCTGTCCACTTCACATAAGGGGAAGGAACTGTGTGGGGAGAGGCAGAGCAACCGGGCCCCTACCTCAGGGCCGTACTGTGGCTGCTGTGCCATGTGAGGTAGCTTTCAGCTCTTAGTGAGATGCCCAGCTCAGACTAGCGTAGGTAGGAAAAGGGCGACCACACGCTCTTGCACTGAAATTATTGGAGACCCTGGTTCAAGAACGGCTGGATCCAGGTGCTGCCCTCAGCACTGACTGAGTTCTCAAGGTTCCCCACCCTGGAGGATGACATCCCACGGTGTGGCTGAGTTTCCCAGGCATGGCATGCACTCCTAGAAACTCCTTGGGTCTGACTTTTTTTTTTTTTTTTTTTTTTTTTTTTAAGATTTACTTATTTATTATGTATACAGAAGAGGGCGCCAGATCTTATTATAGATGGTTGTGAGCCACCATGTGGTTTCTGGAATTGAACTCAGGACCTCTGGAAGAGCAGCCAGTGCTCTTAACCTCTGAGCCCCTTGGGTCTGACTCTTGACTACCACATCTTGGGTCTTCCCTGGAGCCTGTGGCTACAGTTGGCTGAGGAGCTACAGGGCACAAAGTACAGCTGCCCAGTGGTTGTTCCCTCACATAACTGAAGTGAGGTGGAAAGGGCTGATCCCTGCAATTCTCGAGGTACTCCAGGCATGTCCTGTGGGAGGTAGAGGTGGAGAAGCCACCTGTGAGGCAAAAAGCTAGGTGAGTGTGTGCCTGGTCCCTCCCCACAGCTAACCTGAAGTTGTCCTGCTGCAGTGTGCGGCTGGAGGCTGCCTCATTGAGCTGGCACAGGAGCTCCTGGTCATCATGGTGGGCAAGCAGATCATCAACAATGTGCAGGAGGTCCTTGTCCCGTAAGTCACCTCCACCCTGCCCTGGCAGCTTCTAGGGAACAGGGTTTCCTCAGAGTGCTAGGAGAATGAAAGGGGAGGCAGGACTTGCCATGCCCTAGACCGCCATGTCATACTGTGGTCTTCAGAACAGCCTCTCCCGTCACCAGCACAGCCTCTGGACAGCTCTGTCAGGGGAGGCCTGGGTTCCTCAGCAGGAGACCACATAGGCCAGCACGTATTTCCTACCACCACCGACCAGCATGGGAGGGATAAGCAAGAGGAGGCCCCGGGCTTCAGGTTTGACTCAGTGTCTAGCAGGTGCAGGCCGTGTGAGAAAGCCAATAGACACCTGTGCCCCCATACAATGTGATAAGCAACACGTGTGTTCAATGCATGACACCTCACAACCTCTGACAAAGCCTCATACACACAGGACTGACACCTGCCTCCCAGGTGTGATGCAGTCACATCTGTGTGGCCCCAGTATGATGAAGCCCACATACCTGGCCCCATGGCCCCTCCGCTTTCCTGGGACTCAGCTGTCAGCCTCACTAGCTCCTTCCTAGCCTTGCTATGGTTCCACCCTCCAAAGGCTCCAGGGAGCCGGGTTGACCTTCTCGAGGACACGGCAGGAAACCAGAAAGGCAAACTGCATCATGTCCCACAGAGGGGTCCAGGGCCTTGGAGGAGTCTGAGCTGCAAGAACTACAAGTCCCTTGCCCTGCCCAACCTCGCCTGAGGGCAACAACGCAACCCCCAGGGTGCGTGTGCTCTCGGACTAGCTCAGTCATCACTGGACGCTTGAGTGGCCATGCCATCCTCCACTTTCTCCCTGCAGAAAGATGAAGGGCTGCTGGCAGAAGCTGTACTCCAGGAGAGGGAAGGCTGGCACGGGGGCCCACCCAGCACCTTGGGAGGCCGACTACGAGTTGCTGCCTTGTGAGGGGCTGTTCCACGAGTACCTTGAAATGGGTAAGATCCACAGTACAGCGACACTGCCCCTGGCCGACCCTGAAATGCAATGTGTCATTGAGAAGTGGGGGGCACAAGGGGCCCTGGGAGTCTGGAGAAGAGATGGGGTGGCAGCAGACCCAGGGGGATGGGGGAGGGCTGGGGATGCCTGGGAGCTGAGGCTGTGTATTAGGGAAAGCGGGTCCTGGGCAGAGCCAAGATCCTCCAGCATGTGAAGGTAGGTAGGTACAGCTGGGCCATGTCAGCCTAGAGGGCTGATTTCCTCTAACGGTTTCCTTAGCTGTGAAACCGCCAAGTGGTGGCCCATACCCGTGGCTTGCGGGGTGTGACGGTTTTGAGGGCGGGGCTTGTGCCTGACTAACACAAGGGAGATCTGGCACAGTCATAACTTCGTCAGCAGAACACGCGTCTGAGTTGCCTGGCAACCAAAGCATAACCAGTAACAGGGGCAGGATCACTCTGTGGATAAGAAACCGGGTGGGTTACAGGGAGCGGGGTGGTATTGTGTATCCTGCATAATGGCATCTGAAGACCTCGCTAAGCAATTTTACAGACGACCCAGGCTACCCCTGGAGATAAATGGGGAGGATAGTTCTAAAGCCAGGGGCAGGATTTCCCCGACTTCAGAGGTATTGGGTGGCCAAGGCCGTCCAGGAGCACCATGATCAGAGTAGTGCAGATCAGGCCTCCCAAGCCTAGGGGCCAGCCAGGAAGGTGGGCAGTGGCCCTGGCACTGAATACAACCGGAGGGGAGGGAAAAGGGCGAAACCAACTGCTTGGTGCTCTGGTGGGCAAGCTGGGCGTCCCTACGCCATTCCCGCCACGGGTGGTCCGAGAGGCTGACCAGCTCCAGCCAGCGGCTCCTCGCGCCCCGCAGTGCTGCAGTTCGGATTCGTCACCATCTTCGTGGCCGCCTGCCCGCTGGCGCCGCTTTTTGCCCTGCTCAACAACTGGGTGGAGATCCGCCTGGACGCGCGCAAGTTCGTGTGCGAGTACCGGCGCCCGGTGGCCGAGCGCGCCCAGGACATCGGCATCTGGTTCCACATCCTCGCGGGCCTCACACACCTCGCGGTCATCAGCAACGTGAGCGCCCGGCTGGCCCGCTGGGTGGGGTGGGAGCCGGGGTCCCCGCTGACGTCACCCGCGCTGACCCCGCGCCGACCCCGCGCCCGCAGGCCTTCCTGCTGGCCTTCTCCTCCGACTTCCTGCCGCGTGCCTACTACCGCTGGACGCGCGCCCCCGACCTGCGCGGCTTCCTGAACTTCACGCTGGCGCGCGCGCCGCCCGCCTTTGCGGCTGCGCACAACCGCACTTGCAGGTGAGCCCGGCGGCAGGAGAGTTGGGATTCGCTTTCTGTGTTACTCATCCATTCCTCCCCCGATGCCCCTGCTCACCCCCGAGATGTAGGGTTTTTTGTTTTTTGTTTTTTGTTTTTCGAGACAGGGTTTCTCTGTAGTTTTGGTGCCTGTCCTGGATCTCGCTCTGTAGACCAGGCTGGCCTCGAACTCACAGAGAGCCTCCTGCTTCTGCCTCCCGAGTGCTGGGATTAAAGGCGTGAGCCACCACCGCCTGGCGGTTTTTATTTTTTTATTTTATTTTTATTTTTTTTTTTTTTGAGACAGGGTTTCTCTCTGTCACAGCCCTGGCTGTCGTGGACCTCACTCTGTAGACCAGGCTGGCCTTGTACTCAGAGATGCTGCTGGGATTAAAGGCATGCGCCACCACCACTCGGCCTGTCATGTAGGTTTTTGTTGTTTGGTTCGAAGCTGTCTCTCATGTAGCTAAGGATGGCCTCGAACTCAAAAAAAAAAAAAAAGTTAAAATGTTATGTATACAAGTTTTGGCTGCATGTATGTACATGCCCAGAAAAGTCGTGACAGGGCATCGGACCCCCTGCAGCTGGAATTCAGATGACTGTGAGCGACCATGGGGGTGCTGGGAATGGAACCCCAGGTCCTCTTCAAGAACAAGTGCTCTAAAACTACCGAGCCATGTCTCCAGCCCCAGGCCTTGAATTCTAATGTAGGCTGACCTTGAACTTCTGGAGCCTGACTTCCACGTGTAGTTTGTGTATTTTTTACCCCTGTCTAGAGTTAAAAATGGACACTCCTTTCTTTCTGAAGTATCAGTAAATAAAATTTTTTCCGGAGCTGAGGTCCGAACGCAGGGCCTTGCACTTGAGCACTCGACCGCCACACTGAGCTAAACCCCCAACCCTAGTAAACAAATTTTTGTCAACATTTACTTCAACACAATTGGTAATAGCCTTAACTCTTTTATTATAATAAGTTCACCAGTAGTTACTTAGAAGGTCCCCATAAGGAGTTCTCTCTCTCTCTCTCTCTCCCTCCCCCTCTCTCTCTCTCTGTCTCTCTCTCTCTCTCTCTCTCTCTCCCTCCCTCCCTCCCTCATTGTGCACTGATGTTTTGCCTGCATGTATGTCTGTGTGAGGCTTTCAGATCTTGGAGTTACAGACAGTTGTGAACTGCCATGTGGATGCTGGGAATTGAACCGGGTCCTCTGGAAAACCAAAAACCAAACAAACCCAACCATCCCAAACACTGATTCTAGCTTGTAACTTGTAGAACTTGAGTTGGTGTGTGTATTTCATTTGTTGAGTCTTCTTTCAGTGATCTGGTTACAATGGAGTTTGGCACATTTCACATGGGCTTGAAAACACTTTCTTAACTTTGGAGCATGTTTACAGAGAGACCCATTAGGCCAGGGTTCCTACTTTATGATTTTCCTTTTTTCCCATTCTCACCTCACTTAACCCATTAGATTCTAATAGATGTGATTCAAAATCTTGTAAAGAATGTAACGTCAGTTTCTCCAGATAGGACTGGTTTTGTTTTATGTATTTTGAAGTTCTTTTTTTTTGGTTTTTCGAGACAGGGTTTCTCTGTGTAGCTTTGTGCCTCTCCTGGAACTCACAGAGATCCACCTGCCTCTGCCTCCCGAGTGCTGGGATTAAAGGCGTGCGCCACCAACGCCCAGCTTTCTCATTCTCAACCTTCTTTTTTTTTTTTTTTTGTTTTTTGTTTTTGTTTTTTGTTTTTCGAGACAGGGTTTCTCTGTGTAGCTTTGCACCTTTCCTGGATCTCGCTCTGTAGACCAGGCTGGCCTCAAACTCACAGAGATCTGCCTGGCTCTGCCTCCCGAGTACTGGGATTAAAGGCGTGCGCCACCACCGCCCGGCTTATTTTGAAGTTCTTAATTGCAATGAGTTCATTTTTATGATTTTTTTTTTTCTCAAAGAGACTGCCTTTTCCTTTTATTCTTATTTTCCCCTTACGTTCTTTTTGTTTGTTTGTTTTGGTTTTCAAGACAGGGTTTCTCTGTGTAGCCCTCGCCATCCTGGAACTAGCAGTGTAGACCAGGCTGGCCTCAAACTCACAGAGATCTTCCTGGCTCTGCCTCTCCCTTACATTCTTAACTACATTTCCCAATGAAGCTCTCCTCTGCACAGTGATCTTCACCCATCTGTTCAGTATTCAATACCCAACCACTCCATCTTCTTACAAAGTGTTGGCTTTGCTCTAAGAAACACACAGAGATAGCTGGGTGGTGATGGCACATGCCTTTAATCCCAGCACTCGGGAGGCAGAGGCAGGTGGATCTCTGTGAGTTCGAGGCCAGCCTGGTCTACAGAGTGAGTTCCAGGATGGGCTCTAAAGCTTCACAAAGAAACCCTGTCTCGAAAAAACAAACAAACAAAAGAGAGGGGGGGGGGAGGGGGGAGGGGGGAGGGGAGAGAGGAGAGGAGAGGGGAGAGGGGAGAGGGGGGGAGAGGGGAGAGAGGAGAGGGAGGGGGAGAGGGAGAGAGAGAGAATATTTTTAGTTATACTTATCAGATTTAATGGTGTATCTTAACTCTGTGGCTATAACTGGTCTCTCTTCCATCATGTGGGGCCTGGGAACTCTGGTCATCCCTCTTGATGGCAGGTGCCTCTCCCTGCTGAGCCACCTTGCTGGTCCTGCAGTGCTTCTTAGGTATCGCCCTCTCTCTGAGCACTTTTCTTCCTACTGAAGTACATCTTTTCAGGAGTTTCTTCAGGAAGGATGTGTGATGTGTAGGTAAGGGTTTTGTTGTTATTTTGAGACAGAGTTTTGGTGTTTAGCCCGATTGCCCTGGAATTCACTATGTAGACTAGGCTGGCTTCAAACTTGCAGTGATCCTCCAGCCTCAGCTTCACATGTGCTGGGATTACAGGCATGTAGTTCCATGCCTGGTCAGTTCTTTATATTTTTTAAACTTTTTTTTTTTGAGCTGAGAATCCAACCCAGAGCACTCTACCACTGAGCTAAATCCCCAACCCCAAAAGATATTTTTCTACTTTTTTATTTTTCTATTATCAGCTTGATACAGTATAAATTCTTATCCTAATTGTGAAATGTTTCATTGAGACTTGCCCAGTAATTGAGTAAAACCAAAACTTATTATAAGCCACAGTCACCCTAGGGTCCCCCCTGCTATGTAGCCTCCCTGGTTCTGTGGGTTGCAGTCTGATTGTTCTTTACTTTATATCTAGAATCCACTTATGAGAGAGTACATACCATGTTTGTTCTTCTGGGTCTGGGTTACCTCACTCAGGATGATTTTTTTCTAGTTCCATCCATTTGCCTGCAAATTTCATGCTGTCATTGTTTTTCTCTGCTGAGTAGTACTCCATTGTGTATATGTCCCACATTTTCTTAATCCATTCTTCAGTTGACGGGCATCTAGGTTGTTTCCAGGTTCTGGCTATTACAAATAATGCTGATATGAACATAGTTGAGCATGTATCTTTGTGGTATGTGAGCATTCCTTGGGTATATGCCCAAGCGTGGTATGGCTGGGTCTTGAGGTAGATCGATTCCCAATTTTCTGAGAAACCGCCATACTGATTTCCACAGTGGTTGTAGAAGTTTGCATTCCCACCAACAGTGGAGGAGTGTTCCCTTTGCTCCGTTTCCTCTCCAACATTGACTGTCATTGGCGTTTTTGATCGTAGCCATTCTGACAGGTGTAAGGTGGTATCTCAGAGTCGTTTTGATTTGCATTTCTCTGATGATTAAGGATGTTGAGCATTTTTTTTTAAAGATTTATTTATTTATTATGCATACAGTGTTCTCCTTGCATGTATGTCTGCAGGCCAGAAGAGGGCACCAGATCTCATCACAGATGGTTGCTGGGAATTGAACTCAGGACCTCTGGAAGAGCAGCCAGTGCTCTTAACCTCTGAGCCATCTCTCCAGCCCCTTGAGCATTTCTTTAAATGTCTTTCAGCCATTTGTGATTCTTCTTCCCAAAAGATATTTTTGTTTGTTTGTTTTTTGAGACAGGGTTTCTCTGTGTAGTTTTGGTGCCTGTCCTGGATCTCGCTCTGTGGACCAGGCTGGACCTGCCTCCTGAGTGCTGGGATTAAAGGTATGCACCACTGCTGCCTGGCCTCGAAAAGCTATTTTTATGTGTGTGTTTTGCCTGTGTGTATGTTTATGTACAACATGTGTACATTGCCCACAGAGAAAGATCAGAACAGGGCATCTGGCTGGGCGTAGTAGCAAATGCCTTAATCCCAGCACTCAGGAGGCAGAGGCAGGTGGATCTCTTATTAGTTTGAGAACGGCCTGGTCTACATAGTAGGTTCTAGGACAGCCAGAGCTAGATAGTGAGACCCTAATCGCAAAAAACCACATGCATGCACGCACATGAGCATGTACACACACACACTCAGAGGGAGAGAGGAAGAGAGAGGGAGAGAGGAAGAGAGAGAGAGAGAGAGAGAGAGAGAGAGAGAGAGAGAGAGAGAGGAGAGAGAGAGGAAGAGGAAGAGGAAGAGAGGGAGAGAGGGGGGGGGCGAGCATCAAGTCCCCTAGAACTGGAGTTATAGTCAGTTGTGAGCTACCCAGTGGATGCTGGGAACCAAACCAAGAGCTCGTAAATGCTAAGCCATTCTAGCCCCTCAGTCCCTACATGTATGGAAATACTCTGCATCCTTCTCTTTCAAATACCAGGTATACATTACAGGTGAAGTCGTTTTGCTTGTATCTCAGGAAATAGTATTCTTTTGTGACTTGCTGTGCCATCCCTGTTTAAAAACTGACTCAAGCGATGAGAAAGGATGGTATCTTAGCTTATGGTTCCTGCGGCTTCAGCCCATGGCGGGTGCCCCACACCAGTCCCTTCTCCTTCCCTCCATCTCATTCCTTTTTTATTTTAAGACAAATTCTTTACTGCTTTACTATTTCAGCGACGGTCTTCTCCCTGGACAACGGGATTGCAGGCCTGCCACGCCTCACTTGTAACTTTTAACGTTTCCATCAGCAGCGTTCACAGATAGCGCTTACGGTTTCTCCCTCATTTTCCTATGTTTCACTAACATCTGTTGGGGTAGGGTTGGTTTTAAAGTTTCTCATTTAGTTTCACAGTGTGCTGTTGACCTAGAGTGATGTCTTTGTTCTGGAAATATATGTTTAATTAATAAAAATAATTTATAGACAGTCTTACTGTGTAGACCAGGCTGGCCTCGAACTCACAGAGGTCCACCTATTTCTGCTTCTGAGTGAGCACAGGGAAAAGTGTGTGCCACTCTGCCCAGTCATTTTATTCTTTTAAACAGTTTGTCTCTATGGAGCTAGCCATAGAGTCTCTCAATTTCCCCTCCCATCTTGAATACTCTTAAGTCCTTTGCTCTCGGCACTACGTTCAGAGGGGATTTCCTCATTCCTGCCTTACATACTCCCTCTTTTTTGTTGCACTGAGTTTAGCCATGTCAAGCTTATCCCATCCATCGAGGACTTGTTAGACTCCCACTGCTGGGACAGAACACCTGACATAAACAACCCAGGAGGTTTCTGAGGCTTCAGTCCATGGTTGCTGGCTTCTGTGTTTTGGGGACATGGGTAAGGCAGAAAAGGTGTGCAGAACAGAAATGCTCATCTGATGGCAGCCAGGAAGGAGAAAAGATAACGGGAGGCTGGAGTCTAAGCACACCCTCCAAAGGCGTGGCCCCAGTCAGCTGCTTCCCCCAGCTAGGCTCGACTTTCAGTATATGAACTTTCAGTACATGAACCTTC
Organism: Peromyscus maniculatus bairdii; assembly: GCF_049852395.1. Classification (NCBI taxonomy): domain Eukaryota; kingdom Metazoa; phylum Chordata; class Mammalia; order Rodentia; family Cricetidae; genus Peromyscus; species Peromyscus maniculatus. The sequence continues at coordinate 11,615,882 of NC_134864.1, forward strand.
AGTACATGAACCTCCAGATCCAGACTATAACAGGGATTTTGCTTTCAATGATAAAGGTTTTTTTTTTTTTATTTTTTTTTTTTTATTTCCCCTGAGACAGGGTTTCTCTGTGTAGCTTTGGGGCCTCTCCTGGAACTCACTTTGTAGACCAGGCTAGCCACAATCTCAGAGATACATTTGCCTCTGCCTCCTGAGTGCTGGGATGAAAGGCGTGTGCCACCACCACCCAGGCCCAATGAAAATGTTTTTAATGTTCAAGATTTCACCCCTGCCCCACCCCACACAGTTCCCTGGTGATGCTCCTCCTGGAGTGGAACTTATGAGTATGTACCATAGTGGAACGTCCATCTTTACCATGTGATAAACACAGGAAGACGTCAAAAGGCAGGGTGGTCTGAGGTAGTGCAGGAGCTGAAGGCTGCATGTCTGGTAGAGCAGCGGTTCTCCACCTTCCTAATGCTGCAACCCTTTAATGCAGTTCCTCATGGTGTGGTGACCCCCAACCATAAAATGATTTTCATTGCTACTTCGTAACTGTATTTTTGCTGTTATGAATTGCAAATATCTGTGTTTTCTGATGGTCTTAGGCAACCTCTGTGAAAGGGTCATTTGACCCCAAAAGAGGTTATGACTCACAAGTTAAGAACCACTATGGTGCTAGGCCATAGTGGCGCATGCTTTTAATCCCAGCACTTCGGAGGCAGAGGCAGGTGAATCAGTCTCTGTGAGTTCAAGGCCAGCCTGGTCTACAGAGTGAATTCCAGGACAGGACAGCCAGGGATACACAATGGAACACTGCCTTGGGAAACCAAAAAAAAAAAAAAAAAAAAAAAAAAAAGGAAGAACTGCTTTGGTAAGGGAGTAGAGCAGCTGCTGGCTTGTAGAGATTCCATCTTCTGGGTGTAATGGACAACATTTGTAGAAGTCTCTTTGGGCTGTTACATCTATTAAAGACATTTGCAGCTTAGCCCAGTGGGGTGAAAGGACAATCTTTCCCACCCACTCATTCAGAACTTCACCAGTTAAAGATACTGAGTCCCTGTTTGGGGGTAATTCCTGTTTCAGAGAGCATTGCCAGAAAGCTGGTCTGTGGACAGCTCCAAAGAGGCAGAGAAGGAAAATGGAAAGGCTGATTCTAGATGGACCACTTGCCAGCTAGAGCTCAACCCAAGAGCAGTACCCCGGAGTCTTGTGTCTCCTGCAGGTACCGGGCATTTAGGGATGATGATGGACACTATTCCCAGACTTACTGGACTCTCCTGGCTATCCGCCTGGCCTTTGTCATCGTGTTTGAGGTATCCAAGACCCCTGAAAGCTCTTCCCATGACTCCCATCCCCGTGCTGGCCCCTGTACTTAACGTGATGCCCCTGACTTGCTTTGCCTAACACGGGAAGGGTAAGACCAAAAGAACTCCCACTCTGTCTTCTCCGCTCATCTAAATTCTCTGCACCTTACTTGCCAGCCTCTGCCCCTGGCTCATGGGCTAGCTAGCCACTGAGTGCTCGGAGGATTGCAAGGTGCTATGGGGACCTCTGAAGGGCCTCTGCTCCTCCAGCAGTTCCACTCACCTGGGAGCCTGGCTGCCTAAAGGCTAGTCTGGGCTTTTGTTTTACCAAGGGCTGGGGGCGGGGTGGGGCTTCTACCGCCAGCACGTGGTGTTCTCCACTGGCCGTCTTCTGGATCTCCTGGTTCCTGACATCCCTGAGTCTGTGGAGATCAAGGTGAAGCGGGAATACTACTTAGCTAAGCAGGCCCTGGCTGAGAATGAGGTGAGCATCCAAGCCCTGACCCTAAGGCTCTCAGGTCCCATGACTAACCGTGGACCTTAAAGTGGGCAAAGGACGGGGGGGGGGGGGGGGGTGTAGGTGGGGTTTATAGTCACATCTATTCTGTAGTCACCCTGACAACTCACTTTCTTCAAGACAGGCTCTCCTTGGAGCAACAGGAGCGAAGGATGACCAGCTTCCAAGCTCAGAGTCTGGGCCTTCCAGCCTAGGGTCTTAGAACTAGTAACCTCCTCTCCTCCGTCTCTGAGGTCACTCTCACCTCTGAGGGTCACTGGAGGCTGACACACTTGCCTGGAAGACTGCTGAAGATGTAATAGGAAGACAGTTCACCGTGCATGTCCTTGGAGGCCATGGCCATGCTCCTGGCCCCAGCTCAACTTACCCCTCCGCTTGGTTTAGAATAACCAGGCCCCTGGCTGCCAGTCTTCAGCTCATACATACTGCTTGGCCACCACCCCTACTAGGTATTCCTTAAGGCCACCCAAATGGAGCAGCAGTGCTTGTTGACCTTCAGGGGGCTATGCCCTACTGCCATCCCTAAGTCCCTGAGCCAATGGCTTGTCTCCCTTTATCTCAAGGCAGAAGGGCTATCTGGAATGCTGGCTTCTGTGGCTCTCATTTTCACAGTGCTGGCCATTGTACTCAGAGAATCTGTCCTTCCCTTGCCTCAGGCAGGACTTCCTCTTATCTCCAGTGGGAAGGATCCCTGCATGCCTCTGCATGTGACCAGGAGGTGGCTTTACTGTTGACATATCCTCCCACCCCCTGTCCTCACCCTTAGGCATAAGTCCTCTGTCAACTGAGGTTAGACTCTGGGGTCCCTGCCTCCTCAGGGATTTACTCAGTTATTTGCAGCATTCCTTGTGATAGTGTCGGTCCGACCACCCCTCCAGACCCACCCTCTGCCTCTCCTCACATGGCCATTACACATCTGCATATCTGGCTCAGACCACACCCCAGGCCACAGTAGGAAGCCTGTGCCTGCTCTTTCTTGCATACCTAATTACCCAAGGCCTCTGGGTTCTGGCTGTCTTGGCCTCTATCCTGACAGATCAAGGGCCTCTGCAGTACCTATCCCCTTTGTCTCCCGTGCTTTGTCTCCAGTGCTGGGCCTTCCAGTGCTGGGCCTGGGACTCAGCACATAGCGAGCACAGAACGGAGAAGGCTGTGGAATGAAGCCTTACCCCTTTCAGTGGAGCTGAAAAACAAAACAAAACCAAACAACTAGATTTCTGTGACACCTAGTGGACCTTTTCCATTCTCCCTTTGTGTTTACATACAACTACTTTTCAAATTGGGTACAATTAGGGCCTTTTCCCGTTGCTTGCCTTCTGTTAGCTGGGTTAACTGATGGCTAATTCCAGTTATTTCCTATCCACTCATGATGGGATATGGGTCTTTCCTCCTCTTCTGCCATTCAGCCACACTGGAATAAAGGTCTAAACGTCAGTACTTATCTGTGCTTATTTCTGTGGGGTTATTAGGACTCACCGAGAAATATGCAGTTTTGGAAGGGCTGTGAAACACACACATTTCCTTTGAAAACCTTTTTCCAAACCATGTTCTCATCCACATACCCACTGCTTCACTTTGGCAGCTCCTGGCCTCAGATGTGGCTCTGTGCTTACTCTGGCATTTGACATGGGACAAGGCTGCCCACTGAAGCTTGCGTGGCTGCTGGACAACCTAGCCAGTTCAATGAGTGCATTTGCCGGGGAAAGCCTTACTATACAAGCCCCATGTACTTTCTCCAGGCTGTTTTGTTGTCGTAATCTTTAAAACCTATTACTGTGTGTATTTAAGACCTGTGGGTAAGTGTGGGGATGTGTGCCACAGCTCATATACAGAAGTCAGGAAACACCTTTTGGGGCCAGTTCTTGCCCTGGGCTCCGGGGATTACACGAGGTCAGGCTTGTGCAGTGTAGAGTTGGAATGAGCAATGCCCTCACAGGCTGTGGCAGCTGAATACTCCATCCCCGTTTGGGGATGTCCAGTCAGTGCTCCCTGCTTTGTCCTTAACCCCCTTCTCAAAGTTGCCTTGTTTTATCAGTGACAGAAAAGTAACTACTGCATGCAGGAAGCACGTTTACCTAAGCCACGTCACTGGCTCTATCTTTAAAATATTAAAACAAACTTGCCAAACAGAAGAAAATACCTGCTTTTACCTGAAGGAGTTTCATGTAAACACACTGCTGAAACCAATCCAGGGTGGCCCATGCCTTACCCGTCCTGGACAACTAAGCCAGGAGTTGGCCATGGACTCCTAGTGACTTCCACTGGACGCCAGGGTCTTATCCACAATACTATAGGAGGCACATATTGGTGCTGGGACCTGAAAGTAGACCCACTGTGGGGTCCTGTTTTCATCTGGAACCATGTGCTTTCTCAGGATGCATCTCCTGGGCTGGAGATGCTGGGTTACCGGCCTTCTCAGCAGGAGGTGCTATGCTAGGCCCTTGCTCCCTTAGCCCCTTTGAGGGATCTTCTATGGCATGGGGACTGGAGTAGTTGGTCCTTCATTAACCTTGCTCTGCCCTCCACCCCTCTCCTTCTCAGTTCCCGCAGGCAGGGACCGGCCCACAGGCCCAACCTCAGCCCGGGTGTTGGGAGCCTGTCAGGAGTGTCAACAGAAAACACAAAGCTGGGATGTTGCTGGTTTCGTGAAGACCATGTCGCTCCCCCAGCAGGGCTGTCTCATTTAATAGTTGTGGGGCAGGCACTGACTGGGCTGGGAGGTTGGGTCAAGGTGCAGGAGCAGGCAAGACTTCCTCATGGAGACAGCACTGGAAGGGACAGAACAGTGCTAAGAATTGCTAGAGAATCACAACATGAATTAGGGAATTACCCAGGGCCATTGAAGGAGAGAATACAGACTTGATAAAATGAGTCTCATCACACTGCCTCTGGTTTCGGGTTTTATTTTAGAATTTATAAAATTCCAGTGTCATCCATATTCATGAGCCTTTACACATGTTTGCATATAATCTCCAAATTCCAAAGTTAAGGCCAAGGGATGGATGTAGCTATGGAAACATAGGACATGGAAGACATTCAACAAGGAGGAAAGGACACTCCCCACCCCTGCCTAGGCCCCTCAACAGCTTGGAGGCTGCAGGGAGGTGACCTGGGCACAGTCAATTTCATAGTCCTTATTAACAATCAGAGAAAAGGAGCGAGACCCTGAACAGTGTAGGGTAGGGCTTACATCTATAGCACTTAGCAATAAATGGAGATGTGCAAAATCCCGGTGATCATTTCCACTTTACCCTCTGGGGAAGGAAGAGACTGGGCATTGTAGGAGGACAATGAAGATGACGAGGGGCTGGAAGGGCAGGAGGGAAGCAAGGTGTCCCCAGTGTCATGCAGACGGGAGAAAAGACAGCTCCAGGGAAAGGCAGGGAAGCCCTCTCCCTGTCTCACCCACCTGGCTCAGCTGTCAGCCTACTGTGCAAAGCAGATGTTCTTCCCATCTCAGCATCATTCCTATACACGGGCGCATGGGGCTGCTTCATCTACAGGGAACTGAAGTTAGACTTGGAAAAGCAATTCTGGATCCACTTAGGAGTTAGAGTCTACAGGTAGCCAAGCCTGAGTTACTAAATAGAGAGTGACAGACTTGGGGAAGGTGTCACAGTACAAGTGACAGTTCCCAGGGAAGGCCATGAGATGGGCACAGGTTGGCTTTTCTAGGAACCCAAGTATCTGGGACAGGACTTGTTGCTAGTTGATCAGATGACCTGGAGATAAAAGACCTGTCCTCAGTCTCCACGACACAAGAGGGACACTTCTGCTGGGGACCACTTTTCCTGGTGAGGGCTGCCTGAAGCCATGCTAGCTGGGGCCAGGGGTCCAAGCTACCTCTTCACCTGAGACAAGGCTTCCCTCGGCTAGCAGCACTCCCTGCGCTGGGCCTTTGTTTTCATTCTGCCTTTCCTTTTAATCCACGCTGAATGACCACCTCTGTCGCTGATACCTGCCCTTAAGCCTGTCCCTCAGGACTGCAGAAAGCATCCAGGCATGCCTGCCAGAGTCTACACGGTCAGGCTGGCTGGGAATGAGCACCCTGCTCTGGACCAGCCCCTGAATCATGGGGGCTGAGGGAAAGCCCAAGCTGTCACCCTCCTCAACTCAATGGCAAGCCCAGAACCACCAGAAATGTCTAAATCAAGAGGGGCCTCGGGGGTGGCACTAACCACATGAGAGTACTACCACACTGGCTGAGGTAGAAAGAAGGCAGCTGAACACGAGGTGTCTGGCCAGGCAGAGGCTAAGGGTTGTAGGAAAGTCGAGCTATCAGTTAGGGTCAAGCCCTCTCCCACCACCAAAGAGAAGCCAGTCTCTACCTCCCCCCCCCCCCCAAAGTCTCAAGCCACCCCAGTCCGCTGTGACAGCCACAGGGAACCCAGATGGCGCACACAGCTGGGCCTCTAGGCTGCCTACACCAGCTCGCGAGGCTGAAGCTGCAGGACAAGCCCCGATACTTTCAGAACCCAAGTGGGTACCATCTGAGGACCCAGGTCACCCTCGACCTCTCGGCCCACTCTATCACCAGGACATCTGACCTCTTGCTGTCCAAAACCATGCCTTCCTCCTATCCTGTAGCCCGAGCTAAGCAGATTTTGACAGCTAATGGAAGCTGACTGCTTTCCATAAAGAGGAAGGTCTGGGTGACAGGTGGCGGGCAGGAGGGAGGTGGGAAAGGAAGAGGGCAAACGTTTTGGCTTTTATAAAGTCAAGGAAATTTATTTCCTGAGGTCATGACACAGGAAGTCAGCTCCTAGCCGCTGTGGAGCTCTGGTGTGAAGGTCAGAGTGCTGACTACATGCTGGGTGGACCAGGAAGCTGGAGTCTGTGATCACGAAATGCTCGATTACCTTGCTTAGTGTTTCACACAGTGGCGTGCCTGTCCCAGAGCACAGCATCAGGAGCAGACCCTGAGCCTGCTGGGTGCTGACCAGGCCTGGAGAAACAGCCACACAAGGCCAGCCCACCAGGCTTTGCTGCGAGACCTCGGGGAGGGGGAAGAGCATCAACAATTTACGAGGGTCCAGCTGCTGGGTCAGATTGAGACAAACCATTGTGTGGTTGGGTGTGGGCAGCAGGCTGGAAAGGTTTCTTTTTGATCATTATCGTTTGGGGCCCCAAGGGAGGGTCTTGGGAGCCACTTGAGCCCCAAAACTGGGAAATTCTTCAGAGCTGCTCATATCAGGAGCCTGTGGGGAGGGAGGACACAACTTAGTAAGTACTGGTGGCTCTCACTGACTTACTGAGTTTCCAAAGTCACTCCCCCACACCCCACTGTCCCACCAGCTTGTCCCATGGGGAACAGGCAGTACAGAAGTGCCACCTGACCTTCTCACTGCTGTTAGAGGTCCAGGGAGCATCTCGCACCACGAAGCCTTTGGATGGTGCCTTGGACTCTTCATGTGCTGGGGGCTTCATATAAACCTGCAGCGCCTCGCTGTCCACCACATCAGCCAGCTGCACGGCACAGGGGAGGGAGGCAGTGCCGCTCAGCCTACAGCCAGCCGAACCTGCTGATGGCCATCCCGGGGCCACCCGCCCACCCCCCTGCCCCTCCCTGCCTGTGGAACCATGTGAGTTACTTGGTTGTCACCTCAGGATGGTGGCCAAGCCTCCAGCTAGTCAAGGGACAGGGTGCTTCAGAGCTCAGCCTGGTCTGGCTTGAGGGCCCCTAAAGACTCTGCTCAGGACTCACATATTCCTCCTCTAGGTTGAGGATGTGGTCGATAGCTTCCTCCACGTTCTCCGGGAGTCCTGTCACAGTGACACAATTGGGGTCTGGAGCTCCACTCTGTGGGAAGCGTATGTCCACCTGGAAGAAGCAGGGTCAAAGGGCATTAAAGGACGGACTCTGGACCAAAGTACCACCATCACACTTTTTTTTAGTTAGTGAAGTATTTCCCTCTGAATTCAGGCAAGTCTTAAAGTTTGGTTTTAGGGCTCTTCACTTGAGGAAGTCATCTGCATCACCCTGCCAGAACTACCTGGTTTCCTGAAGACAAAGGGTGCCGAGTGTGTGCATGACAGTCCCATCTTGCAGAAGAAAGGCAGGGCCGATAGCCTAATGGCTCTACTCTTCTAGTGACCCTCTCTGTGAGCCCTCACTGTCCGTGCTTACAGTGATGTCAGAGGGCAGCACCACCCTACAGCCTGCAGGGAAGGCCCTGGTCCTAACACCCCAGAACCAAACACTCCTCCCCTGCCAGCTCTACGCTCGGTCAGTAGCACAGGCAGGTGCCCGCAGGTTTCCAGTGCCCTGGAAAGACTGGAGTTCTCATTCTTGTGCTTCATTTGGCTCTGGACTCACCTTGAACTCATCCATGATTTTCCGGATGGCTTTGCCTCGGGCACCAATGATGCGGGCATGCACACGGTGGTCCAGTGGGACATCCTCAGAAACCATCTGCTCTAGCTCACCCACAATTTTCAAGATAGCATCACGGGCAGCTTCGGTGTTCTTCTCATACCCTGTGATGGTGATTTGGTCCTGAGGCTTAAAAAGGAGAATTCAGTCAAGAGACGAGTGTGACTTCTCTGGGATGCCCCAGTGTGCCCACCTAGCAAGCTGGTCACAGTGCAGGTGTGTGGATGGTGGCTAGATGGATGAATGCATCAGACGTCACCTTAGGGGAGACATTCATCCTCTCAGAAGAACAAGGAGAAAACACATCAGGTTAGAGGGTTAGAATGGAGGCCCTGCAGTTAAGAGTGCTTGCTGCACTTGCAGAGGACCAGAGGTCTCATCCAGTTCCCAGCACCCATGTCAGGCAGCTCACAACTGCCCGTGATTCTAGCTCCAGGAGGTCTGATGCCCTCTTCTGGCTTCTGTGGATACCTACACTCATGAGCTCACACACAAATACACATATTAGGGCTGGAGAGATGGCTCAGTGGTTAAGAACACTGGCTGCTCTTCCAGAGGACCTGGGTTCAATTCCCAGCACCCACACAGCAGTTCACAACTGTCTGTAACTCCAGTACCAGGGGATTCGACACCCTCACAAAGACACACATGCAGGCAAAACACTGATGCACATAAAGTAAAAAAAGTTAAAAGTTAAATATTGGGGCTGGGCGGAAGTGGCACACGCCTTTAATCTCAGCACTCAGGAGGCAGAGCCAGGCAGATCTCTGTGAATTCGAGGCCAGCCTGGTCTACAAAGCGAGATCCAGGAAAGGCACCAAAACTACATGGAGAAACCCTGTCTTGAAAAACAAAACACCAAAATAAATAAATAAATAGATAAAAAATAAAAATTAAATTAAATTAAATCTTGGAGAGATGGCTCACTAGTTAAGAGTGTGCACTACTTTCATAGATGACCTGGGTTTGGTTCCCAGCCCCGACAAAGCTACCCAACCATCCCTAACTCCAGACCTAACGACCTCTTCTACACAGGGCACACGCACACACCCACACAGGCCAACATCCATACACTCAAAGTAAGTGTGTTAAAATTAACTGTAAACAAAACCACACACCAAGTTAACATCCATTAGCACTCATTCCTTCCCAACCCAGAAAAGACAGAAAGGAGGGACAGGTGATAGGGTTCAGTGGGCAAAGGCACGAGTTTGATCTCTGGAGCTAAGACGGTGGAAGGAGAAAAATCACTCCTTCAAGTTGTTCTCTTATCGCCACATGTGTGCTGTGGTGTGTGTGCATGTTCCTGTACGTGTACACACGCACATGCACACACAAGTGTAAATAAACCTTAGGAAAAAAAAGGCTAGGAAGGAAACCTGATCATAAAGATGGAGGAAGTACCAGCAGGTGCGTTTAAGGAAAGCAGGCACAAGGTTGGGGACTACTATAAGGCAAAATTCTCAGCCCATCAGCCTTCCGCTTCTTTGGAAGTGTCCAGGACCTTTAGAGTACTCTCTGCTCACTCAGACCCATCAGCGCAGGCTCAAAATAAAAGGAAGAACACACAGAGACTACAAAGAAACCACTACTGGAGTTAACATTAGGAGGCAGAAAGATCCAGCCTGGGAGGGGAGCAAGAGATCTAGGAGCAAGGGGAGAGAGAGGCAGCCAACTAAAAACTTCCCGTCCAGACTAAAGGGAAGGCCAGGCAGGGGATCCAAATAAGGGTCACCAAAAAACAGGCATGCCATGGCCATGTCAGTCAGCACACTCCACAGAATCAGTCCTGCAAAGTGCAAGTGGAACTCACAGCAAAAAGCTGTGGATTTAGAGACTGGGGCTGGCAAGATGGCTCAGTAGGTAAAGGCACTCGTTGCCAAGTCTGATGAGTTCTATCTTTGGGACCTACATGGCTGAGGAAACAAACTGACTCCTACAAGTTGTCCTCTGACCTCTACACACATGCTGTGGCACATATGTGCCCCTATACATACACAGATTAGCTAAGTAGTCAAAATGGTGAAACAACTAAAAAAATTAGTAATTACAGGGAACTGGAAGGAGCTAAGGCATGGTGAGAACAAACTACACACACACACACACACACACACACACACACACACACACACACACACACATTTTGATATAATTTATACACATATATAAAATCTATTGTCCTCACTATGCCTCTCCCATATCTGGTGTGTGTGTATATGTGTGTGTGTGTGTGTGTGTGTGTGTAAATTGAGGGCTGGAAAGATAACTCAGCTGTTAAGAACACTGGCTGCTCTTCCAGAGGACCCAGGTTCAATTCCCAGCACTGACACTGTAACTAATAATGATCTGTACTTCAGGTTCCAGGGGATCTGATGTCCTCTTCTGACCTCTGCCAGCACCAGGCACATATCTGGTGCATAGACATATATGCAGGCAAAACACCCCTACATATTAAAACAAACAAACAAACAATCCAGCCAACTGAATTTGTGTAGCTGAAAGATTCAGAAGCAAACAGGCTACGAGATGTGGAAGTAAAGATGGGAAGGAAGGGCTAGAGAGATGATTCATTGGTTAAGAGCACTGGCTGCTTTTTCAAAGGACCTGGGTTAAATTCCCAGTACCCACATGACAGTTCACACTATCTGTAGCTCCAGTTCCAGGGGATCTGACACCCTCACACACAGGCAGGCAAAACACCAATGTACATTAAAAAAAAAAATACACACACATTCATATACTGAATATATATATATATATGAATGAATGAATGAGAAGGACACCTCAGCTGATGGGTGCTCACCCTCGTGCTATATTACTGGTACACTTCTGGGCACAGTGATCATGGCCACAGGGCTTGAAAGATGTTCAAGCAGAGCTGGCCCATGCCTAGAGGGCCATTCATGGAGGGCACTTGAGAGGTAAGGTCTAAGAAGGACAGACTGAACACACAGGTGAAGACAAGCCATAAGCAGACTTGGAGGTGAGGTGGAATGAGACTGTCTGCCCACCAGGGTGCAACCAAGCGAGGAGCTGAGTTACCCTTCACATTGTTTTATGTATAGCAGGAGGCTGTGCAGAGCTCATCAGGGACCATGGCAAATGGGATGGGGATGCAGAGAATCTAGAACTGGCTGGCTTTTGTCCACCTGCTTCCAGAGTTCAATGGAGCCTGGCCACAGTCTTGGGCACTGGCAAACATAGTGTGCACATAGGCAGGCATGATGGCTCAAGAGGAACCAGCTGAGGTTCAGGCCCGGCTGTCAGGAGTGCCACAGTTGGCCCAGGGAGGTTAGACTGCCCTGTGCCCCAGGTAACAATCTGAGGAAGCACACACAGCTGGCAAGCACTACGCCCTGGTCCATAACTGGAGCTGAAGTCAGATTCTAAGACACTTGTCCCTCTGATTTAGGCACTTGTTTCCTGCTGGACAAATCTCAGAAGCTGCCCAAGTATACTCCCCAAGTCAAGCAGGGCACAGTAGTGCAGGCCTTTAATCCCAGCACTCAGGAGGCAGAGGTAGATAGATCTCTGTGAGTTCAAGACTAGCCTGTTGTTTTTAACTAAGTTGTTCTATTTACCAGTAAAGATTCGGGAGTCAGATGTTGGGGTGAAAACCTGCTGGATCAGAGAAGCCGAAAAGCACCAGCTGAATTTCCTTTCCGGCTGGAGAACCAGCAAGAGGGTCTCTCATCTCTCCACTTGTCCCAAACCAAAAAGGCCCACGAGCCTATAAGTCCCTCCCTACTCCTCTCTCTATCCATCTTCCTAGGTCCTCCATACTCTCTATGGCTAATTCTTGTCAACTAGTCACTGGCTCCACCCCCTGATCCAAGGTTAATTTTACTAACACAGTCTCGGACTTTCACAGCGCTATCTAATATCCCGCAACACTAGCCTATTCTACATAGTGAGTTTCAGGACAGCCAAGGCTACACATACAGACCTTGTCTCAACAACATCAACAATAATAAAACCCAGGTCAAGGCAAGAAGGTCCAACAAGATTCCACCTGCCCAACTGTTCCAACCATATCATCTGAGGTGCTCATCTTACCTGGTTCCCATCATCTTTATCAGGAAACTGGATGTTCACGTCATGCTCCAAGCGGATCTGGGTGATCACTGCCCCCTTTCTCCCGATAATTTTGGGATGGTATTTGGGGTCTACAGTGACGCTCAGCTTAAAACTCCTTAAAGCCTACAATGAAGTGAGAATGAGGCAGAAGACACACAGAGAGAAAAGGGGGGGGGGAGGGAGGGAGGGAGGGAGGGAGGAAGGGAGGGGGGGAGGGAGGGAGAGAGAGAGAGAGAGAGAGAGCCCATGAGTATGAGCACTTGTATTTAAAGCTAAGTCACTTCTACCCAGGTCCCATTTCTAGCCTGATCTTTTTTTTGGTTTCACAAGACAGGTAGGTTTCTCTGTAGCCCTGGCTGTCCTGGAACTCACTCTGTAGACCAGGCTGGCCTTGAACTCACAGAGATCCCTGCCTCTGCCTCCCAAGTGATTAAATGTGTGCCCCCCCCCCCCCCAGCCTGACTTTTAAAACACAAGCCAGAAACTCTAGTACTTGCTAACAGGACGCCCTTAACCCTGGCGGTCCAGAAGACTGGGTGCTGCTTCGCTGTCACTTTCTTTTTTTTTTTTTTTTTTTGGTTTTTCGAGACAGGGTTTCTCTGTGTAGCTTTGCGCCTTTCCTGGAACTCACTTGGTAGCCCAGGCTGGCCTCGAACTCACAGAGATCCGCCTGGCTCTGCCTCCCGAGTGCTGGGATTAAAGGCGTGCGCCACCATCGCTGTCACTTTCTATCACCTGCTGTAGAACTAGTACGCAACCGCAACTGGTTCTAAACAGGCTGATGCCCGTCTACATGGGTAAGATGTCAGTCGCCGCTTTCAGTTCTATTTCTACTTCCTGAATTTATGAACCAGGACCTGATATTAGTTTGAATAAAATCTTCTAGGTCTTTTAGGGCTGGAGGACAGAAGAGGCCAAGAAGGCAGTAAGAGCCTCTGTGTCCACAGCCTAAGGCTAGAGCTGCACCCGAGGACAGCCATAGTGTGCACACGCTGAGCTGTGCTTCGCCCTCTCTCCTTGTGAAGGGTCAGTTCCCAGACCTCCCCTAACTCCTGAGTAGCAGATCTCTCAGCATTTTTCACAGAGCACTCTGTCAGAAGCACAGGAGCAAGCTACTTGTCCCTATGAGGAGGTACTATCTTCCTCCCTGTTTGTAGGAGCTGATATATCCAAATATTTCTCTTGATTTGGGGAGTAAGAGAAACTCTAAGCTCTGCCTTTCGTTTTCCATGGCAGGACCACCGGATCCCGACAACAGCCCGACACCTGGCTGTCTGAAGCATGCTCTGAACCAGGCTGTTTCCAACCCCAGCCCAGACAGGCGGCCTTGTCCTGCTCACCCGGTCTTCCTGCTCAGCCTGTAGCTCCTTTACTCGGTCCAGCAGCCCCATCTTAGCCCTGTCCAAATTTGCTGCGAGGCCAGTGATGGCGATGATGTCTGACTGCAGTTCGGGAGCTGGCACATGTATATTCACCTGTCACAACAGAGTCAACTTCATGTCTAGAGGACCAAGATGGAAAGGGAGTAATGCTCACCCGCTCTGGGGAATTTGAGGGAGACTGGGAGGAAGGCTAGTGATTGAGTGGACAAAACAAAGGAGGCAGAGCCAATATACATTGATGAAGAACATTAGCACCAGAGAGCCATGGGCTTTTCTCCAGATTAACAGTCCCCATCACATGATAGAGCACCCAGTGAACACTGTCTACCTCAAATTCATCCATCATCTTGCGGATTCCACTTCCTTTCTGCCCAATGATATAGCGGTGAAGATCAAAGGGCACCTCTACCTCGATGGTGACGGGCACCAGGGCCTAGAAGGACAATGGTAGAGATTAGGCTAAGAGTTGAAGGCCAATAGCCCTGAAGACAACAGTGTACCCGTTAGAACCTGCTGTCAGTGTGACCGGCTGACAGACAGACTACACGGATCTCCACGCACAGTGAAGAGGACAGGACAGGCAGCGCAGTCTAAGGAAATGCTGCCAGAGGGTTCACTCTTGCCCCTCACTTTCCTTTTGCACTATAGCAGGCCAAGGCCCACTGGGAAGAAGACAGAGCACAGAAGCCCAACTCGTGGCATGCCTCTGTGGTTGTGACAACTCGGCCAAAGCCTGTGTGGGTTGTAATGGAGTCTCCTGGACAGGTGGATCAGTTATCTGCACTCAAGTCCCGACATGTTCTGTCTGTCACCCATTCTCCGCAGTCTATTTCTATCAGTCAACAGATACTGCCATGCAGGCACTGTCTGTAAACTGTGGTGTCATGGTGCTCACAAGAGGACTCGACACATAATTCACGGTTATGGAAAACTTGAGGTAGACTATCTCTACTTCAGTTGGGAAGGGAATGGATAGACAGTAGATAGACAAGAGGGGATTGAAGCTGGAGTTCGCATTCACCCACTGTTAACAAGATCCTTTTACAAATTCCAAGAGGGAATAAACTGTAGAATCCTGAGTCCTGGTGAAAAGAAATGGCCTCCCTGGGCTGTGTGACCAGCCCAAAAAGGCATAGAGCAAGTGCTTGCTTGCACTTTTAAGACTGACATAATAGGATCTACTGTCTGCTGCCACCTGGGCAGAGTCTGAACCATCAGGAAGAGAAAGAGTGAGGCAAACACACCTCCAGAGCTTCCTTTGCAGCCTCGCACTTCTCCTTCCGGCCAGAGATGATTATGATGTCACACCTCCTGGGAGAGCCAGGGTCAGTCTCTTTGGCCTCTCTGCCCTCTCCAGCCTCATCTCCATTCTCCTGGATGGAAGGCTCTACACTGTGAACTAGGAAAAAAGGGGTATAAATCACATACACTAGCGAGTCCCAGCTGTGCAGAGAGGCCTGCTGCTTAGGGAGGCTGTGATGGAGGAGACTGGTATGTAGGAGCTCAGTCCCAGTGACCTCGCTCTGACAGGTAACGGCAGAGTTTCAGAGATTTGGGGAAATAACAAGGGAGAGGACAAGACAGGCCCATGATAATTCCTCATGCCAGAAAAGAAAAGCCCCCAAACAAAGGGGCATGCCACTAGGATACAGGCAGGTGGAAAGGGGTTCTAGCTTGTAAAGGCCCAGATAATATTAACCCCACACACCAAAGTGAGCTAACAGGAGAGTCAGCAACAATGGGAGAACCAGCAACTGGAACTAAACTAGGCAAGAGTAGCTCTGAAGATACCATTAACTAGCAATTTAGAATACTATGAAAAATGTAACAAAGCTATGCCATACTAGGTATGATCTTGATGAATATGCCAAGGTTAAGTCAAAGGTTCTTAGGAATCGCCCACTGATAAAAGTAAACATATAAATGCATACTCCAAGTCAGAAAATGTATCTATAATTGGGGGGCAAGGGCGGCTAAGAAAACATACAACTCTATGCTATTCTATGTTGAGAACAGATTACTCAGGTGTGAAATCCATAGAGTAATTATGGCTAAGATTCCTAATAAATGGCTTGCATCCTCAGGAAAATGGACTGGAGTAATTGTGTGACAAGCACTGTGGACAGTCGAGTCCACATCAGCAGGAAAGCCCACACCCTGTGTTTCACACATGCAAAGCAGGCAGAGGAAGGTTCATACATGACCCTTCCTTGGCAACTGACCACATTAATTCTTCTTGGCTTCAACCCAAGTCTCCTGTTACCAACTACCCAAGTAGAACAAGGTAACAAAGCATGGTTAGGCTTAAGGCCTTTATGGAACAGATAGGAGGTACTTCAAAGAGGCTTGGAAAGGACATATCTGCACTGCAGAGAGAGAGAGAGAGAGAGAGAGAGAGACAGAGAGAGACAGAGAGAGACATACAGAGAGAGAGAGAGACACACACAGAAAGACAGAGACAGAGACAGAGAGTGCATGTGCAGGGTTCTCTGGGGCTGAGCGGACCCCCCACTATCACACAAACAGTGTCCTAGAAAAGAGTGGAACTAGACTCTCAGCAATTTCCTAGGTAAGACAAAGGAAGCTCCTGGCCCCTTTATGGGGCCCTGTCGTGTCCTTTACAGACCAGGATGATGGGCCTGAAATCCATGCTAGCATCCATCCAAGTACCATTCCAGTGCCAAAACCAGAGTCAAGAATCACCAGGACAGACTCATTGGACAGACAGCACTAAGGGCAGTGATGGTTCCCGCCGATGTGACACCACACCTAAGCTTAAGTCGACCCACCTGGGTTCTCCTCTCTGTCTGGGAACTTAATTTGAACATTGTAGTCCCTAGTGATCTGCTGGATTCTTGAACCTTTGGGGCCCATGACCGATCGATGGAACTTCTGGGGGATAGCACATTCCACCGTCACTTGGGCTTCCTGAAGGTGGATACAAGAGCGAGCAAAGGTCAACGTCCACAAGTCAGTGTACAGCAGCATTCTCCCTGCCGTCTTCCTCACTAGTCCCATACCACCTTTTACCAAGTGAACCTGGAGATGCCAGCATGCCTGGGTGGGGGGACACAGGGCAGGGGGCAGGCCTCCTGCAGTGGGTTCTAGTGGAACAGGTACCCACAACCTACAGCACAGTCTGAACACACAACGCCTGCTTTACCTACGAGAAGTGCTGCCTCACTGCCTACTGGTGGGCAGTCACTTTAGACACAGAGAGGGCATAAGGCCTTGCAAGGAAGACCACGAGGGACGTGGAGCAGTGACACTCTCAAGGCTGTCTTGGTGATTTCATGCGAGGTGCTTTAATGTGACTGCTCTATGGATTCCCTGACACACAATGGTGATCAGAGCCCGATCCAGAGCCCCTTGGACACTCACCAGATCCTCAATGATTTCCTGAATGCGCTTTTTGGCTGCCTCCACACAGTCCTTGGCACCCTTGAGGGTGACTTTGTCACTCTGTGTGCCTGAGCGTGGGAAGCTGACCATCACCCCACCGTATTCTTCAGCAATCTCTCGCAACACCTGCCCTCTTCGGATAACGAAATGGCGGTGGTGCTTGGGGTCCACCAGCATGTAGTCTTCAACCACGTTATCCTGCGGTAAGAAAGGAGGAACTGAAGAAGACCTACTCTACCATGGCATGATCAGCATGGACTGCTAAGGCCTGTGACCTACCAGGTTCTGGATCAGTGCTTCCAGCTCCTTCTGGGCCTCACGGACAGCATCCTCCTTTCCTATGATTGTGATCAGGTCCTGGTCCTTATCCTCAGCAGCTGGGAATATGATTCGGGCTCCAGTACTGTCACGCACCTTTCGGATTTTACCTCCTCCTTTGCCAATGAGGAATTTGTGGTATTCTGGCTTGGCTCGGATGTCCACGGTAAAACTCTTGGTTTGCTGCAGAAACAAACTTCATGTGTGTTTGCCCCTCACAGCCTGCCTGGACCACAGTGTGTGAATAAAGAGTTCTGAGAAGAAGGATGGGCTCTCCTTATGCATTTGCAATGTCCTATATCTTTTTTTTTTTTTTTTTTTTTTGGTTTTTTTCGAGACAGGGTTTCTCTGTGTAGCTTTGCGCCTTTCCTGGAGCTCACTTGGTAGCCCAGGCTGGCCTCGAACTCACAGAAATCCACCTGGCTCTGCCTCCCGAGTGCTGGGATTAAAGGCGTGCACCGCCGCCACCACTGCCCGGCTGCAATGTCCTATATCTTATCAATGCCTCACATCCAGTGGAATTATCACACCTTATGCCTAGTAAACAGGAACACCGAGACAGTCATTTTTCTCCACAGCCATCAGAAAGATGCACAAATAACCCTGGTCCTCTTATCAGCAATGACCAAACTTCTCTAAGCCATTTGTGACCCACTGGAGGCTTGCTATGTGTGGTGGCAAACTAGCAGAGTACAAGCCCTGAGGAGAGCAGGGTTTCCTGGGCCGTGGCTCTCCCACTTTTTCATATACGTCCAGACCAAACACACATCAAGTATTCCAAAGGCCAGCCCTGTTCCTTCCCAGCCCTACAGACTAGTCAGTACATAACAACAACTTACCAGCTCAAGCTTGGAGAACCACCAGCTACAAAGGCCACAGCTGAGCCAGGGCCCTCACTTACGGTAGCCCAAAGCCCTTGATTTACACCAAGAAAGCAGGGCACGACAAAAGCTGGACACAGGTGTATGTGTGGCAGACTCATGAATTAGAGAAAACAGAGGATCCACAGAGCCCCAGCCTGTCTTTGCATGTGTCACCCGGTCCACAGCATGAAGAAGATGAGGAAGAAAGGACTGAGTGGACCTCACCAAGTACTACCATCCAGATCTATGACTCCTCAGATAAAGATGTTCATAAATTGTTTAAAAACTAATGTGGTGGCAAACACTTGCAACTGCAGCCTAAGAGGCTCAGGCAGAAGGATCTTAAATTTGACACTGGATCTGCTGCATATACACAAAGGTAAATCAACTAGGCAAATCCAGTTCAACATTATGTAAAACCAAGAGGTTGGCTAAATCATCACAAACAAAATAAAAGCAAATAGGATACCAAGGATGGCTATGTCAGTATGTATAGACCAAGAGTCTGGTAAAGTCTAATATTCACTTCCCTCACACTACATCTAAGGGTCAGCTAGGCAAGGCTGCCCGTTACCTCTTCCATCAGAGGTTAGGGGAACACACGAGCCTACTCATAGACATGTGAGTTTTACATACAAGACAAAAATGTACAAAGATGTCCTAAGAATTCTTAAGTATTTAGTATGTATAAATAATAAATGTATTTCTACATGCCAAAACAGAGATAATAACAGTTGAGTCCATGTAGAAAAACAAAGGATTTTTTGGAGTGTGCATATGTCTGTAGGTTCAACATTAACACTGGATGTTTTTCCTCACTATCCTTCACTTATATTAAGAGAGGCTCTCTGGCAGAACTTGGAGCTTATTATTTTTGCTAGTGTGACTAGCCATCTAGCTCTGGAGATTTTCTGACTCTGCTGCCCAAGAATTAAGATTATAGATGGGCTGCCACACTCACCTGGCTTTTATATGGGTTCTGAGGATCCAAACTCTGGTCCTCATAGTTTTATGGTAAGCCATCTATCTCTCTAGCCCATGAAAAATTTCCTTTTAGATTAAAAAAAAAAGTATCTCTGCACATATCTGTGCACACATGTGCAGTTGCCCACAGAGGCTAGAAGATGGTGTTGAATCTCCTGGAGTCAGAGTTACAGAGGTTGTCAGCCATATAGTGGCATGGATGCTGGGAACTGAACTCTAGTTCAGAGAGTTAGAGCAGTAAGTACTTAACCACTCAACTACCCTTATTTGGCCCCTTAGCCCAATAATTAAAAAATCAAGAGACCACACCTGAAGGAAGAGTCCCCATGAGCTGACATGCTGGCTGGTAAGGCTGGCCACCCCAAAATTCTGGTGTATCCAAGTAGAAAGGTCTATATTCAGACTCACAAGATTGTGTTTGGTTGGTTTTTTTGAGACAGGTCTCACTATGTACCCCTTACTGGCCTAGAACTCAAGAGATGTGCCTCCGTCTGCCTCTAGACTGTTGGGATTAAAGGCATGCACCACCATGCCAGCCCATGGGGGGTTGACAGAAGGACCCAAGGAGGGTCTTTGGGAAAAGGTGGTGGCTAATAAATTTTTCATGGCAGCAGAGGTCAGAGGACTCTCTTGGTCAAAGCCCAGAACTACACATAAAGAATTTTGGGTTTTCAAGCCCATGGGAGACACCCCCACTTTCTGAACAGGGAGACAGAGGAGGGAAGGGAAACTGCAGTCAGGATATAAAAGAAATTGGTAAGTCATATTTTTAATTCCTCCTGAAATCTTAACTGCTCCCTCCAAACCCCCACCTTAGTGATTCAAAGCCCCCACCTTCTAACCCCCTATGTACGGGCATTTGTACACATACGTGACTACTATAAAGTTGTTTTCTGACCTGCCACAAAGAAAGAACACTCAAGGTTTTCCATACTGAGAAAGGAAGCGTCAGCAGTGACTCACCTTCTCCTCAGCCAGGTGCAGGAGCTGCTTCTTGGCCTTCTCTACATCTGAGGAAGGACCCCTGATGACAACTGTGTCACTTCCAGAACCCTCCACAGGAAAGTGAATGTGGACTCCACCACATTCCTCCATGATGGAGCGGATCAGACGGCCCTTTGTGCCAATGAGAGAGTTGTGAAGTTTGGCAGGGATTGAGACCTCCACCTCAGCTATGTTGGCCTGAAATCAAATAGAACATTAAGAGGAAGTTACATTGTTGTGTGGTGAAAAAAGGCCAGAAGAAAAGAATGCAGCTAAAACCTGAAAGTGTTTGAAGAAACAGGATAGGGGAGACTTTCTAAGGCAGCGGGTGTAGGCCAGCAGGAAGACATAAACAGTGTTAATAGGAAAGCCATGACTTTAGATGATGTAATGTTGAATCTGCTGCCTTAAGTCAATTCTGCAGGTGGCTGGCAGGTGAATTAGTATGTGTGTTGTAGAATATTTTAAGGTATGTTACTTTTGTTTATGTTGCCTTTGTTTAACTCTGTGAAGCTGTGTTACTTTGCCTGTCTAAAACACCTGATGATCTAATAAAGAACTGAATGGAAAATAGCGAGGCAGGAGAAAGGATAGGTGGGGCTTGCAGCCAGAGAGAATATATAGAAGGAGAAGAGGAAGAAGTAGCCAGAGAAGGAGGAGGACTCCAGGGGCCAGCCACCCACCTACACAGTGAACCATGGCGTAAGAGTAAGATTTACAGAAGAGAACAGGAAAAGCCCAGAGGCAAAAGGTAGCTGGGATAAGTTAAGGAAAGCTGGCAAGAAACAAGCCAAGCTAAGTCCGGATATTTACAATTAAGAATAAGCCTCTGTGTGATTTATTTGGGAGCTGGTTGGTGGGCCCTCCAAAAGAGCAAAGAGTAAAAGAGCAAAAACAAACAACATATGCCTACAAACAAATTTTCTTATTAAAACAAAGACTCTGATTTTAGTCAAGATGAAATAAAGACTGAATTTACCCGTTACCTAAAAAAGTGGTTTTAAAGACACTGGTGATGAGAAACAGGCAAGGCCAGCCACAAGAGGCGAGGAAACAGCTATCAGTCAGGAACGAGGCAGCGTGAATATACAGACCAGAGTCTAACGAGGGCAGCATGAATTAAAAAACCTGAGAAATAGAGGCCACTTATCTCCAGATCTACACAGACATTACCCTGGGCGCAGGAGGAGCCTAGGACTAAAAGGGACGGTGCCTGCATCCCACCTTCAGTAGATGACATGGTGCTGAGTCTTGAGTCTAAGCTCAGCAGAAGGTACTTGGACCCAACTAGATACAATCAGGTGTGAGATCCTGTCTAACAACCCAAAAGGAACAAATGGTTTCTCAGTAACTTAAAGTTCAAAAGCATATGAATGTATGCAACAATAATATCAGTCACTAATTTGACATAAGGGGATGTACTGTATAATGACTTCTCAATTAAAATCTTTCTAGGCTGGATGTACTGGCACACAACTTTAATTTCAGGTAGAGGCAGGTGGATTTCTGTTGAGTTTCAAGCCAAGCAAGGCTAAGTAGTCAGATCCAGTCTATAAACAAAAACAAATTCTCTTTTGGAGGAGGCTCAAGTCTCAGGAAGTAAATGAAATTTATAAAGCTCAGGAATTAAAAAAACAAACAAACCCTCTAGAGTCTTTGGAAGGTCTTGAAACTTCCAACACTCACAAGGACCCTTTCTAAAGTTAGATATGCAGTAATAATTGCGGGGAGAGGAAGTTTTCTAACTGTCCAAGTGGTGCAGTGAGGTCCAGGGATGCCACTATCACAAGACATCACCCATGAACCTGTAAGTAAGCTCTCATCCATGGTCTGTAAAATGAGCAATAAACCCACGGGTTACCAAATTGGACTTTGGTGTACTGGTTACATCAGTGTGTTGTTGATGCCATATCTAGTGTGAAAAGATACTCGCTTATGTCTCCCCAGGAAAGTCATACAACAGGACGATTCCAGGGGTGTACAATGAAAACATTTCTAGCTTACTTCATGTTAATTTTTTAAAAGCTAAACAAAATTCAGTGGGCACTTTGAGCTACAGTTTGCTTTCCGTTTTACAATCCTTCTGTTTATGATGTGTGTGAGTGTAGACACACACATGGAGGTCAGAGACAATCCTGAGCTACAGGGTTTCTTTTTACCCACTACATATGCTAGGCTGGCTGGTCTATGAGATTCTGGGGATTCTCTTGTCTCCAGCTCCCATCTCAATGTATGTACACACACTGCAATTACAGACGTGTACTACCACACCTGGCTTCAACATGATTTCTGAGGTTCTGAAACCATGTACTTAAGTAAGTACTTTATCCACTGAGCCATCTCTCCAGCCCCAGAAATGATTTCTGGTATAAAAATTAACAAAAGAAAAATGTCTAAGCAGGGTGTGGTGGTGCATGCCTTTAATTCTAGCACTAGGGAGGCAGAGGCAGAGGCAGAGGCAGGTGGATCTTTGAGTTCAAGGCCAGCCTGGTCTACAAAATGAGTTCCAGGACAGCTAGAGGTACACGGAGAAACCCTGTCTTGAAAAACGAAAGAAAGTCTAATAAAGTCACACTGGGTCAGACCCAAGGACAAGTGGCATCCTTGCTGTAGTATCAAGTGAATAAGAACTGAGAAACGGAAGTAGAGAGCTGCTGACCACTTAACTCCCCAGGTGGACATCGGAGCCCCACAAGGCTGGGACGAGTTGGCTAGGGATTTTAAGAAGTTCCACCAAGAAGCAGCTCCCATTACCAGGTCTTTCTGGATAGACAGAATCCGGCTCCGGGCAGCTTCACAGTTGGCTCTCTTGCCAGTGATGACAATGGTCTCAGAGTTGCTGTTCTCTGCAGGAAGGTCAATCTTGGTGTTGCTTTCTTCACGAATCTAAAGGAGAGGTACATAAGAGAAATAGCTTTCCTACAGTAGACACACCGGAGCACAGGGCTGGGAAGGAAGGTCTGTCCCTCCTTTTAATCCACAAAGGCTTTAGGGCTGGCCAAAATGAGTTGATCACCTTTTTAATGTTTGCGCCTCCTTTCCCAATGATATTCTTGTGAAACTGTTTGAAGATCGGTACAGAAATTGAATAGCTATTTTCCACCTTAAAGACAAGAGAATTGTACAATAACTATTCATGCCAGAGGGTGAAGTCTCCTTTTTATCCTCCAAAGCTACATGAACTCAAGTACATACCACTGGCAAACACAGACCCAGCTTACTTTTCTCCCCATCTACTTGATTATTGTAAGGAAAAATTAAGTTGTCCACCATCTAATTAACTTGGCATGTCAAGTTATAGAAAGCCCTTTATAAAAAGTGGTCATCCATTGATATCCTCCCTATGCTAATTCCCTGCCGGGTTCCACCCTCCTGAATGCTTAAGGGAGGTTCCTTGTCTGTGTATCCTGCATATTGGGCATTAACAGCTTAGATGCAAGATTGTAAAACATCGGTAGCGAACTTCTGCTCTCTGGGGTTCTCCCATTGTGCTGTGAGCCTGTATTTAAGACCTCCTCCCTCCCTCAATAAACGGAACTGGGCATTAAAAAAAAAAAATCTGGTGAAGAGGAGATAGCGACTTGAAATTTTCTAATGTGCTGGAAGTCCAGATATAATTTTAAGAGCAATGTGATGTCACATTAATAAAGTTATTTTTACTACTTTTTTACTGGAAAAAAAAAAAGTGGTCATCCAAAGATTCTGTAGCTCTTCAGTATACACAGAGAAAAGTCTGTCCACACAGCTTCAACACATTCTGGCTGGGGGAGGGTCTTAAAATCGATGTCAAGGCTTGTAGGCCCTGGTACCCTAAAAAGCCCAGCACCTGGTAGCTTCATGGCAACAGTTCAGTGATACCTGGGGTCAGGGGAGACAGGAACTAGAATGGACCCCGCATGTGACCATGGTGATCTGTGCTTTTCCTACCAATTTCCTTCCCACATTTTTCTAAAGCTTTCAGCTTGTTTCTTTTTACAATTATCTTCCTCTTTTTGGAGTCAGGTTCTTACTATGTAGCCAGGACGACAGCATTGAATTTAGGTCTCTGCCTCTGAGTGCTAGAATTACAGATATATATGCAATTATGCCTCCTTTCCCAGTTCAATTTTTGAGGAAACAGTTAATTCAGTAAATTACTCTCTCTTTACCTGTGTTTTCTCTTTCCTTACAAAATGGGACAGGTTCTCTATCCTGGGTATTTGAAGATTCCCTCAAGAAAAATAAGGGGGATGCGGAAACCGGCATCTCCACTTGACTTCCACACAGACATTGGATAATTACCGACAGTGTATACCAAGCACCAAGGTATTGAGACAGGTGTTACCATCACTTTGTTCCAAGCCCCCGAGACAGGAGCCCACCCTTAAGGCCGAGCTCCTGCAGGTACTCAAAAGTTCTGTGGGAGCCCTGCTCCCCAACCCAGAGGGTACATGAAGTTGCCTACCAGGTCTGCAACCATCTTCTGCATGTACTTAGTGCATTTTTCCACCTCGTTCTTGGGGCCTCTGAGTTGCACAATATCACTTTTTTGTGCTGGGTCTGGAAAGTTGATGATAACCTAAAACAAATCACCAGGAGACAATGTACAATTATTCTAAGACTAAACTTGGGGGCAGCAAGATGGGTCAGTGGGTAAGGGTGCTTTGCCATCAAGCCTGATGTCCTGAGTTCAGAACTCACATAGTGAAGAGAACTAACTCCTGAAAGTTGTCCCAACCTCAATCCATATTATCTACTGTATATGTATGCCTATGAGCATGTATGTTTTTAAAGTGAAATACTGACAATTCCTTAAGTGAAAATCACCACTCCTAGAGGCAAGCGAATGCTTTGGGGGTTGGCAGTGTAGTTCAGGGCAGAGCACTTACTGGCATGCACAAGGCCTTGTGGGTTAGATCCCCAATAACAAGGAAAAACAAACACCAAGGGAGGAAGGGAGGAAGGGAGAAAGGAAAGAAGGAAGAGGGAGTGCTTTGGAGAAAGCTTTACCTCTGGGAATTTGTCACGAATTTCACGAATCCGTTCACCTTTCTGCCCAATGATTGTGCGATGAAATCTTTGCTCAATGATTAGATCCTTGGTACGCTCATTTTCCTAAAATATAATTAAAGTAGATGATGCCATTTATCA
Organism: Peromyscus maniculatus bairdii; assembly: GCF_049852395.1. Lineage (NCBI taxonomy): Eukaryota > Metazoa > Chordata > Mammalia > Rodentia > Cricetidae > Peromyscus > Peromyscus maniculatus. The sequence goes on from NC_134864.1 coordinate 11,641,198, forward strand.
CAAGAAAGGCTACTAATGTCCCACCACCAGGCACCATGTGAGGTGGTGTCCAGGTAGCTGTCTGCAGCAGCCTCTAGAAACTATACCACTAGGAGTGCCTATTCCAGGACACCTGTCTGACATCCTGGTAGTGAGCTATCTCCCTGAACAGTACAGTTAAAGAATGGACTGCAGGGCCCGTCAGCCCCGAGTGCAGTCCCAGTAGCACTGACACTAAAATGGGCCAGAAGCACTTGTTTCCACCAGAACCACAACATCCTACACAGCAGGGAAACGCTCCTTGAGCACAATCGGGCTTGGACCACATTCCCTATGTGGAGAATTAGGATGGCTCATCACAGGTCACTGAACCCACACCAGTCTCAATGTCCTCCATTGTCCCCACTGAAATGTCAGAAGGAAAGAACAGCAGGTACAGACAGAATCCAGGAAGAACACCATCAGCCTATAAAACACTTGTCAAGAATTCTGGTGGATCAGATTGGTATCTGATGACTGATTCAGTACAGGCAGAACACACTCCAGGGCAAGGTACACAAGGCAGGAGGCAATGATGTCAACAGCAGACCTTGGCTTAAATACCAAGCTCAAGGACGGTCAGAGGACAGCCAAAGGATTACAGAAAAGAAAGGACCACTCGCCAGGCGGTGGTGGTGCACGCCTTTAAATCCCAGCACTCGGGAGGCAGAGCCAGGTGGATCTCTGTGAGTTCAAGGCCAGCCTGGTCTACATAGTGAGATCCAGGAAAGGCGCAAAGCTACAGAGAAACCCTGTCTCAAAAAACTGGAAAAATAAATAAATAAATAAATAAATAAATAAATAAATAAGAAAGAAAGAAAGAAAGAAAGAAAGAAAGAAAGAAAGACCCACTCCCCATAAAACATTTCTTCCAATTTGAGGTCCCTAGCATGGGAACTAGGGTAAGAACATGAACTGGGACCAACACATAGTCAGGTCTTAAATCAACCTTTTTGGACTTTTTTAAAGGCTGTCAGCGACTTTCATGGGAAGCTAGTCAGGAATCACTGCAGCACGATCCTCATCATTGGGTGTCTCAGGCCCACAGTGAGACTGCATTGTCTTTCAAGCCTAGAAATAATAGCCCATCTATCTATGAAGCTGCAGCAGGCACATGGGACCTCTGTTCTCTAGCACTCAGGGGTGACGAGAGACAAGATTCACTGGCGATCTGGGGAGGACAGCAGAAGAAACATGGCTCCAGGACCACATATTCCAACAATGCTTTTCCTTAGAGGCAGCCAACAGGCACAAGCCAGCATCTCTCAGGAAAGGTCTGGGTCCTTGGCTTACCATTCGAGAGGCGAGCTCCAGCAGCTCCCGCTTGGCCTGTTGCACGCCCTGTGGGTCTCCCTCAATCCGGATCAGGTTACTCTTCTCGCTGTCGGGGGGGATGCGCACAGACACCTTGTACTGGTCTTTGATTCTGTTGACTTAGGACAAAAGGAAATACAAATACATCTTCAACACACAAGGTATGGTTGTCTACTAACGACTAATAGTCAAGAGAAAGAGGGCCATGCTTCAATATGCTAACTAGTCATTCCCATTCATCAAAACTTTCAGTGTCTAAAACATAAAAACAAATAAAAAAACTTGGTTGTGCTCTCCAGATTGCTAAGTTTCTAGGGCATTGCCTTCCAGCCTTGAATATAAGCTGCAACTGCCCTAAGAGTTTCAGAAGAATGATGACCAGTGCCAATTAGTATGAAACATAGCTGGCCTTGAGTATACATATGGTCTTAGAATATCTAAAATATAACAGGTACTACTAACATGCAAGTAATTTTGGTAACTACATAATTTAGGCAGCAAGTTACATGCATTAAATCAGGACACAGCCACCCAGGGACCTGATTCACTCTGGCAAAGTCAGGGTCGCATTAAATAGCCCTGGCTGGCCTCCAGCTGTCTGCCTCTACCTCCTGAGTATACCACCACACTAGGGCCATTTAACTTGGGGTCCCTCAAGGGAATCATGTCTTTCGGGGTAGTATACTGGAGATTATGCCTTTTGTAAAACAGAGTTGTTTGGCAAAACTTGCAAAAATCTCTTCCCATCACTTTCTCTGGACAGAATATGGTGATCCCATTCAAGACCTGTCCATTGTACAGTCAGGAAAAGCAAAGCCCAAGATGAGCTCCACAAACAGTATAGGATAGTCATCTGGAAGGGACTGATGTGATCAGCTGTTCCAGGGTTAAATTCAAGAGTAAGAGATAGGGGTAGGTTGGGGAAAATAGATTTTAGAATATGGAAGAAAATGAAGGTCTGTAACTGGCAGAACACAGTTCTTGGACCATGGTACAGTTCTGTAATTCCTAGTGAGCAGAAATCAATTTCAGAAGTGTATGACTGTACTTTGTATCTATTAAGTAAACTCTACAGTTAACTATAAAACAAAAAGCAAAACTATAAAAGCAAGCTCCTGGTGTGCACACGCAAGGTTCAAGCTGCATGTGAAGTAAGTGCCAACTGAGGTCATTCAGCAGGGAAATCATCACTGTCATGAAAACGGCATTGAATATAAAACTACCACCAGAAAGAATGCATCATTCACAGGTCGCTGTGGAACAGACAGGCTTATATTTACAAGCAACAAAAAACATAATGAATGAGTGCAAGTCAATAGGATATACAAAAGGATCTGTTGAACCCCTATAGCATGGAGTTGTTTCAAGGATATGCAAACATGTTATGAGTACAGCCATACAGGAAAGGTGGATTAAAAGAAGGACTTGAGCGGTGACATACACCATAATCCCAGCTCTCAGGACCCTGAGGCAGGAAGGTCACAAATTCAATTAGGCTATATAGATACTCTATCTGGGGGTGGAGGACTCCTTGGCCTAGCACTTTCAAGGGCCTGGATTTAATTTCCAGCACTCAATCTATCAATCCTTGGGGTGTGTGTGTGTGTGTCTCACTTTAACATACTGTTAAAGTCAGTACACTCTTGTGCTGTTCCTGCAGTCTGAACCAACAATTTAAAACCCGAGCTTGAGACAGTGTATGACTACTCACTTAACAATATTCCTCTCTGAGTGGACGACTTGGACACAAGTCTGGGAAGGTAACTATAAGAGTCCCACGAACACTGGTGGGCAAAGTGTAGCAGGCTGGATGAAGAGTAAAGACAGTTTTCAGCTAGAGAGGGCTGGTTTCTCAAAGTGACAATTAGGTCTCTTTAGGAAGGTGTAGAAGCTGCATAGTCAATTTCTATTGACAGCAGCACTTTGCCTGGCGTATTTACCCAGCACCCAGGAGGCTACAGCAAGAAAATCATGAAGGTCCTCATCACTGAGGTCCTCCTTCTCAGGGCTTCAGGGCATTAGGGCTCTGCCACCACCCATCAGCCTTACTCACTGTTAGCTCCACTCTTTCCAATGAGGTGTCTGTGAAATTTATGGTCGATGTTGATCTCTACATAGTCCATCCGATTAATCTATAAGGGAAGAACAAAGTTCAAAAGACGAATGCTTCTGGCTCGAAGATGTGCCTGACCATTCAGAAAAATGCAGAAGACATTAGCACTTGCCCTTTCTTCTCCCCATTTCTCCATATTCTGTTTTTTGAGACAAAGTTTATCTATGTAGCCCTGGCTGTCCTGGAACTCTCTATGTAGATCAGGATGGCCTCCAACTCCAGAGATCCACTTGCCCCTGCCTTCAAAGTGCTGGGATTAAAAGTGTGCACCCCCACACCCAGCAGGAAATGCCCTATCTCAACCACCAAGAATTGCTGCAAGATTGTCCCTCTGTTACCCTCAAAGGTCCCAACCTCAAAATAGTTTCCCTTACCCAGAGTTCTGGGAGCCCAGTCATCTTCTGTCTCAGAACCTATTCCACACACAACAAAGCTACTCTTCGGTCTCCATGAGCACCCATGTTAAGACCTGAATGACAGGCTTCTACCTGTTCCCACACTAACAGGGCCTTCCCTGTAGCTAGCAAATGTTCTACTTAGAGGGCACTTACCAGGTCTTTGACCATTCCTTCAATCTGTTCTTGGGCTACACTCACATCCTCCGTGGGGCCCTCCAGGGTGATCTTGTCCTCACCTTCTGTGAACTCAATGTGAACCTACCAAACCAAAATGAGGGAAGGAATGGCCAAGGCCAAATAATACAAGCTGCTATGTCATGTACAGGTGGTGAGGGTCTCATCCCCAGCACCACAGAGAGCTGAGAGGAAGGGTCGAAGGATGGCACTGAACGTCACGTCCAAGGCCTGATGCACCTCCTTCGCTGAAAGCAGGAGCTGGGAGCCCTTCACAGTGTGCGTGCCCCCAGTGTGTACAGACATCACCACTGTTCATGTTCTCAGGCATTGTTTTCCCTTTGGAAGGCAGACTTCACTTTGATTGTATAAAGAGAAAAGATGGCAAAGACAGTGTCTCTTTTCTTTCTTCATTTTTGTGTAAAAATCCATGTGAGTTTATGTCTGGAAAGACCTGAAGTAGATGGCAAGAATCATCCTTGGTGATTCTTCCACATTATTAAAGAAGCAGGGTCTCTCAGTCAAAACCAGAGCTTGCTCTGGGGATCCTGTTTCTACCTTCTGAGACTAGACTTATAGATAGGCTGCCATGCCCAGTTGTCATTTATGCAAATTCTAGTTTTCATACTTTTTCAGCATTTTAACAGCTAAGCTATTTACTCAGTCCAAGTACAAAAATTTTGAAAACAACATGATGGAGTAAAACTCACTTTTTACATGAGCAGGCCAGTATCTTGTGCAGTTTGTAACACACAAAGGGTAAGGTAGTTGGAAAGGGAGAGCAGTCTGCCTACATCTAAGTATGTCATTTGTGATTCTAAGGCTAGAAACACTGAAATGACAAGCAAGCCAGACAACGCCAATGTCAACAGAACAGGAAGAAAGTGACAGAGACTCTCTGCCATCTCCGGTAAGGACAACCCAGTGTGAGAAGGCCGATGACGTCCCTTTCCAAAGGCTGCTCTTCAAATCATTATGAAATCATTACATTGTAATTATTAAATGCACAGTTAAGACATTTATCAAACCTATTAATGAAAACTGTCTCTGGTTACAAAGACTGGAAAATGGTGCATATACCTAAAGACATTTATTATGCTCTTCCATGGTTATTAAGGGAAGCTGACTATCAACAGGGTAATTGAAGCTTGATATTGTTCCAGTCTTCAAATCACCCACAGTACAAATAGCAACAACAAAACCTTATCAGGCAATTTCAAAATACCAGGTTAAAAGTGTTTCCCTACCTTTGGCATTTGCTGAGTGATTTTGGCCAGGTTCTGCCCTTTCTTACCAATGATGAAACGGTGAAGCCAGGAAGGGGCAGATACTGAGGAAACTGTAAAACTGTTGGCCTAGGACAAAAACAGGGAAAACAGTTGTGGGTCTGCAGAGCTCAAGTTCCTGTTAAAACAAAGGTCACATCAGGTGCGGTGGGGCATTCTTTAATCCCAGCACTGAACACACCGAGGCAAGTAGATTTTTTTTTTTTTTTTTTTTTTTTAAAAGAGCTTTAGGACAGCCTGGTCTAACAGACCTTATTAAAAAAGAAAAAGTCAAACCAGTCCTATAAGAGTACAGAGGTGGAACTGGGGACACAGCTTATGGTCCCCAGAGCGGGATGAGGTAATGTATGTTTGCAATCTCACTACTAGAATTGTGCTTGCCTGCTAGTCCAGCCCACTTGGGAGGTTCTATATCAAGAGATCGTCTCACCTCCTAAGTGATGACCGCCCCCCACACGCATGCTTGCATGTGAACACACACACACACACACACACACACACACACACACACACACACACACACACACACACACACACACACACACTTCAGTGGTGAGTGGCCCCAGCCCCAAACTGGGCCATTTCACTGTTTTTGCGTCTCCAGGACACACCAACAAACAGCCAGTCCATAATGGGCCCCCCAGAAATTATCAAAGCACACTACCTTGGCATAGACTTCAGTCAACGCCTGTCCCAACTTTTCAGGCTCACCACGAAGTATCACAGTTTCAGAGATGCTGTCTGAGGGTGGAATCTCAACAGAAACTCCAGTTCTTTCCAGGATCTCTTGCAATGAATTGCCTTTTGGCCCAATGACATACTTGTGCTGAGATTTCTTCACTTCTACCGCAATGGTTGTAGTCTTCTTCTTCTAATTAAGAACACCATAAAGGTAGTCAGCAAGAAAGACAGGAGACACAGGCAGTGTGGACAGACTGTCACTACCAACAAAGTCAGAAGGGGATATAGATGTGGTTCTCAATAAGTGAAGACCATAACCAGCTTCTCCTAAATTCTACTTCTCAAGTGACTGGCCTTCCCCCAAGTCTGGTCACTTTCAAAGCTGTTAATGTCAACCCCGAAGACCTGAGTAAATAAATCAACTGCTCTCCCCATTTTTCTTCTTCTTTTTCTCTTATCGAGTTGGGGATTTGACCAGACAAGTGCTCTACTACAGAGCTACACTCCCATCCTGCTTCTTCCAAATAAGGAACAGGTTTCACACCTCAAAGTCAGAATAACCTACAAATCACCTCTAGAAAGTCTGTGCCAATCTTACAGCAGCAACCTATTAGTGTGGTCACAGACCCGAGAAAGGTCACACACCAGGACACCATCCTACAGCACACCTAGTAGGCCAGGAGGGAAATGTGGCCACCAAGCACTGAACACAGATACTAAGGCTTTGTGCACAAGGGGGAACGGGTGCAGAGTCAACTATGGGATTAGCCAAATTCCCACATTCAAATCCCATTAACTGTTCCTGTTCCCCAGCTCTGCCACCTCCACAACGCACCTTTTCCTCATAAATCTTCTTAATACGAGCCACGGCCTGAGCAAGCTGCTCCTTCTCTCCAGTGAAGACGATTTCTGTCCGGTTAACACTGGGTGGAGGGATGTTGATGCGCGTTCCTGTCTCCTGCATGATCTCACCCACAAGTCTATTGTATGGCCCAGCGATGAAGGGGTGGAAGGCCTTCTCCACTTCTAGCCTCTCTACAGCACGCTTGTCCTGCACAGGGCAGAAGGAACCGATGAGAGCACCCTGAAGAGCAGAGCTTGCCGAAGTCACAGTCAAGGCTCACACACACAGTGCCCCTAGTTCCTTTTGAAAGGAGCAGCTCACTAGGAGCAAGGCCAGTGCTGGGCAGGTGGCAGAGTGTAGGGTACAAGCCACTCAGAGACCCACCTGTTCAGCAGAGATGAGAAGGACCTCATGGCGAGCTTTCTCAATGCCTTCTTTGGTGCCAGTGATCTTGATCTGATTACTGGGGTCATCTGGGCGTGGGATCTGGATTTTGGTTGCAGTTTTTAGTTCTAAGTCTTGCAGTTTCTCTCCATTTTTGCCAATAACAAAGCGATGGTGCTCTTTAGGAATGGTAACAGTTGCTGAGGCCTGTAACAGGAGAGACCAACAAAAAAATAAAAACCCACATAGGGTTCTGAGGAAGCACATTCGTCTAGGACATTCTCTAATGAGAATGCTCAACAAACCTCTCTCATTCATTCTATTACAATCATGAATGCTCAAACACCACGCCACAGTCACAGGGAGCCTACCCTGGCCCCAACTAGGGTCATTTCAAGTGTATCTACACCATTGCTCAGACTTCTCTATTATAAGAGACAGAAGAAAACATGTCTGACTGCATGGAGAAATTAATATTTCATTACATTCTTCTGAACATTTATAACAAGGGGAAAAAAAGACAACTCTAGAAATCAGCAACTTCACTTAAACAACTGCAAGTTAGGAAATATAACATGGGGTGTAGTCCAGTGGTCTAGGCTTGACAGGTGTCTACAAACCCTGGCTTTGATCCCCACCATGGGAAAAGGGAGAAAAATGTATGCTACAAGCTAACAACATCACATACAAGCTATAAAAGGCAGCTTAAATCAGAAATATATCATTTTTTTTCTAATTACAAAAAAAAATTACTGGAGTTTTAAGCATAAAGTTGATTATAAAACTTTCATGGGCTCAGAGCTGGAAGGTGAAGACAGGATCCAGGGGCTTGCTGGCCAATCAGTCTAGGTAACTGGTAGACTCTAAGTATGGCGGGACACTCTGTCTCAGAAAGAGATGAAGAAAGACATGTGATATCAACCTCTGGTCCCCACATGTGCACACACCTGCACATAACACACACCCTTCTCTCACACCCCAAACTTGCATGGGAAAACCAGAAAACCAAGCAATAGTACAGTACTAGATAGAAGTAGGAGAACATGAGCACAAAGGAAGACTGACTAGTGGATCAGAAACAGACCTAGGCTGCTGTAGACACTCAGGACCTGCCCAGAACAGCCTTTGGTCAGAAAGGGTGATGACAAAACAGCCATGTGGGAAGAGGTCAACCTGGACCAGTATTTCACAATACCGGAATACAACCAAATAATCAGAAACTGAGAAAGAAGAACACCCTTAGACATGCAGGAAGAAAAAAGGGATGCTTTTTTTATGACTTAGAAGTGGAAAATGCTTTCCTAACAATGATTCAACATAATAAAAATAGTAAATATAACTATATAAATGGACCAAACATTCACAGAGCAAAACATACAGAGATTAAAAAAGGAACAATAAACTGTAAAAAATTTTACTTTTTATGCCTGAAGAAGGGATTGGAAGTTCTTCTAGTGTGAATTCCCCAAAACTGAGCAAGCGAACCATCTGACATAAAAAATACAAGAGACCTTTCACAAAATGCTGCTGCAAATTAGAAGCTATCCCCAAAGGCGGGGAGATGGCTTGGCTGGTCAAGCGCCTGCCATCTAAGCTAAGGTCTGGGTGCAACAGCGCATGTCTGTAATCCTAATAGCGGAGAGCGGGAGAAGACTAGCGGATCTGTGGAGCTCACTGACCAGCCTGCCGTCCTGGAGCTCCAGGCTCAGCAACAGACCCTTTCTCAAAAAAAAAAAAAAAAAAAGAGGTGGAGCATGCTCAGGAAGACACTGCGGCATCAGTGTCCAGCTTGCACAGACACAAGCACACACTCATATAAACACCTACATATGCATTTGCATACAAAAGCCAGGAAAAGTCTATTCAGCTATGCCTCTGACTGGCAAAACCCTAAATATTAGATGAGCTTGTCTCTTGTTCTCTGCAGATGGGAGAGAACGACACTAAACTTCTAAGGGAGGAAACTTGTTGTTGGCCAAAGTAGATACTTAAAAATCACCTTTTGACGTAGCAATATCAGTTCCAGGATTATCCCAAAATACAAACCAGTAAATAAGAAATAGCCTATGAATATGATCCCTCCCCCCCCACTTTTTTGGTCAGTCACATAGTAACAACAAGAGCCTACAAACCACCTAAGTGCTTAAACTACAGGATACCTACAGAGTATGTCACACAGCTGCCTGTAACACTGAGGAAAATCAGTATTTGTTGATACATAAGACACCACAGAAAATAGTATGGAAAAAAAAAGCAATGTAGAGATTAGGGCTTATGGCAAGCTGTATTATGTTTCTATTTGTAATTGTAAACAATGAATGACATATGTAGTGGGTATATAGGTATAGTCACACACAAGGAAATGGAGGGGACAGCTGCATACTATATAAGCTGGGAAGGAGGGTTTCTATCCAGCTTTGACATTATAGTCATGTGACTGTTGGAATAATTTTGAAAAACTTAAAATAAACTCAAATGGTAGGAAAACCCAGAAAAAAAATTATCTTGATTTAAAAATACTACCATTTAGCCGGGCGGTGGTGGCACAGGCCTTTAATCCCAGCACTTGGGAGGCAGAGGCAGGCCGATCTCTGTGAGTTCGAGGCCAGCCTGGACTACCGAGTGAGTTCCAGGAAACGTGTAAAGCTATGCAGAGAAATCCTGTCTCGAAAAACAAAAACAAACAAAAATACTGCCATTTTTTCATGTTAAGCAGAAACAGTCTGGATACATGAGATCCCTTTCTCAAGACCTTCCCTCTGGAAGAGGCAGGAGCCTGACCCCTCTACAGCGACCGACTGCACTGAGCCCGGCTCTCACTTCTCCACTGCATTTCCCACCCCAAAGACCCGGGGAAAACATCCTGAGATCTCTGGAAGCATACACCCAAGATTAACCTGAGATCTCTTTGTGTTAGAAATTAAGAAATCCAGATTACTGGGTGGCAACAGAAAGCTGCCTACAAGAAGAAAACCTAAGGACTCCTCTAGTCAAAGATGAGGCAGCTTATTTCTCAATGTCCCCAAGCTCACGAGGACATTATAGGAAAATTCCTTAGCATGGTGGCACATGGCACCTGAGGTGGGATCATGAGGTAGAGGCCAGCCTGGACTGCACTGTGAGTTCTATGACAGCCTGACTCTGAAGATGTGGTCAGAGAACCAATACCATCTGAATCAGGAGTCACTAGCAGCTGCAACTCCTTTGTTCCTGAGAAATTCTTATACTCCAGGTATAGAAGTAAAATAGTACTGATTATGTAGTACCAAATGGCAGAAGTATGTTTATAGTCATTGCAGAAAGTGGTGGAAATTCTAATCAAAATTTATTTAACGTTTCTTAAAAAATTAATCTAAACTCAGCCCCTCAAACATTCTAATACGGGCTGGAGAGATGGCTCAGAGGTTAAGAGCACTGGCTGCTCTTCCAGAGGTCCTGAGTTCAATTCCCAGCAACCACATGGTGGCTCACAACCACCTGTAATGACACCTGGTGCCCTCTTCTGGCCTGTAGGCATGCATGCAGACAGAACACTGTGTACATACTAAATAAATAAAATCTTAAAAAAAAGATATATTATATATATAAATTCTAATACAATGTAATCCAAAGATGTACTAAAATTTGACAATTACCTGCTGAAGACTGATGGTAGAAAAATAGTGAAGGGAAAAATTACGTTAGTTAATTAATTTATTTATGCTAAGGATGAAACACATTAAAAGCACTTAAACACATTAAAAACACATTAAACACATTAAAAGCACACATTAAAAGCACTTTACCAGGCCCGGGGTGGTGGTTGCACACCTTTAATCCCAGCAGCTGGAAAGGTAGAGGCAGGGGATCTCTGTGAGTTCGAGGTGAGACTGGTCTACAGAGAGTTCCAGGACAGCCAGGGCTACACAGAGACCTTGTCACCAAAAAGAAAAGAAAAACCAAACCAAACCAACCAAGCAACAAGACCCCAAAACAACAAAAAACCCAAACAACAACCTACCACTGATAGCACCCTCAGACCAAGTGATTTATTTTAAAAATTACATTTTTATTTACTTTATGGGCATTTATGTATGTGTTTTTGGAAGACAACTGGGGGAACTGCTTCTTCCCTTCTACTGTGCATGCTTCAGGGATGAATTCAGGTTGCCAGCAGGTATCTTTCCCCACGAAACCATCTCCCCGGCACCATCATACATTTTAAAATCAACTATTGATAAAGGTAGGATGCAGAAAACCACCACTTTCAACTTTTAATGAATTTAGCCAGCTCATCAGTAAATCCTATGAACATAATACAAATAAGGCAGAAGACACCCCAGCCTCCAAACCAATCTCAGAACCAGTTCACAGGAAAATCAAACAACAACAGCAAAACTCATTTTGTGGTAACAAGTATCCCCACCAGACAAGCTGAATATGAAAGTAATCAAGCTCAAGGTTAGGCACAATGCCATGCGCCTTTAATCCCAGCACTCAGGAGACAGAGCAAACTCCAAGACAGCCAGGGCTACTTAGCAAAAACTTTTGTCTCAAAAACAAAACATAACAACCCCAAAAAACAAGAAATAAATTAGCCAAGCTCTTAATACCAGCCCATAAGATACAACAAAGGAAACCAGCAATTAAATACTAACCTTTTTAACAAATCAATGGCATTGTGTGTGTGTGTGTGTGTGTGTGTGTGTGTGTGTGTGTGTGTGTGTAGGGAGATACTGTTAAGGAGACATGTGATGCTATGATCAAATGAAAATTGATTTCAATCAACTTGAAAGACATCAGACACAGAAGTCTAAACAAAGAAAGGGTCAAATATGAATGAATACCTTAGCATCTCCTTTATAAAGCAATAGACAATATACTATTTATAGGTGAAATGGTATTTTTGTATTCGCTTTTAAAAATTCTCAATCACATAACAGTTATTCATCATGTAACTAGTAAACTAGTATATACAATCAATGCTACACAATCACAAGCAATGCTTTCACCTTTGTGACAGTTAATTGGGTTTAGAACCACCTTAGAGACTGTGTGGCTCAGTCAGTGGCAGAGCAGGATCACTCCCCCTCTAGCTTGTCTAGAGCTCAGCAGCAAGTGGGAGTAACCCCCATCTCTGGACAAAGCCACACAGCATGGAAGTTGTCACATGGCACACCTGCCTTTTTCTTGGCCCTAGGGAGAAATGCCTTGCAGATTTGCTTTTTTATTCTAATGGGTCTCAAATAAATTCCAAGTACTGGCATCAGACTGCTAGGAATAGAGGGAAAAAAAAATCTGAGCTTTTACTTCCCAAGTTTGAGGCTTAGAAACTGATGATCACTACCTACCTAGCAAGCTCACTGGATTTTAAGTGTCTCAAACTCTGGGAAAAGCCTTATTTTTCAGTACATTTAGCTCAATGGCTGATCTGAGAGGTACCCCAGTGCTATCATTAATTTAGTGGTTTTCACTAAAATCACAAAGGTTCTAAATGCTGCTGACCTCTTGCCTGCACCAGGATCAGCCAAGTAACGGTCATCTGGGACACCAGGCCTCGGAACACCCACCTGTGTTTGCAGTCTAGCAACAATGTCCTTCCGGGCTTTCATGACTGCGTCCAGCTTCCCTGAGACCATGATGGAGAGGCCTTGGTCTTTGGCCAGAGAGAGCTCCAGATGGGCACCAGTCCTCTGCATGATCTCAAGGCAGATCTTTGCTTGTTCTCCTTCTCCAAATTGGTTCATGTCCTTGTATTTTCTCTCTTCCAGGGGTACATGAAACACCTGTTCAGAAAAGACCCCCAAAGACAAAGTTACACCAAAGAAGAGGAAGAATGACCATATGCAGTATGTCTTTACTAATCACTCACTCACTAAGCAGTGTCCTAGGCAAGGCAGTAAGGAGAAATCACCCAAGACAGGAGACTGGCATTCGGTACAGAGAACTGGGAAGAGTATCAGAAACAACTAGTCCGTGAAGGATGTAAAGAGAGGCCAGTGCCTAGGTCAAAACCACCAAGGAAACAACAGAGAACCTTCCTAAAGAGAAAGCAGCACCACGACAGGAAACAGCAGAGGCAGCAGGCAGGAGAACAGACCAGGAGGCAGGAGCACGGGCAACATCAAGAGTTTTAAGCATAACAAATTCTGCTTAAAGAACGAGGTTTAGGAAGAGCTGAGGAGGAGCAGGGTGGGAGGCAAGAGGGATCAGTCATCCCTGATAGAGGCATGAACCTTCCAAACGATACATGTAACAAGACAAGATAGCAGCAAGGCCACAAGAAAAGATCAAGATGCAGTTGCTCACACACACAAGGACAAGGAGTTATGGTTACACGGTAACAATTTTCTATCACAACCAGGCATCAGAAGGGCTAATGAAGCCAAAAGAAACCAGGAAGTTAGTTAGCTGCTTACAGACAGATATCTAACTACCTTGGTTTTTTTTAAAGGATCTTTTTTTTTTTTTAAGACTTATTTATTTATTATTTATACAGTGTTCTGCCTGCATGCCAGAACAGGGCACCAGATCTCACTATAGATGGTTGTGAGTCACCATGTGGTTGCTGGGAATTGAACTCAGGACCTCTGGAAAAACAGCTAGTGCTCTTAACCTCTAAGCCATCACTCCAGCCCCGTTTTTTTTTTGAAACAGGTCTTACTATGTAGCTCTGGATGGCTTCTGACTCAAGAGAACTGCCTGCCTCTGCTTCTGAGTGCTGGATTAAAGACAGGTGTTACCACACCCAGCAACAGACGACTAGTTCTCGACTGTCATATGGATAGGAAAGGCAGACCTGGCAACTATGGGCTACAGTGGCTAGGAAAGCACATGGCCCCATGAATCTGACAAATATGGCCTGTCTCAAACTGTGTGTCAGCCCACAGTGCCAGGGAGGCTGGATGGGATGATCATGGCAAAAGGTGTGCTCCACAGAGGAGGAGGAGGGGAGCTGTTTAATCTTTTGGACCTCCCAACTTTACATAGCCCAAGTGCTCTCATCACTGCAGATTCAAAAACCTTTAATCATATCTTACTGTTTCCTACAAGAAGCAGATAAAGCAAAAAGAAATGGTGTTTCTACCTGAGTGATGACAGAGGCCTTGATGGGCCGGATCTTGTTACTCCAGGCTCCAGCAGGTTCTTGGGCACTTTCCAAGCAAGCTGCTTTCTCAGGAAGTGGAGGGAAGGCATCCTTGTAGGTTGGCGGGTCGCTTTCCTCTTCTGAATTTAAAGTGGCAACTAGACCAGAGAATACAGATTAGGAGGAAAACACTACAATTCAACATTTATATGAAGAGAAATAGTTGAAAGGACTCAGCAGGAACCCCCTGACCACTACTCCATGGTGAGTGAGCAACGCTACTATCGCACTCCCCTCCCTCCCAGCTATGGGAAAGGATCTCAGGTAGTCATCAGGCCCAGAGCGTGAGAAGTGGATGGGGCTAGAGACTCCTAATTCCAGAAATGTCAACTTGCCCTCTATGTGGTCCCACTATGAGAAGTCAGACAGTATAAGCCCCATTTTAATACTAAGATGTATAAAACCCTTGAAGGCAAGATTTTTAGGTCCTCATATTTTCTAATAGTACAAAAGCAAATCAAGACTATAAATGCTTGGCACAGAGTACAAGTTTAAACATTGCTTTTAAGAACTACCTTTGAGGTAGGTTCCACATTTTTTTTTCTATAATGTACAATGGTGAAATTGTACATTATAGAAAAAAAAACTGTCTCTGATGTCCTCTCAAGCCAAGTCAGGAACAGCGAGACTTGGAAAAATCAGGGCCTCTGATTATTAGTCATGTTCATGGTCCATGATGCTCAATTTGTGCATGCTTTTGTCCAGTTAAACATATCTCCACAAAAGCAAGTACATGACTGTTTTGGATAATCCCAAATTCCTAGGACTGAGCAGTATCTACCAGTAGCAGGGTCTAATAAAAACACAATGGACAATGACAGAGGGAAGCGGATGCAAAGATCCACGGCCAGGCCCCAGGTGGAGCTCCAGGAGTCCAATTGGTGAGAAGGAGGAGGGATTATATGAGCGAGAACTGTTGAGACCAAGATTGGAAAAAGCACAGGGACAAATAGCCAAATTAATGGAAATACATGAACTATGAACCAATAGCTGAGGAGCCCCCAACTGGATCAGGCCCCCTGGATAAGTGAGACAGTTGATTAGCCTGAACTGTTTAGGAGGCACCCAGGCAGTGGGACCGGGACCTGTCCTTAGTGCATGAGCTGGCTGTTTGGAACCTGGGGCTTATGCAGGGAGACTTCCCTCAGCCTGGGAGGAGGGGACTGGACCTGCCTTGACTGAATCTACCTGGTTGAACTGAATCTCCAGGGGAGTCTTTGCCCTGGAGGAGATGGAAATGGGGGGTGACAGGAGGGGGGAGGACAGGGGAATCCGCGGCTGGTATGTAAAATTAAATTATATTATAAAATAAATTAAAAAAAAAAACCCACAATGGAGCATGCAGACATGGAGGGGAGAAGACGCCCTGTGGAATTAGATAGGCTTCTAGTCTAAGTCCACTGCTTTCTAGCCTGATGGTCACAGCATGAGCAGAGGCCTTTTCCCCTCTTAAAGGGGAAACTACAGATAGTTGCACTTAGGCTCCAGATACTGAGAACGAGGCAACCAGCAGTGTCTTAGGAATGACCAACACAGTGGTCACTGGGAATGGGTGGGTTAAGTGTGGCTAAGAAGTGAATTTTAAACATTTAATTTATTCTAAATTTTTGAAATTATATTCAATCCCATTATGGGAAAACTTAAACATGTTTTAACAACTTAGAACAATTTATTCTTTCATTTGAAAATTTCAGAAACTATAAATATAAATCAAAAATATTATCTATATATGATATCTGTGTATGTGCATACGTCTGCATGCTGAGTTGCATATGCAGGTCAGAGGGCAGCTTGCAGGAGTCAGTTCTTTCCTTCAACTGTGTAGGTGCTGGGACCAAATCCAGGCCATAAGGCTTGGCAAGTAGGCACCATTACCTATTGAGCTGTCTTGGGAGCCCTGATGAAAGACTGTTATAAAAAAATTTAGCACTCCAATCAAATGTCCTATATAAATATGTATACTAAAATTTAAAGAAAAATAGCTGGTTTTAAGACTTTTTTTATATTGAGATGTTGCAATGACAACATTTTACATACACTGGGTTAAATAAATATATTAAAAGCATAATGGCACATGCCTACAATCCCAGAGGCACAAGGACCATGAGTTTGAGATCAGCCTGGTTTAAACAGCAAAACTTTTGTCTGAAAATATTTGGGAAAAAATTCACTTGTTCCCTTTCATTTAACCTGGGTTTGGAAAATGTCCGAATTGCTTATGTGGCTAGCATTCTATTCCACTGGACACTGCTAGTCTCTATCTTAGCCAGTGGCCTTTGAGAGCACAGAAGTCAGACCTCACCTTCATCCTCAGAGGTTCAACAATGTCTTGGGATGCTTCACAGCCAACATTTTAGTATCCCATAATTGGAGCAATAATTTTGTAAATGATCCCATTAATTGCCAATTGTCAGATTAATTGGATTTCTAGGAACCTGCCCACATTTACAGCTCACTGTTTCTGGAGTCACTCCTCTCATCTGTCCAGTTCCACTTGCAACGAACTAACACAAATTAGCAGAAGCCTGTCTCTGAAGGCTAACAAGGAGAACTTGTAAAGCCGTCTGTTACCTTTGATTTGTTGTGGAACCAGCCCACTTCGATGTTCAGCAAAACTCTCTTGGGTCAGAACTGCAACGGAGCTCATGGTTGATCTCACGTCCACACACAATCCTAGTAAGACACTACATCAAGAGAAAGGTAATCAAGGAGGAGAAGACCCAAGTACAGCTAACTCATAACCATCTATAGGACTGTTATTTTAAATGTTTCAGTCAAGGTTTTTATCTTCTTACTGAACACCAGAGTATTTATTTTCCTCATAAGGTTGATGTAAATTACTCTTCACGTTTTCATCAGAAGGGTGAACATGGAAAAGGCAAGTAAAGTAGGGTCCTGGCCCACTTGATTAACTGTTTTCTCAGAAACTCTGTCATACAGTAGACAAGACTTGGCTAAGAGACCTAGTACTAGATGCCCACGGCTTCGACTCTGTACCATCTATCCACTGGAGGAGCCACAGTGAGACGGCCTCAGAAACAGCGTGTTACCCTGCCCCCACATCATGGGTACTCTGGGACTACTGCCCCCTGCCTGACGAAGCTAGGGTATAGATCAACCCCAGGTTCACTCTCTTAATAGCTATCTCCATCTTACTTTGTTAACTGTTCAACATGCCTTCTGATGTTTGTACAAAGTATAAAAATGACCATTACTACAACTAGGATATGCAAGGTACTTATCAAGAGACCCTAAGAACCATTTCAACACTCTCAGGTTTCGTGGGGAAAAGAAGTCTCATAGTGCTTCATCATGTCAGTAAACCAGGGCCATAGTGTGCTAAATGCCTCAACCTGCCGACTATCTTGGGCCCCTCTTGCCCGGTGTGGGAGGAGATTCACTCACAAGAGAGGAGAGTGCTCCAGGCACAGCATGCCTTATTCCAGGACAGCCGTGGACACTGGCTCGGAAGTTCCAGCTCCCCATTTGTGAAGTCTGGTGCAGTTCAGTGTTCTCAGACACTGCCCTTCTGTAATTCTCGGCAGCTTCACAACACCAGAGGAAGAACTCATTTCCTTACACCAGTATGCACCAGTGTCTTACTTGTATCACATCTTGGCAAAATGCAAGTATGTTAATACACTATGCAGCTGGGTGTGGTGGCACACACCTTTAATCCCAGCACTCGAGGCAGAGGCAGGTGTATCTGAGGCCAGCCTGGTCTACAGAGGGAGTTCCAGGACAGCTGGGCTACAGAGAAACCTTGTATCAAAAACAAAACAAACACCAAACAAAACAAAACAAAACAAAACAAAACAAAAAACCAAAACCTTACTTCATTACAATAACGACCTCTTTCCAACTTTATAAAGTTAAGCTCAGTATTCCTAAAGCATATTAAGCCCCAAATCCTGAAAAAACAAGATTCACCTTTAACAGATGCAAGGCAGAGGACACAGTGAAGGCACATGAAGCCATGGAGATGCCTCTTATGGCACACAAGATGAAGCCTAAGGAGGTACAGGCTAGAACTAACCTACACATCTTTGTGCCCCAGGCACAGGGAAGTCTTCAGTAAAGGCACTCAAACTTACCAGCAAAATGGTCAGTAGCCAGAAAGTCCGTCCCGAGGTTACCTCTGTCAGCCTGCCAGCTTTTACTGGTATAGGGTGGAAAGGGAGAGGAAAAAAGAAAAGTTACTTTTCTATGCTTTATAACTTAGTCCCTTTCACCTCTCAAGAAAGGGCTAAATATTCTTTATATTTGGCTTCTTGTAATTTCAATAGTTAGGCAATCTCTTAGGGAAAAACACTAAAAGTTCTTGTCTTAGACCATTAACTTTGAACAAGACACATTACAGTAAAACTTCAGTCATCTAGAACTCTCAGAGGACAAGTCTTCAAGGGATCTTAGAAGTGAACTGTACACTAGGTCCTTGTGACTTCTGCCAGGCTGAATCTGCTGTGACGCTGTGGCACATAGCAGAATTCAGATCTTGTGCTTGAGCTTTCAAAGTGCCCAAGGGCTCCGTAACAGAGCTGGAGTGGTGCACTTCTTTAATCCTGGCACTTGGGAGGCAGAGGCAGGTGGAGCTCTGTGACTTTGAGGCCAGACTGGGTTTCAAAATGAGACTTGTCCCCAAAACAAAACCAAAAAGAATCCTTGTTAACTTTGCAGTTCTTTGTTCTTGCTGTTGTCCTGTAAAAGTCCTTCAGTCCCTTCTAATCCAGACATTTAAAAATCAGGTCATAAAACCACAAGGTTCAAAGGCCATCTGAGAAGGGCAAAAACTATTCTATAAACACCTTTTTCTTGTTCTTGAGACAAGATCTATGTGAACCATGTTGGCCTTAAACTCCGAGATCCACCTGCCCATCTCCTGACTTTTTGGACTAAAGTGTGTTCTACTATCACTTTTTTTTTTTTTTTTTTTTGAGACAGGGTTCCTCTGTGTAGCTCTGGCTGTCCTGGAACTCACTCTGTAGACCAGGCTGGCCTCGAACTCACAAAGATCCGCCTGGCTCTGTCTCCCGAGTGCTGGGATTAAAGGTGTGCGCCACCACCGTCCGGCCTTAAACCCAGATGCCCACTCCCCTTCATCACATTCATCCATGTGACCTCAACTATGTGTCTTTGTCTCTGTGCTGCCACTGACTAGTGCCTCTGCTTTCCAGGACAAGGTAAGTCTTGAGGACAGAGCAATAGCTACACAAGCCTACACCATATACTGCCTAGCACAGACTGCAACGGTCTCTACACAGACTCTTGTAAGCATGCTCCCGCACCCAGGCATCCCTTTCCCGGAGTATTTACAGTGAATCAAGTGGCTACTGAGAGCACCTCCATGTCTAAGCCACATGTCACTGCCAAGGAACAAATTGGAACAGAGCTTCCAGAGCCCCTGACAAGTATAAACACCCTCTGGCAGCCAGGGACAGCAGAGTGGATTTCTAGAAAACTCTGGACAGGTGGACAAGACTCACTTGGGCCTAGCTTTCAGATTTCAAGGTTTGTCAGAGCTTGGGGCAAAGAGATCACAGAGATATACTGAACAGACTCTGTTCAGTTATCATCTGGTAAGGCTTTTTTTTTTTTTTAAATTAACGACTCAGAACTCTGTTAAAGACTTAATTTAAAACAAATACCCGATGTCCGTCTGTAAATATAGACCTCACCTCCCCTGTAGACTCTGGGGTAAGTAGAGCCCACCTGCACCTGGTTTAACGCAGAGCCTATGCAGTGCTTTCCCCACCTTTACACCCACCTGTACCCGCTGCTCCCTGCTTTACCTCCACTGACAACACTCAGAGGTCTAACCTGCTGCACCTGATGTTCACACTGCGCAGCAGCCACCACAGCTGAACATGCGCCCTCCTCTGCATCTCCACTGGCTAAACTTTCAGGAGATAAGAGCCCAAGATTTGGTGTCTCAGACTTTTGCTGGATTACATCATACAAGTCAGGGTTGAAAGAGATTGAGTACTACTCTAATCTTATTTTCAAATACCACCAGAGAAAATAAAAAGAGTGCTCCTGGGATCCCAGTTCCCCTGCCTCCCTGTAAAGGTTCTGTCAAGACAGAATGAAATCTGCACCCTTTCCTCTTCTGGTTGCTACATGCTATGTCTCCTCCAGTGGGTGCAGGCCCTCCCTACAGTCTCCAGGCCCTCAGCACTGAGGCCATCTCAACCACCTTTGCCACTGGAAGCTGGAGTCAGTCAGCACCCAATGCAAACCTCTATCTACAACTTGGACATTACAATTTGCTTCTTAGAGCATAAATGAACATGGCAGAAAAAGTCAGTTCTCAACACACAGAACCAGAACTAAAGGAAGAGAGGCCAAGGGCGGCCTTTTTTACTCCTCCAAGAACTAGGGAGCAACAGGGACTTCTGTAAAAGAGAAAGGTGAATCTGTGGCAGCTTGAAACCTTGTGTTAATCCAGAAATCAGAAAAGGCTGCAAATGAAGAATTCCACATTTTTGCTTCTGAACAAGGAAGTATTTCAATTGATTCCCCTGTGCTAAATTGTGCCAACTAATTATGTAAGGGGCAATAGTATGCGAAAATAATTCAGTCACACTCGAAAAAGAGTATCACTATCAACCTTAGAGGGACTCAAGTTCTTTACACACTAGACCAGTAGGTATGGAGGGCACCGAAAAACTGCAGCTTGAAAACCTTCAGCTGAGATTCAGGTTTCTCTTCCAAAGTTGAAACTGTTTACTTTTATGTCCTCAGAATTCTTGTGAAGGTACCCCCCCACCTCAATAGTAGAGTGCAAACTCCAAAATTAAAAACAAAACTCAGCTCTGCTGAGATCACAAACTCTAAGTCTGTGACCACCAAGGCCGGCCTAGTGCTTTACCCAGCTCTGGAAGTCAGAGACCCAGCCTGGGAGGAACTTTCGCAGATGCCACCTCAGCATGGCCCTCCCACCGGCCAAGAGCGCCCGCGGGCGGGGACAGACTTAAAGGGACAGTATCCTGTTCGGCCTCCCAGCCTTTCATCCAAATTCGGTATTTTTCCGTAATGTATTTTTCACCCATGGACCCTGGGGCGCATCCAAGTACTTGGGCCGGGAGTCCTCCAGTGACCACGTAGCCGGATGCCGCAGGTGGAGGTGCAGCACGGCACCGCGCGGGACATAGGGGCCCCGGGTGAAGATCCCAGCTTGCAGCGCGAACTAGGGCGCCACTGACCCAGGTCCTGTCCACAGCCCGTAGGGCCCGTGCGGCCGAGCTGGGGGGAAGGGGTGCGGGGGAGGGGCCGGCTCGGTTGCCCACGTCACCAACCTGGCCAGGTCGCTCCCCTCCCCCACCGCGGCGGCCCGCCCGGTGAGCCTGTAGTCCAGGCGGCCCCGGCCCGCAAGCAGACCCGCGGCGCGTGGCGGACTTGGGAAAGTTTCTGCGCTCCAGTGCGGCCATGCGCAGAGTGACACGTAGCGGCCCCCGCCCGTCGCGGTAGCGGGAGACCAGGCGCCAGTGCGGCCGCGGAGCTGGAGAACCGACCCCGGCCGTGCCCAGCAGCGAGCCCCCCGCCGCCCCGCCCCTGGCACTCCCGCCCGCCAGCTCGCCCGATCCTCACTCGTGAGTGTGACCTCCCGAGAGTCTGTCCGTCTGTCGCCGCGCGGGAGAAGCCGGGACGCTCCGAGGCGCGGCGCCCGGGCCGCCGCTGCTATATAGGGCGGCGGCTCCAATCCCGCCGAGACACGTCAGACCGGCCGCCCGCCCCGCCCGCTGCAGGGTCCCCAGAGCGCCCGGGAGCGGACCAACTCCACAAGAGTTCTGCGGCCTGAGAGGGGGCGAGGAGTTGGGAACTTAGTTACCTACAGAGAGCAGGGAGGCCCCGAGATAAGGGTACAGGAGTCGAGGCCACCAGCAACAGTGTCACCCAAAGAGAAAAGCTCCGAGGACCTCACACAGTGGACCGGCAGGAAAAACCATTTATTTTACCATCCCCCAGAGCACTCCTTGGTGAAGCACATCTCTTTCTCTAGAGGTTCTGTTCCTCCTCCCGCCTCACTATAAACCCTGCCGGCTTCGTTCCTCAATGACCAACATAACAAACTCCAAAACTGTGAAGCCGTCTTCTCAGTTTTATTCAGGGTCCTATCAGTACAGACCAGCCTGCAGAGTGGTCCTCCCTCACCCACACTGAGTTGGACAGTGCAGAACCTCTGCCTCAGAGTGCTTCCTTGGAAGCCGGTAGTTCTGCCCCATTGTGTCTAGTGACAACTCTTGAAGAATTTGTAGACATATATCATTTTGAACCTCTCCTGAGGTGACATCAACACACTTCTGACCTACACAGAGCAGACAGGTCAGTGAGACCCATCAGCACAGGCTATGACCATGAGATGTTACCCAGAATGACTAAAGGCTAGTAACCAATCAACCAGATGTGCCCCCGCCCCTTGACAAATTCACTGCGTCCTAGAGGTTCTTTGGTCTCAGCTTCCCTCTCTGAGGGTACTTGGATTACATACAGGGATGAGCCACCAGGTCTGGGCAGTATGTGTCTCCCCAGGTGTGTTTTTAGTGTGATATGCCGAAAGGGAAGAAGCGGCCTTCTGCAGTTTTCAGTCTAAGGCTCACAAGGATTTGCAGCAGTGAACAAAATAAGCAGACAGACGACACATACTTAAAAGGTAGCAGTACTGTGATGGGCATTACGGACAGCACAGAGGCCCTTGGCTTGAGGGACTGGGAAGAGCTGCTCTAATTGGACTGCAGACTAAGGGACAAGGAATGTGATGCAAGGAATAAGGAGCTCAGGCTGGGGATGAGGGCTGTTGAATACGAAAGTATATGCAAGCTGGGTGTCAGCGTTCGGAAGCCCCAGAGCCGGCTATCCATCTGGCATGAACATCACAGCCCTTCACGACATAAATCACTGAAGGCAAAGGATGTGCACTGCTTGAAAGACCCAAGGGCATCTCCAAGCTGCCAGTAGTTACCGAGGGATACAGCTTCCTAAAACCTCTGTAGGCACCAACTTGTCTTCCCTTCTGTGTTATTACTGTGGTCTGCAGGGTGTCTTTCCCTGGAGATGAATCAACCAGCAACTAGAACAAGTGTTTTTGTTGTTGTTGTTGTTCTTTTGTTAGTTACTGAGGTCTCAGGGTTGTGGAGAGGGAGATGAGGAGGAGGAGGAGGAGGAGGAGGAGGAGGAGGAGGAGGAGGAGGAGGAGGAAAAGGAATAAGGACCCACAAGTCAGCACATTTGCTGTCAAGGGACCTCCAGTGGAGTCAGGAAGTCAACACAAGTACAAGGAGACCTCAATGAGCTGGTTAAAAATGTGGTGAGCTGGGTGTGATCATATCCTAGAATCCCAGTACTCAGGAGGCTGAGGCAGAGAGTAGTGGGAGTTTGAGGCAGTGAACTACAGAGTAAGATGATGTCTCAAAAATAAAACAAAGCATGGACTTAATGGCATTATTACACCAAGGAAGGTGTGGTAACATTGGCTTGTAATCTCAGCACTTGAGAGAGAGAGAGAGAGAGAGAGAGCACGAGAGCGAGAGCCAGAGGATTAGAGTTCAAGTCTATCTATATGAGACTTTATGTCAAACAAAAAGATACAAAGTAAATGTTAAATATGCACCAAAACAAAAACAAACAAACAAACAAACAAAAAACATCCCAGATGCTCCTGGGGCGCTGAGAATTATGACTAGTTATCTTCAGTATACTGAAACATGGTAAGTGTGAACTCGAGCTGCCTCAAAAAGTGAACACTGGTCTGAGATATTTTGTTTTTCATACCTCAAGGAACATGAAATAAGCTTCCTGATTGCTCAAGGTAAAATGTTAGAAGATAGACACACTCTCCAATTCGCCAAATCATGGTTCCCTAAAAGAGCTATACCCTAAACAAAAAGGAGATCTAAGCCGGGCAGTGGTGGCCCACGCCTTTAATCCCAGCACTCGGGAGGCAGAGCCAGGTGAATCTTTGTGAGTTCAAGTCTAGCCTGGTCTACAGAGTGAGATCCAGGACAGGCTCCAAAGCTCACAGAGAAACCCTGTCTCAGAAAAAAAAAAGTAGATCTAAGGGGAAAAGTAGACCAGGAACATAGCAACAAGTAGATGCTTTCTGAATGGCTTGGGCTGGGAGATGAAAGCATCTCTGGACAGTGCACAGAGTGAGACCAGGACTCAAATATCCATTACCCTTTTGCCCAGGAACTCCTACCCTAAGCAAAAACAAAACAAAACAAAAAACAGAAAGTAGGCACACTCAAGAAGGAATAAACTGCATAAAAGGATAAAAAAACCAACAACCCATATTCACAGATCAACTACAGTATAGAAGCTAAAAGTCCAAAGAATAAGATGCAGGGGAGTTGAAGAGATGGCTCAGCAGTTAAGAGCACTTGCTTTGCAATCATGAGGGCTGGAATTTGGATCCCAGTACCCATGTAACAAGCCTGGTATCCCCATAAACACCTGTAAAACACATACACAACCCCTCCTTTAAAAAGGGGGGGAAGCGGAGAGATGACTTATTGATTAAAAGTACTTACTGCTCTTGCAGAGGACCCCATTTTGATCCCTAGTACCAACATGTAAGCTTACAACTGTCTATAACTCCAGTTCTAGGGTATCTGGTGTTCTCTTCTGGTTTTCCTGCAGTACACAGGCATACATGTAGGCAGCACATGCATACACATACCCTGGCTTTGCTCCCTAATGCTATAAAAATTTGTGAAACTACAACTGAAAAAATTAAATGAAAAAAAAATTTAAATGATATGGGATTAGACACAAGAACCTGAGATGATATAACTATTAAAAACATGAAGCCGGGCAGTGGTGGCGCACACCTTTAATCCCAGCACTCAGGAGGCAGAGGCAGGCAGATCTCTGTGAGTTTGAGACCAGCCTGGACTACAGAGTGAGTTCCAGGAAAGGCGCAAAGCTACACAGAAAAACCCTGTCTCGAAAAACTAAAAACCAAAACAAAACCAAAACAAAACCCAAAACCATGAATTAATAAAGTCATCAACCACAAACATGACATTAAATAAAACAAACATAAGAATTAACAACAGAAGAGATGGTTAAGAATCATGGAGTGGAATTTCAGAGTTGGGGATGTTGCACAGAGAGATCACTTGGCTAACACGTGCAAGCTTCTAGGTTTGATTCCTAGCCCAGCAAACTAATCTAAACAATAAATCATGGAGCAGAGGATAAGACAGTCTATCTAACATATTCTAAGAGGAGTCATAAAGCCCATGAATGGAGTTGTGTGAGAAGAATTCTGAGTGCTTATGAGAAGCTCCAAGAAAACAAGTCTTGTGACCCTAGTTTTTTCAAAACACAAAATTGTTCTTGGAATGTGTTTTCGTGCTCCTCCCAGGTGTAGTGATTAGAAGTGAGCTGACTTCAGATTTCTCATTATTGCTTGCTGCTGTCATTCAATTAAATGCTTAAACTATCCTTTATATGCCTCTTGGAAAAACATGTTTCTGCCACGTGTTGCTTGTCCTTGTGATTGTACACACTCATTGTCACTTACACATGTGTTAGTACACATCGTACACATTGATTGTCACTTACTCATGTGACTCTTCTTAACCCTCAGAGTATAAATTGTTTGATGCTTCTGAATAAAGTTGGCTATTGCAGGAGACTTTAGTCCGCCTCATTTATTGCCTCTGTTCTCCCGGGTCCCACTGCCTCTAGAGTGGTGACACTCCCCCACTTAAAAAACTTACAGAATAAACTGACCTACACCAGTCATGCTGCACTAGTTATCGACAAGGGATAGCAATGCTAGCAGTCCGATCACTCATGACTGAGACTGATCACCAGGTTAGGACAAAGAAATGTTTTCAGTGATCTTGATAGCTAAAAATTTGTAAATATAAATGGGTCAGAGTATACTTTTATTAGTGTAAACCCCAATTATGACTACAGAGTGTGTTTCCAGGACAACCAGAGCTACATAGCAAGACCCTGTCTGGAAAACAAAAGACAACAAAAAAGCTTAACAAAAAAGCAGTATTTTAATAACAAATATATCAAACTCACTTTTTTTCACTGATGTTTATTACCATATACACACACAATTCAGCAGCCTTAAATAAAACAGTACAAGTTCAAGCTGGAGAGATGGCTCAGGGGTTAAGAGCACTGGCTGTTCTTCCAGAGGACCTGGGTTCAATTCCCAGCAACCACACAGTGGCTCATGACCATCTATAATAGGATCTGATGCCCCCTTCTGGTGGGCAGGTATACATTCAGAGCACTCATACATAAAATATAAATAAATAAATAAAAATTTAAAAAATAGTACAGGTTCAGGAAGAGAAACAAATAGCTGTCTTTAGCTTCTTTCACATTGCCTTAAGAAACAAACAAACAAACAAAAAACAGGGCGGTGGTGGCGCACGCCTTTCATCCCAGGACTTGGGAGGCAGAGCAGGCGGATCTCTGTGAGTTCAAGGCCAGCCTGGTCTACAGAGCAAGATCCAGGACAGGCACCAAAACTACACAGAGAAACTGTGTCTTGAAAAACCAAAACCAAACAAACAAAAAACAGTAAATGTTCAACATTTTTTTTTCCTTAAATAAAATACACTTATTTCTGAGGTATGTGGTGGGATGCAGGTGTGCTACAGACTGCACGGTGGTCAGGGGGCAACTTTTGGGAGTCAGTTCTTCCTTTCAACCATATGGGTTCCAGAGATAGAGCTCAGACCATTAGAACTGAGCAAGGACCTTTACCCACACTCAGACATCTTGCTAGCCTTTTTTTTTTTTTTTTTTTTTTTTTTAAAATAAAAAACTAATATGTCTGGTGGTAGTGGTGTGTGCCTTTAATTCCAGCACTCAGGAAGTAGAGGCAGCCTGGTCTGCAGAGTGAGTTCGAGGAGAGCCTGGGTACACAGAGAAACCTTGTCTTAAAACAAAACATTTATTTTACTGAGGGTGTGGTGTGTGTGTGTTATGCATATGCCAAATAATACACGTGGAAGTCAGAGGACAACTTGAAGGATTTGGTTCTCACCTTATACCTTGTTGAGGCAGGGTCTTGTTTTGTTTTGCAAAACGTGTTACCCACTGAGGCATCTCACTCAGCCACAATATCTTGTTTTTCCTCCCCCAATTCTATCATTTTCTCCTCAGGAAGTAACAGAAAGGGTAACAATCTTTCCTTCAGGGACTGTTATTCTGGCTTATTCCTCAGTAATGTGAAAATATGTATCTGTATTTTAGTTCAGCAAGTGATGAACTAAGACTATATAAAGAACACCAAATGGACTGCCATAATTCCTGAGTTTACGCAGGTATGACTCAGGTCACCTCCGCTAACTTTTACCTGTCACGTGTGTAGATTTGGGTGGGTGGTTTTGTCAGTTGTGGTACCATCTAAAAGACCCTGGTGTAGAGTAGGTATCTTGCTAGCACTAAATGAGCACAATCCAATAAATGAATATACATAGAGAAACTCAATTTTATAAATACTGAAATAATCAGCACATATGCATATAGCTAATAAAATAAAGAATACATTTTAAAAATGCGTTTAAAATATACTTAAAGGAATGTATGTCAGGTGAATAAAACATGGAATTTTTTTCTAAAGGGTAGAACAAATGTGAGATCCAAAACAAAACAGTAAGTTAATAGATTGCTACAGAAATGAAGCAGACTATTCTTCATACCTAACAGACCAAACCTTCACCCCCAGCGAAAGTCAGATGATGTCAGGTCCTGCTAACACCTGCTTTCTGGTTGCCCTGAGTTATGGCTCCCACCAGGGATGTTGTAGTTTAGAGAGACTCCTCTGGGCTTACTCTCATACCTGGTTGTTAATGTAACCACTTGTAAAAATAGTACAAATAATGAAGCAAGAATGAATGTTTCTAAACATTAAGTTTACTATAATGAAATTCTTAGGCAAGGCAAATAGCTTTAAAAATTATGTCAATTAGAAAAAAACTATCTTTAAAATCAAAAAAGAACACTATAATCTATTTGCTTTTAAGTTTCTGAAGTTTGGGATCTATTTAAAAAAAGAGAGACAGAAAATTCTAGAAGCTATACATAAGTTTGATTTACCTAAGAAAGTAAGTGGAACCTAATCAGCAGACCTATTTCAAGTGAGAGGCCCAAGGTCTCAGGGCTCTACCCAGCACTCATTAAGTGGCAGACATCAGAGCCTTGACTACAGTCTAGTAAGAGGACTTCAACCTTACACCCAGTACCATAGAACAGAAAAAGACAACTGGCTTTGTTTGTTTGTTTTTTGAGGCAGGGTTTCTCTGTGTAGTTTTGGTGCCTCTCCTGGAACTCGCTCTGTAGACCAGGCTGGCCTTGAACTCAAAAGACTGGTTTGGAGAAGGAAACATGGTAGAACTGGCTACTGTGCCAACAAGTAAGTTCAACTCCCAATACCACAACAAACAAAACAAAACCCATACATAAACCTGTGGGTAACTGGGAAAACAATATAGAGCTTCTCTGAGAACCTGGAGAGCATCACAGGCTAAGTTCTGTCAAACTACAGCATCACACCCAGGAGTAACCTGACAGGATACAGTTTACCTGTGCCACCCCCACGGCACCCACTACACACACACACACACACACACACACACACACACACACACACACACACACACACACACACACAAAAAAAAAAAAAACAAACAAACAAACAAACAAACCAAACAACAACAACCCAGGCCTTGAAAGTGAACATGCTTTCCTGTATCTTCACCCATGATCACTTGCCTTGCATGGCTCCATAGCACCCCAGTTCCCCTTCTTTATTTTTTCAAGACAGGGTCTAACTATGTAGCCCTGGCTGTCTTGGAACTCACTCTGTAGCCCAGGCTGGCCTGAAACTCACAGAGATCTGCCTGGCCCTGCCTCCCCAGTGCTGGGATTGAAGGTGTGCTCCACCAGGCCTGGGGAAGAGAGGCCTCACTCAGAGCAGCTCTGGCTCTACTACCTGGAGCTCACAGCAATCCAGCCTCAACAGCATGTAATATTTTGGGGAGGAGGACAAGAAACAGACGGTTATAAAGGAGCACTTTCCCTCTCACTACTTTTAATTGTCTCACTATAAATCCCATTGGACAAGAAACAAAACACTTTGACAACTGACCAGGGGCAGCAACTTAAAACTTGAGGATTTTATTTGAATGGTTTTTAACTTTCTTCTTACAAAGTTCTACAAGCTAGATTAAGCTAAACACATCTTTATAAAAAGCTTTGTTATGGATACAAAGCTAGCTAAAGGAATGGATGAAAATACCTAAGAATTTGAAAGATAAGAGTGAGTATCTGTAGTTCAAGGACATTTACAGCTACACAGGAAATTCTAGGCCAGCCTGGGATTTGTGAGATTGTCTCAAAAATTAAAAAAGGAAAAAAAAAATTGTAAGTTTCAGCTTAAGACCAATTTTATCCAAATAGCAATGAACTCTCTACAAAAGAAACAAATACCAGAAAACTAAGCGGGTTCTCTACTTTTCCAAATAGAGTCAGCCATGGCACCAGAGGGTGTCACATGCTTGGTGACACTGGACATTTCTCCCCCTTCACTTGGGCTTTTCCTCAATTGTCAAATGAGCTGGTGGGACTGCATTCTTTTTTCAGTACTATCTCTCTATGAGATCAACTCTTTTTGATTTAAAGACTTCTTGGAGCCCGGCAATGGTGATGCACACCTTTAATCCCAGCACTCTCGAGGCAGAGATAGGAGGATCTCTGTGAGTTCAAGGCCAGCCTGGTCTACAAAGTGAGTTCCAGGACACAGGCAGGGCTGTTACACAGAGAAAGCCTGCCTTGAAAAACAAACAAACAAACAAACAAACAAACAAACAAACAAACAAACAAACAAACAGGCTTCCAGGAAACACTTCCTGTCTGTGCAAAGAATTAATTCAACATAAACATTCATACACGTATCATGTCCATACAAGAGCAAAGTCATTTTCCTCTATCCTAAATGATAGTCAAAACATCAATTTAGGATTAGGATGCCACAATTGAAGAGAAAAACTGATTCACATCTGGGGAGCAAGAACTTGGATGTTTCATCTGTCAAGTGAGAATGCTATTGGCAAAAAACCGAAGTGTACTTTGTGTATGTGCAACATGCATGCAGGTGTGTGTACTCTTGGTATGAAGGGCAGAGGGCAACCTTTAGTTAGCGTAGCTGGCCAGTGAGCCTCAGGATCTCTGCTTGTTTCTGCCTTCCCAGTGCTCTGGTATTACAAGGGTGAAACACAGTGTTTGTTTTTTGGGGGAGATAGAGGGTAGAGCAAGGGCTCACTTGTATTCTTGGCTAGCCTGGAACTCACTAACATCTGCCTGCCTCTGCTTCTTCTTCTTTTTTTTAATATTTATTTTTATTTTATGTGCATTGGTGTTTTGGCATGTTTGTTGGGTCCCCTGGAACAGGAGTTACATAGACAGTTATGAGCTGCCATGTGGGTGCTGAGAATTGAACCCAGGTCCTCTGGAAGAACAGTCAATGCTCTTAACCATCTGAGGCATCTCTCTAGCTCCGTGCCTCTGCTTCTTGAGTGCTGTGATTAAATGCATGAGCCACCACACCTGGCCAAGTCTAGTTTTTAATGTAGGATCAAACTCAGATCCGCCGGGCGGTGGTGGCACACGCCTTTAATCCCAGCACTCGGGAGGCAGAGCCAGACGGATCTCTGTGAGTTCAAGGCCAGCCTGGGATACCAAGTGAGCTCCAGGAAAGGCGCAAAGCTACACAGAGAAACCCTGTCTCGAAAAAAACAAACAAACAAACAAACAAAAAACCCCTCAGATCCTCATGCTTGTGAGGCAAGTACTCTACCAACGGAGAGTACTCTACCCTCAGCCCACAACCATAATTTCTACTAGAAAACCAGAACCACACAGAGAGGAAAGGAAGGTAAAGACAATCCAGTGACTCCAAACCAGAGGGAGCCAAGCAGAATAGCAGACCAGCAGCAAAGGATGAGGAGAATCCTTTACTGCAACTACAGGCAGGTCTCAGGGGCCACGCAGGACAAGAGGGGCGGTGGCAAACTTCAACATTTGATAAAGAGGCTATCTAGACAGCAAGTGAATAAAGATGCACCAGGACAAGAGCGGACAGTGACAAACAGCTTAGAAGTCGGAAAACAAACACAACTTCCAGAAGGAAGCAAGGGGACTAACCCGGAGTCCACAAAGAGGCAGCACACAAGGTGGAAGGCTGTGGTACACAGCAGCATTTCCAAGACACATTCAAAGAAAAAGTGGTTTCTTGGCAGCTTCTGAATATACAATGTGCATCATAGCTTGGGACCCACAACAGTCCAGTCTCAAATGTAATGGTGCAGTTGAGACTATATCTTCTGCAAGAAAGCAAAACTGCAAAGGTTTGCATTAGGTTTTCTATTATTACACATTTTCAAAAATAGAAGGCAAGCATGTAACATGCCCAAGACCTTATAGTTCTATCTTCTCAGCCATGGGAAGGGAGGAGGGAACAAAGAACAACAGAAGGGGGTCAGGGACAGAAGCCAAGCCAAGAACATCTAAACACAGCGACTCAAAACTTTTAGAACCATACAAATCAGAGAACTGTAAGATAAATTATACATAGTCCTCTGTTACATTTACTACATTCTTATTTGTCTTGGTAATCAAGTTTACATGCCTAAGAATCAAAATTGTCAGAATAAGACATACACTACAGTAAGAACCCTAGAAGTTATTATTTGAACTGGAAATATCTATGCCTTTTCACTTTGGTCTGGGGTACACTTCTGTGTTTGCTTGCCTGGGAAACCACCTAGCGGCTTATAACACCATTCCCACTGGGACAGGAGTCATTGCGAAATGGCTCTAGGCCTGAAACAGATTTAGACAATACTGGCCATCCTGCCATAGCAGAAAGCAAGGAGACAGGGGATCTTGGAAACAGGTCAGCGAATAGAAAAGCTTTGCTTCAAAAGAGTGAGTGAGGACTTTGGATCCCTGGAGCCCATGTAAAAGCCAGGCAGAGAAGAGAAGGCAGAGATGGAATCTCTGAGGCAAGCAAGCCTCTAGGTTCAGTGAGAGACCTCACTAAAACTGGAGAGCAGTCAAGGATACATACAGGTATGTGGCGATATACTGGCTCCGGGTTTTTATTATAAGACCTTTTAAGAGTCGTGTTAAACAGGCATGCAAGCAAAACAATAAACAAGGCTGGAGAAATGGTTTAGCAGTTAGGAGCACTAGCTGCTCTTTTAGAGGGCCTGGGTTTGATTCCCAGCACCCGAATGCTGGCCTGCACCTATCTTTCTTTAATTTTAGTTCCAAGGAACCCAACTTCTATAGGCACTGCATACACATGGTGTCTTTATATACATACAAGTAAAACACCTACACAAAATTTAAAAAAAATATTTAGAAGTAGCAACAACAACCCCCAAACAAAACAAAAAAGGAAGCAGTTAAATAGCAAGGTATAGGGACGTCAACTTGGACAATACAAGCCTCATAAAATGGTTACAATAAGACTGACATGCAACTATCTGCTTGTCAAAATTCTAGGTGAGAAGCTCCAAAAAAACCCACATTTCACCTTTGCAAGTTGCTAGTTCCAATACATTTCAATGCTGAT
Source organism: Peromyscus maniculatus bairdii (assembly GCF_049852395.1). Lineage (NCBI taxonomy): Eukaryota > Metazoa > Chordata > Mammalia > Rodentia > Cricetidae > Peromyscus > Peromyscus maniculatus. Next base: position 11,674,149 of record NC_134864.1, read on the forward strand.
ACAGAAACCGTCTATTTTCTTTACTGAAACCATATTTTAGGACAAGCAAAATTACATAGAAATCTCTATAAAATAGTTCAGGAGATAAAGGTGCCTGCTGCCAAGGCTGAGGACCTGAGTTTGATTCCTGGGACTCACATGGTAGGAGGAGAGAACAGAATCCTGTGGGTTGTCCTCTGATCTCCACATGTGCATTATAGCATGTGTATGTGTACACATGTACGTATACACACACACACACACACACACACACACACACACACACACACACACAGAAATATAAGGAAATAAACTGTGTAAATATATGTCACTGTTATTAATTTAATTAAAAGCTAAATGGCCAATAGCTAGGCAGGATTTTCAGGGGTAGAGAGAACACTAGGAAGAAGAAAGGTGGAGACAACAGGAGTCGACAGCCAGATGTGGAAGGAGTCAGACACACAAAATGGGATATAGGTAAAAGCCACATGGTAGAACATAGATTAAAAGATATGGGTTAATTTAAATTATAAGAGCTAGTTAGAAACAAACCTAAGCTATCAGCTGGGCTTTCATAATTAGCAAGAAGTCTCCATGTAATTACCTAGGAGCTGGTTGGAGGGACAGAAAAATCCACTTACAAATGGCGCTCAACGTCCGGCCACATATATCCACATAAGACCTGAGAAAGCTTAAAAACAGGTTCCAAACACACAAAAATGGAGCTTCCTAGTCTCGTGTCTCTTATGCTGGCCGCAATACAGACACATGTCCCAGCAGCTGCCTGCGTGCTTGAGCCACCAGTGCGCCATGAACTAAGCCATGTGGAGGGTTGAAGGTTTTGCTCATGCAGACAGAAAAGGTTACAGATATGTAGTGCACAGGTTACAGCGTTTAACAATGTGCATAGGCTTAAGGAAAAAAAATGGGTTTAGACAGAAAAAACTAGTTTAAAAATAATAAAGTAGAGTCTTTAAAGAGAGAGTAAAGAACAACAACAACAAAGCTATGTAAGGATGGAAAATACACAGAGAGTCTGGATCCTATATGGTGTCTTGTTAACTTTGAATTTTAAAAATGCTAATGTACAAAAAAATAGCTGATGAGAGACATTGGATTATGGAAACTGATAAGTTAAACCGACTTATATATTTTAAAAATGTCTTAACTTCAAAATGGAAGTCGGACAATGTATTGTGTTGGGGAAGAGGTTTTATTTGTTTCCACAGGAAATGAAAAGCTGTGAATTCCTTCCAGATCAATAGAGATCAGATTTGACCAGGAGAGACCTCCTGAGTATCTGAGACATGGGGAAGGAAGCCAAAAGACTACACAGGACAGGTGATACATAAGCTGTTCCCTTACATGGGAACAGCTCTGAGATAAGATGAGATATGATAAATCTTGTTGGCTACAGAGTCCTCATGACTTATTACAAGCCATCCTTTCATATGGCATGATTAGAGGTTTATATTACAGTTTGATTATACAGTTCAAACTGTATACAGGTTAATAGTCATATAACAAACTTATAGTCATATTAGGTATATTTTCAAGGTTATACAGAAGATATATTTTAGACAAATAGGTGATCTTCGAACACTTCAAAGACCTATAGAACACGGCATTTAAAATATTATGATAACATAAGGCTTTCCACAACAATGAGACATGTCTGCTCTCAGCAGCACCCATCTACTTCAGAGATGATGATGGACATCAAAGAACCTCCATAGAGAGTTTGGTTTCAATGTGGCAAAAGTTAGTCACTGGACACAAAAGTACAAGGCAAGGCGGGACAATCCTTCAAAATTCCTGCTTCACAGAAACGTCTATCAGATATTAAGCCTATAGGTTGAAGATGGATGCCCCAATGTTACAGAGGAACCTAGGGTAACTGTCTAGGCAGCCAGCTGTCTCTGTCATTTCAATAGTTTTAGAAGCTATTCACTCTGCACTTCCTGTTTACTCAGCAATATTATATCCTTCTGGGGTCTCTGATGGAGTTGAGGATGAGATAGTTAGAGTTGCAGTTTTCCTTAGTTATTTATGATAGAAGGTAAGTTAGGTACAGAGTTTTAGACTCATCAAGAGAATATAAATAATGGAGTACTTTCTACAAACATGTCAAATGCAAATGAACTGGACATCATAAATGTAATCCTTACCGGATAACTGTTCTTACTGTTTATAGCTGTATTATGTTAGAGCTAAAGCTTTCCTTATTTAGACCAAAAAAAAAAAAAAAGAGAAATGTAGAATATTCCTTACACTGTGTGAATATATGTCACTGTGATTAGTTTAATAAAAAGCTAAATGGCCAATAGCTAGGCAGATTTTTCGAGGCAGAGAGAGTGTGGGAATTTGAAGAAGGGTGGAAACATCAGGAGTCAGCAGCCAGACTCCAAAGGAGTCAGACATACAAAATGGGACAGAGCTAAAAGCCATGTGGTAGAACATAGATTAAAAGATATGGGTTAATTTATAGCCGGGTAGCAGATCTCTGTGAGCTCAAAGACAGCCTGGTCTACAGAGCTAGCTCCTGGACAGCTAGGGCTGTTACACAGAGAAACTCTGTCTCGAAAAACCAAAAAAAGATATGGGTTAATTTATGATAGTTATAAGAACTAGTTATAAGTTATAAGAGCTAGTTAGAAACAAGCCTAAGCTATCGGCCGAGCTTTCATAATTAATAAGAAGTCTCTGTGCTGTTTCTTTGTGAGCAGGTGGGAAAAGAAGAAAAATTCACATCCATGGAATTGTAAAAGATGAATTAAGCATACTGAGATGGGAAGAGTCTCTTAGTTCAAGGGTAGCCTGGGCAACATAGTAAGGTCCTATCTCAGGGCTGGATCAATAGTTCAGCAATAAAAAGTTCTTGCTTCTCTAGCAGAGGATTGAAGTGTGGCTCATAACCACCTGTAATTCCAGTTCCAGAAAACGCAATGCCCTCCGTTGGCACCTGCACTTCCATGCAATCCCCCTCCTCCCTATACAAACATATTTAAATAATACAAAAAGATAGCTCAAAAAAAAAAAAAGTTGGTCTGGGTATAAGATATAACTCAGTTGGGAGAATGTTTGCCTATTAGGCACCAGGATTCTTTTCTTGTTGATATTTTTTAGACTGTATTTATTTTATGTGTAGGAATATTATGCCTGCATGTACATATGTGCACCATGTGCATGCCTGGTGCTGAAGTAAGAATAGGGTGTCAGATCCCCTGGAACTGGAGTTACAGATGGTTGTGAGCCATCATATGAGTGCTGGGAACTGAACCAGCATCCCTTACAATAGCAGCAAGTGCTCTTAACTATCGAACATTCTCTCTAGCACAAGCTCAGGTTTAATGTCTAGCATCTGGTAAAACTAGGTGTGGTAGCAACTCCTGTAATCCCAACACTTGGACACAAAAGCAGAAGGATCAGAAATTTAAGTTCATCCTACATTCTGAAGGCCAGCCTAGGTGATATGAAACCCCATGTTTCAAAAACCAAATAAACAAAAAGATCAAAGTGTTGGGGACATAGCTCAAGGGGTAGAGTGCTGGCGTAGCATGCATACCCCCCCCCCGGGGGGCATTTTGCATCTATTTACCTATGCATTTTAAGGTATGCCTACAGGAGGAAGGGTCCACAAGCTAAATAACAACTTCTACCAAGGGAAAAGGCGAGGGAGGCCCAGGTGCCTCCAGAAGGAGCCCCCCAGCAACGCTCTGACTAGCTCAGCAGGACTCATTTCAAGCACAATCTGGTAATTTGAACAGCTGCAACAGGAAACCAATACTCCAGTGAAACAATGGACCCAAGCAACAAGCAAAATGACTGTTAAGCCTATTAGATAACTGGCTGACAAAGAACTTCATGACAAAGAACTTCACAAATCATCCCGATGTCACTGCACTGTATCCACTGACCTATCCTAAGTCAGGCATCACTCCTCCTGACCAATCACAATAATCATTCAGCAATGTCTATAAATATTCTTTTTTAAATAAAAAAGCTTGATTCCATTTTTAATTGTGTGTACTTGTGTGTGTATGTGTATCTGTGTTTGTGTCTGTGTGTGTGCTTTTATAGAGGTCAAAGGCATCTGGTCCTCCTACAGAAGGAATTAGAGGCAGTTGCGAGCCTCCTATGTGGGTGCAGGGAAACAAATTTGAGTCCTCTGGGATAGCAGTACCTGCTCTAAATGACTGAATCACCTCCAGTCCCATGAAATATTCTTGATGACCTGGGAGGGGAATACCTGAAATCAAAAAAATTGTTTAGACCTAGCTTCCAGCTTCCAATTTACAGAAAATGTAAGGATTGCAAAATCACGTTGAAGAGCACAAAATTCAGTAAACCAAATACAAAATGTTGGTACCCCACAGTACAGATGCCCTATGTGTTCATAAATGAACTGTATAAAGGAAAATTTTGTAAAAAGGAAATGTATTTTTTCCAGATTTTCTAAGCGTCAGCTTAAGCCAAACAGGAGGGTGGAGAAGGATTTTGGAGTTGATTCATAAGCCAAGCATAAAAATGCTTTTTGTGATATCTGGTAAACTGAATATATGATACCATGACATTAATTAGCTGATATTAGATGATACTAATAACTTTGACAATGGTAAGGTGGTTATGATTGAAGCCTCACATCTACTAAAGGTAATACACTAAAGTATTAAGAAATGATACGAAGTCTGAAATTTGACTGAAAATATTAAAAGCAGAAACTACTGCACAGAGTGAAGAGGAGAAAGGAAACTGCAGTCTGCTGACAACTGTTCAAAGGTGGGTGGCAGTACTCGAAATACCTCTTTTTGTGTATTTCAAGGTTTTCCTAAGAAAAGTATTTTTAAAGGAAAAGAAGCAAAGAGCACTCTTTACCAAAGTCTTCAGGATGTGACTAAAACTGTACTCAGTGGGTAAAACAAACCTGCATCATAAGAAAAATGAAAACAAACGAATTAAGTACTCAGGCAAGACAGAGAAAACCAATATAGCCAGAGGGATTAATAAACAAAAGAATTGGCCAAAGAGAAAATAAAAGCAACAACAAAACCCAGTTTGTCCAAATCAGGCCAAGGTGGGGTCATATATGTCTAATAATTCTAGTAACTCCAGAGCCATAAGTGGTAGACCAGTCAGGAGTATACACTGAGAACCCGTATCAAAAAGCCAAAACCAACAAACAAAATCCTACCCCCAGCCACCCAAACCAAAGTGTCAGTTTCTTTTTTTTTAGAGCAGTAACTCTAGTTCAACTAAGTTGAGCATACACACACACACACACACACACACACACACACACACACACACACACACACGGAGGGGAGAATATGAGAATTACCTATGTCTGGTTCTGAACAAGAACGGCGTTACAAACAGCAGTAATTATATCATCTAGTATCTCCTAAGGAAATAAGAGCTTCCTTCCCTCATGGGGGCCTCACTAATTATTTTGGTATCTCACTGGCAGTAATTGGGTTCTGGCCCATTAAGGGACCAATAACTGTAGTGAAGGGCCACAGCAAACCAGCCAGCATCTACCTACACAGCTGAGCCATTCTATTCAAAACACATGGTTTCTACCTGGTGGAAAGCACGGTTTCCCAGAGGAAAACAGGGCACACATGATTCTGCCTCCCCCTATCCCCAAACAAGGAGAGGATGTTGTAAAGAGATTATCAATTCAAATCATATATAAACATATAAATTTTTAAGTATAACACTAGCCTAACAAGTCATAAAATTTAGAAAATAAGACATTGTATCTCAGTAGATCTATTCTACAGATGCAGAACCGATTTAATTCCAGTAACTTTGTATTTATAGTTTAAAGGAGTGCAAACACACATAGATTGGCAGAGGACAATTTTAAAAAAATTAGTAATAAAAAAAAATCCAGAGACTGAGGACATTTCACATTGATTCCTTGCTTCCTACAGTTTAATCTTAGGAAATGTCTACATGTACATTATTTCCCAAAAGTAACCTATTATATTTAGTGAAAAGTTACAACTATACTAGAATGAGCAACAAAATTACAAATCATCCAAGACTGGCAAACATGAAATCTAAGGAGATACAACTAAGCAAGAAGACAAATAGCACTATTTGCAAATGACATGTCTAGAAAAGCCTCTTTGGTTGAACTGAAGTCCTAGGGGCACTGAAGGGAAGAGCTCAGAGTGCTGGCAAAACTGAAGTTTTGTACATACTTCCTGAGTTTATGTCTATGCTGGCAGGAGAACCTGGATAAGGGAGGTGATGCTTGACATCTTGTCTTAGCCCAGGAGATTTTATCACAAAAGATGCTTGCTCTCTTCCTAGTTCATTATATGTGTCTTTAAAGGGAGAAGCAGAACAGTAAGAGAAAGGAGCAAGCTGAACAGAAAGAGGTGGAAATGGGGTGACCTGGTACCCACTAAGAAGCTGGAAGAAGTAAAGCACAGACTTTTCTCTAAAGCCCAGAGAGGGAGTATAGTCCTGCTAGATTTTATAATAGTCACACACACACACACACACACACACACTCACAAACACCACTAAAATCTTAAAAAAAAAAAAAAAAAGATGTAATGATATTCAAGCCTATTACTCCTTTTGTGAAAGTTCCTGAAAGCAGAGCAGTTTAAAAAAATTATTAGAAAGCATTAAGGAAGCTACTGAGCTCAGCCAGGTATGTACAGAGACACACACCAGACAACCTCAAGGTCCATGTGGCAACCCACCCCACCCAGGAGGAGAGAAATCAGTGCTCCAGAAGCTTACCACTAGTGTTATATGGACCCAAATGCAGACTGTTCTGAGGGACAGCAAGATGAAAAACTAAAACAAAAAACCCTGCTTATAGACTGGTCAGTACATGACATAAACAAGGGCCAAGGACTAAGGTAAGGGAGCAACTGGCAATCAGCAATGGCTAAAAGAGGGAAATGCAGACACACATGCTCCCTTGTACACACATCCCTACCAAATCAGGACATGGGACCTAGTGAAGGAGGCAAGCACTGGACCTAAAACATTTCACAGATTTGTATATGAATGCCAAGTTAATTCTCAATATGCTAAAACAACCTTCAACAGAGTCCAGTTCAACAGCAAAATTTATGATAGTAGCTAATGAGTGAGATTTGATGCAGAAAAAAACCTATTATCACATCAGTGTGTATACAGCCATGATCTGCATGAAGATCTTACTGTAAAATTAACCTCAGAGCTTGAAAAGTTCTTCAGTTGGAAGAAAACATTCCCTTCCTCTCATTCAGGCTTCTTCCTCCTTAATTAAGCAGATCCAATCAGAGCTAGCCAAAGACAAGGCGAGGACACACTGAAATCGGCACAGCAGCATTGGCACACTGAAAAACATGGCTCCAAAGCACAGCATCCTTCATGTTCCACGGGATCGAAGGAGACTAAACCAGGCTTTTGTTGATTTCCTTCAGTAACAATCTTTTTTTCTCCTCGCACTTACCAATCTCAAAGGGATATGATGACAACCATTTCTGGAATCTGTGTAAATTAAGTAGGTTCTTGTCTGAGTACTCTAGCTCTTTCGACTATGTCCCCCAAACTGCCACAGTAAGAAGGCTAAGAGTTCTGTGCGAGGCCACCCTACAATCCCACAGGGCTCACCGAGCAGGCAACAGAAGTAATAGGAAACTTTAGTCCTCCGGGGTTGGCATGTCAGCTCCCAGTAGAAGCAAATGTATCAAAATAGAAGTCTTGTTAGAGAAGAGAAGAGAAAAGAGAAAAGAGGAGAAGTGTTCTTCAAATTGATGTCTCACATAAGATTTAAGTCAAGTAAATTACCTAGTAAATCACATTTGATTTTTAAAAACTGAAAAGCAAACAATCCATAATTCCATTTGAAATATTATATTTTATGTGTGTAGGTGTTTGCAAATATGTATGTGCACCACGTGCACGCTCAATGTCTACAAAGTCCAGAAAAGGGTGTTATATGCCCAAGATGGTAGTGACTTGCTATGTAGATGCTAAGAATTAAATCCAGGTCCTCTGGAAGAACAGTGCTCTTAATCACTGAGCCATCTCTCCAGCCTTGAAATACTTATAAAGAGTAAGATTAACAGCTAACCATGCATTTATATAAAACAGAATACACAGGCACAATGCAGCACAATTTGACTTCATTCATAGGAGCCAGAAGAGTCCCCGAGAAACACTCAGACTTCAGTGCAAAATCTAGCAATAAGGGCACAACACAGCCAGATCTGATGAAACACACCTATAATCTCAGCTACAATGGAGGCTAAGGCAAGAGGATTCTGCCTGGGTAGATGAGACTGTCTTTTTGAGGGTAGAGTCAGGTGTGTGCAGTTTATTTGAGAATGGGTCTCACTATGGACCTCTGGCTCTTTCTAGACCAGACTGGCCTCAATCTTACAGATATCAGGAGTCCTGCCTCCATCTCAAAGAAGAATTTGGCTGAGTTATGCGCACACACATAAAGACACACCAACAAAAATAAATCAAAGAAAAGTGAAAAAAGTTGATGTGATGGCTATTCTTGGTTGTCATCTTGACTACATCTGGAATTAACAAAAAACCCCAAATAGAGGGCACATCTGTGAGGGATATTTGCTTCATTTGAAATGGGAAGATCCATTTCTAATCTGGATCTTTGAGGTAAGAAGACACACCGCTAATCCCGATCATTTGAGCTGGGAAAACCCACCTCTAATCTGGACCACACCTTCTGCTGGAAGCCTGTATAAAGACAAGGCTTTTCTTCTTTGCCTGCTGCTCTTGCCTCACTAGCAAGTCCATTCTCTCACTGACATTATAGCCTACTTCTTCTTCGGGATTTCAGCATATACTGAAGTCCAGTTGAGATATCCAGCCTTGTGGACTGGACAACTCTAGATTCCTGGACTTTTCATATACAGTCCAATGAGAGAGAGAGAGAGAGAGAGAGAGAGAGAGAGAGAGAGAGAGAGAGAGAGAGAGAGAGAGATTGATTGATTCACTCTCTGAGTTCTGTTACTCTAGAGAACCCTGACTAATACAGTTGAGGATATCGTTAAAGTGCCTTGCATGTTTCAAGCCTCAGGTTCAATTCCCAGTATCACAAAACAAACAAGAAAAAACGATTCTAAGTTTCTACTCATACACAGTCTATCAAGTCTGAAACCTTATCAAGGAAGGCAGGGATTTAGAATCACACAGTTTATACAGGAAAGGGATCCCTGAGAGAACACATCTGTAAGCCAGTCACCTCTATCTTATTTTCAAAAACAGCCAAAACAACTAAACCTGTTTCAAAAACTTTCTACTAGTTCTCCACTTGTACCATTGTTTCTCTTTCTTCTACTTGTTGGTGGGTCAGAGCCCTTTCTCCAGCTACCACTTCCCCAAGGCCTTTGCATGGCAACCACTGTAGTAGCTGCCTCCCTCTAGGCTTCAAACCTCCACTGGCTGAGCTGCTCTGTAGGTGGTGATGCCAAGGAACCCACAGAGGGCCACTTTCCCTCCTCCAGGGGCCCACACATGTGTCCTTATCTGCTTGACTCCAGGTAAGAGGATCTTTGCTTACAGAACACTCCCAATCTCGACTAATTCAATCCCAGTGTGGGGATCAAGTACTGGGAAGGCTCGACACACAAGTGTTAGTGCACCCTAGAGAGTGTCCCTTTAAGGTACAGAGAACAGCATCTGTAGTAAAGATGACAACACAAATGGATTGTACTTGGTTTAAGTTACTCTCCTCTCTCCAGAAAGAAACCAGAATTAGCGGTGGGCTGGTGGCGAATGCCTTTAATCCCAGCATTTGGGAGGCATAGGCAGGATGATCTCCATGAGTTTGAGGCCAGCCTGGTCTACAGAGCGAGTTCCAGGACAGCCAGGGCTGTTACACTGAGAAACTATCTTGAAAAACAAAAACGAAACAAAACAAACAAAAAAAGAAAGCAGATTTAGCACTGGGTCTAGTCAGTCCAATTAGCTGTGAAAGAAAAGCCTGTCCTGTCTAGGACAACTTCACAAGGTCAGAGACTCCTCCAGAAGCCCAGTATGTCCTTTTTTATCTGGCTGATGTTGTGGGGTATTTGTATACTATGTGAAGACATATTGCTGTGATTTGTTTAATAAAGAGCTGAATGGCCAATAACTAGGCAGGAAGAGGTTAGGTGGGATTTCTGGGGACAGAGAGGACTCTGGGAAGAAGAGAGGCAGAGAGACACCAATGAGACTCTAAAGAAGTTGGACATACGGTATAGAGATAACCAAACCACAAGGCAAAGCATAGATTAAAAAATATGGGTTTATTAAATTATAATAACTAGTTGAAACAAGCCTAAGCTGAAGGCCAAGCTTTCATAATTAATAATACATCTCTGGATCATTTGCGGGCGGGTGGTCCAAAGATAGTCTGACAAGAAAGCTTGTTATAGGCAGACCCACAAACCATTGTTCCCTGGCCCCAGACAACCCAAGCGACCCTGCCTCCTCACCCCTGCAAAAGGGTGCCAGGAGGGCAAAGAAATTAGTGCCAATTAAGGTGGCTAGGACAGAAAGTGAGTAAGAAGCAAGACAAGAGGCAGCCCTTGTCTTGCTGCAGAATAGAGCATCACATGCCATCAAGTAATACAGCTCCTAACATCCCAAGGGGGTGTCAAAAGGATTGCAGGCCTCAACACTTGGGCTCAGACACAGGACACGTTGACTCAAGTAAACCTGGACCTCAAGACTCTGTTAATCCCAGCACATGTAAACCTCCAGAGAAAGCTGGGCACTGGCATCACTTGATGGCTTTTAGACTAGATTTCTACATATAGCAAGCATTTTCTCAGAGCTTGAAACTGAGGATCTAGATCCAGGAAACCCATTATAATTCATCAAAATGTCAGTTAAAAGACAAGTGTGCCAAATACCAACCAACAATATCCTGTTCATTCCCTTAAACATGTGCTGGCACCCTTGATAATTCCACTACCCAGCTAAGACATGGGGATCCCAAATAAGAAAATGCTCATTGATGGCTTGCCCTTAATCTAGAGTGGGGGAGGAGGCCTTCATTAGATGGCAGGATGTTGCTGGAATCACTGGAGCTAGATCACCGACCGACAGAATGACAGAAACACTAATATGTCAGGCAGTCTAGACTAGAAAGCCGATCTCTTGAAGGCAGCCACAAGTGGTCTTCGTTCTAGTGTTAATCAGCAGCAGGTTACTGTAAAGATGCGCTAAGTACATGGATGGCTTTAGGGCTGGGACTCGATTTGTTCATTCCCTACCAGAAACCTATTTAGGGAATATGCATTTGGTGAAAAATAAATTTTGCTGATTGAGGGACATAGGACAATTTCACAGTGGGTATTTTTGGATTAAATATCTGTCTTTATACAAAGACCTGACTGTCCTCACTCCTGGACTAGAAAGAATGGTGTGGGCTGGGTGGTGGTGGTGGCGGCGGCGGCGGCGGCGGCGGCGGCGGCGGCGGCGGCGGCGGCGCACGCCTTTAATCCCAGCACTTGGGAGGCAGAACCAGGTAGATCTCTATGAGTTTGAGGCCAGCCTGGTCTACAGAGTGAGATCTAGGACAGTCACCAAAACAACACAGAGAAACCCTGTCTCGGAAAAAAGAAAGGAAGGAAGGAAGGAAGGAAGGAAGGAAGGAAGGAAGGAAGGAAGGAAGGAAGGAAGGAAGGAAGGAAGGAAGGAAGGAAGGAAGGAAGGAAGGAAGGAAGGAAGGAAGGAAGGAAGTAGAGGATATTACCTTTGTAGCCTTGAACTTTAGAGAGGCCCTACACTCACTAAGTAACTGTGACTGAATATTTGAATTTGTTAACCTCTAAAACTGAGGATGAGCCAGGTGGTGGTGGTGCACACCTTTAGCCCCAGCATTCAGGAGGCAGAGGCAGGTGGATATCTGAGTTGGAGAACAGCCTGTTCTACAGATCAAGTTCCAGGACAGCCAGGGCTACACAAAGAAACCTTGCCTCGAGGACTCCCCACCCCCACCCCCTGCCCCACAAAAGAGGATGAAAACAAGACAAAGAAAAAAGTAATTACAAATCTTGACTCTGTATACCTGTCTCCTCTCCTGTACCATTTGGTGTCACTGTGAGGATTAAGTGAGCTCACACATGATGCTTAGCCCACACCTGACACAGGTAAGAAGTGCAGATTTTCTATTACCAATATCATCCCTGAGAACACTTATTCTGCAGGCAACACAGCACTAAAATCATACCCATCAGCTTCACTCCACCAGCCTCTACTCCCTGAAGCTGGAAAACGGGCGGTGACGATAGCTTACAAACTGACCCTGCAAGACAGTACTTCATCACCACAGCACTGCTGCTATTTGGGTCAGACAACCTTTGTGTGGCTGTCCTGTGCAGTGTAGGACAGTCTTAACCACTGGATTTGAGAAGTACCCCTAAGATGGCCACTGCAGACCACCTGTCCCAGCTGAGAACTATTACTGGGGGTAAAGAAAGCAATGAATACAAGTCTTAGCAGGTAAGGTGTTTTTTTTTTTTCTTGTCCTGTTTTTTCTGAGACAAGATTTTGCTTTGTGGCTTAGGCTGGCTACAAACTCACAATCCTCCTGCCTCAGCCTCCCAAATATAGGGATTACAGATGTTCATCATTATATCTAGAAAGTGAGGCATTTTGTATCACTGATGTATTCTTTCTCTTTTCTTTCTTTTTCTTTTTTTTTTTTTTTTTTGAGACAGGGTCTCCATATGCAATCCTGGCTATCCTAGAACTTGTTATGTAGAACAAGCTGGCCTCTGCCTCACAGAGATCCTCCTGCCTCTGCCTTACAGGTGCTGGAACTCAAGGCATGTGCTGACATGCCAGGCTTCACTCTTGAAATGGACCACAATGCTGTTCAGTAACAGTTCAATGTACCACTCTTAAAATGATAAACTAAATCTTAAAAAACTAAATTTATAATGAACTGAGTCAAATGTTAGGAGATTCCAGAGCTATAAAAATAAACCCTCTCAGAGACTCATTTCTCCACTTTTAAACTAGAAAGGCAAAGTCTGGGGACATGGTCCAGTCATTCAAGTGCTCACCACATAAGCCTGAGAACCTCTGTGTAGATCCCCAATACTCACATAAAAGCCAGACACAACACCCACACATACCACACTTGGGTTTGGAATGGGCAGACAGGCAAATCCCAGGAGCTCCATGGCTAGCCAGTTTAGCAAATCTATGAGATGCAGGTAGAGAGAGAGAGCGCCTGTCTCAAAAACAAAACAAAACAAAAACAAACAAACAAACAAAACAAAAAAAACCAGAAGCTGGAGGATCTGAGTTCTTATATGAGTCTTAAAAACAAAAAACAAAACAAAACAAAAAAAACCCCCAAACCAAAACCCCACACCAAATCCAAAGGCTGAGCATTGTGGCCCTCACTTGTAATCTCAGCACTCAACAGTGTTTTGCTGAGTCAGGAGGAAATCACTGAGAGCTCAAGGCCAGTATGAGCTACATAGTGAGTTCAAGGCCAGCATGGTATATACAGTGAAACCCTTTCTCAAAACTAACAAAAAGCAACAGGTCCAAGGCTAAAAAAGTAGGTCTCCCAGGGAAAACACCTCACACTTTCATCACAGTCAGGGCTAAAGAAGTGAGGCCTAGCTGTCTGAACCTAAGACATCGAATACTGCAGCATGCTTTCAATGTCCACCTTTAGGAACTTCTGAGAACAACACATGGGAAGAAAGGGCAAACCTGAGAGTATTTTCAGAAACTTACTTCATAACAATTGTTCACAGCCACTTGTGAACATTTGGTTTCTGCCTTAGCAACTTCCTACCTTTGGCCACTCCAGATGCAGCCTGCTGTCACAGCAAAGTCTCTATCTGTCCTGAGTCTTCTACTCACAGCAGGGCCTCGGATGGGATAGGAGGGCTACATTAATACTGGTTTGGTTAATATGGGTAGAATTAATTCATTGGTATTAATGTGTAGCTGCTAATAGGAATGATTTAGCAAGGAAGACAATCATCACTAACCCAATACAACAATTCAACAGAACTATGTAAAAATTAAGTCTTTTTGTTTTGGTTTGGTTTTTGTTTTCTGAGGCAGGGTCTCACAATGAAGCTCTGGCTGTCCTAAACTAAGTATGTAGACCAGGCTGGCCTCAAACTCACAGAGATCTGTCTCTGCCTCCCCAGTTTATTCTTTAAGAAACATCTCCAAATTCACTGTTCAGTCTCTAACAGATTTCTGTACATACATTGATACACTGCTTAAATAAAAACAAGATCTCATATAAACTTACCACTTGCCACACCTATTTCTGTATATAAATAGGTCATGGCCATCTTTCTAAGATTTATGTACAACTCTAACTCATTTCTTAACAACTGCATGTTAAACGGAATAGACCTAACAATAAATCCCCACTGATGGAATGCCTGAGTAGCTTGTAACTTTGTTTCTGGAGACAGAGTCTCACTATGTAGCTCTGGTTGGTCTCTGAACTCAGAGACCCGCCTGCCCCTGCCTCCCAAGTGCTAGGATTAAAGGTGTGCACACCACACCTAGCTGTCCTGTATTGTGTTTTGTTCATCTTGCTAATATCTACCAAAAAATGCTAAAAAGAAAATTCTTTGGCTGGCTGTGGTGGCTCCTATCTTTAGTTTCAGCATTTGGGAGATGGAGGCAGGAGGATTAAGAACTTGAGGCTGGCCTAGGCTACTCTGTGGGTTTATTCCAAGGGGAAGGAATAAAAAGGAAGAAGAGGAAAGGAAGGTCTCTGTTCAGTTGGGCCAGAACCTCTTTAGGTCAAATCCCTGAAAAATAATTTTTTTCCAGGCAATGCATCAATCTGTACTGCCAGAATGAAACTGCCCTTCTAGTGAGCTCAACTGTCCAGTTACAATTGTGAACTATCCTTGTTACCCTTGGTAACAACTAAGATGCTCAGGTCTTGTTTTTTCCAGTCTCATGTGGGAAAAATACAATTTTAAGGCAAATCTTTTGCTGTTAGGTTGAAATCTCACTTAGCTTATCTGTCAAATGAATTTTTATTTTTATAAAAGAATTATTTTTAATTATGGGTATGTATCTGTGTAGGTATGTGCACATGAATGCAGGTGTCCACAGGGGCCAGAGGAGTTGGATCCTAGGCTGGTGGGAAAACTATCGCCACCATCAGTGGTTACTCTGCTGCAGTTACTTACTACCAAGGGCCTCCAAGTCTGCTTTCCTCTTTCCTTGATCTCCAGCCACACACCAAACACATCCTCACCCCATGCTTTTGCACTTCCTATTCATTATACTTAGAATCTTCCCAGGTGGCTGTTCATAGCTTATCCACTCACTTCAGGCTTAAAGGTAACAGGTGTCACTCCATCAGCAATGCTTCTCCAAGTAGTTTATTTTCAGTGGCCGCTGTCTCCTGCTGTCTAGCCCGATGATACGATTATTTCTTCCTCTTTCTTAGCTGTAACTGATGTGCCTGTCTGCCCCCTAAGATGTGATCTCCATGTTTTATTCCTGATGGCACGTGGCACGAGTACATTTTCTTGCACTCCTTCCTGAAGTACTAACTAAAACCTATAAATGAGGGTCTTTTTTTAAGATGCAAAACAGAAAGCCTGAGTAGAAACAAGAACCTTAAAATACAAGGGGCTAGAAATGGAAACTTGATCAGAAAGAGCTGAATCTTTCACCAGCAATGCAGAAGACAACACACCTGACTGGAAGTAGGAGAAACTTGGGTTGGAAATAGAATTAAGAACTTGAGCAGGACCTCTTGAGTCACATGGAACTTTGTAGACTAGACAGCTGTCTAGCTCCCCCCGCCCCCAAGGCTGTCACTGTTTTCTTTAGTAAGGGAAGTAAACTCTTTGCACTAGGGTCACCAGCTGTTAGGATGCTCTAAGGAGACAACCCTGACAAATGCCTCTACAATGAATGTTGCCCTAGACAAGGCAGGACCACAGGCTCAGAGGCGCCCTGACACACCAATAGGCACCAAAGCAAGACTGGATAGCCCAGAAAAGGCTCCGGAAAAGGGAGAAAATAAAACAACACACCCCAAAGAAACACAAAGCAGCCTGAAGCAAACAGTGACTTTGGGGTAAAAAAATTTATAAGATAAGCTATACATAAAGCACCCAGGAGACATAAATAGGAAGTTCTAAAATAAAAATACAAAGAATAAAGGCTCAGCAAAAGGGCTAGGAGATAAATTTGAGAACATCTTCCAGAAAGAACATGAAAGCTGAAGGTAAAAGTGTAAATAAGGACTGTATGGTGTTGGAAACTCTGTAAGTAATATATCATATATTCCAAAATTCTTGAGAGTAAATTTCAAAGACTTTTATTACAAAACAATCAATGTATAGAATGCTAATTTTTCATTACTGAACATTGTATTGGTCAACTATAACACCACTTTGTACCCCCATACATAGAATTCTGATCTGTCAGTTTATAATTTTAATTAAGAGTTAGTAGAAAATCTAGGTAAGTTACAACAGTAATTGGGAAGTACCAAGAGAATTCCTCAAAGAACAAGAAAGTATATGGGAAGAACTCAAAATGATAAACTAAGAAAAATGCCCAGTTGAGAAGAGCATGAATTTCAGAGTGAAGAGGCCCAATGTGCAGGCAAGACATGGGATGAAAACAGCCCCTAAAGGAGTTCTGTTCTGAATCCCTGAGGAAATTTTTTGTTTCATTTCATCAAGGAAAACATCTCAGGATGGTCCCAGACTTCGGCTGGAAGTTGGAAACAAAAGAGCTAAATGATGCCCCGAACCTCACTCAGGAAATAGGGCAGAAGAAGGACTTTCAGACGCACAAGCTCTCACAACTATTGTATGAAAACTACCAGAAGATGTGCCTCACCAAATGTAAGTAAAAGACAGAAAGAAGTGGACATGGGTTCCTGAAAACCAAGGTGCCATCACAGAGCCATAGAAAGATCCCAGGAACAGATAAAGTCACAGGCACTAGAAGAGAATGATTGATTGAAAATGAAACAGGGTAAGGTGGGCTGGAGACATGGCTCAGAGGTTAAGAGCACTTGTTCTTGCAAAGAATCTGGGTTTGGTTCCTAGCATCCATATGGCTACTCACAATCGTCTGTAACTCAGTTTCAAGGACTCTGATGTTCTCTTCTAGTTTCCAAAGGTACCACACACACGTGGTATACATACATACAAGTAGGCACACACTTATACACATACAGTAAACCTTAAAAATGAAATGGGCAGAATACTTTATTTCATCAGATAACAAGGATTACATTTATTAAAATATTTCAACAATATGGGCAGAAGAAAACTAAAATATATAAAAATATAAAGAAAACTAAAAAAGTTCAACAAAACAAGATATATGATAACCTCACTTTACACCATTTGGCCTAGTTGTGAATTGTACTGAGCAGTAAAATAGAAACATTACATATTGAACTAATCAAATTATGGACAGACCTACTCTAAGCAGCTACCAATCTGTCTGCATAAAAATGAGAGAATAGGCCGGGTGGTGGTGGCACACACCTTTAATCCCAGCACTCAGGAGGCAGAGCCAGGCGGATCTCTGTGAGTTCAAAGCCAGCCTGGTGTACAGAGCGAGATCCAGGACAGGCACTAAAACTACACAGAGAAACCCTGTCTTGAAAAACAAAAAACAAACAAACAAAAAAAGGTTATAGAAGTAATCAACTGGTTTTGGATTCAATTGAGGTCTGTTCTGGGAGGGGGGGGGTATCAGGCCTGATATAGTAAATCTGGTCAAAAGCTGGTAGTCACGGGCCCTACTATTATTGCTTTGCTAAATCAACTACTAATTGGGAGGCAGAAGCGAGCCTGGTCTATTGAGTGAGTTCCAGGACAGCCAGGGCTACACATAGAAACATTGTCTCAAAAAGCCAAACAAAAACAATGTGTGGTCAAATGTCTTTTAAATATTTATGTTTATACTCAGATTCGTGCTGCCCTCAACCTTGGCCAGAGAACCTTTCCTCAGAAGTCAGCAGTTAACAAAAGGCTCCTACTAGTCAAAGTTCAGAGATGAAGTGTCTATTGAATGCTCAGCCCTAACTGGGACATCTACATCAGCCCTACCCCACCCACAATTGCTCATAAAAGGGGGCAGAAAGATATAAGAGCTGGAGGATGGGGAGGAGTACATGTGAATTCTGTCTTCAGGGCATGACATGGCCAATACACCCTTAAACTTGCTGCAGCTACGATTACCTGCACAAGATAACTGAACATTCTAACAGGGCCACACTAATTCTGTGTGTTCTTAACAAATAAAACAATAAAAGGAAAGGATACAAAGTAGGGATCTGGAAAGTGTTAAGAGGGACTGTATGGAGTAGAAGTGTGGAGATGGGTATGCATATGATGAAGACGCACTGTTTACATGAATGAAATTGTAAAATAAATAAAAGGTATTCTACTTAAAACTATCAAGGGGGAGCTAGATGGCTCAGTTGTTAAGAGTGCTGACTGTTCCTGCAGAGGACCCAGGTTCTGTTCCCAGCACAAACATGGCGGCTCACAACTGTGTAAGTTCAGCAATAGGGGATCTAATGCCTTCTTCTGGCTTCTGTGGCACTGCATATGTGTGCACAGATATTCATGCAGGCAAACTACCCATACATATAAACTAAAACACATACACACACACACACACACACACACACACACACACACCCCAAAACAACAAGGGGCAAGAAAGATGGCTCAGCAGCTAAAAGTACATGCTGCTTTTGTACCCATACTGATTGGGTGGCTCACCACTGCCTATACAATTGGAGTTTCAGGGGAATCCAATGCTGATGGGTCATTCCACAGACACCTGCACTCACGAACACATGCTCGTCTCTCCTCATAAACATAACTAAAAATAATATCATGCCAGGCAGTGGTGGCATAGGCCTTTAATTCCAGCACTTGGAAAGCAGACGCAGGCGAATCTCTGAGTTCGAGGCTAGCCAGGGCTATACAGAAAAATCCTGTCTCGAAAAACTAAAACCAAATAACAACAACAACATCTTAAAAAAAGTTACCACCTATGAAGGAATTACTATACAATCGTTTAATAAAAGCTTTTAAATAAATTTTTAGGTTTTTCATGGGCGCTATAAATTTATCATGTGCCTGTACACACACGTACACACACACACACACACACACACACACACACACACACACACACACCAATCTATATGCATGTAGACCTATGTATTTGTGCATATGTATATATTCATACATATTTGTGGTAGATCTAATCAGATCAGTTTTCTTGTTGGGTGTGTGTGTGTGTGTGTGTTCAAGACAGAGCCTCGAGTACTAAGATTACAGGGGTGTTCCACCATGTCTTATTTCTGTTATTCTGTGCCTGATTACTTCTACATATAAGAAATCTAAAGCCTGTGTAGTGGCGTATGCCTTTAGTCCCAGAACTCAGGTGGCAGAGGCAGGCCAGCCTGATCTACATAGAGTTCCAGAACAGTCAGAAGTACATAGATACCGTCTCAAAAAAAAGAGTCGAAGGGGAGAGTTTTAGGTGGAGATGACCAAGATACACAATAAGGATGTGTGAAATTGTCCAAGAATCAAAAACAACAAAAAAAGCATGGTCTCTGCTCAAGACTCTACAGTAAATAATTTTCAGTTTGGAGACACTAATGAAGTGTCTCTATCTTACAAAATAATATAGGTCATCCCAGTGGTCATAATCCTGTCCAAATCAGACTGGGATGGACTGAACACAGGCCACAAAGACGTCTTCATACAGTCTCTGCTGAGCCCTCTGCCATTCTAGGAATCAGCAGTATGGCTATCAAATTCTCAGCTTTTTGCTATATGTGTCACTGGCTACAACATTATACCTTACCTTTCCTACTCTTTCTGTTTACAACATTCTGTCCTGCCAACTCCACCTGGAAACTCTTTAATCATTCTTGGAACCCCAGTTCAAGGACCATAATCTTTTTTGGTGGAGAAGATTGTGAGACAGGATCTCATGTAGACCAAGCAGACCATGAACTCGATATGTAGAAGAGGCTGACCCTGAACTCCTGATATGTCTGTCTCCACAATCCAAAGTGCTGGATTACAGGTGTAACAGAATTACATTCTTTTTTTTTTTTTTTTTTTTTTTTTTTTGGTTTTTCGAGACAGGGTTTCTCTTGTGTAGCTTTGCGCCTTTCCTGGAACTCACTTGGTAGCCCAGGCTGGCCTCGAACTCACAGAGATCCTCCTGCCTCTGCCTCCCGAGTGCTGGGATTAAAGGCGTGCGCCACCACCGCCCGACCAGAATTACATTCTTTATGAAGGCTTTCCAACAAGTAATCATAGTCTATTTTCTATCTCATTCTCATGTATTTCCATTATGGCACTCATCAGACTCTAAAATAAGCTTTCTTTTTCAAGTGAATCTCCTGCACTAAACTATAAACTGCTAGAAAAAGTTCTCTTTAAAAAGAAGATCTTTTCTATCTCTGCATCCCCAGAATCCCTAACAGCATGTGGCACCCCATTTTTTTTTAATGCTGAAGAAGTGGGGTTATTAGGTTGACATTAGAAAATTAAGACAATACTTAAAAAAAAAATGTACTTGAAAGTCTATTTGGCCACTGAGAGTGAGCCTGCCTTAAGAAAGGCAAAGATAAGGATCTGCCTGTGAGTGCGCCCCCCCACCCCCACCCCCTACCGTCCATTCTGAGCTAGCTGCCTCTTCCAGGTGTTCTCAAGATGAAGCAAGCCTCTACACAGTGCAGGACTCATAACTCATGATGCTATCAACACAGTTGGCTGCTGTTGGAAATTACTTAACTGGTTTTCAGATACTATCCCTGAGACTGGAGAAAATATGCCCCATTTTCTCTAAGTTTAAAACTGTCATAATAGGTTAAGGGTTGTTTTGAATCCAGAAGTATTAATTCACTTTTTTAAACCAAAGACCTCTTCAGCTACTTTAAAGCACTGCTTTCAAGTATCTCAGTGTCTAACATAATTAACAAGTTTAGCCTATGGGTACTTTGTGTTCAAAACATAAGCCTAAGCAATAGGTTTTGCCCAATGTTTCCATATTCACATATGAGTCCATAATAAATATTTACTTCTGGATTGTGGCTACTACTAGCCTCAAACAAAATTTTATGACTGACTTAACTGGGTTTCTGAAAGTTACCTGCTAAGAAAGCTTTTTTTTTTTTTTTTTTTTTGCTTTTTCAAGACAAGGTTTCTCTGTGTAGCCCTGGCTATTCTGGAACGTCCTCTGTAGACCAGGCTAGCCTCGAAGCCTGCCTCTGCTTCCCAAGTGCTGGGAATAAAGGCGGGCACACCGACAAATATGTGAAGTCACTGATTGAGGGCTTAAGATGACTATGTAGCAAAACCCAAAGGTGAAGGGCAAGTCACGTTTTAAGTGAAGATTACAACCCTCCGGTTTCCCCCCATACTTTCTCGTCGCCTGTAAACACTGTAATAAAACACAGGTCAGTTTCTCCTTTGGTTTACAGGTATACCGTATACAAATACCATGCCTAGACTGACCCTCCAGTCTTCTACCTCAGACAGGATATATACAGCAGGTAGCCTTGAGCACCCGGCTACTTTTCAAAAAGTAGATACGCACGAAAACACCCCCTCACAACAGGCATGTGTCAAAACAGCTTGGGGTACCGACACTGCGTGCATCACTCACTAGGGTCGCGCGATTACTGTTTTCCTCTCAAGCGGGATACCCTAGGGCATTTTCCTATAGAAAGGCCTTGTGCAAGGCCTAGGCGGGGAGTTCACGACCGCTGCCCAGCCAGAGGACCTCCTGGGACAAGAGGAAAGGACAACCGGACCAGGCCGCAACCCAGTTCTGCACCTTCCCAGCTTCGAGCCGGTCGCGGCGAGCGGGCTCGTGGGGGCATGCCGCGGATCCCACTGCGCGCCCCTAGACCCCAAGAGGAGAGGGGCCGTGCCGGCTCCGCCCTCCCCCGCGGGGCTTGGGCTCACGACTGCACAGGAAGGCCACGTCCCCAGGGAAAGGCACCACTCTATGGTTAGTGGGGGGGGGCGAGCCCACGTGACTAGCGCCTAGCCAATCACGGGACGGCAGCCCGCCATCGAGACGACCGCGGAGGCGGCTAGAGCTGCCCGCCGGCAAGTCCAAGGCGCCCGTCCATCGCGGCTCGGTGCTCGTAGCTCGGTGCTGCCGCCATCTTCCTGGAGGAAAGGGCCGAGGCCAAGAGCCGCCCTCCCCTCCACCGCTCCGCACTCACGCTGCCACCTGCCCGCCCCCGGTCGTCTCTCACGCTCCGTGGACACCTCACCCCTGCCTAAGGAATACCCTTCCCCCAGCTCCGGTTTCCCGCGACGCGAAGAATCGCATTACCTGCTCCTCTCTTATTAGCGCGAGGGGACCGAGCTCATAAGGTAGGAACTGTGGCGAAACAGGAACAAGACGCCATCTTGGTAAAGGAGAAGAGGCTACGCTTGACCTCCCCCCACCCCCAGCCTCTATATGGCCAACCGCCGTGGGAGGGGCACGGCGCCTGCGCAGAGGCGGACGCCTGCCGTGTCCTACGCTTGCGCTCTGCCCGCCACCTCGGGGTGGGGGGGTGGGGGGGTGGGGGGGTGGGAACTACTGGGGCGGCCCAGGAAGGAGTTGGCAGGGGGCGGGACGGCGCGATGACGCCATCTGTTCGCGCGCGCGCCGCGGGGCGGGGCGGAGCGGAGCGGGGCGGATCCGGGCTGTAGTCGGGCGAGCGGTCTCCGGCGTGTTAGCGGGTGAGTGTGTGGCCGTGTGTGTGTGTGTGTGTGTGTGGCCACTGTCGCGCGGGCTGGAGTGGAGCTGGCCCCTCTCGGGGAGGGTGGGGGTTTAGCAGAGTTCGTCTCTCGCCCCCGGCCCACTCAGGCTGGGGTGACGGGTGCGGAAGGGGGGGGGGGGAGTGCGCGCGTGGGGGGAGGGGCGGCCGCGCCCTGAGTCCGCGCGGCTCCCGCGGTGGACGCGCGGCGGCGGGCGGCGGTCCCTTCGAGGACGACTGGACGGGCGTCCCCCCATCTGGATAATCCTCCTGGCCGGGTCCGGGGCGTTGGGGGCGGGAGTGGCCGGCCCCGGTGAGATTTTACCCGCGTACGTTTCCCACTGCCTCGGGCGTTGACGCCGGCGGGTGGAGGAGATGGGTGAGGTGGCTTTAGATCCCTATCTCCGAAGCACTTCTGTGTGTGTGTGTGGCCATCTTCTCACTTAACGGTGCCAGTTCGTCCTGGGGGTGTGAAGGACTAGTCAGTCACCCCGAGATGCTTAGTAAGGGGGTTCCCCAGTTGGAGGCAGCGGGTAGTCGTATGGAGGAGGAGTGGTCCTGTCTGCTGTGGCCTTCCCCAGGGGTGTGCGATGCTAAGACAAAGGGCTGTAACAGTGTAAGTGACAGGGAACGGGGGACATGGAGCGGAGGCCTCCGACGGTGAGAAGCGCCGACGTCTAACTCGGAAGCCGGTCCTAGGCCCAGACCACGCCTGGCGCCCCCCCCCCTTTTTTTTTATCTTCCGGCCACACTTCTTCGTGCCTCCCGGCTCTGTCCTGCCCTACCTTACCCGAATGCCAGACTCTTCCCGTGGAACTTCTAGTTCAGACCACTGTGGTCTCTATCGCTGGCCTGAGACCATTTTACGCCTCGTGCTCCCTCCCACGCTCTCCGTCTTCTGCTTATCTGTTGGTTAGTTCCTGCTCGTGCTCGTTATTCAGGACTCGGGATGAGATTTCCTTCAGACGGATTAGGTGCTCCATTGGCGTTTAGTATTGGGGTACCTACTGCATAGTAAGGGATTCAGGGCTTGGGTTCTCAAGTGTTTCCTTAGTAGCTAAAAATTATTTCAGTACCTCAGATACTTTTTCTTTCTTTCTTTCTTTTTTTTTTTTTTTTTTTTTTTTTTGATTTTTCGAGACAGGGTTTCTCTGTGTAGCTTTGCGCCTTTCCTGGAACTCACTTGGTAGTCCAGGCTGACCTCGAACTCACAGAGATCCGCCTGGCTCTGCCTCCACTGCCCGGCCAGATACATTTCTAAATTAGTTTTGCTAAGATGGGAAAAGTAAGATTTTGTAGCAGTCCTGAAAACTGTTTCTTCATGCCTCTAATTTGATCCTTTTCAGTGGCTTTTTTTGGTAGTTGCCATTCAGGTATTCTTTGCAGTACCCAGCATTTAAACTGTCAGTGTGTGCTGCTATATCTAATTTTGGTGATGATTTTCTTAGTTGTAAAGGTTGCCCTGGTCCTTTTTTTCAATTTTTCACCTTGAATTTTTTTTTTCTGTTCTCTTTACAGCTCTGTAAAGAACAAGAGCTTTTAAATGAGATCAGATTCTCTTGGTTTAGCTGGATAGCCTAGGGAAAGGGGGTGGGGCCTCCCTCTATTATCATTCATGAGTGTAATTCAGCTCTCTTTGATTGTGGCATGCTGCCCCAAGCTCCATTAAGAGTGTTGTGTTGCATAATGTACTTGTGCAGTCCTCACTTCTAAGAACTCTAAATGGCAAGACAGTCTAGGTACTTCGAATAAAAGCTATTCAGGATCCTACATTGAGAAGTCCGAATGTGTGTGTGGAGATTAGTGGCAATGCCTACAAAATGTAACAGCTTATGTACATGAATGATGCTTCTGATTTATGAGTATTCCATTCCTATAAATGCCACTTGCAAAATAATGTCAAGTGTCAAAATACAGTTTTGTTATTCTATTCATCTTTTGGATTTTATTTGGGGTGATAATGTTATTCTGGAATAAAGAAGCTATGGGTCAAGGATAAAGAACTTACAAATAACATGACATCTGAAATATGCACAGTGTGAAAGAATAAAATTTTATTTTGACCATGTATCTTAGATGTGGAGATCTAGTTGATCTGCACTTTGTACTTAGTTGTATGTATGTATGTATGTAAATGGATCAAGATTTTCTCACTAAAAAACCAAGTGCTTCAGAAATTCAGCATTCCCCTCTCAGCTTTCATTTTGGCATTACTGGGGATATATAGTTCAGTTGGTAAAGCTTGCCTGAATGCAGGAGTCCTGGGTCCCTATTACACCCCAACACGAAACCAAAACCCTTTTTTGGTTACTAAATTGTTAGGAAACATTGTGGATCCAAGTTATGTTTGAACGTAGGGTAAAGAATTGATGGCCTGGCATGCTCCACATCGAAGAATCACTGTATTCTCCAGTTCTGTGCTTGTATATTTCTTGAAAGAAAGGAAACTGATAGTGAGAATTACCTTTTTTGGTCTGAACTGACCCATATCTTCAAAATGGCTGGGAACTTGTATAGCTGGAAATTTTTCTGGGTCCCGCCCAGTCCTGCAGGCACCCAGACCCATATAAACACACAGAGGCTTATATTAATTATGAACTGTATGGCCAGGGCCTATGGCTCAGTTTTCTTCTAGCTAGCTCTTATAACTAAACTTATCCCATTTCTATTAATCTATATGTTGCCACATGTTCCGTGGCTTTACCTGTGTGCCATTACATGCTGCTCTCCGGATGGCCACTCCTCTTTTCTTACCTCTCGGATTTTCCCGCCTGCCTCCATCCTGTCCTGCCATAGACCAATGCAGCTTTATTTATCAACCAATAAGAGCAACACATAGGCCGGGCGTGGTGGCGCACGCCTTTAATCCCAGCACTCGGGAGGCAGAGGCAGGCGGATCTTTGTGAGTTCGAGGCCAGCCTGGGCTACCAAGTGAGCTCCAGGAAAGGCGCAAAGCTACACAGAGAAACCCTGTCTCGAAAAAACCAAAAAAAAAAAAAAAAGAGCAACACATATTCACAGTGTACAGAAAGACATCCCACAGCAAACTTGGGTCAGTAAAGCTAAGGAGATACAGCTATGTAGAAAGGTACTCATAATGTTGCCTGTATCTTCTTGTGGCTTGAAATAAAAATGCATGTAACAGTAGTGAAGGCAAGTGTCCACTCTTCTACTGCTTTCAGGTATTTTATCCTTCCAATAACAAAAGTTATTTTACCCAGTGCTTAAAGAAGTCATCCCATAGGGATTCCAGTTTAGAATTAAATTAATTATACCAATTTGGGGAAACAAAATGATATGTTTAGGGCTTATTTGTTTGTTTCTAAATCTATTTGTAGCCACATATAGTATTGCACTCCTGTAATCCTAGCACTTGGGAGGCTGAAGCAGGATTGCCCGTTCAAAGTGAGATTTGATTACAAAGATTGTCTCAAAACCAAAAAGACAAATAACCTAAAATGTGTTCCTGTGCAGTTAAGTGTTTTGTTGTGTTTTCAGACATAGTTTCTTTGTTGCCTAGACTATTTGAGAACTCACCATATAATCCAAGTTGGCCTCAAATTTGTAATGCTCCTGCCTTAGCCTCTAGTGCTGTACTACCACACATAGTTCGATTTTCATTGTTTTTGTTAAGTATTTTCCCCTATTTCTGTTCCTAATTATTTACTGCTGGATAGAAAGAAACTTTCAATGCTAATGTGCATTGATAGAACACTTGACTAGGCTAGTATACATGAAACCAGGGATTTACTCTTAAGTAACAGGCGCACGCACACGCACGCACACACACGCAGAATCACAAATCAGAAAGAAACTTTCAGCTTTTGAGACATGGTCTCCCTGTGTAGTCCAAGCTGCCTTCCAGTTTGCAATACTGTCTTTTGAGTGCTAAGATTACAGTGGTGTACTACCATAGCCAGCTAGAAAGAAACTTTTTTAAAGTAATTTATTCATTTTTACTGTATGTGCATTGGTGTGTTGCCTGCATGTATGTCTGTGGGAGGCTATCAGATCTTGGAGTTACAGACAGTTGTGAGCTGTCATGTGGGTGCTGGGAATTGAACCCAGGTCCCCTGGAAGAGCAGCCAATATGCTCTTAACCACTGAGCCATCTCTCCAGACCCTAAAAAACTTTTGACTCATCACATACCATTTTTTTTTTTAGCACCTGACCAAATAAATTACCTTATTATAAAGTTTTTTTTTTTGTCAGGAACATTTGTGTTCGTGATTTTGTGACAGTTGCTCAGATACCTGAGATTGAAGGCCTATACCTCTTAGGCTGCTTTACTATTGGGCTTTTTTTTTTTTAGATTAGGTCTCTCTATTATGCAGTTCTGACTGTTCTGGAATTCACTGTGTAGACTACTAGGTTAGCCTCAAACTCAAGAGAGTTTCATCTGCCTCTGACTCCCAAGTGCTGGGATCAAAGGTGTGAGCTACCAAGCCAGCTACTGTTGTTTTTTGTGTTTTGTGACTCAAGTATTGTGTTTTTTGCATGTTCAGCCCTGTCAGCAAAGTAGTTTTGTTTCATGATTTTGTTTTGTTTTTTTGAGACAGGGTTTCTCTGTGAAACAGTCCTGGCTGTCCTGGAAACTACTCACTCTGTAGACCAGGCTGACCTTGAATTTACAGAGATCCCCCTGCTTCTGCCTCTGGAATTCCAGGATTAAAGGCATGCATCACCACTGCCTGGCTCATGATTTTTCTTTTTTCTTTTTTTTCGAGACAGGGTTTCTCTGTGTAGTTTTGCACCTTTCCTGGATCTTGCTTTGTAGACCAGAGACTGGCCTCGAACTCACAAAGATCCGCCTGGCTCTGCCTCCTGAGTGCTGGGATTAAAGGCGTGCGCCACCATCGCCCGGCTCACGATTTTTCTTGATGCAGTAATCCTAATAGGGTAGTATTAAATAATCATGGTAAAATTGCAGTTTCTAGATCCTACTTTCATTTTGATTCTAATGAAAAAATGAGGCAGTTGGGTATTTGGTTATATTAAACAGCTATAATTAATTTTCTCTAGAAATAATAGCTTGTCATTTTTAGGAGCCCTTGTGCATACTGAACTATAAATGAAGTGTGTATCTAGGATTTGCTTCACTGTAATCCAGAGAAGTTGGAAATAAACTAATTTTGGCCTTGAGTTGCTAATTATTGAAATTGAATAAAGGGTAGTACCTGAGGGTTTTATTGTGATGTTTTTGTGTGTGCTTTAAGTTTTTCATTTGTGTTTTAAAGAGTAATGGACATCTTTTAATCTATTATTAGCTATAATTCAAATAGGTTTAGTATCTTTTTAAAAACATATTTTATGTGCATGAATGTTTTGTCTATATGTACATCTGTGTTTCACATGCTTGGTGTCCAGGAAAGCTAGAAGAGGATATCGAGTCCCCTGGAACTTCAGTTACAGACAGATGTGAGCTGCTGTTTTATTGTTGGGAATCGAACCGGGGTCCTCTAGATGAGCAGCAAGTACTCTTAACCTGGGAACCATCCCTTCAGCCCCTAGTTTAAGTAATCCCACTGTTTAATGAATACCATTTGCTATTGTTTTTGGAAACAACCCTGAATTATATTTAAGCAGTTTCCTTAGTATTTTCATGTAGATTGATTGAATTTAATTATATACCTCATCAGTATGTATATATGGTTTTCTCTTAATTTGTTGTCTTATATTGATACCTTTGATACATTACTAGAATCTAATTGCTGGCAAATATTTAAAAATTTTATATTTATATTCATGAATGAGGTTGATTTGATGATTGCTGGTTTCTCCTTACTGCAGGACCTTCTTCCTTCCTTTCCCTTCTGGATTTGTTAATGAAATTATGCTGACTTCACAAATAAATTGGCTCACTTTCCTTTTTTCTGTAGTGGCTTGAAATAGTTAAATGATTTTATTATTATCTCTTCAGAGGTGCATGCAATTTTGCTCTAATTCCACCTGATGTTGACCCTTTACATTTTTAGTTTAGGGTGTGTGTGTGTGTTGCTTTCTTTAGTGTTAGATTTTTTTTTTTTTTACATTTATGTATTTGGTGGGAGTGAGGGCATATGCTGCTTGTGTGTGCTGAGATTCGTGAACAACTTGCTGGAACCTGTTCTCTCCCTTTTGCCATGTAGATCCCCAAGATCTAGCTGGCCCTGCACACAAAGTTGCTGGACTTTGGTGGGCTGTTTTGGTGGGCTGTTTAGTGGCACTGGTTCTAGTTTTTGTTATATTTTGGTAATTTATAATGCCAGGGGTAGTATTCTTTCCTCTCATTTTCAATTTGTGGCCTTTTTCGTAGTCTGTATCTGTGATTGTGCCTTCTTGCTCTCATTTCTTTAATCGAGTGTGTATGAAGAATTTGTTTCTTCTAGGCATGGTGGCACATGCCTTTAACCCCAGCACCGAGGAGGCAGAAGCTGGTGGATCTCTTTGAGTTAGAGGTCAGCCTCATTTACTTAGTGAGTTCCTGGACAGCCAGAGCTACATAGTGAGACCCTGCCTTAAAAACAAACAAATAATTAGTTTCAAAGATTGTTTTTGAATTTACTTGTCTTTGTAGTTTTGGCATAATTTAATTTTTTTCTCTTTATTTCTTTAGAGTTTTTTTTGTCATTTGTGGATATTTTTAGGGACAATTTTTTTTTATTTTCAGTATTAGTGATAAAACTATGTAAAACTCAAGTTTGAGTTTGTCCTATAAATGTGGACACCCCCACCCCCATTTCCTTTGGTTCCTAGAGACAATTTGTGTTTTTTGCTTTGGGGCTGTCCTTAATCCAAGAGTTGTTCAGGATTGTTCTAGCTCCTTGAGGGTTTGTTTTGTGTCTTTCTACATTTAGTTTAAACAGATCGTACACTGAAAATGTTGATTATAAAGAGCTTTGAGAATGTTGATTATAAAGAGCTTTGATACTGGGCATGGTGATACATACTTTTAATCCTATCACTCTGGAGACAGAGGCAAGCAGATATTTAATGGTTTGAGGCTAGCCTGGCCTACCTAGCAAATTCCAGGACAGTCAAGGCTACATAAGACACTGTCTCTAAAACAAAACCCTAAAAAGTAAATTAAAGCTTTCACATTTTGTTAATACCTTTGAAATGTAAGATGTAATTTTATTCATTCCCTATTCCATAAACCTTCTGTATATCAGTTAAGCAAGACTGGTTGTATTACTGCCTTTTTACCCTTGGAATACTGTTTACTTGGTCTGTACAATTCTAAGAAAAGCCCATTAATGCTTCCTCATTTGAACTATTTTTATGAAGTTGTGCAGTTAAGTATTTGGACAGGACCTGGTACGTCTTCCTTATAAATTTTTAAATGAGTATTAGTGCTTTTGTTGTTGTTCTCCCTCCCCTCCCCACCACAGGGTTTCTCCATGTAGTGTTGGTGTCTGTCCTGGATCTCGCTCTGTATACCAGGCTGGCCTCAAACTTCCTGAGATCCGCCGGCTCTGCCTCCCAAGTGCTGGGATTAAAGGCATGTGCCACCGCCACCTGGCGCTGTTTTATTCTTTTGCCTTGAATTCCACTTGCTTGGTATTAACAATGTCAAGGTATGTAGGGATTTGAGTTTTCAGCTGCTGCCCCAGTGCTGTGCCTGTCTACCTGTTGCCATGCTTCCCCATCATGATGGTGGTGGACTCTTATTCCTCTGGAACTAATGAGGAAATTGAAGAATTGGCAACCATTTATGGCAAGGAATGGTGTGTCATTAATGGCTGTGCAATAATATTTTGTGTTAGAATCATTGATGATGTAGATGACCCCAAATAGACACTTTGCTTGCAGGTGATGTTACCAAGTAAATATTCAGGCACAGCTACCTATTTATTAGTTGAATGCTCCTTGCTGAAAGGGCAAAATGTGCACCATTATCAAACAGCTTTGAGGAAAAGTATATGTGTCTACCCTGTTTGGTACAGTTGAGAGTTTCCCTTTTATGTCCTGTGATCAAAGCTAAGTTTCTTTTCCTCCCAAAATATTTAATTAAAAGAAAAATGACAATATTAGTGACAGAATCCTTTACCTGTGGGTGGAGAAAAAAGAAATTCTAATACTGTAATTTCAGATAACAGAACCAGACTCAGATATAAAGGGGGAAAACACCTGAAGATATTAAATACATAGATGATCTCATTTTAGAATATCAGCTAGAAAGTCCAGTTATAGCATTGGATTTCAATATCAGCGAAAATGAACCATAAATAGAAAAATTACTTACGCCAGGCAGTGGTGGTGCACGCCTTTAATCCCAGCACTCGGAAGGCAGAGCCAGGTGGATCTTTGTGAGTTCAAGGCCAGCCTGGTCTACAGAGCGAGATCCAGGAAAGACGCAAATGCTACACAGAGAAACCCTGTCTCGAAAAACCAAAAAAAAAAAAAAAAAAAAAAATTACTTACAGTTGATCATGGTATTCCTATTACAAAAGGAAGAAGTACTTTTAAGGTACACTTGACCACAGTACTTTGTCCTAAATGAGTAAAAATGGTTCTTGTCAAATTCTTTGAGACTAAGAAAATGGTCAATGTTCACCTACAGTATCTATGCCTAATATACACTGTAAGAATAAACAGACCATCTTGCAGGACTGTGAGGATGATGGAGATTTTGAGTGGGAGGAATGTTGTAGTGGTAGTATCCCACTGTATGAGGGATTCTGCTAGGATCAGATCATTTCAAACAACAACTGTTAGAAATATACTAGTGGAGAATTTAGCAAGTTCACTCTAGTCGTCTAGGAGTTTGGGGAAGAAGAAAGTGAAAAAAGGCTGGAGTGAACTGTATGAAAGGGCAAAGGCAGAAAATTGCCCTTTTTGAGATGGGATAAGTCATGCACTGTTCCCTTTCAGATATGATTTACTATACTGATGAGCTGAGCACAGACTTGTCTGCATTTTGTTCCCATGGGAAGGAGCAGAAGTTAGGAAGGCAGTTTTGGGGAGGTACAAGAGCATGGAAAGTATCTGAAGTTGGGCAGATGTTTTTCTCATTTTTAACCTTAAAAGATCCATATCCTCGCTTAGTATTTTAAATTAGAAGCTAGTGACCTTTACTTTTTAAACCTATGTTTACAGTAGAGTGGGTTCTGATACAGAAAATCTTATTTTCAACATTATTTAATGTAAGTTATCAAGTTGTAGGATGACCTATACATCTATATTTGGAACAACTCTGTTTTCATAAAATCCTAAATATATTCTATGTATTAACTGTTAATGACTTTAGATATCATTTATTAGAATCAAAATAACTCACAATCTTGACATTTCTGATCCATGGAAGTCGATAAAAAGAGCAAGAATTTGATGCTGGGGTGGGGCAGGTAGTAATTTTCCTGCTATAATACATTTGAATTTCTTTTTTGATGTTTTGTCTAACATTTGTTTTGACTCTTTACAGAAGACAAAACATTTTAATATCACTGATCTCATTTTCCTTCACTTAAAATTGTTTATTTTTATAAGATTAATAGCCATATTTTATGGAAACAATCCTTAATTGCAGTCATTTGCTGGTAGGAAAAGAGATACCAAAATTTTCAATTCTAATTTCTGAATTACATATTTCAAACTACACCATGAATGTGAAACAGATAATGATAGCATTTTTTTTTCTTCTGTTAAAAAAAGTGAAAATCGTATGTAGAAAATTTCCAGCTCTCCATATAACTTTCTACTGCCAGGTGTCTGCTGTGGCATTTTTTATATTAGTTAAAAATGTTCTGCATATGCCAGTATATAAAAGCAAGTAGCATCTACTTTTTAATGGGAACAGCAGTAGCTGCATGAAGGAGATGTTTTGTGACCCATGAGGCAGGCTATGGGAAGAAAATTATTTCAGACTAATTGCAGAAGAACAGCTGAAGTATCAATATACTTTAGGACAGGTGAACTATATTGGCGAAATTGTAATCACATCCAATTCCACTATAAGATATAACTGGATGGTGGCAGTGGCGCATACCTTTAATCCCAGCACTCAGGAGGCAGAGGCAAGCAGATCTCTGCAAGTTCAAGGCCAGCCTGGGCTACAAAAATGACTTCCAGAACAGCTAGAGCTACACAGAGAAACTTTGTCTCGAAAAACAAAACAACAAAAAAGAGATAACCATAAACATATGGGGTGTGTACATTTCTTATAATTTATTCATGATTTTATAATTTCACTTTTTCTTTCCATACAAATGATATTAAACTGTATATACTGTTTTGTATCCTACATGTTTCCTATAGAAGCATATTGTTAACATTTCCTCTTGTCAGATAATACTCTTCTAGGACTTAAAACAAACAACTGCCCATTTGCCTATGTTGGCACTGGCATGGTATTTCTTCACTTGCCTCTTAGTTTTCAGCCTTTCTCGCCCTACCAAAAATCTCCATATGCAGTATAATCAAATTATTGCAGCCTGGTCTATTTGCTTTAATTCAGTCTGTCTTTTAAGGAGGATATCTGCTTTTCAATGTTTATTTTTCTGAATTTCATCTTTTCTGTCTTGATGTAAGATCGTTATTCATAGTTTCTTCTTTTTCCCTATGTTCTGTTGATTTGATTAGGTTGCTATTTGTTACTTTGACTGTTAATATTTTTTTTTTTTTTTTTTTTTTTTTTTTTTTTTGGTTTTTCGAGACAGGGTTTCTCTGTGTAGCTTTGCGCCTTTCCTGGAGCTCACTTGGTAGCCCAGGCTGGCCTTGAACTCACAGAGATCCGCCTGGCTCTGCCTCCCGAGTGCTGGGATTAAAGGCGTGCGCCACCAACGCCCGGCTGTTAATATTTTTTTTAAGACTTAAGACATATTGGCTGGATGTTGTGGCTCACACTTTTAATTCCAGAACTCAGAGACAGAGGCAGTTGGATCCCTGTAAGTTTGAGGCCAGCAAAAGATTGTAGCTGGAGAGCTTTTCTCCGGGTACCGCCAAGCCCCTGTGGGCCCCCGAAACCAGTTATAAAATAATCACTCAGAAACTTATATTAATTAAACTGCTGGGCCATTAGCTCAGGCTAACTACTGACTAGCTATTACGCTTAAAATTTCTATTAATCTATATGTCGCCACATGTTCCGTGGCTTTCCCTGTTGTCTTTACATGCTGCTCCCTGGGCGGCAGGCTGGTATTTCCTGACTCAGCCATCCTGTTCCCAGAATTCTCTTCTCTGCTTGTCCCTCCTGTACTTCCTGCCTGGCTACTGGCCAATCAGCATTTTATTTATACAGAGTGATATACACAACAAAGGATACATAATAGGAGGGAAAGAAGGAAAAAAAAAACCCACCCACAAACCAAGTAAAATATCCAGGACTAGCTTTGAATTCACTGTTCTCTTGCCTCAGTCTCCCTCGTGTTAGGGTTACAGGGATAGACCAGCACATATAGTTTTATATTTTTCTATTGATTTGGAAATCCTCCTTTTATTCCCATTGGTATTTATTTACTTTTCCATTTATTTCCTGGCCAGACTATTCTTTGCAGTCAGGGTACAGCTCCTGACAAACTATATTCCTCTGATTCATTTATGTCTCCTTTAGAAGTTTTACTTCTCTAATTTTACTCCTGCTCCTAACTTTTCAATTTTGCTGAGATTAATATTTTTAGTTGTTCTATTAATAGCATTTTTCAAGGATGTCATTTCTATCCATGGGCCATAATTTAGTCTCTATTCATAGTTCCAGGGAGCTGATTAATGTACAGACATTTGTTTTTGTTTTTGACAGGAAAATTGTATTGACTGTTTTCTTTGCCTCTACATGTTCTCGCTCACCCTGACACTTTGAAAATTCTTATAATAACGTAGGTTTCCTGGATTTTTCAACGTTAAGGCTTATAGAAGACACTGGAAAAGGAGAACCAAGACTATAACCTAGGTTTCCCATGAAACATAATAATACTGAATTAAAGACCCATGAATTCTTTTACATACCTACCTTAATTAACCTGCCCAAATACAATGAGGTGTGGGAACCTCATTTTGTCTTAGGAAATGTTTGGCTTGGAGACATTTCTATTGGAGAGAGAAACTTGGGGTTTGTAGTGCTTGTGTATGTTAAGGTTTAAAAATATCAAAGAAGCATTGTATAGAAATTCAGCCCTCTGGGGCTAGAGAGATGGGCTTAGTGGTTTACAGCACTTACTGCTCTTTCAGAGGACCTGGGTTTGGTTCCTAGCATCTACATGGTGGCTCAAAACCATCCATAATTTCAGTTCCAGGGCATTGACACCTTCTGACTTCAGAGGTCACCAGGCAGGCACATAACTATTAAATTTGATCTGTCCTCTTTACTTGTAAATGTGCTTCATATTGCACCTTGTGCCCTGGTGCTAAAATTTAGTTCCCAAATCACTCTAGGGATCTTTCAGTAAGAGATGGCACACATTTCAGGGTGCAGTACTCCAGGTACAGGGGTATCCTTTCCTCTTTGAAAGGCTTCAGTTAAATTGGAGGTGAGAAGTATGTTGTCTTTTTCTCCCATCTCATCCCTGATGTCTAAGATGTAATAATTCCGGGGGGCGGGGCACAGAATATATATATTTGGAAATGTAGAACCATATATACAGTTGCTTTTATTAACTCAGCTAGTTTTGTTTTTATAATGAGTAATGATTGTATCATTTCTAGGGCAATGTTTGAGGTTATTGAAAGGCTAAAGAAACAAGCTAATGTCACGCATCTGTATCTTCACGGGTCAGTTCATGCTGTTAAATACGTGTATACAAATTCAGACATGTCTTTTTTTTTAACAGATAGACAGAAAAATCGAGAAAGATGTCTAAGGTAAGGTCTTATTTCATGTATCTACAGTATAAAGAGAAATTGTTTTATATTTTCAGATAGTTAGAAAGTAGGGTTTCTATAGGTAAATTTCTAAAGTTTGGAGTTAACTTCTGTTCCAAATTTTTTAATTTGTTAATATAAATCCTCTTACCCATATTAATTTTTTTCCAAAACCAATCGAACAGCAATTCAGAATTCTAATAATTCATATAATTAAGTTGATAGGGCTCTTAGACATGCTACATTGGTTTAGATTAGCCCTTATAAATTGGTCCAGAGCCCTGATATAAATTAGTTCTAAAGGACATAAGCTGAGAAAGTGGAATTGTGGTTAAAGCTGCAAGGGTGTCATTTTTCTTTGCCCTTTATTTTTGAGTCTATGGGTGTTTATTACTATATAGTGAAAAGCCAGGGGAATGGAAAGATGGCTCAGTGGTTAAGAGCTCTTCCAGAGGACCCAGGTTCAATTCCCAGCACCTACGTGGCAGCTGACAACTATCTGTAACTCCAGTTCCAGGGCACCCAAAACCCATGGCAAAATGGTAATGCACATAAAATTAAAAAGAAAAGCCATAACATCAGTTTTACAAAAAAGTAAAATAATGTGGAACAAGCCGGGCGGTGGTGGCGCATGCCTTTAATCCCAGCACTCGGGAGGCAGAGCCAGGCGGATCTCTGTGAGTTCGAGGCCAGCCTGGCCTATAAATCAAGTTCCAGGAAAGGTGCAAAACTACACAGAGAAACCCTGTCTCGAGAACCCCCCCCCCAAAAAAAAAATATATATGTGTGTGTGTGTGTGTGTGTGTGTGTGTGTGTGTGTGTGTGTGTATAATGTGGAACAGAGATAAACAAAAGAGCCATTATTCTAGCACCCAGAAGTAATCACTATGAAGGTTTAGGTGTATTTTTTTCTGTGTGTACATGTCAATGGATCGTTACAAAATGTAATCCTAAAAGAAAGGCTATTTTATAACTTGTCTTTTTTGTCTAGTTCAAATAATGTATTAAATTTTTTTCATTTTCAATATGCCACTGCATGAATTGTTGGGTATTTGTATGCCCGTGTGTGTGTTTGTGTGTGTGTGTGTGTGTGTGTGTGTGTGTGTGTGTGTGTGTGTTTTACAAGCCTGTATATATGATGTGAGTCAGGTGTGTATAAACCTGTGTATGTTGTGTGGTATGTATAAGACTTGTATATGTGAAGATATAAGTGTATTGTGTATGTGTGCATGTGGGAGTCCATTGTGGTGAGTGACAGTCTGAGTGTGTAAGGATATGTGAGTGTGTGAGAGCTATGTGAGTATAGTGTGTTGGAGTGTGGTGTTTGTTTGGGTCTGAATTTGTGTGCGTGTGAATCTGCATGTCAGTGGCTCTAGGTGAGTGTTGGTATATGAGAGTAGGTGGAAGTGTAAGCATGTGCTTGTGTGTCAGAGGTATTCTTGTTCATTCTCTAGTCCTCACCTTCAATGTATTGAGTGCAGCTTTGGGATATCCACCATGTTTGAGAAGACCCCCACTTTGGGCATTGCTCAGCTCTCCAGAGTAAAGAAACTGATGCTCAAGTTGCTTGGTGCTAGGGTTCCTTGCCTGCATCATGTCCTGGTTGCACGCTCTCCCTGTGTTAGCCTGTTCAGCCTTTAATGTGTGTATGTACATTAATGTGTGTGTGTAGAAGCCAGAGTTCAACCTTGGGAATCATTCCTCATGGTTTACCAGTGTTTTGTTTGTTTATCCCTCCTCCTCTTTTGTATGTATCAGGTTGAGGGAGGAGGGAGAGAGACAGAGAGACAGACAGATCTTTTACAGGCCTGGAGCTCCAATTATCCACCTGTCTTAACTTGTCCAGGGCTGGGATCCAAAGCTTTATCACCATGTCCAGTTTTTTGTGTGGTTTTTTTTTTTTTTAATTTAGGTTCTAGTGATTGAATTCAGGTTCTCAGACTTGCAAGGCAAGTACTCACTCTATCTCCTCATTTCCTAGATTGTGGTTTTACTGTTCTTGATTTATCACATCTTCAACCATCTTTAGTTTTACCAGGCAATCTTTCATCAAGAATTCTTTTAACTGTCTTTTCACCATCATGCATGGTGGCACATGCCTATAATCTCAGTACTTGGAAGGCTGAAGCAGAAAGGTTGCAAGCTCCAGACCAGCTAGGAATATGTAGTGAGCCTGTCTCAAACAAATAAATAGGTGCTTCAGTGTAGTCAGCTGTGGGCTTAGTTTTTTGTTCCATAATTTTTAGTTGTTGTTGTTTTGTTTTTTGTTTTTTTCGAGACAGAGTTTCTCTGTGTAGCTTTGCACCTTTCCTGGAACTTGCTTTGTAGATCAGGCTGGCCTCAAAATCACAGAGATCCACCTGCCTCTGCCGCCTGAGTGCTGGGATTAAAGGCGTGCGCCCCCACCGCCTGGCTTGTTTCATAATTTTTGATGCTGACTTCTCAACATTCCACTCTTAGCTTCTTGCTTCCTCTAGACAAAGCTCTGTGTCATCAAAGGAAGAATAGCAAGAATGTCTTTTTTCCCCAGATTTTTCACAGACCCATCATGCCTGATAAGGCTGTTCTTTAGCTAAATATTAAATGAAAGGAGTCAGTTCTCTAAATTCTCTTCATCTCAAATTGTAATTTAATTTATTGCACTGAGATAAATTAATATATATTTTACATAGTTAATTGCTAAGCAGAATATTTACCAAAATAGTAATTATGAGTCAGCATATAGCTATGGAATTTGATTGGATTGTGTGTTTTTTTTTTTTTAATGATTTTATTTTATGTGTCTTGCCTACATATGTATATCTGTATGAGGGTGTTGAATTCTCTGGAACTGGAGTTAGAGACAGTTGTGAGCTGCCATATGGATGCTGGGAATTGACAGTTCTTCTGGAAGAGCAGCCAGTGCTCTTAACCGCTGAGCCAATCCCCCACACCCACCCCAATTGTGCTTTCTTAAATCCTCTTAAGTGAACACTGTTTTCTGATAATAGTATAAGTTTTGAAGATGATAATTTGTGGAGTTTCTTTGATGATTTTTTTTTTTTAATTTGTGAGAATTGTTGATTACCTATGTTTATCACAGGTCTGATAATGTCATAAAAGCAACCAATAAGGTATTCATTAGCTCTTTTATTTTTTAAATCTTACTTTAGCAACAACCAACTCAGTTTATAAATCCAGAAACTCCTGGCTATGTTGGATTTGCAAATCTTCCCAATCAAGTTCACCGAAAATCAGTGAAAAAGGGGTTCGAGTTCACGTTGATGGTGGTTGGTAAGAAATTATCTTACTAAATATTCCTCTTTCCCAACCTATGAAATGCACTGGCCTGACCTATAATGTAAATGAGAAAATTTCTTTTTTGACAAAATCACCTCTGGAACTTAAAAACATGTTTGTTTATTTGACCAGGATTTCATATATATGCACACATATATTCAGGAATTTTTGCCCACTAGGAAAATACGATTTTATGTCATCTCCTTATTTGTATATAATGAAAGTTTCTTTGTGATAATTAACTTTCAAAATAGTCACCAGTGATACTTGACTCCTTGTAGTCAAAACCCTTACCAGTCCTTTCCTATACTGAATAGGTCTGTTTGTTTGTTCATTTGGTTTGGTTTTCTTTGTTTTAATTTTTGTATTATTTGTGTCTGTGCATGAGCTTAATGTGCATAGGGGCACACCTGTGTAGAGGTGGTTCTCTTTATATGGGTTCTAAGGATAGAATTCATGTCATCAGGCTTGAGCATTAAGTGCTTTTACTTTCTGAACCATCTTGCTGTGCGCCCCACCCCCACTCCTCCTTAAACAGGGTTAATGTAGCCAGTGGATGTTGAAGAAATGATAACGACTTCTAAGACTAGGTCATAAAGGTATTATGGCTCCTGCCTTGCAGTCACTTGAGCTATTCACTCTAGAGGAAGCTAGCTGTCATGACTATAAAAAAAGGACTGTAAGGCAAGGAACTGAGGCTGCCAGTAGTCCTACAGTAACCCACTTCAGAAGCATCCTCAGGTCCCAGTTAGGCTTCCTATGCATGTCTGCCATCCCTGCTAACACTGGCTACTGTCTTATGAGACACCAAACAGAAGGATCTTAAAGATACTGTCAAAGGCTAGCATGATGGCGAGTACCTTTAATCCCAGCACTTGAGAGACAGAGGCAGGAGGATCTCAGTGAGTTTGTGGCCAGCCTGGTCTACGTAGTGAACTCTGGGACAGTCAGAACTACATAGAAACCCTGTCTCAAAAAACAAAAATAGCAACAAAAAACAACACTGTCAAATTTTTTGACAACCCAGATTTGTGAAGTATTGTTAAAGGTGAATTTGCAAAATTACTATATATTAGAGATGATGAATGTAATTGCTTAATTAGTGTTGTGTTTAATTTTCACTTAAAAATAGTAATAAACTACAGTGGAAGGCTATTGAAATTGAATGGTTGCTTGAATGTATTTTTATTGTATCCAATATAATAGATATTGTCATAATGTGTTATGAATTATTGCATATATTGTGTTTTAGCATGCCAATAGAAGCTTAATGATGAACTGTGGTGGGGGGGTTTATTGTTGTTACTAGTTTTTGTTTTCGTTTTTTTAAACAGAGTTTCATTATGTTGCCCTAGCTGGCCTAGAACTAGCTATATAGACCAGGCTGGCCTTAAACCCACAGAGATACGCATGTCACTGCCTCCTGTGTATTGGAGTTCAAGGCTTGAGCCACGACACCTGGCTTTAATGGTGAATTGTTGATTATGTTAGCAATAATCACATTTTACAATTTTTAGCAATTGTAAAAATTTCAAAACTAATGAAGTAAGCATTTGAAAAGCTTTATGATGGTCATGACTAAGTACGACATGATTATTTCTTAGAATTAATAGTACACAGATCTAAAATGAGGGATTCTTGCTGAAGAGTAGGTGCCAACATATTTTAGGAGTACAATTATATAATACAAATAATGGGAAATTAGGTTCTTACTAGAAAAGACCAGTGTAGTCTGTCACATTATTATCTGATTATATAATGCTAAAAAAAAAAAAAAAAAAACAAACAAACAAGCAGTATCTTTACTCTCTGACTGTTCATAAGTTAGGGGTCAGTAAGCTTTCTAAAAGGGTCCACATTAGTATTAGACCTTCATGGGCCACATAGTTTGGTTATAATATTCAACTCTACACTTAGAGTGGAAAAGCAGCCATAGACAGATAGCACATAAACAAATAGGCATAATGATGTAATAGAGCTTCATTTATAAGAAAGGCAGCAGCAGACTGAACTTGAATTGGTACCTGAAGTTCATCAGCTGTAGCTTGAGTTTTCCTGGTCCTGCCTGGCCCACGGTCAGGACAAATCTCTCTAACCTGCCAGTCCCGCAGCTGCTTAGACCCAACCAAGTAAACACACAGAGACTTATATTGCTTACAAACTGTATGGCCGCAGCAGGCTTCTTGCTGACTGTTCTTACATCTTAAATTAACCCGTTTCTATTAGTCTATAAGTTGCCACGTGGCTCTTGGCTTACGGGTACCTTACATCTCACTTGTCATGGCGGCAGCTGGCAGTGTCTCTCTGCCTCAGCCTTCTTCCCAGAATTCTCCTCTCTCCTTGTCCTGCCTATACTTCCTGCCTAACTACTGGCCAATCAGTGTTTTATTTATTAACCAATCAGAGCAACACATTTAACATACAGAACATCCCACAGCAATCAGCCCCTTAAATAAGGTAGCCCTTCTGCAGTAGATTGTTTAGATTGAATAAAACAGGTATGCTTTAGGTTTTGTTGTTGTTGTTGTTGTTTGTTTTAACCCTCAACAGTAGGCAGTGCAAGAATTTAGTCATTTTGAAGCAAATTATGTGGACCTTTCTTTTATCAGAGAGGGGAGAATGAAATCAAAGATACAGCAGTGTCACAGAGCTATTACTGAAGATAGTCAGGCAGAATTCTCAAAAAGCAAAAGAATTCCAGAATTAGACACTTGGAATTCCTCAGAGGTATTGGTTGAATGACACTGATCTATGTGTGTAGCGTATAGATTACTGAAGCTTATTTTAAAGAACCAACAACAACGAAATTCCAAAGTACATTCTATACCACACAGGTGTGTAGACACTGCACACCTGTGAAAAGAGAAAATTTGTTTGTAATCATGCCGGGAACCAACCAATTCTACAATCCCATTGTCTTGGATTCTAATTAAGTTCCTATTC
Source organism: Peromyscus maniculatus bairdii (assembly GCF_049852395.1). NCBI lineage: Eukaryota > Metazoa > Chordata > Mammalia > Rodentia > Cricetidae > Peromyscus > Peromyscus maniculatus. The sequence continues at coordinate 11,715,884 of NC_134864.1, forward strand.
TTTGGCTTTGGGCAGCTTACTGACCTTCCTTGAGCATCCATGATGTTCCTTTTTGTGAAGCAAATGTGCTGGTAAACACTCTAGGTTTAACAATCATATGGGGAAGGTCATGACAATGTTTTCATTTTTATTTAAGGTGAATCTGGTCTAGGAAAATCAACTCTCATAAACAGCTTATTCCTGACTGATCTCTATCCAGAAAGAATTATACCTGGAGCTGCAGGTAAATATTTCTATATTACTGTTAAGTATAATTTTACCTGAACATTGTTAAAGTATATAATTAATATCTTAAGCCTTAGATGTGTGTTTTATTTAGTCAGTTTGTGTTTTGTAAACTGTCACTTGGGTAGAGAAAGTACGCTTTATCTGAAGTCCTAGAATTTGGTTGTAGACTTTGTTCTGTATCTGTGTAGCTAACCTTTATTTCAGTTTGTTATCTATTAAATGTCCTAGTTTTCTATTTGTATTGTACACTGGATGAGAAACTCAACTGAAAGAATTTTATGACTTTAAAAACATAGGTAAGCTGAGTGGTGGTGGCACACACCTTTAATCCTAGCATTCGGAGGCTGGATCTCTGCAAGTTTGAGGCCAGTCTGGTCTACAGGTACAGGGAGAGTTCTAGGACAGCCTCGGCTACACAGAGAGACCCTGCCTCAAAAATACAAAAACAAAACAAAACAAAAAAGTTACATACAAGAGAAGATAGCTCAGTGGTAGAGCCCTTCCCAGGATACATAATGTAGATATAACCGTCTTGTTAAGTAAGAAACACAGAGCCGGGTGCAGCGTTAAAAAGCCCAAGAAGTCAGAGCAATAGCTAAGAGCTAAAAACCTTACCCTTCACTGCTGCTGCTGTCCTCCTCAGCCAGAGACTTATTTCCTGTGTGTTCGTCCTTTTTATTGACTTTCTATTCTGCCTTCTCATTGGTTGTAAACCCAACCACATGACCTCCTTGTCGATACCTGTCTGTACAGACCTCCAGGTCTTCTATGGTTGGTATTGATATTAAAGGTGTGTGTCTCCATGCTGGCTGTATCCTTGAACACACAGAGATCCGCCTAGCTCTGCCTCCCAAGTGCTGGGATTAAAGGTGTGTACCACCACCGCCCAGCTTCTTCTATGGCTTGCTATTAGCTCTGACCCCCAGGCAACTTTATTTATTAACATACAAATAAAATATCACCATACATGAAGCCATAAGTTCAATCTTCAGTATTATCTAAAAAATATAATTTAAAATGTTTTAAACAGAAAATTACTACAGGAATATATGTCTTAATTTGGCTATTCTCTGGTTATCCCACTATAGGACACTGGCATTCTCAAATATATGCTTGTTGACTTTACAATACTGGGAATCGAACCTTCATGCTAGCAAATGCTCTACCACATCTCTAGACTCATAAATACTTTGGATAAGATGGATTAAGCTTATAAAGTCAACCACAATAAAAATGTACAACCTTTTCATCAATACTTTTACATTCTGTTTTTAAATGAATTCATAGATTATTTTCTTTATCTTAGAAACCTAGGGTTTTAAAATGTTCTCTCTCTCTCTCTCTCTCTCTCTCCCTCTCTGTGTGTGTGTGTGTGTGTGTGTGTGTGTGTGTGTGTGTGTATGCATGTATGCCCACGCACGTGTGGGCGTGTTCATATGTGCATGAATGGGTGGAAGTCAAGAGGTAACTACGACTTCTACCCTATGGGATCCAGGAATTGAACTCAGTCACCAGCAGCCTTGGCAGCAGGCACTTGTACTCCATGAGCCATCTTAGCAGTCCCAATACTGGTATTTTTTCATTTTAAGATTTTTTAAAATTTGTATGAGTGTTTTCCGTGAATGTATGTATGTGTACCACACATTTGCTTGGTTCCCTTGGAGGTTGAATCCCCTGGAACTGGAGTTCTTGGTGGTTATGAACTATCATGTGATGCTAGAAACTAAACCTTAGTTTTCTGCAGGAGCAACAAGTATTCTCAACTGTTGAGTCATCTCTCTAGCCTCTCAGTGTTGATATTTGTAGTGATATTGTGTTCCCCAAAATATTGTGCACCCTAATAAACTTAACTGGGGTCAGAGAACAGAACAGCCACTAGATATAGAGGCCAGAAAATGGTGGCACCACACGCCTTTAATCCTAGCATTCCAGAGGCAGAGATCCATCTGATCTCTGTGAATTCAAAGCCACACTGGAAACCGCCCGGCGTGGTATCAAGAGCCTTTAATCCCAGGAAGTGATGGCAGGAAGCAGAAAGGTATTTAAGGCGTGAGGACGAGGAACTAGAGCCTGGTTAAGCTTTCAGGCTTTTGAGAAGCAGTTCAGCTGAGATCCATTTGGATAAGGACTCAGAGGCTTCCAGTCTGAGGAAACAGGATCAGCTGAGGAATTGGCAAGGTGAGGTAGCTGTGGCTGGTTCTCTCTGATCTTTCAGCGTTCACCCCAATACCTGGCTCCAGGTTTGATTTTATTAATAAGACTTTCTAACAATTCCCACTACAGGTATTTTTAATGATCCCAAGAAAAACATTCATTTTTAGAACCAACATTTCTCTTGCTGATTTGGGATCATTTTAAGTAGTCCTTATATTATTTTCTGAGAACTTTCCTCAAAGACAGGTACGGACCTTCCAAGACATTTGTCATAAGAACATGAATAATGGATAATCTCTCTTTTAGCATGCTTGATTTTAAGGTACATTTTCTATTAAATTTGTTTCTTTTCTAGAGAAAATTGAAAGAACTGTCCAAATTGAGGCTTCAACTGTTGAAATTGAAGAGCGGGGCGTCAAACTTCGGCTTACAGTAGTGGACACACCTGGCTACGGGGATGCCATCAACTGCAGGGATTGGTATGAATCCAGAGGGTACAGAGCCCCCAAAGTGCCAAGTACTATGCATTTGTTTTCATTTACTTAATTTAATTAATTTACATTTATAGACAACGTTAGGAACACTTGAAATGCTGGACCTAATCATTTAAAGTGTTTAATATTGGCTGTTTTAAAACAGGGTCTCACTATATAATACAGGCTGACCTTGAGCTCAAAATTCTCCTGCCTTATCTTCCTAAGTATTTGATGATTGGTATGAGCCACTGTGTCCAGCTTGAGAATTACTTGGTTTTGTTTGTTTGTTTGTTTGTTTGTTTGTTTGTTTGTAAGAGCATTCTAATAAGACCAGAGATTGAAAAGTTAATCATCTATAAACTGCTAACATAAACAAAGCACTGTGATTGAACTGCAACCAGTGGACAGATTGCTATTTATATATGTATGTCCCTTCCATATGGTAGAAGGTGAAATGTGAGTCATAGGACCTGTGAATGACTTCTCTTTGCCATTATTTTTACAAGCAAGGAAATTAAAAAGGTAGAGCAACCTGTTGCTTTTATTGTGTGGAAAATCCTACTTGTGTATCTGCTTCCTCCTTGTCCTAAACCTGCCGAAAGAAAGCATCAACTTAGCAACACTAAATGAGAAGAGGAAGGAAGGGGATGGGACTCCTTTGCCCGTCTTCTGCATTAAGAATGACCCCCTTCTCACCATTCTGTGAATGTGCTGTCCTGTTGAGCAGCTTACATAAACCTGCCTTGAACTGCATGCTTTCTGATAGCGCCCTGCTTCTTGGCCTCCTGGGAAGCAGTTGTATGTCTTAAAAGGGTTGGCAGCCTTCCAGTTTCACAGGCTACCTGTCAGGTGCTTATAACCTGTTATACTTAGATTGTTGACTCCCTTTGCTTCACCAGACCTACTTAATACTTGTCACAGTTTAAAACACACACACACACACACACACACACACACACACACACACACACACACACACACACACACACACACACCTTCATTTTCCTAAAGATTAACTGTCTTCTTTTATGGATTGTTTTACATACTATATGGGAAAGGGGAGAGAAACTTGTTTTTTCTTTGAAGTTAGGGACTGCCTGTCTCTGTACCCCATGATTATTGTTGAACTTTGTGTTTCAGTTTTAAGACAATTATCTCCTACATTGATGAGCAATTTGAACGCTACCTACATGATGAGAGTGGACTGAACAGGCGGCACATCATTGATAACAGGGTACATTGTTGCTTCTACTTCATCTCACCTTTTGGACATGGGTGAGTCAGTTGTTTACCATGGAAACCTGCATGTTGTAATATAAGCAGTGAGATGATTTTGAGGAAAAAAAATTGTGCTATATTCCCTAAATGTGTGACTTTTGAACATTGTTTTTAGATTGAAGCCTTTAGATGTTGCATTTATGAAAGCGATACACAATAAGGTGAATATTGTGCCTGTCATTGCGAAAGCTGACACACTCACTCTGAAGGAGCGTGAGCGGCTAAAGAAAAGGGTGAGTAAGAGCTGGCTACCCATGCCTCCTCTGTCTGCATGACTTTGTGCCAGCTGTCCAGGAAGCAGGAGGAAGGAAGATTTCAGCTGAGTTGCCAGAGGCAGGACTACAGAATTCATACTCAGTATTTGTAGATTTTTTTTTGTTTGTTCTGTTTTTACTTTTCATCCTCATAGAATCAGATTTGTATAGTTTAAACTCTTCTTCTTAGATAAAAATAGCCTCGTGAAGTAGGAAGTGGCTGAGTAAAAGGAGCTCCCACCAGCATTGAGTGGATGTCTGTCCTCTTAGCCCAAACGTGTTTCTGCAGTAGTCTGTCTAAGTAGAATTGTTCCCTGTATTCATGTGGCAGCTGTCTACCACCTGATGCATCTCAGCTAGTTTAACACTGACCAGTCTTTATGGTGTCCTGTGTGGTTGTTTGTCATTTTTATTTGTCTTTTTGAGATAGGGACTAAAGACATGTGGCACCATGCCCAGTTCAAGATTAACTAATTAATTTTGATATTTTGAGACAGTCTCATTGTGTAGCCCTGGCTGGCCTGGAAATCACTATGTAAACCAGGGTGGCTTTGAATTCAGAGGTCCACCAGCTTTTGCAGACAAGTGCTGGGATTACTCCCCAGAATTCTTTTTGCCAGCATGATATACTCCTCCCATTCCATGATTATGCATGAGGCGCCTGCCCATTGCCCAGGAACTTTAGGTGCTCATAGTGTCTCTTTGTTCTTGGGCTCTTGTCTTGCTAGATGATCGTGGGAGTATTTTTAGTTTAGCTGTTGTTCTGGGGCTATCATTAGTATTCCTGCTGCTTTGTATGTTGAAAGTGATGGCTTGTGATTATTACTGTTTTGTTGTTATTCTTGCAGACATAAAAACTCCCAAAATTCAAATGTACATAACCTTTTTAGCAGTTCTTAAAAGTACTTGAAAATAACTTATCGGTTGTTTGATCATTGATATACAAATAATTCTTATGTATTTCTTGGTATTTTCTTTTTGCTGTTTTAAGGTGATATTACTTTGTAGTCCTGGCTGATCTGGAACTTGTTAAGTACATTAAACTGGCCTTGAACTTACAGAGGTCTGCCTGCCTCTGCCTCTTGAGTACAGTTCTGAATTTCTAATATGAGTTAGCTAAAATGATACACAGTTAGCTAAAATTGATTCTAGTTTTGTTATTGTTCCAGATTTTGGATGAAATCGAGGAGCATAACATCAAAATCTATCACTTACCGGATGCAGAGTCAGATGAAGATGAAGATTTTAAGGAACAGACTAGACTCCTCAAGGTAAGAATTGGCTCCAGATATATAAAGTGAACAATTCTGTTTTCCTATTTTCTTGTGTACATATTTTAAAAGATACAGACTGGAAAAGTCATATTACAGCAATATAGTTTCGGTATATTTAGGAAATTTTTACTTAAGGCTTGAAAATGTCATTGCAGGCTTGATTTGTACCATTTGGGAAATAACTGACATTTCTAAGTGAAATGTGTATGTATTTATCACTCATTCAAACATAGTTAAAGCCAGGCATACTTGCATACCTATTTAATATCAACACTAGGGATGCTGGGAAATGCAGAGGCAGGATGATCACTGTGAGTTAGAGATCAGTCGAGTACATAGCCAATTCCAGGCCTTTCATAGCTATGTATGTCTCAAAACAACAATAACAAAAAAGCAACTTTGTAATATAGCAGCAGGGAGCCATTTCTGTGCCCATTGTTGGTTTACAGTGAACATTGGTACTTTACTACTACCTTGTATTTGTTTCTAGGCCAGTATTCCATTCTCTGTGGTTGGCTCCAACCAGCTGATTGAAGCCAAAGGCAAGAAGGTCAGAGGTCGTCTCTACCCATGGGGTGTTGTGGAGGTGGAGAACCCAGAACACAATGACTTCCTGAAGCTGAGAACAATGCTCATGTAAGACATTTGGTGTATTCATTATGGCAGAACTTAACATCAGACTAATAAGACCATTGCAGTTAGGGACTGGGGTTCTTTACTGGGGCTGTGAATCTCTGTTGAACCTCTTTCTCAGAGTACTTGTTCTTCTTGCTCTCTCATCTCAAGTCATTGATGCTAAAAGAAAATTAAACCTTAACCATGGGCCAAGAGGTCCTAGCTCCTACTAGAAGGTGAATAGCCTCTTACAGTTGCCCCAGGCCCAGCTCTGACACATGGTGCTCTTCCTTGTTAGCCTGAAGATCTCACATTAGATGGTCCCAATTAGCCTTGAGGTTTCCATTCATTTTTTGCAACTGATAAACTTGTTTATAGTTGACTTTCACATATAGTAATAAAGATGTTGGTTGGCTTCAAACTTGATGTATATGCAATTATGACTTTGAACTTCTGATTCTCCTTCCTCTACCTCCGCAGTGCTGGTATTCTAGGCATGTGCCACCACACCCAGTTTATATGATGCTGGGAATTGAACCTAGGACCTTGTGCTCTTCACTAACTGAATTGCATCCCCAACCCCAATTGCTGTCATTAAGAGAGTAAAGTATAGATGTTACTTTTCTATTGCTGTGATAAAACACCATAACAAAGGCAACATGTAAAAAGGTCTATCTGAGCTTTCTGTTCAGAGAGATAGAGTCTGTCCTGGCAGGGAAGCAGCAAATATGGTAGTTTGTCGAAAGCTGAGAGTTTACTTCTTTAACTGACCACAGGAAGCAGCGAGAACACACTGGAAATGACATGAAGCTTTGAAATCTCAAAGCCTACCTCAGTAACAGACTTTCTTCAGTAAGGCCACAACTCTTAAACCTACCCAAACAGTGGTACCAATTGAGGACTAAGTATTTAAACATCTGAGCCTACAGGAGACTTTCTCATTCAAACCACCACAATAAAAGAAAGCATATTGTTCAAAAAATAGACTTTGATGGGGGCTGGGGAGATGACTGAACAGTAAAATGCTTGCTACTCATGTATACAGACCTGAACTGCATCCCCAGCACTCAGACAACAGTCTGGGTACAGTGGCACATTCCTGTGATCCTAGTACTGTGGAGTAGAGACAGGGAGATGGCTGAGGTTCACTGGCCTGCCAGCCTAGCCAGATCAGTAACTCGAAATTTATTGTTAGATCCTCTCAAAAATAAGGTAGAAAGGGGACACTGGTGGCCCACGCCTTTAATCCAGCACTTGGGAGGCAGAGGCAGATGGATCTCTGAGTTGGAAGCCAGCCTGGTCTACAGAATGGGTTCCAGACAGCTAAGGCTACACAGAGAACCCCTGTCTTAGGGGAACAAAGGTAGAGAGAGTCAGTGAAATGTGTCAGTTGGTGGCAGTGGGGTGCTGCAAAGCCTGCACACATGGGCTGTGGTGGGAGCACAGCATATAAATTAAATGTATTTTTAAAAAGAAGATGGAAGGACAGGAGAGAGAGAGAGTTCAGCAATTTAAAAGTGTAGTTGGACCGTCTTTGGACGCCAGCTCCCAAATGATGACATGGAGGCTTCTTATTAATTACTAAAGCTTGGCCTGAACTTAAGTTTGTTTCCAACTAGCTCTTAAAACTTAAATTGGCCAGATGTGGCCTTTAATCCTAGCACTTGGGAGGCAGAGGCAGGTGGATCTACAGAGTGAGTTCCAGGACAGCCAAGGCTACACAAATGAATCCTATCTCAAAAAATCAAAAACAAAACAAAAACAAAAACCCAAACTTTTATTAACCTGTTTATATTAATCTACATTCTTCCACGTGGCTTGTTACTTCTCCTCAGTACAGTAAGTTCCACTTCCTCTGTGTCTGGCTGGTGAATCCCTCCCCACTCCCCCATGCATCAGATTCTTCCCAGAGTTCCTATCTTTGCCTGGAAGTCCTGCCTATCCTCTCCTGCCTAGCTATTGGCCATTCAGCTCTTTATTAAACTACTCAGAAGGTGTTGTAGACAGGTGAGGTAAAACAGCAACACATCTTCCCACAGTGTGATCAAATGTCCTACAACATAAAATACTTGCTGTCCTTGCACGGGACCTGGGTTTGCCTTATAACTCTTATCTCCAGGGAGTTCGGCTCCCTCTTCTGGCCTTTGTGGGCACTTGTGTATGTGTGCACACAAACTTCTTTTGTCTTTTTATCCTCATTCTTTCCTCTGTATTTCACTCCCTTTTCCTTCCCTAGTTAGAATCCTCCCCCATTTTCCTTTTTTTTTTTTAACAAAAAAAAGTATGGAGATTGATTGAAGAAGACACCCAGTGTTTATACGTTTAACCTTTGCAAACACACACACACACACACACACACACACACACACACACACACGATAATGAAAATAGAGACCAGTGAGATGGCTCAGCCAATAAACATGCATACTACCACACTTGACAACTTGAATTTCATCTGCAGGATCCGTATGGTAGAAGGTGATAACTGACTCCTGTAAGTCGTCACCTGACCCTCATGTAGGCCATGACACAAGTGCCTCCCCTTGAACAAATTTAAACTTAGAAGAAGGGATTAAAGACAGTACACCCCTCTTCTCTTTTAAGTGTGTACTCCCCTCACCGTTGATTCTGAATAGTTTTATAGTTAAGGGTAATGACGTTGGACAGTACTATGAAAAACAAAGGAGGACATAGTTTGTGGAACCCTGGATTTTAAGAGGAAAAAAAAAAAAACTGGGTTGGAAAGATGGCTCAGCAGTTAAAAGTGCTTGCTGCTGTTGTGCCCACATCAGGCTCTCAACAAAAGCTCCAGGTGACCTGACACCCTCTTCTGGCCAGTGTAAGCACCTGAACACACATAAATAAAATATTTTTTATTAAAGAGAAACCAGTCTGAGCTGATAAAGTCAAAGTTAGGCTAGCATATGAACACCTGCATGTTAGCATTGTCTCACCAATAGCAGCAGGCTTGTCACTTGTGCAAATCAGGACCTGTGGTGTCATGGCTACTGCCTAGCAAACAGTGGGAGCCCCAGTGCCTGTTAATGCTACAGGCTGTAAATCAGCATCACTCTTAAACATGATCCCAGGAAATTCTGAAAATGTTACAGGTGTCAAATCAACATAAGACTGTCTTGGCCTGTTTCCTATTGTTGTGATTTATAAATATGGAAGCTTATTTGTCTCTTTCTGGAAGCTAGAATATTGGCATCTGTAAGGGTTTCTTTGCTATGTTAAAATGAATCAGAGGTTATCACATGGTGAGACAGAAAAGATACCTGATTTTATTTTTATTAGCATACAATTATATATATTTTGGGTTATAGTGTATTTAACCCCCATATAATGTATGTACCAAACAATTTCCTTCTCTGTGACTTCTTTATAGAGCTTTCCTCTTGTAGTTCTCCATAAAATATACCTCTTTAATGAAAAAAGTTCAAAGAGACATAATCTGAATAAACTAAAACTTTGATGAGTTAAAATTGCCACTTACTAACACTGTTACTGAACGAGAACCAGGAAGATGTTGCCGTCTAAGTTACTACAAATGTAGTGTACTAGTTTTGAGAGTAGTTAGGACACACTTGTCTGCAGTGCTGAGCCTGTGGCTGTCCTAGCTCCTGTCATGCAGTAGGTGTCAGTGTTGTGGAAGAGGTGTGGTTCTCTGTTACGTGCCTGTTGTGTATTTCTGAAGAAGATCCATGGGGTTGAGGATTTTGCTAGGTGGTAGAGCACTTAGGCCCTGGCTTCGGACCTCAGCTCCAGGGGAAAAAATAAGAAAAAAAGAAAAAGATCCAACTACCCCTTTATCCACATTCTTATTTCCCTAGATTCTCAGTAATAGGAAGGTGTTATAATGTTCTGTGCATACTTTTAAATCTGTAGTATTTACAAAAAGCTACACAGACACCTATTTGAATAGTTTATTTTTCATAAGATCTTTTAGAAAAATGTGTTTTATTTCAGGTGTCATTTACCTAAAAGTCTCCTAAAGTCTTTTTTGTATCCACATCCCTCCAGTGGTAATGGCTTTGTACTGTGTCTAATAGTACCTGTGGCAGTGTTCAGGAGAAAATGTTCTACCCAAAACTTTGTTGTAGCTTATTGTGGTTGCAAAGGAGTTTACTTCACCTAGGCATTTCCAGTTACATAGCTTGTCCTGAGATTCCAGCAACCTGTGTACAGTTTATTAAACAATTATTTAGGCTCCTAGTACTGGCAATATTTTCTGTGTTCTTGATAGTTGTTGTTCCCCATGAAACTGCCATAGGCATAAATCCCTGCTGTATTCCTTCTCTTTTTCAGCACCCACATGCAGGACCTCCAGGAAGTGACCCAGGACCTTCACTATGAAAACTTCCGCTCTGAGAGGCTGAAGAGAGGCGGCAGGTCGTCACGGTCTTCCCCATATCATGTTCCCTGAGTCACTTTCCCTTGTCTTTTGTGTGCCTACCTCAGACTTCTTGATCACACGCAGCATAGCTTCCTATTGAAAAATTGTTAAAGTATATTGCTAATTCAGTCAAGTGGGGGTGGGGAAGAGACATTCATAATGTGTACATCAAGAGCAGTTTTGGAGGCTGGAGAGATGGCTCAGTGGTTAAGAATACTTGCTCCTCTTGCAAGGGATCTGGGTTCAGTTCCCAACACCCACATTACATCTCACAGTGGTCTGTAACTCAGGATCCAGGGGATTCCATGCCTTCTGGATGTTTGGGCACCAGGCATGCTTGTGGTGCAAAGGCATACATGGCAGGCAAAATGCAGAGATGTGGAATAACAATAATGAAACCATTATTTGAACAGCGGAAATGGAAAGGCCAGAGGCTGGTATTGGTACTTCTTTAGCATTACTGTGTCTACTAATAAGGACAGGCTGGCTTGCCATTGAAAGCTATAGAGGATAAGCTCGCCATGGGTGTCCCTGGAGTAGCAGCTCTGTCTTCTACAGATTCCATGTGGTCACATTCATTCACCTTTTTTTTTAACCATCCTAATGTATTTCTATATAAGATGTATATTTTGTGACCCAATCTGCATCGAATTAAACCATGTCTCCACTTGAAATAGAGCTGGATGAATAAGTGATATAGTTACTCAGTGTCTTTTGGCAGGGGATAAAGAGATGACTCAGCAGTTAACAATGCACACTTGCCTTCCAAAGGACTGGAATTTGGTTCCTAGGAAGCGTACAATTGCCTATAACTTGAACTCCAACCAGCACTCATGTGAATGTATACGTATATAGACACACATATACACAGAATTAAGAATAAAAAAGCTTTTTGAAGTATTACGATGTTAATTTGGAAACCAGACATAATGAAAGGTTTTAGAAGCCGGAGTACAAGAACCCCTACTAGCGGCTGGAGAGATGGCTCAGAGGTTAAGAGCATCGACTGCTCTTCCAGAGGTCCTAGGTTCAATTCCCAGCACCCACGTGGTGGCTCACAACCATCTGTAATGAGATCTGGCACCCTCTTCTGTATACATCGTAGATAAATAAATGTTTAAAAAAGGAAAAATAAAAAGAATCCCCACTAGCACACCTCGGTGGTGGTGTCAGGGTGCTTAGAGGTGCTTTCCTCAGTCCTCTTCTACAGGCTCTGCTCATTCAGCTCCTCTGGCTCCTTCCAAGGACAGTTTTATTCACCATATAGGGGAACTTACCTAAAACCACCATAAAGGGGAACTTACCTAAAACCAAGACCCTTCCCTGGGTTAGACTGGCTATTTATGACTGTAGAACAAAAGCCAGGTTATCTTCTGAAGTCCCAGTTTCATGTTTTGTCATTTTTCTTCCTTGTGTTCTCTTCTTTATCATGGCTTTAATTTAAAAAGCTGTAAGCATATAATTATAAAGTAGTAGTCTTCAGAATTCTAAAGTTTTCTTTCTATTCAGAAGTACATTGCAGTATTCCAATTGTAATTTTTCTGTTGTTCCCTTAGGAAAGTGGAGAATGAGGACATGAATAAAGACCAGATCTTGCTTGAAAAGGAGGCTGAGGTAAGTAGAATACCCATATTCTGGTGTCTGAAGCTCTTTTCTATCCAAAATTATTTTTTATTAAATAATTCTTTTAAATTTATTTTATGTGCATTGGTGTGAAGGTATCAGATCTCCTGGAACTGGAGTTACAGGTTGTAAGCTGTCAAGTGGGTGCTGGGAATTGAATCCAGGTCCTCTGGAAGAGCAGCCAGTGCTCTTAACTGCTGAGCTATCTCTCCAGCCCTATCCAGAAATATTCATAATTAGTTTATTATAGTTTTCTTTCTTATTTTTTGAAGCATTATATACAAATCTTTTAAATATATGTGAACATGCATAATATACATATTTTAAAATATATTGCCTCATTGAGTCTCCAGTACTAATTTCGCTAACAAAAGGTAATGTGACTGATTTTTATAAAATGTTCAAAAATCTTTTTCCCTATATATAGATAATAACCAGTTGGGAAACACTGTGAAGCTGCCATTTGCATTGATTTCCAAAAAAAGGTGGCTCAGCAGTTAAGAATGCACACTGGCCTTCCACGGGACCGGAATCTGGTTCCTAGGAAGCATACAACTGCCTGTAACTTGAGTTCCAAACAGCACTCATGTGCACGTATACATATATAGACACCCAAAACAAGGGTAGAAATACATAGGACTTACATGGAGGAGAAGCTAGAACATGCTTCTAATATGATTGCAAAGATTAAAATAGATACACCGTTGTGGATAAGACAAGTTGCTACAAGAATTCAGTCTTCTAAACCTCTAAATTTAGAATTATCTAAAAAATACCCTAGCAAAGTAGTGCTTGCTCTTCTCTTTCCTAGTTAAAGTAATCCTAATGTTTGAAGGAATAAGTAAGCATGTGACACAGAGAACACATTTAAAGTGGCACTAATGAGAAGAGCCTTGCTCTCCTGGTTACAGAAACATTTTAGAGAATAGTTAATTCCCAAATAACCAGCTAGAAATTGATCAGGAATAGAACTGTACTAATGAAAATGGTGCATTCAGACCTGGTAGAGTTGTGGAGTGCAGATTATTTAGTGATCATGTGGCATAAAGGGACAACCTTTTGTAAAATCACTTCTTAGCCAAATCAGTTCAGTGTGGATACTTGTCATAACCACAAAGCTACCTGAAAGATTGTGAGTATTTTAGAATACTTATCTGGAGCCTTTCTGCACATATACAGACTTCAGTGACAGTAATTGGTAAGGAGTCTGGGGATGTAGCTCAGTTGGTAGAGTGTTTATCTAGTATTCAGGACCCCCTGGGTGCAGTCTCAGTGAGGCATAAGCTAGGCATGATGGATCTTGCCTATATTTGGCACTTGGGAAGTAGAAACAGGGAGATCAGGAGTTAACGGTCATCCTCAGTTACATAGGGAGTTTAACTATTGCTTCTGTTTATTGGTAATTTGTCTTACTTGAATTGCATATTTTGTCATTTACATGAATTTTTGATGAATTATTGATCTTTTAGATTTTAGGTTTGTAAGTTTTTATTTGAACATATTATTGTATTTGAGAAAAACAGTAAAAGCTAAATATGACAACACCAACCAACACTCTATCTGATATATCCCATTCATAGCTTCGACGCATGCAGGAGATGATCGCAAGGATGCAAGCGCAGATGCAGATGCAGATGCAGGGTGGTGACAGTGACAGCGGTTCACTCGGGCACCATGTGTGAAATGGTGTTTTCATATTAGTAAGTTGGGGAGGTAGGGCATCTCATGATCACCTCAGCCTTGAATATGATGGGCTCCTCGTCTTCAACTTTACTCGTGTTACATTTTTGAATCTGCCATTAGCTGTATCACTAGCCTTTATTGAAAAGCAGAAACCATTCTCTGCTGCCACCTACTGTCTAATGAAAATATTCCTATTTTCTAGTGTTACAAATATAATTTGTTAAACTTTCATTAGACAGTGTTGGAAACTCATTAATATTGTAAACATCTTCAAAGAAACTTCCTTAATTTATTAAAAGCTTTTGCAGATGAAAAGTACAGGTGCTAGGAAGAAGAACCAATGCCAGTTAAATGAGGGTTGCCTAGCTGCAAACTACTGACCTCCAGGCCTTTGAGGCAACCATTATGTGACCATTGGAAATTGGCATATCACTTAGATTTGTGCTCTGGTGTAATTCTCTACACTTGAGTTTCACGGAGCCTGATGGCATAGGAGAGCTTCATAAATCTTGATTTAGTTAACTGGTCATAGATGCAAAACATTTTGCTCAGTTTATTCCCTTCCATATGCAGAGGGAGTATTGTCAATGATCAAAGCAATAAATGCATCACTTCCATTTAAATTGTTTTGTTTTTACTTTCCAGAAAACACTCTTCGATAAAAAGTATTCCTGATAAGTGCTGCAGAATCAAGTTTCTTAACACCCTTGGAAGTGTGCCCATCAGAATTTAAGTTCCTGTGTCTGAGGATTTCAGTTTTTTTGTTTTGTTTTTTTTTTTAACTTTTGATGGTTTTGATCTTTGGTTCTTTTCTCTTTTTTTTACCCTCTGGTATGAAGTACTTTTAACATTTATATCTCATTGCTGTTACATTTTATATTTTGTGAGGTAAACCCTGTTTTCTTCTTCCTTAACCACTAATGTTAGAATTTTTTCTAAGAATCAGTCAACACGTATACTCTTAATAATAGTGAATTTCTTTGATTTAGCTGACCTGACTAATCACTGACAAGTACTCTTGATTTATATCGAGACATTTTTATTTGTTCAGAATGTTCCTGTGTGGTGGACATGATGTACCTGTGACAGACAGAAGTGGTTGTGCATACTTGGTGGCAGAATATTTGCTCATTAGAACGAAGTCACACTGTTAACTTTATATTTGTGCAGAACACCTAAAACCACTTTTGCTGCTGTAGTTAATACGGTTAATTCATCTGCACGTTTAGCTGTTAACCAGGCAGAAGAGAGGAGAGTACCTAATGAGATACATGTTTATGCTTAAATGCCTTATAAAAAGCAGGACTTCAGGGTCAGATTTTAAGAGCTCTGGATTCTAGTGCCAGATCATTTTCAAACCTCTGTAGAGAACTCACTACAAGGACTTTTTATACTGTGGACGCTGATTATGCTATGCTGTGGAGAAAACCAAAGCAGCTATGAGCTCCAGCTTCATATTATAACAAGACTCTTTACACAGTAAGAGTCAATAAACTTTTTACTCACCTAAAAAGGCAATACTTTTTTAAAAAAACCAAAATGTTTATATTTTATACTGCACTTTAATGTACTTTGTATAACTAGGTGCAAAAGATCTGCCATGGCAGTGGGAATAATAGTCCTTGGCTGGCATGCATCTGAACCCAGGCTTGTGATTGGGTGGTGCTCTTGCACAGAATGCCGCTTGAAGCCCAAATGCCTGCCAGGTTTTTCTCTAACACTTCCCTTTTTCAGTGATTTTTCTATTGAGAAGAAAATAGCAGTTTTTTTTGTTTTTTTTTTTTTTTTTTTTGTACAGACTAGGCTCATCTGTTTTCAGCCATTGCCATTTTCCTCAGTTTGTGTCGTATAAATGTCTTCATGGCATGAATGAAAGGCATTCTGTGCCGCAAGCAGGTGAGCAGAGCCGTGCCTGGTTTATCTCTGGCACTCTGGCCTGCCCTCTCTTGCCCTGTCGTCTAATGTCAGGCAACGGCCACAGAAAGGGGCAAGTGAAGGAGGCGGTGGTATGGAGGGAGTGAAGCAGGTGCTAGTTCTGCGCTTTCATCTTGCTGCAGAAGAAAGCGTTTGATGATAAGGCAGGGGTTTATATTTAATTCAGGCCAAAAATAGTACTAATAAAACGAGACTTTAAACTCGTTAGTTACAGATTACAGAAGATAATAGGTTTGCTCGGTTTGCCCCTTCACTGTTGCATCGCTGTGAGTGGTTACGGGTTCATTGTCTGAAGTCCCTACCAGAAAAGGGTTGATGGCTTCAGAGGGCACCCATGCAATCCTTTGTTTGGGTTACTTTAACATTAATTTGATTGGAGAAAGATGGTTTTTAAATACAAAAGCATTTCCAGGTATTCAGTGTGAGCCCTGGTGAGCTAAGGGTGCCACTTAGGGCAAGCTGACATTGAAGGATGGCAGTGGGTGCTGGAAGGTCTTGCAGCCACAATTCTAAATCCCCCTTCAGTTTTTCTACCCTAGTCTAAACATACACTTTTGCTAATAAATGCTCTCTCACTAAGAAGTAACTTGTGCCTGTAGAAATGTATTTTGAAAACACATTGTACACTTCAACTTTGTAGCCATTTAAACTAACCCTTTTTCAATAAAGCACTATTGTTTAGATATTAAATGAGCAGTCCTCGTTTTATTTGAGTAAGGTGTGAAGTCCACTGGGAAGATTCAGGGCCCCAATGACAACTGTGAGTCAGAACAGGAAGTTACTTGTATTAATAGCATGAGTACTGCATATGTTTTCATCAGAGATAACGCAGATAGTCCAGAAGAAATGGTACAGCTGGGACAGAACTGTGTACAGGCTGTCAAATTATCTACAAATTAGTTGGTTAAAATGGACACTAAAACTTCATAGGTAAATTTACTAATTAGAAATGAAGAAACAACTGTTAACCATAGTGGGAAGTAAAAGTGATCCAAATATATTTCTAATTCTCCATAGAAAGAGGTATGTGAGGAAAACAGCTTTTCAATTTTTTTTTAAACTGTGTTTATTGCCTGGGAGTGTTTGAGACCAGTCTCCCTTTGTAGCCTGGCTAGCCTGGAATTCCCTCTGTAGAGCAGGCTGGTCTGCAACTCATAGAAATCCACCTGCCTCTATCTCCAGAGTGCTGAGATTAAAGGTGTAAGCCACTATGCTCAGATTTTTAAGTTTTTTACATGTTTGTTTTATGTGTATGAGTGTTTTGCCTGCGTGCATGTCTGTACCATGTTCATGCTTGGTGCCCAGGGTGGCTAGAAGAGGATGTCAGATTCCCCAGAACTGGAGTGACAGATAGTTGTGAGCAGCTATGTGGGTGCCAGAAATAGAATTTGGGTGTTTTAGAAGAACAGCCAGTGTTCTTAACTGCTGAACCATCTCTCCAGCCCAGAAAAGCAACTTTAAAAACCAGAATTTGGACTGCTGAGATGGCTCAGTGGCTTATTGACCACCCAACCTGATCAAACCTGAGTTTGATCCCGAGACTCACAAGGTGGAAGGAGACACAAGACCACACAACCCTAAACTTTATCCTAATCTGAATGAACCTTCTCGACTTGGCCTCATCCCCATTTGGGTAGCCAGACCACTGGATTGACCATCCCAGTATCATCTGGGCCCCTCTTCCTCTTGCTTTCTGAACAGCACGTTGACCCCAGGGTAGTGAGACTCCTCGTCTCTAGGTCATTAGTTTGCTCAGGTCTAACCTCATTCCTGCCCTATCCAGCCTCTTTTCTTATGATTGGTAGCACACTCAGTGGCCCTGGCTGGTTATAGGAAAAGGCTAGGGTGGTGGAGAAAGTTGGGAGCCCTCTCCACATTGCTGAGCCTAGTTTGCCTTGGGGAAGCTGAGGCCCTCCCATCTTAGAGACTTCTCTCCAAAAGCCAGGGTTTTGTAGGAATCTCTTGGGGCTGTGCGCCAAATCGTTCCTGGATTTATTTAGCCTGGACCTGGTTGAGAGGGCTGGCTCTCTGCAGGGCCAGTTAACCAATGGAAGAAGAAAACGAGGATGCTGAAAGTCACAGGAGTAGAGGGCCCAGAATCAGGTCTCACCATTTTGATTCCCAGAAAGAGCCTCAAAACCAGAAGGGAGCAATGAAGGCTTCCAGGGGTCTTCCTTGACAAGCGACCCTTTACTAATACCTGGTGCCCACAGACCACAATCCCACTCTTCCCAGGTGGGGCACGATGGATGGGAGACAAGAATGAGGCTGGCAGTCAGGGGCATGACCAAGGCTATGAGTGCCAGGACAGTTCCGCGAGCTGGGAGCAGGCTGCACCCAGAATCGGACCACCTTGCTTGCCAAAGCCAGGCTGCAGGCTGAGACCCGCCCATGTGCCAAAGTCCCGCCCACGGCTTACGTAGGGCCCACCCGCGTTCCAGAGTCCAATCCAGGGCTGAGTCCTCAAGTTGTTCCGAAGTCGGGTCCAAGACCGAATCTTCCCGGCATGCCAAAGCGAAGAGTAAGAATAAGAACTCGCCGCTTCCTAAGCCCCACCCAGCACAGAGTTCTCGGGTCCTCAAACCCCTCCCAGGACCGAAGGCCCGCCCACTGTACGGAAGCATGGTTCCTCCCGCGGAGGAGCTGCACGGCTTTGCTTTTGACATTACGGTGCTCTCTCGCCCCGCCCTCCCCCGTGTGATCACCAATCAGAACGAAGTGCCGCGCTCGCAGGCGCCGGTCGGGAGGACCCGCCCGCAGGCCAATCGGCGGTGCGTCCGCGGGGGGGCGGGGCTGCGGCGGCCGCGCGGCGGGGGCGGGGGCGGGGAGGCAGCTCGCTGTCGGGATCGGGCGGCGCGGGCGCAGGACGTGGAGGAGGCCTGGCTGGCGGCGGCGCAGGCCGGTGTGGCACGGTGAGGACGCGGCGGCCGTGGGCGTGGGCAGGGGGGCGAGTCGCGCAGGGGCGGTGGGGCGAGCTTGGGCTTCCTTCGTTGGCCGGACCTCAGTGGAACCTGAGCCGGCCCAGGCCTGAGGCTGGCGGTCCACCAGAGAAAGTCCACGCCCGGGCTCTGAGGCCTTCGTGAGGCGCGCCAGCTCCTCATCGAGTCCGCGTGTGACAACACACGTCTGTGGACGGCCTCTCCGTGGAGGGCGAGGGGAGGAGAGTCTTGGGTCGAGACTGGATGTCCGCTGAGGACAGGAGTGTTGCTGGTGTAGGTGGGCAGTCTGGGGAGGGCTGATTGCTGCAGAGTTCCGAATGGAGCCTGGCTGTCAGCAGAGTACCGAGGGCAGGAACATCACACGTGCAGGCCAGCTGTCGAGAAAGGGGGACGATCGAGAGTTTGGGCGTCTCTCCTGGACACTGTGTGTCTCCCGGGGAGTTAAGGGCCACTAGAGTGCCCTCCTGAAGACACCCCCTCCCCCAGGCCAGTGAGCAACAAAGCCGGAGCCTTGGGAAGCAGCACCAAGAGCCAGAAGGGCATTGGCCACTCCCTGGTTTTTCTTCCCAGCCTTTCCTTCAAAACTGAGAATCAGGTGTCAATGTTCTTACTCTACTAGGATCTAGAAATAGTACTGGCCCTTTGCATTTCACTCACTCTAGATTATAAACACCTTTGCCATTTACATGTGGCAGTGATTTCTCAGAATCTTTCATGTCCCAGGAATGGTGGTGAAAAATCGAAACGAAAGCAAGGCATTCTTGGAGGAAATAATGTCGATACATGGTGTTTAGAAAGAATGGAAAGACTTAGAATTCCAAGCAGAATCTTTCAAGGGTGACTTTTCTCTCTAGCTTTGTTTTGTTTCCATGAGGTGTTTTTGACTGGGCCATTGTGAAAATGTTTGGTAATTAGTGAGTAACACTGAATTTGAGTGGGTCTTGTGGCGACAGTATTATAATCGGCACTACAGATTCTCTCAGTGTTAGAAAGATGAAAGAGGTCGTTTGAAATAGGGAGGTGTGAAGTAACCTTTACTTGTAGGCTAAATAAAATTTTTGTGAATTTCCGGACACAAAAAGTCGTTTGTGAAGCACTTTTATGGCTGTTATTTTGTCAGTTCTGAAGTCTTCAAAGGAGACATGCCCAAGCTGCACAGCCTTCCCACATTCCCACCCACATCTCCCACAGTTTTTCCATAGCCCAGGCTGGCCTCCAGCTCACCACCCTCTTACCTCAGCCTTCTGAGTGCTGATGGAACAGGTGTGCATCATGAGTGGCTTTGCACAGCTCCATTTTAAAGGACAGGAAGAAGTTAACTGGTGGGTTTAGGATGACATTCTGGCATACATGCAAAACTAGTCATCGCCCCTGCTCCTCTAATGACCTTGCTTTGCTACATTTTATGGGTGCTAATGGTGAGTTAGGCTCCTTCCTACATATTCCTTTACCAAAGAGGAAGTCACTATGAGGTATACCCCTGCCTTAGGCTCCTTATCCGTGAAGTGGTTTAAAACGTACTTACCTCGTAGGGTTGTTGTGAGGACTAAGAATCAACTTTTGACAGCTGTTAAGATGCCTTGAATTATGTTAGTACTTTATGAGCTTCAGTAATTGTTACTATCAAGTGAAAGAGCAGCCTGAGTAAACAGTAGCACAGGCTAACCCTGGGTATTTGTCAGATGAGTTGGTAGAGCATTAGTGATGCCACAGTTACCTGCTTGGAGGGAAGGATCTGAACTGGATTGCCTAAGCAGAGATTAATCCATGGGTAATCCCCATGGGAAGTCATGTATGTCTATTTGTCAGTTTCCCCTTTCCAGACATTCCTGCTTCTAGTCACATGAACACCTGAATTCAGACGTTAATGGATTTCTCTAAATTCTGCCTACCATTTCAGTTACAATCATATTTTCCTTTCCCCCATTTTCCCGTCTGGTTTCCGGTTTCCCTCATGAGCTTTGTACATGCCATGCAGTGCTAAGTATGCAGCCAGAGCACATTGAAAAGTTGGATGAGTTTAGTCCGCTTTCTTAGGTCAGTATATGTAGAGTCAGTGGGCTCTAATGTATCTGTTGATGTAAAGGTTTGACTTTATCGGGGAAAGCTGGAAAGTTGAGGATCTCATAGAACTTAGTATGATAAATTCCAGTGTTATAATTTTCTTGGGAGTGTTTATGTTGGAGAGGATTGTGGTCTACTATTTTTAGAAAGCAACTACTAGTCAGTATGTGATATTTGATTTTGGAAATCCCACTTTTAAAAAATAATCAGATCAGCAAACATTATATCAGTCAGGTAGTTAAATAAGTACTCTTGGCCAGTAAACATTCTTTGGCAAGCTCATTCCTGTCCCTCCTCAAAGCATAATTTGAACCATTTTGATTCCGAGAAAGATGCTTCAAATACGCCTTTAAGCTTAAAGATGAAATGGTGTGTGCACAAAAATTCAAGTGTAAAAAAAATGCTTGAGGACATGGACAGAATCAGGAGGGCAGAATGATTTGAGTGACTTTGTTTTAGTCTTATAAGATTATTTCCCACTAAGCCTAAATACTAAGGTATTTTAGTTTATTACTCCTTTAAAACAAAAAAAAAAACCTGAGGACGGTTAGATGGCTGAATGGGAAAAGGTGCTTGCCGCCAAGCCTGGTGACCTGCGTTGGAACCAGGGACACACATGGTAGAAGGGGATAAATGATTCCCAAAAGCTGTGCTCTGACTTCTTTATGTGAGCAATGTCAAACATGTGCACACACATACACAAGTTAATGTAATTAAAAAAAAAACAAAGGCACCGTGACAACAGGATCCCATGAGGAAGCCTGCTTTGGCTCATCTCTCCTCCCCAGCCCATCCTGATCACATCCCAAAATAAATTTAGTCATATCCCACCCCAGCTTCAAAACCTGCTTCAGTATGGACTTCCATCTAGTTGACCTGCTGGAGCCCTAACAGCCCAGCCCCAGGCAGCTTCCTCAGCTCTCCTGTGGGGTCTTGAACTAGCTGTACACTGCCTTTCCCCTAACCCTCATCACACACAGGTAATGTATCCACCCTACCTGAGTGAGTCAGGGTCTGACCATGTAGCCCTGGCTGTCCTGGAACTCCATATGTAGATCAGGCTGGCCTCGAACTCATAGAGATCCGCCTGCCTCTTTCTGAGGTGTGCTGGGATTAAAGGCGAGTACCACCTGATCTCTTGCTTCCTGTGGGACCCCCACCCCATTGAGCCTGAGCGGCCACTGCTCTAGTGATTTTCTTTTTCCTCGCTGTGGTCTTGTGTGCTCACTCGGTTGGTTCCCTTTCTTGATTCAACTCCTTTGTGTGTACACCATAGAATCAGGGTGGAGTTGAGGCCCTCTGCAGAGGTGAGGAACTGCCACGTCATTCTCCTCCATGAGCTGGAGTTCCTTGAGCTGTGCTGCCACCATTACAGGTGGTTATGAGCAGTGAATGACACAGTGTAAAGCAAAGGGCTGGATCTGGGCCTCCGGGCAGTGGTGGTCATTTGGGACATAGTAGCTACTGTCATGGGTATGAGGACTGCTAAGTCTTTTTGCTTAGACTTTCCCTCCATCCCAACTGCTCCTCCACCTGCCAAATTCCCCTCTGCCATCCTCACTTTATCTAGCATACTTAACTACCATCTAACATTCCCACTGCATTGTAGGGATTCTTCTCCCTTAGAAGTTCCTATATCCTTAAACATTCAGAGTTTCTATATTATCAGAATAAGTGATCAGTAAATGTTTGAAATACAAAATAATAACAAATCAGCAATACAATACAGTAATAAAGTTTTGCGTGGGGGCAACCTCTGATGCTAAATTTTGTGGAGCCTGAAGCATATGTAATTAGAAAAGGGTAGGCGGCTCACATCAGCCTATAATTCCATCTCCAGAAGGATCAGACACTTTTGGTCTCTGTGGGTACCTGCACTCAAATGTGTGTGTGTGTGTGTGCTCATGTGAGTGCACGTACACACACACACACACACACACACACACACATACACACACACAATTTAAAATAATAAATATAAATCTCCTTTAAAGAAATAAGGTTACAGATAAAAGTTAATTCATTAAATAAACATTTGTTTAGTATGAGGAAAAGTAAGGCGCTAGGAATGTAGCTGATAACGAGTGAACACTTTCCTAACACACACAAAGCCCCGGCTTTGATGCTCAGAGCCATAGTGGTACATCCCTGTGACCTCAGCATAGGGTGGTAGAGACAGGAAAACCAGAAGTTCAGAGTCATCAAAGACAGCCTGGGCTACATGAGACCCTATTTGGAAAGAAGGAAGGACACATTTATTACCTGACATATAATCCCTCTTAGCTCTGTATTTTTAATTTCCTTTTCATGACAGTGAGAAAATAAAATTCATTCATCCCTCTAGAATAGCTGATACTTTTTATTGGCAGGGTACATAATTTATGATCTCACATATAGGCATATTTTATAATAGTGCACAAACAGTTTTGTGTTTCATGGGGCCAGGGAGCAGGGGGAGCAGAAAGATCTTTATTCTGTTTTGCACAATTACATTAATAAGGAAGGAAAATACTCATCTAAGGCATATTTACAATTGTAGTTCTATATTATTGACCTGTTTTTCTGATAGGTAAGGATTTGTACTTTGTCTTCTGAGAACTGAACTCTGCCTAGAGTTTAACAGATCTATTGAAAATGTCCTCACGAAGGAGCTTCCGGCTCCTTGTATTTCCGTCTTCTGGTTTCTTTTCCATTGTCCATGTACCTTCCAGGCCAGATCCTAGTGGACCCATTTGTGCTGGCCGCCTAGGGCCACAGGGTGTGAGCAGCATTCTAGAGCTCATTTCATTTGAATGTTTGTCCACCTTAGTAGGTCCTTATCTGGCGCCCAGAAGTGCCAGCTGCTCCCCCAAGCTACCTTCTCGAGGGGGAGAATGGCACAGGCAGAGTTACACCAGAAAGATCCAACAACCTTAAGTGGTTACAATCAGAATAACTTTTTAGTAAATTTTACAGAAACATATGACAATAGGAACACTTTGCTTGTGGCCTTACCAGTACCTTGGAACCAAGGCCCATGTGAGAGACCTAGAAACCTGAGCTGACTAGTTTTTTTTTTTTTTTTTTAATCAAGTTAACTTTGATTGGGGGCAGTTTTATACCCATGTTTGATGCCAAATAAACCAGTAGTGTGTAGAGTGAAAGTCCTAAGTGTATTTTCCTTAGCTAGTGGAAATTTGTTTGGGAAGGAGGAATTGATGTTGGAAATTAACTTACAAGGCTTTACTAAATATTTTGTCTATTTTATTAAAGTCACAGTTTCTTCAGTAGTAGTTAATATGGAGAGCAGACCATAATATCTAAATTAGTTCGAGTGTTAAAAGTTTTACTTGGTTTATTTACTTTTGGCTTTTTGAGACAGGGTTTCTCTATGCAGCCTTGGCTGTCCTGGAACTCATTCTGTAGCCCAGGCTGGCCTCGAGCTCAAGGATCCGCCTGCCTCTGCCTCCCAAGTGCTGGGATTAAATACATGCATCACCACACTCAACTAAAAGTATTTATTAATTGAACTGTTGTAGAAAAACAAAACAAGAACTCTTAGACAAGGGACAGTATTCTTGCCTCCTCTGGAAGGTTGGCAGCTATCAGTAAAACATGAAGCAGGCCATTACAGGTGCTGTGTGATATCAAAGGTATATATATATATATATATATATATATATATATATATATATATATATATCCATATATCCATTACTGTAAAAAGTTGGGAAAGAATTTTACATTGGAAAGAAGAGTAAAAATCAGTCCTTTACCCTCTCCCAGTGAGAACCACCATAAACGTGTGGGCTTGTTTTTTTTAGGAAGGATGGGTTTATTTTGGTTCATGGTTAAAATGTGTGATAGTGGAGCTTAGTTTCTGGGAGTGCACACTCCATTCATCCTGGCCCTCCCACTCATTAGCTAGAACATCTGGATATGTGCATGATGCAGCTGTGTAGGACTCTGGCAAGCAAAAGGTAATGGGCAGTGGAGATGAATGCCATTCTGACCCCCCCTTCCCTGTCTTGCCATCAGAATATTCAGAACCTGGAGGGGGCTTCAGGTAGGGATAGGGAGAGCTACAGAGAAGCCCTCTAGTTTGGGCTCCAGAGGAGAGTGGGAAAAGTCCACCATTTTTCCTCTTTGCCTCTTCATCATTGCCATAGAAGTTGCCTTTTCCCTCTCTACCCCCTTGGAGCTCCATCCCAGGCAAAGTACAATTTGTAGGCCAGCAGAGCTGCTAAAGCCCCAGGTTTCTGGTGTAGGGTTTTCCTAGGGAACATCAGGACTCTGAAGTGGAGTTGGCACTGAGACAATATTCCACAGAAGACTGGATGGGACTGCAGCCTGAATGCAGCCAGTCCAGTGTCTGCTCATCAGAAATACCAGTATGCTCCACAGGACTGAAATAAGACCTACACTCCACAGCACAGTGTTTTAAAAGTCTAGGATATAATCCAAAGATACTCATACATGAAAACCCAGGGAAATGCTCATAAGCAAAAGACAGACTGAAAGTGAAGTGATGTAAATATGGAACCGATCTGAGGACTTTGTGATTGTTAGTGTGCTGGTTAGTCTTATGTCACCTTGTACAAAAGTACAGTTATCTGAAAGGAAGGAACCTCAACTGAGAAAATGCCCCAATAAGATCTGGCTGTAAGGCATTTTCTTAGTGATTGATGTGTGAGGGCCCAGCACATTGTGGGTGGTTCTATCCCTGGGCTGGTGGTCCTGGGTTCTACAAAAAGGCAGTAAGCAGCGCTCCTCCAAGGCCTCTGCATCAGTTCCTGCCTCCAGATTCCTGCCCTGTTTGAGTTCCTGTCCTGACTTCCTTTGATGATGAGCAGTGCTGTGTAAGTGTAAGCCGAATAAACCTCCCCAACTTGCTTTTCGATCACGGTGTTTCATCACAATCCTAAGACAGGATTGTGGCCTCTGTGGCCATTAATTCTTAGTGTTCATCCTGGAAATGTGTTACATAGCAAGACACTTGGCAGATGTAATTAATGGTACCTGGGCCTGTGGTACTTGCCTAGAGCTTGTGAGGCCACCACAAAAAGATTTTTTTTTCAGTTACAGAATTTTGTTTTATGTAAAATTAGAGCATCTAGCAATTATCTGAAGCACCAAGTGATGGAAATTATAAATCTGTTTAATGTTCAGATAGTTAAACAACTGGAGAGTGAAGGTAGAGCTGCAAGGTGGACGTGTCTTTGGACCCGTTGTCTTGTTTATTCTGTGGTGTTTGTGTGAAGAGTCTTTACTCTGTAGCTATTGCTGGACATGCCCAGGTTGGAAGACTGATCACAGAGCCCCACGAGGCTTACTTTGGTTTGGGCTATAAGTACTATAAACTAGTTGGCACATCAACTTTCAGTTGTTGTTTTGTTTTGTTTTTTTCCATTAAGATGCTTACAACAGTTGTGGGTCAGTAGCAGAGTTGGGACTGGATCCTGTGTGTGATGGCTCGAACATTTTCCACCAAGCATCTGCTGTCCTTGTTCTAGCAAATACCCACCTCTCTCTGGGTTTTGGTGTGTGTGTGTGTGTGTGTGTGTGTGTGTGTGTGTGTGTGTGTGTGTGCATGTGCATGCATCCATACTGTGGGTGTGCATACACATGTGTGGCTATATGTTGACCTCAGGTGTCATCTTCAGTCATTTTCCACCTTACTTTTGGAAACAAGGTCTCTTACTAAATGTGGATCGAATGAGACCCGATCGTATATTTGAACACTTGGTCCCCAGTTGGCGGACTGTTGGGGAAGGATTACAAGGTGTGTCTGGCCTCTTTGGAAGAGGTGTGTCACTTGGGGTGGGTTTGAGGTTTCAACAGACTCTTGCCAGTCCCAGTGTGTCTTGCTCTTTCTGCTTCCAACTGTCGGGTCAAGAGATAAGCTCTTGGCTGCTCCTGTCCCAATGCCTTTGTTTTACCATCGTGGACTCTAACCCTCTGAGACTGTAAGCCCCAAATTCTTTGTAAGTTGCCTTGGACATGGTATTTTATCACAGCTGTAGAAAAGTGACTAAGACACTAAACTTAGAAATTAAACTCACAAATTAAATGAGACTTGTGGGCCAGCAAACCCCAAGGAGCTGTCTGTCGCAGCCCCCCAGCCCCGGGGTTACAGGCACACTTGGTTTGGGTGGGCTCTGGTGTAGCAAGCTTTCTTGTCCGACTATCTTTGGACAGCCAGCCTGCAGATAACAACCCGGAAACTTACTAATTATAAAAGCTTGGCCTTACCTTAGGCTTGTCTCAACTAGCTCTTATAACAATTTAACCAATTTATATTAATCTATTTTCTGCCATGTGGTGTTACCTTTCTCCATCCTGCCCATCCTGCTTCCTCTGCATTTGGCTGGTGATTTGGCCATCCTTCTCCTGTCCCTGGAAGTCCTGCCTAACCTCTTCCTAGCTATTGGCCATTCAGCGCTTCATCACACCAATCACAGCAGCACATCTTCACACAGTGTACAAACATCTCACAGCATCCTGGGGATGCACACTCAGGTCCTCACACTTGTACAGCAAGCCCTTGACCAACTGAGCATCTCCCCAGCCCTTCTACGGCCTCTTAACATCACCGACACAGAAGTTCCTGACTGATCCGGTGGAGGAGCCAGTGTTGGCTACCGGGCTCACTTGTCCACATGGTGCAGGCGATGACTCCAGCTGTGGTTTCTGCAGTGCTGCAGCCACGTCAGCTTCCGCCTGGCAGTGCTGCAACTGTGTCTAGAGAGGTGCTGATTGCTGAGTCAGTGAGACTCCTAGGAAGGGTGTGGGTGCTCACACCTGCCCGTCTGCCTAGCTAGCTGTTTCTCATCAGTTCTTTGAACCTTGCCCTGTAATATAAAACCCGACACTGTTGTTCAGCTTCTGCATATTGATTAACTTGCTTACTTATTTTCTTTTTAAATCAGTTGTGCTTGGAGAAGGAGGGGCCCATCCCTTGCTGTACTGCAGTAGTGTAGCCCAAGGTTGGGGGGCTGGCTTGGAGTCCATTTATGAAAGATGACTCATGGGCCGGTGAGAAGGCCCAGCTAGTAAAGGCACGTGCTGCCAGACCTAATGACCTTAGTTCCATCCTTGGACCCACGTGGAAGACCGAGAGAACCAACCCCCACAAGTTGTCCTATGACCTCCATGTGGAGTGCCCATACACATACAGATGTGCCCATACACATACACACAAACGTTTTTAAAGTTCATAACATTGAGTAGATTTTAGACCTGTTAGACAAATTTCATGAAAATGCTAAATATCATACTCTGTCTCTTTGGCTAGTTAGTAAAGAAGCTTGCCTCTTAATTCTCCTGTTAGGACCCAGAGTTTCAAGGAAGGCAGATGTCCACTGCCCAACAGTATTCTAGCTATCTCCCTTAACTGTGGACAGTAGACTGTGCCTTTGTTCAGGGAGAGCAAGAACCTTGGTAACCAGATCTAGGCTCAAAGCTGACTCTGTCACTTTTGGGTTAAGTGTTCCTTCGCAGCCTCTATTTATTTATTTACTTAAGCCTTTTTAGTGCAGAACTTTCCCATACACATTCCGTCCTATACATCCCCCGCCCCCACTGTCAGCAGCCCTTACCAAAGCAGATGTCTGTTACATCACCACCATCCCGAAAGCCTTGCCAACTTTTAGGCTGAATTTTCCAACTTTAGGAAATGACATGTCACAGGGTTTTTTAAATTATTATTTTTAAATGGGAACATAACCAAAGCAGCCAAATTTGTAGTGAATGGTACAAAATGATGGAAATTGTATCCAGCTACCAGGGATATTTTTAGGGATGCAGACTACAAAGCATTCCATTCACATGGAAAAAGAGATGAGAAAATTGCTTGAGTCTCCTATATAGGTTGCTGGTTCTTTGCCCGGCCTTTCTGTGGACCTCTGGGGGTGGTGCTCCAGCAGATACCAGGACAGGGCAGAAGTGGACTGTAGGCTCCCAGAACTGTGTTTCTTCTGACCTAGTCTTCTTAATATTTATTTATAAGCACACAAAACAAAATAAAGTTCATTCCTGTTAGGTCATATCTTACATAAGGCAGGTTCAGAGCATATCTCCCCCCGCCCTCAATTATTCCTCATGTCAGACTAAAGCAAATGATACTGAGTGAAGCAGCCTGTGACTCTGCAGCAAGAGCCCGGCTGTTTGCTGCTTCTGAAACAGTTGAGAGACCAGAGATGAAGATTAACCAGCATTCCCTACACTGGGACTGTCTACCAGTTTTCTATCAAATTCTTTTCATCTCTCCTAAACTTAGTAATGCATTGAGCCTAAAAGTCTCACCTTAAGTCCCTGTCTCAGACTCCACCTTAAATCTGAGTACTTGTTAAGTGGATAGTTCACGCCACATCACTCACTGTTGCGAACAGCAAACAGATTTGTCTTTGAAATTGCAGCACAGTGCCTCCAGGGTCATTTCTTATCCAAACCAGTGTGAATAGAGTATGTTAGGACTCTGGGTCTCAGCTGCAGCTCTATGAATGACTCTCTTTGAACCAGATGAAAAGGAAGACAAAGGTCACTGCTCAGAAGGTGTGTAAGCTTGCAGTGGTTTCCCTGGTGAGACTCAGAGTTCACGAGAGCTTTGATATCCCTTGAACTCTTCTGTGTCTTTTGTTCTCATGGCTGATGAACTAATTAATATTAAATGAAAAGTTACAGCTAGGTTATGGTTAATCTGTTTTAAATATATTTTTACTAAATATACATATATAATATGAATTTATGGCTTAATTGTGTAAGATTTAAAAAAAAAATATTTGTTTTATATGTGTGTGCACATGTTCATGCAGGTGCCTTCAGAGGCCAAAACAGAGTGTCAGATTCCCTGGAACTAGATAGAGCTACAGGTGGTTGTAAGCTTCCTGATGTGAGTGCTAGGAACTAAACCCAGCTTCTCTGCAAGAATAGCAAGTGCTCTTACCTGCTGTGTCACTCCATTTGTTTTGTTTTTGAGAATGTTTAAGAGCATTTGTTCTTGCAGAGGACCTGGGTTTGATTGCCAGCACCCACATGACAGCTCACAACCGTCCATAACACATTTCAGGGACCCAGTGCCCTCCTCTGACCTCCTCAGGCATCAGGCACAGTATTACACGCAAGCAAAACACTCATGTACAAAATAAATCTTTAAAAAGGAAAGAAGGGAAGGAGGAAGGCAGGAAAGCTTACTGCTCTTGCAACAGGACCCAGGTTCGGTTCCCAGCACCCACATGATGGTTCACAACCATCTGTAACTTCAGTACCAGAGGATCCGGTGCTTTCTTTTGACCTCCACAGGCTCCTATTGGTATGTGGCACACACATACACACCCACACAAATAAATAAGTAAATAAATAAATATTTTTTGTAAAAGGATCCCGGTTCAGTTCCCAGCATCTATATGGTGACTCACAACTGTCCATAATTCAAGTTCCAGAAAATCTGATGCTCTTTTATGACCTCAGGCACTGTATTCATGAGGTGCTCAGACATACATGCAGGCAAAACACCTATACACATAAAAAATAAAAATAAATAAGGAGCTGGGCTAGAGAGATGGTCCAGTGGTTAAGAGCATTTGCTAAGAGACAAAGTCTTACTATGTAGCCCAGGCTGGTCTTGAACTTGTGACCACCTGCCTTAGCCTCCTAGATGCATGTGTATGCCACCACACTGTGTGGTTTAATGCTTTATAAAGTGAACTCTGTCTGCCCTAGGAGTACTTACCCTGTGCCCTGTTTAAGTAAGAGAGGGACTCTTATCCTGAGTGAACTAGCAATAACTTCCCTTGCATTTTCTTTTTATATGTTTTTTTTTCATCTTAGTGTGTACTTCTAGGTCCTGTGGTTATCCTTGTTCATTTTCTTAGAACTACATGGTTAGATGCAACCATCTAATAACAAATACAAGCAGCTGGGCAGTGGTGGCACATACCTTTAATCCCAGCACTCAGGAGGCAGAGGCAGATGATCTTTGTGAGTTCAAGGCCAGCCTGATCTACAGAGTGGGTTCCAGGACAGCTAAGGGTACACAGAGAAACCCTGTCTCAAAAAACAAAAACAAATAGAAAAGAAAACCTGAAGAATTTTTTCCTTTCAACATAGAAGCTGAGCCCAGTGTCACATGCCCATTCCCCAACATGTGGGAAGCTGAGGCAAGAGCGTGGATTCAGTCAGGGAAGATAACAAAACCCTGTCTCTAAATTAATACATATAAAATACAAGTGAAAATTACATAGTAAGATAAATTAGATAAATAGCCTCTGAAAATAGAATTTTCAGAGTTGTAGCCTTACTTAAGGGAAGATTGACTTTGGTGAGCAGAGTAAAACATATACTTTATTTCAGAAGAACTAAAGTTAATCAATTTTCCCATCATTATAACAAAATACCCGAGAAAACAACTCCAGGGAAGAGGGGTTTATTCTGAATCAGTCTCAGGTTTTAGTCATCGTCACTCCCCATTGCTTCTGGGTCCGTTTGTAGTGAAAGAACATCATGGCAGAGAGCATGGGGTAGAGTAAAGTGGCTGACCTCAGAGGCAGAGGGACACTGACCCCCACTGGCCTACTTCCTCCAAGTAGGCCTAAGGCAGTAATGCCATCCAATTATGAACCTGTCAGTGGGTTAATCCACCACAGGGTTAGAGCTCTCATAATTCAGTCATTTCTCAAAAGCCCATCAGATGGTAGCCAGGCCTTTAACACGGAGACCTTTTGGAACAGTTCACACGCAAACTTTAGCAAGAACACTTGATGATTCAGTGTTTGAGAAACATAAACTAATGAAGAACAAGAGGCTACTGTTTGTATTTTCATCTACTTCCACTTTGGAGGTACCCTAAATGCAGAAGTCTCCATTTACAGTCTTTTTGTATTAAAATTTTGTGAAAGTGAAGTGAAAACATTCATGGTTGTGGTTTTGAAAGCTTCATAGACTTGTGCTAACATTGACAGTGTGGACACTCCTAAGTGCTGGTCTGCTGTGGTCAGTTTTCAGTCTTATGTACTATATATACAGTATACTGTTTGATGAGACAGTGCAGTTTCTTTAATGCCGGAGATACTAAGTAACTACTTAGCTGCACAGTGCAATTTCTTTAATGCCACGGATACTAATTAACTACTTAGCTGCACAGTGCAATTTCTTTAATGCCATGGATACTAAGTAACTACTTAGCTGGCAGGCACAGTGAGAATCTAGTCCTGCCCTCAGGGAGCATACAGACTGGAAAGCTTCCAAAGAATGGTAGGTCACAGCTACCTAGCCTCACATGTAAGTAGTTGGCCTATTCATTGGTTTGAACTGGCTTTATACAGGAATTGAGATGGGAAATTAACTTGGTGCGGTTATGTACCACTTCATCACTTTGCCAACATTATGCTTTTTAAAAATTTTTTATTTGTGTGCATATGTGTGGATGCACATATGTGGCACATTTGTGGAGGTCAGAGAACAGTTTTCTGGAGTCAGTTCTGTCCTTCCACCGTGTGAGTCCTGGTGGTCAGGTCATCGGGCTTGGCAAAGTGCCTCTACTTGCTGAACCTTCTCGCTCGAATATTGCACTGTGCCAAAAGATTTTAACCTCCTTTGATAAACTGGGTGCATGCAGCACTTCACAACTAAGATCCTTGTGGGATGTGGCTTTAAGAAGGAATTGGTTGGTAGTGAGTCATGAGGAAGCTTTTCAAATGTCATTCAAAGGCTACAAGATCCTTTTGTTGGTTGGTCTTGATAAGATATTCATGAAAACGGGAAAGGACTGGCAACTACGGGTGGCACTGAAGAGGCTGGGCGGGGATTGAGTGAGTTTGATGCTTTTGTTTTCTTAGTGCTGAGGGTTTAACTCAGACCCTTGTGCCATGCTGGGCTAGCCTTCTGCCACTGAGCCACAGCTCCAGCCCAAGAGAAATAAATTCTTCAAAAGGTTACTACAGTTAGCAGAAAACATTTACAAAGTGATTTAAGAGACATAAAGTAAGTTTTGCAGACTACATTCTCCGTTGGTTAAATATCTGGTGTATGTATCTCACTTCTACCCTGTTGCCTGTATCCTTTGCTATCATGGTTTTACTGTTAAACATTTTTCTTTTTCTTTTTCTTTGTTATTTGTTTGTTTTAAAGGCAAGTTCTCACTATGTACACCAGGCTGGCCTCAGACTCAGAATGTCTTTTGCCTCTGCCTCCTGCATGCTGAAATTAAGGCATGTACCTCCACACTCTGCTTGCTTAGGTTTGTTTTTTGTGTTTTAAGAGAGGGTTCTATGTAGACCAAGCTGGCCTAGAACTTGCTGGGTAGCCACGTATGATCTTGAACTCAGACCCATCCTCCTGCCCCTGCTCCTGTGTGCTGGAATTCGGTGTGTGCCACCACCACCTGCTTTATGTCACGCTGGGGATTGAACTCGGGACTTTGTTCATTGCCAGGGAAGTGATATAATAACCAGGCCACATCCCTACTCCTTAATTTTTTTAAATTTGATTTTCAGATTTAATAAGATTTAAGAAGAAAAATTTCCATAGATAATAAGTACCTTAGTACAAGGGAAAACAATATTTATTTTCTAGCAGATATTTAGCTTGCTCTTTATTAAATTACCCTATTAGGCTGAACAGCTTAAAAACAGGCTTTTCCTTTAGTACAACAAGAAGGATTAAAAATGATCCTGGTCCTCTTGGACCTCTAGTGTCATCTTAAATGGTGCATCGTGGTACCAGTGTTATGGTGGGTTTAAGGTGGGGCACAGCTTGAGAATAGTCTGGGCCAGGTATGTGGACTCACCAAGTCCTTGTCCGGGCTGTCATTTGGTGCCATACCTCAGATTTCCTCCCAGATGACCAGTGGCAACTGCTCTACCCTAGAAAATACAAGGAGTATGAAGCTGGCAAAGACAAGTCTGGCTGTTTCCATGTCCTTTAGCTTCATCCCTGTGGCCTTCTTGGCACACTGAGCCAATGTAAAAGTCAAGTCTATGGCTGCTTCAGATTACTGTGACCATGCCAGACATATGTTGATGCTCTCCTGTTACTTTTACTAGAAAGGACACTGTACAGCACTTGGAACAAATTGTTAGCATTTGGGTACTGAGCAGTTCTGGGAAGAGAGATAGTCATGGATTTTCTCCCTGTCCCAGGTGAGTGATAATGATGTCACTCATGAATGGCTTCTTGGATGTTCAGTGACTTAATATATGCATCTGGCTCAGAGAACCTTGAAGTATTACTAGGGGTTTTATTCATTTAGTGCTACAACTATATAGGAGAAGAAGAACTTTATGTTCATTATGTTAATGTAATTTAAAACTCACAGAAGTTAAATACACCATATTGCGGGTTCTTATGAGCTCAATTTTTTTACATTGTGTTAATACCTAAATAATGTAGTTATTTAGTGTATTTTTGTTTTAGTGTTTCCTCCACCTTCAACTAATGAAGAATGGGAGAGATAGAAGGAACATACAGAGTTTTACCGACTTCAGGGACGCGCTTGGGCGGCCAGACTTCTGTTGGAGTGAGTACCCTGGAACCGGAGCAGACGCTCTCACCCAGGATGCAGGAGAAGCACCTGCGTATCAGAGTGAAACTCTTGGATAGTACTGTGGAAGTGTTTGACATTGAGGTAAGAAGCATGATTTTCTAAGGCATATTTCCTTCTATGGTCTAAAGACAGTAATCTGGACCAGATTCTGTTTTGCTGGTAAGGGTTTGTGTTGTGTGTTATTCAGGT
Source organism: Peromyscus maniculatus bairdii (assembly GCF_049852395.1). Taxonomy (NCBI): domain Eukaryota; kingdom Metazoa; phylum Chordata; class Mammalia; order Rodentia; family Cricetidae; genus Peromyscus; species Peromyscus maniculatus. The sequence goes on from NC_134864.1 coordinate 11,750,511, forward strand.
AATCAAGAGTTGCTTTGCTGACTGCCCAGCAGTCTTTAGAAATAGTAAATCTAAGTTAACTTTCAAATAAAATTCTGAAGGGTCCACTGTTTCCATTCTTTTGTTTTAAGAAGATGGCGGAAGAATCCAAACTGCGCCCAAATGGCTTTGACTCAGACCTTCTCCGTTCCCCACCTAGGTGTCTGGGGTCCTGGCACCTCCATACTAGATGACATGTGGCCTTAAGATGTGTCGGCATTCCTGTCTGAGCACCAAATCAGTCCTTCCTGCTCAGGGGGCTGGTACAAGGACTGGATGAGTACTAGGAAGCAAGCCTGTGGATGAGGTGCTCCACAGTGAGGGGTGACATGGTGTGCACTGTACCCTGAGGCCTTACACTGTGAATTAGTGCACAGTGAGAGGTAGGTAGTGTGGACTTGACCTTCTGAGGCAGTGTACAGTGAACCTGGCGTCCAGGCAGTGCGCAGTGAGGGAGGCCTGCTGTTGTGAGGAGGTGCACACCAGTGCTAACATTGGTGTGAGCAGGTGCACACTAGTGCTAACGTTGGTGTGATCAGGTGCACACCAATGCTAACATTGGTGTGAGCAGGTGCACACCAGTGCTAACATTGGGAGACGGTTCACATTATTACTGCAGAACTTACTTGCTCAGAGTAACAGTTATACAGTTTTTTTTGGAACAGGATCTCATGTAACCAAGACTGAACTTGAACTCTGTATATAGCTAAGGATGATTTGTAGCTAAAAATACTTCATTTGTCAGTATATACCATTTGGCTGTAAATAATGCTGTTCATGAGCATTTCATGTAAAAGATTCTGTGTAAACGTATGTTTTAATTTCTTTGGTAATGGACAAGGAAGTCAAATTGCAACATCACATGGTAACTCCAAGGTTTAGTCATTTGAGGATGCACCAAGCTGTCTCCCAAAGTCATGGTACTACTTCTTCGTTCCCATTAGCAGTGTTTCTGATTTCTCCACATCCTTTTTTGAACCTTTTAATTCCAGCCATCCTGTGGGTATTCCATTTAGGAAACTGCTCCTGAGATAGATTGTAAGGACAAAATGAGCCAGTCACAGCTAGCTAGTGTCTGAGTCAGCACAAGCAGAGAAGCTTCTGCAGTGCCAGGGTATGAGGAGTTAGTGGGAAAGGGTGCTGCTTCTGCCTGTAAAGACCCTGAAGAGGCTGCACTAGACAAGAACCAAAGCTTACTTGTATGACTTTTGAAGCATTTTAGTTTCATCTCCAAGTGTTATGCAGGTTTATAGAAGTAAGAACTGTATTGATTCCTGTAATCCCAGTCTGTTTGTACTCTTTCCATCTGTCTGGTTTGTTTTTGATTTTGGTTTTGAGACACAGTTTTATTCTATAGCCCAGGTAGGCATAGAATTCATTGTGTATACAGTCCAGGCTGACCTCAAACTGAGCTATAAGGTTAAGTATTGATTTAAATAAAGTGGTGTGCCTCTGTAATCCCAGTACTCAGGAGGCTGAAGCAGGAGGGTTGCCACAAATTAGAGACCAGCCTGAGCTACAGAGTGAGACTCTTAAAAAAAAGTTATTCTTCCATTGTAGCCACTTCCGCTCTTGGGAGTTCTTTCCTTTTCTTAATAAAAGGACACTTTGTGTTCTTACTTCTTGTCCAAATTTCCATGTGCTTCTTGGGCCTGAGACAGGGAACTCAGAAGCCACTTGCTCAGGGAAGCTTAGGTGGCTGTTGATCATCTAGAACCCCAGAATACTGAGTTCAGTTCACCAAGAACCATGAAACCCTCTGTCATATTCAAGGCACCTGTATCATTTGAAAGTCCCCCCAAGATTAAATACAGAAAGCCAAGGTGTCCAGGGGATCTATGAATATCAAAAACACTGGAAAAAGATATGACAGCAAAGTTTACAAAGTGCCTCCATCAAGCAGAGTCGTAGAACACGCACAATGTGGTTTCTGCCCTTCAGATAAAGGATTGTGACAGATTCTATGAATCGACACAACTCGTTGAAAACACTTTTTCTTATTCCAACTGGCTTTTTGCATTTCTTAATATTTTAACAAGCTTGATCAGATTATCTGTGAAAAAATAATTTTTCTTTTTAAATCTCTGCGCTTTTTATCATATTATCACATTGGTTATAGCTTCCAATGCAGTGTTAAATACATGTTAAGAGAAGATATTATTGTCTTGTTCTTAAGGCAAAACATTTACAATCTCATCCTTAAGTATACTGTTTGCTGTTGGTTTTTATAGATGCCTTTAACATGTTAAGTTGCCATCTATTCCTATGGCAACTAGGAGTTAAGCGAGAGTTCTCCCATTCTCTTTAAAACCATATGTTGCCGGGCGGTGGTGGCACACGCCTTTAATCCCAGCACTTGGGAGGCAGAGTCAGGTGGATCTCTGTGAGTTCAAGGCCAGCCTGATTCTCAGAGTGAGATCCAGGATAGGCACCAAAACTACACAGAGAAACCCTGTCTCAAACAAACAAACAAACAACAAACAAAAACATATGTTAAAATTTACCAAAATTTTGCATTAATTGAAATGATAATTTGTTTTCCTTTATTACTTTCCTTTTTGAGACAGGGTCTCGCTATATGACCCTGGCTGGCCTAGAAGTCACTATGTAGACCCTGCTGCCCTTGAACTTTGCCTCCCGAGTGCTGGCATTAAAGTCATGCATCACCACACCCTGCTCATTTGCTTTTCTCTTATTCTGTTGATATTATTAATTACATTAGTTACGTCATCCTAACTCTCACTTATTACCTTCTGAACACAGACACCAGCATGTCCTGGAATCTTCAGTCTCTCATGCATCACTAGCTGGCTCGTTTTTTGTCAACTTGACACAAGCTAGAGGAGAGGGGACCTCAGCTTAGAGAATGCCACCAAAGTACTGGCCTGCAAGCAAGCCTGTGGTGCATTGTCTTGGTTGACTGGTGGGGGTGGGCCTATGCCACTGTGATAGTGCCACCCCTGAGCAGATGGTCCTGAGTCGTTCATACAGGGTGAGCAACCGTGAGAGGCAAGCCAGGAAGCAGTGCCATTGGTCTTGGTTAGTTGAATGAGTTATACGGTTGTAAACACCGAAGTCTGGCCTCTGCTCTAAAGGTCTCGGTTTTGAGCCTTAAGTTTAGTATTTATTTATTTGTTTGTTTGTTTGTTTGTTTGTTTATTGAGACAGGGTTTCTCTGTGTTGCCCTGGCTGGAATTCATTCTGTGGACCAGGCTGGCCTCAGACTTACAGAGATCTGCCTGCCTCTGCCTCTGAGTGCACCACCACACACAGTCTTAAGTTTATTTTAAAACCAGGGCTTATGATACTCCCATCCATAGACGTCATTTGCAGAAACAAACTTAGTTCCAGGATTTTGTAAGAATGAAGTAAGATTCACATCATGGTTCTCACATTGACTGTGACTGGATTGAGGAGACGCTTCTGTTTGTGTAGAAGGCACTTGTAGTGATGCAGGAAAAGGAGGGCGTCGCTGTGGCAGTTTCAGGGTGAGTGCCCTGTGTGGATGTAGGCTTCAGTTATCATTCTTACTTTAATGGACTTTTAGCATTTATAGATGGGATATTTGGTTATCCAAAGGTCAATCAGTGACTGGCTTTCTGATCTTGGATAGTCTTGGTTTGTTTCAGTTCACTGAATGAGTTGTATGGTTGGTGATCAACACTGAAATCTAGCATCATCTCTAGAGAATCTTCACTTGGAGCCATAACTTTATTTAAAAACCTTGTAGAAGAAAGTTATGTATCAGCTTGCTTTATCCCACATGCTAAGTTGTGGAGTAGAAATGCTTTCAGCTCTGACACTGACAGTGTCCAACTCTGTCACTCATACAGTGAAGAGGGTACCTAAGACCTCACCTAGAGGGTCCTCTCCAAACTACAGAGGGCTGAATGTCTAGGGCAGGTGTACTTTCATTGGCTCATAATTTGCTATTTCAAAACTCAGAAGTTAACACGAGGGGATGACTTTTCTATTACCTGAAAGTTAGTGTTGCAGCAGAAGTGGCTTCGATGATTGGAGGAATTGTTGGTGCCGAGTCAATTGGCTGTGGCTCGGTAGTAGAGCACTTGTTAGCATGCACAGAGCCCCAAGTTTGATCCTCAGCGCCCTGCTAGAAACGCCACAAACAGACAAACAAATAAAAAAATAGGTATATTGATATATATACTCCTGTAATCTTAGTGCCTGGGGGGCTGAGGCAGGGGGATTGCCTATACTACATATTGAGTACCAGGTTGGCCAAGGCTACAGAGTGAGATTCTGTCTCAAAAAACAAAAACTAAACAAAAAGTGGTCTTAAGCTGATTGTGGTGGCAAAAGCCTTTAATCCCAGCAATGAGAAGGCAGAAGCAGGCTAATCTGAGTTCCACATGAACCAGGGCTACATAAAAAGACCCCGTCTCTGGAAAGATGGCTCAGGGGTAAAGAGCATTCAATGGCTGCTCTTCAAAAACATTGCAGTTTAATTCCCATCACCCATATGGTGGCTCACAACCGTCTATAACTCCAGTTTCAGAGAATACACATGTTCTTTGGGTCTCTGCAGGCCTCTCAGACATGCATGTGGTACACAAACACTCATTCACAGAAAATAAATAATAAATTAATAACTAAAAAAAGACCCTGTCTCAAAAAAAATAAGCAAATACAAGAAAAAGAGATCTGGGATGTAGATGTAGGATGTAGATGGGAAGGATGTCCTATACCTTCACTGAGAAATGGGAACCAAGTTCTAATGAGCATTCAGGTATTTTTTGTTAGTACTACTCCATTTTCTCATATTTCGATATCCTTTGGTGTATATAAAAAATGATGGGCTTTCATTTTCTTCAAGAAATAAGTTGTCAAGTATGAATCCCAGCACTCAGGCAGAGGCAGGCTAGCTAAGGCCTGTCTTTAAAAAGGAAGAAAAGGAAATACAGAGGTGGGTTGGGAATGTAGCCGCATTGGAAACATGCTTGCCTGTTATGCTCAAAGCCTAGGGTTTGGTCTCCAGCACTGCATAAATAGGGTGTGATGGTACACATGCAGTCACTGCCCATCATCCTGGCATTCCAGAGGTAAATTCAAGGCCAGCATGTACCAATGAGATGCCTGTCAAAACAAAAAATGAATTGCATAAGCAATAGTTAACTCTGTGACAAGGACAAATTCTCAGTCATGAAGTTCCGTGCTAGAATACAAATTTTGTGTTCCAGTAGAAACTTAATGCTTTCCTTCTGACCAGGAAAAAATAGTCAGAATTCCAGAAAGTATTGTAGACAGATGTTTGCCATTTCTCCCACATGAGTATCCTAAATATGGCAAATAAATGGCCTTAGAATTCATTTTGGTCTGACCTCAGAAGAAACAGCTAGTAATTTAACATCTTAAGTTTGGGGATAATGTAGGTGTTTTGCAAAAGCTCTTAGGAGATTTTAGGATACATTGCTGTTATATGACTCTGCCCTAGATCTTGAAACCTGTGATTTTGTCATGGAAAATTGATCCTTTTTTTTTTTTTTTTTTTTTTTTAATCCTAATGCTAGGAATGTGGTTGGGTGGTGCGTGGCAGAGACATTGACATTCTTATTCTTAGCTATTCAGATTGTGGTATTGGAACTCTCTGTACCAGCTCCCCCCACCTAACAGCAGCAAACACCCTCTGTGCTTGACTAGAAAGTAATGATGCCTGATGAAGAAGTTAGGTTATGAAATGGAGAATAGGAAATGTTACCTTGCTTATCCTGGTGTCCTTAAAAATCCTTTAACCACAGTTTTATAAGGAGAATGCTACAAGGATTCAGGATCTCAGCAGAGGGTATAGAAGTGAAATTTGTTGGTTATGTCCCAGCTTCTTTAGCTGTGGGTCACAACCCCATATGGGGTCATGTAACTGAATGTGTGGATTGTGAAAAATTTGACATCAGTAAAAGATTTCTTTTTTTTAATTTGGTTTTTCTTCAAGACAAGGTTTCTCTGTGTATCTCTGGCTGTCCTAGAACTCACTCTGTAGACCAGACTGGCCTCGAACTCACAGAGATCCACTTGCCTCTGCCTCCCTGAGTGCTGGGATTAAAGACCTGCGCCACCTCCACCTGGCTAGTAAAAGATTTCTTAATGCAGAGTGACCAAAAAGTAATTCAAAACTGAATGTGCATAATGAGTGTAGTGCTCACCCATGGTATGTTGCAAGACTTCATTGCTGCTTTGGTTCTGAACACAACATGCTCCCTTCACTTCATACTGCATATAGCTCACACCGTGCAAGGCCAGTGAATGCTGCCTGAAAAGCCTCAACTCAGATTCAAGGCTGTTATATGGTATAAATTGTAGTGTTTTTATTATACATGTAGAGTTTTCTGTGCCTATAGAAACATAATGGTTTAATTATAGAAAACAAAATTTTTTTTAATACTTTCCTACTATCATTTATTTTTTCAGCAGGTATCAAATTAATATGTCTTTAGATTACATTGTGTTAGAATGTTTGTGCTGATGATTTGAGTTTCATTTAAAAATATCAAATGAACTTTGCAGAATTAGGTTAGAATTTCCAGTAGTTTCTGAAATGGCTGTAAACATACTTCTATTGTATAGTGATGCAAAGTAGCATTCTCAGCATTGATGACTATAAAATCAAAGTATCACTTAACCCTGAAAAACATTGAAGATGCTCTGTGTCCTGCAGTGTCAAATATTCAGCCAAGATTTAATTCTTAAAAGTAAATAGGCACCAGGTGGTGGTGGTGCACACCTTTAATTCCAGCGCTGGGGAGGCGCAGGAGCAGGTGGATTCCTGTGAGTTCGAGGACAGCCTGGTCTACAGAGTGAGACAAACAAAACAAATAAACAAAAAATGCATTCTATCTCTTTGTGTTCTAATTTGCTTTTGTTCTTAGTAAATGGTAAACTTATACCAAAGATTTTGTCTATTTTGCTTTTGTTATTGTTGTTTTGAAGACAGGGTTTCTCTGTGTTGCCCTACGTGTCCTGGAACTTGCTCTGTAGATCAGGCTGGTCTCAAACTCAGAAGTCACCCCCTGCATCTGCCCCCTGAGTGCTGGGATTAAAGGCATGCACCACCATGGATGGGCCAAAGAATTGTTAAGAGAAATTTCTTTATGACTTCCTGGTAAATACCTGTTTTATATGCCTGTATAACTGGGATCATGAAAACTTGGGAAAAGGGAAGAGGTAGTTCTGAGTTAGGTTATCTTGGCTTGTAGTACTGTTCTTTGAGCACTGGGGAATTCTCACACGTGGTGTGATTTATTTCCTCATTACCAACCCCAACAGGGACAGGAGTCTTCCCAGATGGCATGGGGCAGCTGATCCACATGAGCTGTAAGGCCCAGTCAGAACCCCTGTGCTTTCTTTTTACTTGCATGATCAAGAAAGAAGTTAACTCATGAGAGGTTCTGCTTATTTTACCTACATTTTTGTCTTGGAATTCTTACTACCTTTCTGGGTGTTTTTTTTTTTTTTTTTTTTCATCTTTTTGATATTCAGACACCTACATCCTTGGCCCAACTCCTCTCAGACAGGTTGTCCTGGCTAGTTTTGTGCCAACTTGACACAAGCCAAAGTCTTCTGAGAGGAAGGAGCCCCAATTGAGGAAAATGCCTCCATTCAATATGGCTTTCGTCAGGCAAGCCTGTTAGGCATTTTCTTTGTTATTTTGTCTTTTTTTTTTTTTTCTTCAGAGCTGAGGACCGAACCCAGGGCCTTGCACTTGCTAGGCAAGTGCTCTACCACTGAGCTAAATCCCCAACTCCCATTTTCTTATTTAGAGATTAATGGGAATTGGGAGAGCTGGGGGCAGACCACTGTGGGTGTTGCCACTCCTGGGCTGGTGGTCCTGGGTTCTAGAAGAAAGCAGGCTGAGCAAGCCGTGAGGAGCAAGCCAGTAAGCAGCTCCCCTCTGTGGCTTCTGCATCAGGTCTACTCCGGGTTCCTGCCTTGGCTTCCTCCCGTGGACTGTAATTCAGGATTTGTGAACCAAATAGACCCTTTCTTCCCCAAGTTGCTTTTGGTCATGGTGTTTCATCACAGCAATAGTAACCCAAACTAGACAGAATTAGCACCAGAAATGGAGTACTGTTGTGACAGAGCTGACCATGTTGATGGGGGAGGGACTTTGGAGCCTTGGGCTAGAAAGCCATTGAGTATTGAGAGCTCAGTGGGCTGTTTTGGAACTTGGAAGATAATACCGAGAACAGTGCAGATGATGGTGGCCTGGCTTGTAAAGTTCAGAGAGAAGCTTAAAGACTATCAGGGTCATTTGATGTTTTGAATTAATAGTCTGTGGTTCTGGTCAGCTAGGGATGAAGAATCAGCCATGATTAACAAGAGCTTAGCATCACTGAAGTGAATGAAACCTTGTTCTACTGGGCAATACTGAACTTCTGGCAGTACACTTGGTCATACTTCTTTTGGAAGAAGAAATGGCTAGATGTGTGATTGCCCACTGATTTGTGGATTGCTGGATGGTCAGGGCCTTGGAAAGGACATGATTGGAAAATTGTTAAGGAAGATACCTGGGAAAGAAGTATGTGGATAGAACTCTCCAAAAGGGCAAAGGGTATAAAGATTGTCCTGTCCCATGTAAATGCTCATCAAACAGTGACTTCAACGGAGGAGTTAATAACCCAGCAGATAGGATGGTCTAGTCTGGGGACAGTCAGCCTCTTCCCCCAGCCATTCCTGTCATTACTCGGTAGGCCCATGAGCAGAGTGGCCCTGTGGCAGAGATGGAGGTTATACATGGGCTCAATAACAAGAACTTCCATTCACCAAGGCTGACCTGGCTACAACTGCTGCTGAATGCCACATCTGCCAACAATAGAAACCAAAATTAAGCCCCAGTATGGCACCATTCCCTGGGGTAAACAGCCTGCACCTTGGTAGCTGGTTAGTACATTGAAATATTCTCTTCATAGAAAGGGCAATGCGTAGTCCTTAGTGGAGTAGATATTAATTCTGCTTATGGATTTGTCTTTCCTGCATGTGATGCTTCTGTCAAAACTACCATCCATGGACTTAGAGAATGCCTTACCCACAGCCTTGGTATTCCACACTGTATTTGGTATTCTAACCCAGGAACTTCAGTCACAGCAAGAGAAGTATGGCAGTGGGCCCATACTCATGGAATCCATTCATTTTACCATGTTCTCCACCATCCTGAGGCAGCTGGGCTGATAGAACAATGGAATGGTCTCTTGAAGACACAGAGCACCAATTAGGTGTCAGCATGGTACAGTTTGTCCCATAGCTAGGATTCATAGATCAAGGAATCAAGGGGTGAAACAGGATGGTTCCACTCACTGTCACCCCTAGTGATGCTCCCTGTTCCCACCACCTTAACTTCTGCTGGTCTAGAAGTTCTGGTTCCAGAGGAGGGGAGCACTCCTACCAGGGCATGGATCACTCACTGGAGCAGGAGGAAGGTAGGTTATGCCACTAGGCATGTATGCTATCATTTCAAGCCTGCAATATCCATGTGCTCCTTCCTCTTTGCACCACCTTTCATCTCTGGAACTGGTTAGGACCAAGGTTTATACGTCAGCCCTTAGCCACTTGATAGAGTGTGGGCATGCATCTCTGCCATCTTGCATCTCTGCCAGCTTGCATCCCTGGGGGAGAGATTTGGTAGGGCAGTTTGCTCAGACATCATATCTGGGCATGCAGATACAAGGATGAAGAGTCACCAGCACTGGCTTCCTGAGGCCAGGAGAATTGTAGGCCAGGTTGTTCCCAGAAGGCTCCTAGGTCACGAGCGGCCCTCCCTCAACTGCCCAGCACACACACGGTAGAGTCAGACAGTACGTTCAGAACTGCTCGCCTCCCTTAGCTGTTCTGATGGCTCAGGAAGAAATGGTGGCTCCAGCTGGTTTGCTGCTCCTAAGAGGTGTGAGCGGTAAGATTGTCCCTGATGCTCAGCTGTGTCTAGCAGACTTGCCACACACATTCTGTTGTGTCATCATGTGTACATTTGTGCTTCTGAGTTGGGGGTTACCTATCTTGAATTGCTGCCAAGGTGTTGCTGGATTGCTCTGGAGAGTAAGCTGTTTTATAGTCTTGTGACCCCATAGGAGTCAACTTGTTCCCAACTTTGGTCCCTTTGCTCTCACATCCTGCTGCCGTCTTCTGTTTTGTTTTGTTTTGTTTGTTGTTTTGCTATTCTTTCCCAGCTTTCCCAGAGCCTTACTATGCTGATGGCTCCTACTGTCTACCACCTGACCTACTGTGGGGCGTGCAACAAAGTTACTTCAGGCCTGCTCTGGTCACTGCCTCAGCCTGTGGTCCTCGAGTGATGCTTCCCCAAGTACTCCACCTCAGTGGCCTTTAGAGCCCAGTGGTATATAGGTGGGTGCCATGTTGTTGAGAGCGCCCTAAATACTGTAGACTAGACACTAGGCTCTGGCTATGAGAAGAGTTAGTGAGCTTGGGAATAGGACCCTTCAATCACTTGTTACCATTGCCCATCACCCAATCTGTCAGGGACCTCCTGCTGAATCCATTCTTTTCTAACTCATCCCCCACTCACCTGTGGGCAGAAAGCCTCTCTCTTCTCCGTGTGTGCTTTTCCATCTCAGCTTCACCTCAGCTGTGGAGCCTTTCTAGGCCACATCAGCCCTGCTTACATTTACTTCCTCTTTAACATTTAAAAAGAAAATTCTAAGCGATGCACGATGGTGTATACCTGCAAACCCAGCAATTGGGATACCAGGGAAAGAGGATGGAGAGTTTGAGACTAGCCTGAGTCACATAGTGAGATTTTGTCTTTAACAAAATTGCTTTATTCTGTTATCTGTCACTTTAAGAAAGTGACCAAGATCTTCCCAGAAAGCTGAGGGGACAAATACAATCATCTCTGTCTTTTCAGAGACAGCGCCCTACTTTTCTGCCTACAGAATATCATATACTTTTAAATGTTATGTTATTTTACAAGCAATGTGTCCCCATTTGGGCTATGCTTGGGCAGTTCCTTGGCTTTCTGGGATGTGTGTCCCTGGAAAGCCTCAGACAGGAGCTGTATACAGCCATCACATCCATATGCTGCATACTGCTACCATAGGGTCTCAAGCTATTCTGCCTTAAGATTTTACAGAGAGTTCATCTAAAGAAAATAATTATTTCAGCTGGGCATAGCACACATATTTAATCCCAGCACTTGGGAAGCAGAGGCAATCATATCTGAGTTTGAGGCCAGCCTGGTCTAATAGCAAGCCCCAGGACAGCTGACTTAGAGACCCTGTCTCATAAAGGAAAAAAAAAAAACCCAAACAACAAAAACTAAAGAATTGTTTCTATTTGCAAGTAATGTATATTCACTGTAGAAACCTAGAAGCTCTCATGGCCACACCCACAGGTGGCTGCTAAAGTGAACAGCCATCCACACTTCTGAGGAGCCTTCTAAAGCCCCAAAGTGAGCCTACACTAATGGACTCCATACCTGTGTAAGAGGGAACATGAAAGAGCTTGCTTCCTCTTTCCTCACGTGGGGCTAGAAGACTTCAGTCTTTGTACCGGGAAGGAGTTTTCATTATTCAGTATGTCTGCTGCAACCTTGGCTTTAGACTTTCAGCCTCCAGAACCAAGAGGCACATGTTAGATAAGTTATATGGCTGTGATGTATTCGTTATAACAACCTGAGCTATGCCATCTTTAACTCAGTTTTCAAAAGATAAATAACCTAGCTTCCACTCTTATCCAAGGTTGCACAGCTAATGTGCCAAAATACAAGAATTCTCATCCAAGTAACTTTCTCTTGTGACCCCTTCCCTTTCAAGATCTCTTCTGTCACACCCTGTGCTCTGATCTTACAGTGGCAATTGCTTCAGTTATTTTTGTGTCACTATCTGAATATCGTGTTTGTGTGTGAGTATCTGAATACTTGCTGTGTATACTTCAAAGCAAAGGGCTTGTTCAAGGTTGGCTGTTTCAAGGAGGTTCCTACCTTGGAGTAAACTGATTATACCTGGTTGAAATTTGGAACATGCCCTATGTCTGGAGGCTGGTGTGTGGGTATGTATGGCTTATATATGCTGTTTCCTGCCCTGTCCCCTCGGCATCACCAAGCTGTCCTTGGCTGTGTTTAGACTTTGCTTCCTTGGTCTCCTAGCCTCATCAGGTTTCAAGCCCTGGGTTTTGCACTTTGCCTTCAGCATGTGTTACTCAAGGACTCTCCTGGAATTGGACCGACTTCTGGCCTGTGCTGCAGGCGTCTTTATCCCCGGCCTTGACTGACTGCAGGCCAGTCCTTGGGTTTGGATTTAGTTTTCTTACTTTTACTGAAAGAAGCCCCCCCCCTTTAACGTTTATTAAAATACTGACTTTATTTCACATGTGTATTTTTGTCTCCTCACCACTTACATGTCTGAGCACCACTATGACTATGTCCTTTCATTATATTCCATACATACTTAAAACCAACTGTGGAAATTTGAATGAGAATGGACCCCCATAAGCTCATATAGTTAAACACGAACTGTTTGGGGAGGATTTGTTGGAGGGTGCATCACTGAGGGCAGGTTTTGAGGGTTTAAGAGACTCTTGCTATTCCAAGACTCCCTCTCTCTGCCTGTGTGTGTGTGTGTGTGTGTGTGTGTGTGTGTGTGTGTGTGTGTGTATGTGTGTGCAAGCAAATACTCATACACAAAAAAATAAATGAGTCTTAGAATAAATTTAAAGAATTTTATTTTCCTCTTTGTTGTGCCGCATACACTCTTTTCATTGGAGCTGATTTTCTGCTTTTTAGGAAGGTACTGATAGTTTAGGAATTTGATAGGAATATTTGGTCACTCTTACTTTGTCTGTGTGGTTTGAATTGGGTCTCCATGCTGCAGCGAGTGGTGGACATGAGCAGGGTCCCAGCACGGTGAGGTCACAGAGTACACTGAAGGGCAGGTTCTGTTTCCGTGTACCAGTTTCACGTGGACTCACAAGTCACAAGTTGTGCAAGCAGTCTGACTCAGAGCTTGTAGGGATGCCACAGGGCTTTGCTTTTTCTGCCTCACACATGGGGCCCACTTTTCAGGCTAAAAATGTTAAGGATGCCCAGTGCAAGAGCATTCTCTAGCGTCTGCCTACTTAGTTATTCATGATCTAGTCGGGAGACAGACACTACACCACACTAGGACCTTAACCTGGGATGTTTACCAGGAAGAGTCATTAACTAGTTACAGCAGCATAACTGAAAGGCTGGGGTGGCGGTGCCGAAGACTGCAGGAAGAGGAGCTGTGCAGAGCGGAGGGAAGGAGACTCAGTGGAAGACAAGCTTGCAAAGGCCTCCTTCCCCAAAGCTCAGGTTCAGACCCCTGGATAATGGCAGCGTTCAGTGATGCCAGTGGAACAGGTTGGCTGGCATGAGCTGGAGTGCTGGTAAAGTTCCTGGGACAGTGGAGTCACTGGCCATCCTGCACACGGCTGGCAAGAACTCCTGAAGTCTGAAAGAGGAGAGAAATTCTCCCACATATTCTCCTCAGTGCCCTGCTCCAACCCCACAAAGCATGGCTGAGGAACAGGGATTTGGGGTAGAGAGACAATAAAATAATTGTCTCACTGATATTAACAGGTTTCCATTGGAATCTCAGGCTGCACTGTTTCCTTGAGTAGTTTAAGGTAACTGTTGTCTAACATCAAGAATATTGGTGGGTCTGCCGACAGGTGAACTTGTGTTTCCTCATGTGCCTGATGGAGAGTGATTTGTGTCTCTGGATCCCCTTCCACTTCGATTGTTTGCTTGGTTGGTTGGTTTTGTCACACTGAGTCTCCCTATTTAACCCAGGCTGGCCCGGAACTTCTGAGTCCTCCTGTCCTAGTCTCCTGAGTGCTGAGATTACAGGTGTGCACCACCACCCCTGTCTTCAGCTGGTCTCTTGTCTCAAGAGTGTAGACTGCATGGAGTCAGCATCGGTCCCTCACTGTCACAGTCAGAAGCACCCATTAACACCATCCAGGGATATATGAGGATGCAAGGTAGGCTGAAGATGGCTGTTCGCAATGTTGACAAGCTTTCAGTGAATCTAGAATGAATAAAGCTACAGTTGCCTGTAAGCTCTCGAGATTATTTTAATTGTGCCATGTAATACATTATAAAAGGCAGTTTGACGCCAGGCAGCGGTGGCGCACACACCCAGCACTCGGGAGGCAGAGGCAGGCGGATTCTGAGTTCCAGGCCAGCCTGGTCTACAGAGCAAGATCCAGGACAGGCACCAAAACTACACAGAGAAACCCTGTCTCGAAAAACCAAAAAAAGAAAGAAAAAAGAGGGGCTGGAGAGATGGCTCAGTGGTTAAGAGCACTGGCTGTTCTTCCAGATGCCCCGGGTTCAGTTCCCAGCACCCACATGGCAGTTCACAACTGTCTGTAACTCCAGTTCCAGGGGATCTGACACTTTCACACCAATGCACATAAAATGAATTATATATAAAAAAGGGGGTTGGGGATTTAGCTCAGTGGTGGAGTGCTTGCCTAGCAAGTGCAAGGCCCTGGGTTCAGTCCTCAGCTCTGGAAAAAAAAAAAAAAGAAAGAAAGAAAGAAAGAAAGAAAGAAAGAAAGAAAGAAAGAAAGAAAGAAAGAAAGAAAGAAAGAAAGAAAGAAAGAAAAAAGGCGGGGAGCAATTTGAGGATGACCAAATATGAGACAAGAAACAAATATTAAGTAATGAAGCTAATAGTATAGATACAGATTTTGTCACAGGGCAGCTTGGCTTGAACTGTAAATGGGTGCATGAGGCAAACAGGCTAGAGGACAAAATCAAGCTGTTTGCAGAAGAATTTTCCCACAGATCTGAGACAAAGGATAAAGAAGTACTTTGTTAGCTGAGCTTTTGTGCCCATTTCTATCTAGACAGAATCTTTAATGGCACTTTTGTAGATGTAGACTTTGAACAATATACTTTATGTCTAAGCTTGGAGAAGGGACTTACTTGAATACCATGACCAACTGAAGTGATGAAACACTGCACAAAATGTTTAGCTTTTTACCCTGTAGTTCTCATGTTGTATTCTGATCTGGATGGCAGTGTTGTCAAGTGGGATGCCAGTATGACAGCAGGTTTCTCTTCGATCCAAGTGTCTATGGACGGCATCGGTGTTTCTGTCCGTAGATGAACAGCCTCTTCACTCTATGTCATGGAGCATCTTGTTTCACCTCATTACTGCTTTGGGGGTAGCTATTACTGTCCAGCTGAACATGAATTTCTTCATGTTTAGGTACAGAAAGTAAACTTTTAATACAGAATATTTACGATGGTAAAAATATGGGGGCTGGAGAAATGGCTCTGTAGATGTAAAAGCACTTGCCATGCAAGCAAAACAACCCAAGTTCAGGTCTCCAGAGCCCGTGTCAAAGCCCTCACAGTGGTTCTAACACTGTGCAATCCTCGAACTCCTACAGCGAGGTGTTAGACAGAGACAGGAGAATCCACTGGAAGCTCCTGAGCAACTAGCCTGACTGTGAATCATGGCAGCAGACAGCAGGAGAGGCCTGCCTCAGGCAAGGTGCGAGGCAAGGACTGACTCCTATAAAGTTTCTCTCTCACTTCTGCAGGTGCGCCATGGCATGTGTGAGCCATGGCATGTGTGAGCCATGGCATGCATGCACCTGCAGTCACACATGTTGTACACACACAGAATGGACACGTGACAGATGTGTATAACACTAGGCACAGAGCTTATTATGACATTTAGTGAACTATTGGTCAGGTCATGAGGAACCTGTAAAAATTAAGGAGCCTGAGCCTATAAAAACTTATTTGGAAAGTAATGTTGAAAAATATTCTCAAAGTTTTGTATCTTTAAAATATATCAAGGCAGGCTAGAGAGATGGTTTGGTGGTTAAAAACACTTGGTTGCTCTTGCTGGGGACCTGAGTTTGGGTCCCAGCACCCACATGGTGGATAGCAGTCATGCTGTGGGGGTTTGAAAGGGAGTGGCACTTTTGGGAGGTGTGGCCTTGTTGGAGGAAGTGTGTCACTGTGGGGGCGGGTTTTGAGATCTCCTTTTCTCAGGCTTCCCTCAGTGTGACAGTCAGTCAGCTTCCTGTTGCCTGCAAGATGTAGGACTCTCAGCTCTAGCACCACATCTGCCTGATCACTGCATCGTGATGATAACGGACTGACCCTCTGAAACTGTAAGCCGCCACCTCAATGAAATGTTTTCTTTATAAGAGTTGCCATGGTCATGGTGTCTCTTTACAGCAATAGAAACCCTAACTAAGACACACTCCAGTTCAAGGGATCAAAGACATTCTTTCGACTTCCATGGGTACCAGGCACACACATGTTGCATATACATGCATAAAAAAAAACAAACACATAAAATAAAAAATTCTAAAAAATTAAAACAAAATACATTATGATAAAGATAAAAATTCTTCATGTTTTATATTTTTTTCCCTAATGCTGCAGATCTAATCCAGGGCCTTGCACATAGTAGGCAAGCATTCTCCCACTGAGCCACATCTCCAGCACCTATTCTGCCTACATATAGGCAGGAGGAAGAAATTATTAGATGCCATTTTGAGTAAGTTCATCTATTATATAATCAAGGGATCATCTCAATCCCATCTGTTGACTTGTCCTCTCAGCAGACCCTCACTGAAAAGATAGTTACGAACTTGAGGACTTTTCCTATGTGAACATCCTAGGAAGGGTATGCATCCTTGGTGTGTGTGCTGGTCGATGCTTTCTGGTGGTGCCCCATGCTGTTTTCTGTGTTAAGTTAGTATATATCAGTTTTTGGCTTGGATACCTGTCCCCAGCATGGTGCAGAGCCTGTTTTCTGTTATTTCATTAAATGTCCACAAAACCCTTTCAGGCCATCTTAGTTGGGCTTCTGTCATGGAGATAAACTGCCATGACTGAAACTAACGGGGAAGAGAGGGTTTATTTCTCTTATTTGCCCATATCACAGTTCATTATTGAAGGAAGTCAGGGCAGACCTCAAGTAGGAACCTGCTAGCAGAAATTGAAGCAAGACCATGGAGGGACACTACTTACTGGCTTGCTCCCCATGGCTTGCTCAGCCTGCTTTCTTATATAACTTGTCACCTATCCACGGTTGGCACTGTGCACACTTGGATGAGCCCACCCACATCAGTCATTAATGATTAGTCAAGAAAATGCCCTAAGACTTGCCCACAGACCTTCCCAAATGGCTCTAGCTTGTCACGTTGACAAAAAACTAACGAACACCAGGATAAGAATAGCATTTCATCTTCAAATGAAGAAAACCAAAGCTTAAAATAACCACTCAATAGAAACCAGGAATCTAGCCTCAAAGCCTGTCTCATGAGTAGACAGTAAAACTTGCCCTTGCTTTTAACCACAGGGGCCAGACGATGTCTGGGGAACACCCTGTGATCAGAGGCTCTCAGGAAGGACAGCTGCTGGTACAGTTTGGAGATGCCTGGCAGCACACCCATGAATCAAAGGACTAGAGAGAGGTTCTACCTGATTGTGTTTCTCATTGTCCTTAGCATCTGTTTCTGTTCAGATACAGAGTCTCTCCCAAAAAAGGCTCACTTGTTGAAGGCTTGGTCCTCAGGTGATGGTAATAGAGAAAGGTGATTTGATTATGAGAGTGCCTTCTTTCTCAATGGACTGATCCATTGATTAGTTCCTAACTGTTTGTATTATTTGGAAATGAAACCGAGATGTAGGAAGTTGGGTGACCAGCGGCATGTCTTTGAAGGGTATGTCTTGTTCCTTTGCCTTCCTTTCTCATTTTCTCTGCCTCCTGTGAGCCGCTTTGTTCTACCACATGCTCTCTGTCAGATGCCCTGCCTCACCATGCACAGGCCCAGAAACAAGGGTGCCAAGGGACCATCTTGGAAACCCTTGAACGTCTGAGTGCATAGTAAATCACATTACCTTTTCCTCTAACATTGTATTCTCGAGAGACTTCCATTTCAGTATGCAGATGGCAGCCTCTCTCTCTCTCTCTCTCTCTCTCTCTCTCTCTCTCTCTCTCTCTCTCTCTCTCTCTCTCTCTCTCTCTCTTTACTGTGCTCAGCATTTCCTGGTCTGAATGTTCAAATGTCAAGCAGTCCTATACTGTAGTCGGACTTTCCTTTGGGCAGCCAGCTCACAAATAAAGACATGGAGACTTACTATTAATCATGAAAGCTTGGCCTTTGCTTAGGCTTTTTCCCAACTAGCTTTATAACTTGAATTAACCTGTTTTTATTAATCTACATTTTGCCACATGGCTCGGTTACCTCTTCTCTGTACCATATGTCCGACTTCTTCAGTGTCTTGCTGATGTCCCTCATGTGCCTAGATTTGTCCTAAATTCTCTCTCTGCCTGGAAGTCCTGCCTATTTTCTCCTGCCTAACTATTGGTCATTCAGCTCTTTATTAAACCAATCACAACAACACATCTTCACACAGTGACTTTACTGACCGATTTATGTTTAAAGTTAGTATTAGCAGTATTATTATAACAAGTACTGTTTTCATGCATGGTTTTGCACTTGTAAAGAACCTCTAAGAAGTGGGAATTTTAAGATAATGGTACAGATGCTTGCATTTGTTGGGTAGTACCACCCTGGCCCCAGTTGGTATTTGCTCCCAGCAGCATCCCATGAGCATGCCTGTTCTCCACATTCTCCAACACGGTGTACTTTGCAGAGAGAGATGATGGTAAGTGTAATTTTCATTTGTGTATCTCTAATTCTGAGCTCATTAAGCCCTCTCTCACTTCCTTCTGTCTTTTTCCTCTCCTCCTCTTCTTCCTCTCTTCCTCCATCTCCTCCCTCCTTCTCATCTTCCTTTCCTTTTCTTTTCATGGCACAAAGGATCAAACCCAGGGACTTGTACATGCTAGAAAGTACCATCCCCTGAGTTATCCTCCAGCTGTGGTGATCATCTTGTCTTTGCCCCTCATGTGCCAGTTTTAAAAGTGTGTACTGGGCTTTGGATATACTATACTGGGCCTTGCTTCTAGAAGTCTTATGGTTTTAAGTCAGATATGTTAAAGTCTTTATTTTGAATTGACATCTATATATGGTATTAGGTAAGGGTCCAATTTCTTTCTTTAGTATGTGGTTATTCAGTTTTCCCAGTCACATTTATTAAAGAGTTTATTGTTTTCTATTCTGTCTCCTTGAAAAAAAAAAACTAGTTGACTTAATTGCTTCTGTTTATTCTGAACTCACTATACTTCATTGGTTTTGTGTATAGCTAATTCCAGTACCATATTGTTTTGATTGATGTGGCTTTATAATGTCATTTGAAATCAGGAAGTATGATGTGCCCAACTTTGTTTTTATTTTCAAGATTGTTTTGGGTAATATGAGACCTTTTGTGGTTAGACACAAATTTTAGACATTTTTCTATTTATATAAAAAATGCCATTAGAATCTTTATAGGAATTGAGTTCAGTCTGTAAGTCCCACTTATATGCTGTCTACAAACAACATGCCATTTCGATTCAGAGATGCTTATAGGCTGAAATGGTATGCCATGAAAATGTTAACTAGAAGAAAAGAGGCTGTACTTAACCAGACAAAGTAAACTGTCTGTACAAACAAGAAAGTCACTATATAATGATGGATGGGTCAATTCAGCCTGAAAGTGTAATGAAATATACATGTACCCAGCATCAGAGCACCTACCCCTAAAGCAAAACAATGGCATATGAAGGGAGGAAGCTGAGAACAGGACAGTTGTTGGAGACTTTGGTACCTTACTGAGATAATAGAAAATCCATCAAGAAGCTGCAGACATGAACAGTATTAGAGACTCAGTGAGACTGTTCCAAGATAGCTCACTTTTTTTTTGTTGAAAATGTAATTGTTTCTTCTAATCTGTCCTCAAATTATAGTCAATTGTGTAAGTAAAGGCTATTGACTTTTGTGTAATAGTTTTCCCCTGGTCACATGACTGGATTTGACTTCTTTTATAATAGTTTTCAGTTGCTATCCTTGGATATTTAAAATAATATAATTTTGCAATTTAGGATAGTTTGCTTTTTTCCCTCTAGGTTTTTACCTCTCCCCCACTCCCCACCCTCATCCCTGCCCCATCTCTGGTTTGGTTTAGTTTGATTTGGTTTTTTCAAGACAGAGTTTCTCTGTGTAACAGCCTGGCTGTCCTGGAACTCACTTTGTAGACCAAGCTGGCGTCAAACTCAGAGATCTGAGTACTGGAACTAAAGGCGTGCACCACCACCACCACCACCACCACCACCACCACCACCACCACCACCACCACCACCACCACCACACTTCTTTTTTCTCTTTTACTATAAGTGTTAAAACAACAGCATGGAATTTTGGAAGTCAATCTTAAGATGATAAAGAATAACTTCTGGAGCTGGGTGGTGGTGGTGCACGCCTTTAATCCTAGCACTTGGGAGGCAGAGGCAGGCAGATCTCTGTGAGTTCGAGGCCAGCCTGGGCTACAGAGTGAGTTCCAGGACAGCCAGGGCTACACAGAGAGAAACTGTCTCCTGGAAAGACAAAACAAAAAGAATAACTTCTGATGCTGAGCATGATAGCTTATGCCCTTAGTTCTAGCACTGTAGATGTAGAAACAAGAGGATCAGGATCTCAAGGCCAGCCAGCCTTGTCTACATAATGAGCACAAGGCTAGCCTGTGCTACATGTGATCTTGTCTAAAAAAGAATTGGGGGCTAGACAGATGGCTCAGCAGTTAAGAACTCTTGCTGAGGACATTGGTTTGGTTTCCAACGTCACATAGTCACCTGCAACCCCAGTTACACGGGATCTGATGCCCTCTTCTGCCCTCCAGAGGCTCCAGGCACACCTGTGGTGCACATATATATGTATAGGCCCAAAACTCATGCACATTCAGTGAAAACTGTTCTCAAAAACAAACTCACATTTGGTGGCCCGCTGTCCCACATCTGTCTTCCTAGCACTGAGTGGCAGCAGCAAAAAGACCACTGCAAGCTCAAGGCCAGCCTGGTCTACTTAATGAGATCCAGGCTAGCCATGTAAGTTATGTAGTGAGACCCTGCCCCACCCTATCCATGAAAAATCCCTACAATTACATCAGGCTAGGGATTTGGCTAGTGATAGAGTACCTGCCTGCTGTGCTCAATGTCTTGCTTTCTTACCACCTGCGCCACTGGTGATAAGAATTGTCTCAAGTTGGAGACTGCTCTTGCAGAGGGCCCAGGCTCCGTTCACAGCTCCCCCATGGCTGCTTACAACCACCCTTAACTCCAGTTCCAGGGGATTTGGTGCCCTCCTCTGACCTCTGCAGGCACCACACACTCATGCAGCAAGCATCAAGTAAACAAAGTAAGGATAATAAATAAATATTTAAAAAATAATTATATCATCTGTGATTGGTATGTAAAATGAATAAAAAATTTCTTGAGCTGGGCGGCAGTGGAGCACGCCTTTAATCCCAGCACTCAGGAGGCAGAGGCAGGTGGATCTCTGTGAGTTCAAGGCCAGCCTGGTCTACAGAGCGAGTTCCAGGAAAGGTGCAAAGCTACACAGAGAAACCCTGTCTCAAAAAAACAAAACACAAACAAAAAAGAGTTCGGTGTGCTCTTTTCATCATCTTTTACTTATTTGGGTTTTATGGGTTTCTTTGTTTGTTTGCATGTTTGGTTTTGAGCCCAGCTTACCTGGGAACTCATCCTGTGTGTCGGGCTAGCCTCAGACTCAATAGCAGTTCTCCTGGCTCAGCCTCCCCAGGTACTAAGATTACAGCCATGAGCTTGCTACAGTTACTCATTTGGCCAATCCTCTACTGAGTGTTTCCCTGTGTAATTAGCTTTGTGCAGTTTATGAGACGGTCTATATGGAAAAGCTCCAGAGGTGGCCTTGTTGGGACAGATAAATACATATTAAACCTTGAAAATTATTTTCAAATTTCCTCCCCAATGGTTGCACATATGAATTTATAATATTAAAGATTTTTGTTGTTGTTTTGTTGGGGTTTTTTGTTGTTGTTGTTGTTGTTTGTTTTTGAGATAACAGTCTTACTGGGTAACCCTGGCTTGCTTGGAACTCACTATGTAAGCCAGACTGGCCCTCCGACTCAGAGAAGCCAGCCTGCCACCGTCTCCTGAGTGCTGGGATCACAGGTGTGCAGCATCATGCTCCCACACCCCGATTTCTTAAATAGGGTCAGCAAGGTAGCCTTGAGTCTGACAACCTAAGTTCAGTCCCCAGGAACCACAGAAGCCATGTAGAGGTGAAAGGAGAAATTCAGCTCCACAAAGTTGCCCTCTGACATCCACCTGCAGCACCATGGAAACATCTCTTCGCCTCAAAAAAACTTTTTTTATTTACAGTCTCATCACAAAGTGGAATTGCCTTACAGACCTTTCTCCTGATCCTCTAAGATAAATGAAATGTCACTGGTTTAATTTATCCTGGGACTAATTTATTAACCGCTAAGCTCTGTTTGTTTTTCTTCCTCAGCTTATGTGTGGTAGAAGATAAATTATATCAATTAGTATGATTCTAGATTATTTGTTTAGCATCTCTATTCAAAAGTTTTTCAACCAGGCAGTGGTGGTGTATGCCTTTAATCCCAGCACAGGGGAGGCAGAGAGGCAGGTGAGTCTCTGAGTTCAAGGCCAGCCAAGTCTACAAAGTGAGTTCCAACACAGTCAGGGCTACATAGCATGTGAATATTGTCAAATAGTAAATTACTCATTGGAATGCTACATAAATAGACTTTGGAATGCTACTTTTTATTGGTAAATTATATTGATAAATTATTTGATAAAATGTTAACTGAACCTAGAAATGGTTGCTGTAGTCTAGAATCAGAAAGAAATGACTAAACCACACTAAGAATGTAAGATAGAATTTTTGTTTGTATGTTTATTTTGCTATCGGTTTCTAAGCCCAAAATCTATTTATTTCTATGTGATAGTTTGTGAATCTTATACACAGAAAGGCAAAATGAAGCAAGAAATTCAAGAAAACGCTATGTGGAACATGTGACTTTATGCCAGTTTTCACAAACCTTTCTTGTTCTCCATACAGTCAGTGAGCTTTTTCTCACCTGTCTCCTTGCAGCCTAAGTGTGATGGACAGGTCTTACTGACACAAGTGTGGAAGCATTTGAACCTGATTGAATGTGACTACTTTGGTCTGGAGTTTAAGAACATCCAGTCCTACTGGGTATGTGCTTTTGATTTGCTTTTGGAAACTGGATCTGACTGTGTTGTAGAATAACCATGGTGTCCACGGTGTACAAAAAGCCTTTTAGGTCATACTATAACAATGTAAACAAGATGTTTGATAAGTGACACACATTCTTAGCAAAGCTATGATAGTAAAGTACTTGATTTCACCTGTGAGGAATATGCCTGCCTTTAAGCCTAGATGCATATCCTCCTTAAACTCCACCCACGAGCACCTGTGCCAAGAAAACCTTCTGAGTTGCCATGACAACCACCGATGCATCCTGCTAGATCTGAATTGTGTTGCAAGTTGATTTTGAGCAAAGTGACTAACTTTGCATCATTTTACTTATTAAACAAACTGTAAAAGTGTGGCATATTATTTTTTATAGATGTGACTATTTTAAAAACAAAAAACTCATCAGCCCTTTAGATCAGAAAGTGTGTCGTTGCTGTGCTCTGTTGTGTCTCGGCCCTGCAGCGGGGTGGTTCTCCTGGGTTTTCTGCTCCAGTGCACAGCGGACACCTTGCATATGGCAGCATCAGTTTGTGGCTTGCTCACAACTGGTTCTGTTTGAGAGCTGAGAGTTACCCAGATTAGTGTTATGGAGTTTTAGCACATTAGTGGTGCTCCAGCTCCTTGAAGCAGGCATTGCTGAGCTTCCTGTACAGCTTATTAAGATGTGATTATTGCGTAAGAGAACAACATGAAATATCCAGTCATAAAATCTTCTAATTAATTGTTTGTGTTCTGTAGTATACTTACTAAATGAGGAAATTATTGACTAGGTTCACTCTCTTCTGTTTAAAACCCTGTTTAGATCTGGCTTGAGCCCATGAAGCCCGTCGTTAGGCAAGTACGAAGTAAGTACCTTGTTCTGGAACGGTGCATTCTCGATGTGTTCACGGGCATTGTCACGGCTCTGGGTAGTGGTAAGAGTAGTCACAGTGGATAGACTTGAAGTCACTTTGCTGTTGGCTTTAAACTACAGTAAATAGGCATAAGGACACTAGATTTAACTCAAATCATCATAGGTAACTTGCCTTAAATTTGAAAGTCATAGGACTTATTGCTTGGTATCTTAATTGTGGGTCAGTATGTTAGGGGGAGAAAAGAAGTTTCTTTCTAAGTCATGAGGAGACATTGCAAGGCCTCTTTTAAGAAACTTCTGGAGGACTAGAGAAATGGTTCAGTGGTTAAGAGCACTTGCTGCCCTTGCAGGACCTGCGCCCACATGGAGACTTATAATCCCCTGTAACTCCAATGCAGGAGACCTGACGCCATTTTCTGGCCTCCAAGGACCAGGCAGGCATGTTGGGCACATACATATATGCAAGCGAACACTTAAAACAAACTTTAGTTCGGGGATTTTTTTATATTTTCTTGGTTTGGGTTTTGGATGTGGGGAGGGGAACAGGCTCTTTCCACATATTCCGGACTGCCCTTGCACCATGATCCTGCACATTAGCCTCCCCAGTGAGGGGATTACAAGCATGTGCTGTCATGGGCAGCATTGACTACACCTTTTTAGTAACTACATTAAGGAGAAAAGGATACATAGAAGTAACTTGTGCAGAGAAAAAAAGACTGTTTGTGTTGCCATAGCATTTTAGCCAACTTCCTCCTCTTTCCCTAAAAACTATACAGCTCTGGTGTTAAATTTCAGTGCCGCAGACATCAGATCTGCTGTGTCTGGTGCCTTTTGCAAAGTCAGATTGTTCTAGTTCAGTTAGTTAATGCCGGTGATGTTTTTTCTCTCTAATGTACATAAGAATTTAAAAACATGTTTTTATCACCACAATATTAATGGTATAAGCATCTTAATGTAATTTTATCCTAAAATATAATCAGGAGTGTATTTTGTTCTGTGTATCTTCTCATTTTTAAGACAAGGTCCCTTTGTAGCTCAGACTAGTCCTGAACCCATGACCCTCCTGCTTCAGCTTCCTAAGTGCTGGGGTGCACCACCATTTCTGGCCCATATTGTTATTGTTTAAATTCATTGTTAATACTGTTTTTAGAGCCAGGGTCTTACTCTGTAGCCCAGGCTAACCTCAGACTTATCATGTAACCGGGGATTGCTTCAAATGCACAGTAATCCTGTTGCCTCAGCCTCCCTGGTGCTAGGGTTACGGCTGTAAGCCACTACAGCTGGCCATAATTAAATTTTAGTTTTTGAGAAGGATCTCATGTAGTCCAAGCTGGCCTCAAAATTGCTATGTATCTAAGGATGGCCTTGAACCCCTGGTCTTTCTGCCTCTCTCTCTCCAGTGCTGGGATTATAGGATACACAGCACACCTGGTTTTTATGTGGTCTTGGGAATGGTAGACACATACTTTCCCAACTCACCTGTATCCTCTCTAGCTTTTTTTTTTGTTTCTTTTTGAGGTAGGTTGTAACGGTGGAACCCCAGATGGCCTACAACTCAATTTGTAGACCAGGCTTGTCTTGAACTCACAAAGATCCACAGCCTTCCAAATGCTGGTATTAAAGGTGTACACTACCATGCCTGGCATTAATTTTAAAGTTTTAATGTGTAATTTCCCACCTACTTTAGAATGTTCCCCAAGTAGTCTCTGCTTAAAACAAACTATTAAAATTTCTCAATATATGTGACTGGTAATTAAGGACTCATAAGTGAGTGCATAGGAAATGTTTTTGATATTTTATTATAGAAAAAAATAACTATGGAGATTAACCTTATCTGTGACATTTTATTTATTTATTTTTATAGGGCCAAAGAACGCAGTGCTTCGTCTGGCAGTAAAATTTTTCCCACCAGACCCTGGGCAGCTGCAGGAAGAGTACACAAGGTAACGAGCTCCCGCCGATCAGGGGCGTTTGTCATCCACCTGCCTGAGTGCTTAGGAGCGAATGAGGCCGTCTTTCTACTTAGTTGTTACTGAGTGTAGCCGAACTGTATTTTTACTACATCTTATTTATTTATTGTGAAAAATATTATGATATGCTATTTCAGTGCTATAATTTTATGAAAATATCCCTTGCATCCAGAGAGACTGAATTTTTGCTGAACCTCACAGCCAAGTTAATGATACACCTTGAAATCACATAAGCTTTATCTTTGTTTTAGTTAGGATTTTCACTGCTGTGGAAAAATACCATGACCCAAAGCAAAATCTTTTTCTTGGGGAGGAAAAAGTTTATTTCATCTTAAAACTCTCAGGTCACTCTGTATCACTGAGGGAAGTCAGGGTAGGAACTCATGGCAGGAACTGAAGCGGAGGAGGAATGCTGGTTACTGGCTTGCTTTCCATGCCTTGCTCAACCTGTTTTGCAGCCCCTCCCCCTTTGGGATGGTCTCACCTATTTAATCACTAATCAAGAAAATGCACCACAGACTTGCTCACAGACCGTTCTGGCGGAGGCATTTTCTCAGTTGAGGTTCCCTCTGCCCAGATGACTCCAGCCTGTGTGAAACGGACAAAAAGCCCACTTCATATGTCTTTTTCCTTCTGTGTTTAACCTGATCATACCAACCAGCCTCGCCTTGGATTGCCTATGCAATCAGCCTTTACAGCCTAAGCTAATGAATGGCTTCAATCTTAAATTATGTCCTCTTCCATGCCCCTCATCCAGATTGTGTGTGTGTGTGTGTGTGTGTGTGTGTGTGTGTGTGTGTGTGTGTGTGTGTGTATTGTGGTAACTATCTGCTGAAAGCAGCCAATAGGTCAGAAACAACCTTATAAAATAAATATTCACCATAAATATTGGAAAAGCATATGGATACTGTTTGTCTGAGTGAGTTGGGGTCAGTAAAATGATTCCCCTGTAGAACTCTGTTAAAGATTTCTGTAAAGGATCCCTCGTCCCTTTGCCATGCTGTTTATTGTGTAGTTCAATAAATTCAGAGCCAAGTTCTTTGTTAAGGGACAGACAGACCTAAGGGACTGTCAGACATTAGACAGCATTCAGGCAGGCACAAATATATCCGACAGACGACAGACTGCCCAGTAACCACCAGTGTGACAGATGGAGTATGCAAGGAGAATGGCGGAGAATTCAAATTTGGGCTTGTTCTTGGTCAGATAAAACAAAACGAAGTGTTGTTTTCATTCCTTAATGCAGCATCGACACATTTTGGTACCTCTGAAGTTATCTTTAGTGCTTTAAAACACACACACACACACACACACACAATTACAAACAAACAAAATGAATGAGAACAGGGTGGATGTCTCTGTGGGTAAAGGTGCTTGCTGCCAGCCTGCTGACCTGAACTCAGTCCCAGAACCTCATGGTGGACAGAGAGAAACAACATCCAAAAGTCATGCTCTCACTTCCACATGCATGTGTGTGGCACATTAGTATTCCCAAATAAATATTTTTAAGCTAAAAAATAAATGAGCTAGGAGACAAATAAATGCCAGTGAATGTAGTTAAAGAAGATCTTAGCTGCTGGTTCTTACACAGACACAAATATGAAGTAGAACTTAGAAGAAGGAGCTATGCTTTAAACTTGAAAATAAAAATTGAATGGAGTGCTAGAACAATCTCAAACCAGTATTTTCTGCGTGGCTTAGATTTATGGTTACGAATTAAATTAAATTTGTCAAATTAAAATTTGCCAAAATTCTGATCAAATAAATATTTATCAACAAAAACCTACTTAAGTGAGAGGTGTAGACCATGCAATAGTCCTCCTGAATAGCGGCATAGAAGGAGTCACGTAGGGGCATGAGGAAGTTTCCATTGCTCCTCTAATTGTAAGTTGCTCTTTTTACAGAAGTTGCTGGCAGAAAATGTAACAGTAGTACTCGAGGTGGGAAAGATTAGGAAATCTTCTCTGTGCTTTTTATGCTTATGTATATTGATTTTATAATGAAAAATAAAGTTACAACTTTAAATTAGGTTCAAGCCGGGCATGGTGACACACACTTTTAATTCCAGCAGAGTCAGGCAGATCCCTGAGTTTGAGGCCAGTGCCCTGGTCTACAGAGCAAATTACAGGACAGCCAGGGATACACAGAAAAACCATATATTGAAAAGCCAAAATAAAATAGACTCAAAACCCTGGGTCAGATGCAGATGAAAGAGAATAGGACACTATCATAGTGTCCCCAAAATGAGTAAGTCCTGACTGGGCCAGGATCATATGAGTTACAGTGAACCCCTCCTAAAGGCTCTGTAGATCATGGACCCTGCAGGAACTCATGGACTGTCAGGTGCAGAGAAAGGAGAGCAGCATCAGCTCAGCCTCTTACTCTTAGGTTGATGAGGAGACTGAATTGTAGCTAGCAAAGCAGTGCTACTGTAGGTGAACATAAAACACACCTTGGTAACTTACTGAACTCTGAGAAGCACCATGTGGGACCATTTTGAAAGGGAATCATTTCTAAATCATATTCTCCCGGATTAAAATAGTCTCTAATTTAGAATCCTGTGTCTGAGTGTTAGGTTCAGGTTGGTTTGGGGCAATCTGGTTTTTGTTTGTTTGTTTTGTTGTTGTTGAAAAGGTTCTTATGACTAAGGCTGACCTTTAACTCACTGAGCAGCTGAGGGTGACCCCGTTTCCACTTCCTGAGTTTAGGGGCTAGGCGTTGGCCACCACAGCCTGTTTCAGTGTTGCTGGGCATGGAGCCGGGGCTTCATGCATTTGGTGAGCACTCTACCAACACCCCAGCCCGGGAAGTCAGTTATGCCCCCTTATTTTCATTCAGAAGGCCTTTTCCCCCTTTAATTTATTAAAAAGTATATCTGTGGCAAAAAAGAAAATTTCAAATAAAGTTATG
This sequence comes from Peromyscus maniculatus bairdii, assembly GCF_049852395.1. Lineage (NCBI taxonomy): Eukaryota > Metazoa > Chordata > Mammalia > Rodentia > Cricetidae > Peromyscus > Peromyscus maniculatus. The sequence goes on from NC_134864.1 coordinate 11,779,389, forward strand.
TAAAATAAAAAACCAAAGTTCTTTGTCCTTGCCCACTCCCTACCCCCCAGGTAAGCTCTAACACTGGGCAGAGATCTTCCTAAGAGTTCTTTCAGTGAACACAGCTTAGAGCCTCAAGGAAATGATGTTACAAAGCACTATCAAATGGTACATGTGAACTGTACATTGAAACTTTCCCCCCATTTTTAGTGATCCATAGCCTTTTCACACTGTGTGTAGACTGGCACCTAATGTAGTCATTAGCAGCTTAGTGCATTTGGGGCTTAATCCCAGTTTTTCTGTTAAAATATCACAAAGAAATATCATTGTTGGCATGCATTTGTGAACTCTGGGAATGCTGCTGTGGAAAATCTGTTAGCATGGAACCGTCTGGTTCGAGAGCACACATCTTAAATTCTAGGAGTACAGGTGCTCCTTTCAGCCGCGTGTATGCTAAAATTGAAAGGATACAGAGATTAGCATGCCATCTACGTGAGAACAATATGCGGTTCAGAAGCATTCCATTTCGTTTATCAAAAAAGAGAGAATGTAGTAATTTTTTTTTGCATGTGTGTGCTTTGCCTGCACAAGTTTCTGTGTACCATATGCGTGTCTGGTGACCACCATGAAATTCTCTGGAACTGGAGTTACAGAACAATTGTGAGCCACCATGTGGATGCTGGGAATTGAACCCAGGTCTTCCAGAAGAGCAAAATGTGCTCTTAATTGCTGAGCCATGTCTCCATTCCCAAATCTAGTAAAATTTTAATAGTTTGTACCAAAGTGTAAATTTCTGTGAAAACAGGGAGTTCGGGTTATTCACCAAGTTTTGTAACTCCCAGAACAATACTTAGAAAGAACTACTTAGTCATACTTATTAAGGATTAAATTAAGATATAAATATTTTCTTTTCTTTTTTTACCTACCTACCTACTTACTTATTTATTTTGAGACAGGGTCTGACTATTATGTAGCTCTGGCTTTCCTGGAACTTACTATGTAGACTAGACTGACCTTGAACTCACAGAGATATACCTATCTCTGCCTCTGAAGTGCTGGGATTAAAAGTGTGTGCCACCATGATTGGCCTCAAAAATGCTTTCCAATTACCTTCTTTATTTCCCTTTTCACCAGTGGTGCTTTAAAGTACCTGTGTCTTAGATTCTCACTGAGACTGAGTATTATCAGTCTGCTTTAAAGCATCACAGCACATTTGAAGCTGTCTTAACTGTGTATTTCTGTTCTTCCGTCCAAAACTGTGATTGCAGTTTTGTCATAGGAATTTATGAACTTCCTTGTTGAAGGTATTCCCTCAGAGAGTGTGATTGTGTGGATTAGTGGTATGCCTGAAAAGGCCACTTTCTCTGTCCTGCTCTTGGACAGAGGTTCCTCTGTGTGCTGAGCACTTTGGGTGTGCTCTGACGTGCGACAGCCTGCTGAGCAGACTTGTCTTCTGACCTTTGGTGTCTGCTTGCTGTGTGAAAGGGCTTTTGTGACTCGGCCTGTGCTTGGGGGGCACTGCATTTCGTTCGGTGCTGCTCCCCAGAGCTGTGTGCTCTCTTAGAGAGGCGTGTCTGTGTTATGTTCGGAGGACTTTGGAGTTGACCTTCTCTTGCTTGAACACCTGTCTAGGTACCTGTTTGCCTTGCAACTCAAGAGAGACCTCCTGGAAGAACGCTTGACGTGCGCTGCCGCCACTGCAGCCCTGCTCGTATCCCACCTTCTGCAGTGTTAGTGTCCACGCCGCCGCCGCCGCCGTGGGAGGGGCCGGGACAGGGCGGTGGGAGGGGCCGGGACAGGGCGGTGGGAGGGGCCGGGACAGGGCGGTAGGAGGGGCCGGGACAGGGCGGTGGGAGGGGCCGGGACAGGCCAGTGGGAGGGGCCGCGACAGGGCGGTGGGAGGGGCCGGGACAGGCCAGTGGGAGGGGCCGGGACAGGCCGGCGGGAGGGGCCCTTGCTTGGCTGGTACTCGTGTGTAATTGACAAGTCTGGTTTTGGTTTGTTTTTAAATGGGCATTTCTATTTAGATGTATTCTTGATAAGATGAAAGCTAACTGCTGTAATGTACCACCCCTTGACAAATAGCTCTGCACATAGGCTCAAAGCCCAAACCTGCAGTTACATTCCTTCTTCGGAGTTGACTCCCCTTTGCTTTCCTCTCTCTTTCTCCTTCCCGGTGCTGGAAAAGAACAGCGAGCCTCACACCCGCTACGCAGACATTCCACCACTGAACCAGCACTCCGATGTTTTGTTACTGTTGTTTATATTTTTAAACAGCTTGGGCTGGCCTTAACTTGTGTACCCCAGACTGACCTCTGTCTCCGTGCCCCATCTACCTTTATCCAATTTAACAGCAGTACTTATTCAGTCCAGAGTCAGGCTGTAAATCAGATCCTCAGCACACCCAGAAGGGGCCTCCTGAGGGTGAGTCCCCGCTGTCTAAACATTAACACTGAAGGGAAGAGAACACATTCCTCTAGAGTCTTATGTGGAACACAAGGTGATGGAGAAGGGTACAAAAACTAACTTACTTCAGAAATAGACCATGAGGAGTGTAGCAAGAGATTCCGAGACACGGGTGCATATTTTATAGGAGTTATGAAGTCATAGGAAGGGAAGGACCCACATTGTTTCTAGACTAAGGTGAGGCTATGTTATGGTACACTTACTGTCTTCAGGCAAAACACATACATAAAATAAAAATAAATAAATATTTTTTAAAATTATTAAATTTAGGAGATTTTTGAAAATTTGAAAAGCCCTGAAGGAAAAAAAATGATTTAGCCTGCATTTTTCTAAAGCAAAATAATTGTCGTGGTTATAGTATTCATGAGACAATATATGTATAAACTGATTTTTAAAAATAGAAGCTGGGCAATGGTGGCCCACACGTTTAATCCCAGCACTTGGGTGGCAAAGGCAGATCTCTGACTTCAAGCCAGCCTGGTCTTCCGAGTTCCAGGACAGCCAGGGCTACCCAGAGAACCCCTGACTCGGCAAACAAACAAACAGTAAGCTAGGGCGAGAGAGAGACTCAAAGGTTAAGACCCCTTGCTGCCCTTGCAGAGGCCTCAGGTTCTGTTCTCAGCACCCACGTGGTGGCTCATAACCATCAGCAGCTCCCGCTCCAGGAGTACATGCTTTCTTCTGGCTTCCTCAAGCTCTGCATGCACATGGTACATGTACATACTACATTTCTATGCAGGCAAAACACTCATACACACACACACACAAAAAAAAAAAACACTCATGCACACAAACTTTTTAAAATCTTTTAAAACATAAAATAAAAATTGTCATTATACTCAGGGTTCACTATAAACTATCATCAGAATTTTTGGTCTTCAGGAGTTAGAGGGGAAAATCCCTATACCTTTCTATGTTTATCTTTGAACAACATATTTGGAAATATGCTGGAAATATTTGGAAAGGTAAAATATAAAATATTTGCTTTCATTGTCTCATCTCAGCGGAGATAGGGGATTATGATGAAGCCTTGGATCGAGAACACCTCAAAGCCAATGAGTACTTGCCCAACCAGGAGCAATCTCTGGAAAAGATACTAGACTTCCATCAGAGGCACACGTAAGTTGGTCAGGAGTGGGGGTGATGCAGTTAGAGCTAAAGGATGTTTAACCAGGGGCTTTTGTTAGGCTTCTGCAGAATTTGAACTGAAGTAACATTGGTTGTTCTCTGGTCTGAGAACATGCAGCAGCCCGTGTGGGTCTAACAAAGTAAGGGGAAAGTCCCACATTCAGGCACAGAGCAGGGGAGCCTTCCTTTGCTCCAGATGTGACTTCATGTGAGCACTGATTTCCTGAGGATGCTAAATAGGATGTTGGCCAGATTCACTTCTGTTTTCTAGTGATGTAACCTGAGCTGTGGACTGTATAGCATGTTAGGAGACCTTTATGTGGATAGATCAATTATTTTTTGTTGTTGTTGTTTTTCCCAAGGTAGGGTTTCTCTGTGTAACCCTAGATGTCTTGGAGCTTTCTCTGTAGATCAGGCTGGCCTCAGACTTACAGAGATGTGCCTGCCTCTGCCTTCCAAGTGCTGGCATTAAAGGCGTGCGCTGCCACCGCCGCCGCCGCCGCCACCACCACCACCACTCAGTAAATTCAGTTGTTTTGCGATGATAAGAAAGATACCAGTATCATTTAGGACATATCCTCCAGCTCACTGTTTAGTAGCTAGTATTGTTGGCATATAACTTCAAGTAAATTGTACAGCTAATCATTTAGTGAATGCAGATGAAACATTCTACCTTTTACAAGTAGATTAGAGTAAGAATATAGAAGACTATCGTAGAAGGAACCTATTTCCTTGGCCTCCTATATGGTGTGCTCGTTTTGTAGTTGGTAAATGCATAGAAGTGAGCCACATGCCCCTAAAAATAAAAACTTCCACGTTGATTTGTTAGCTGACTTTATCTGACTGTTTTCCTGACCTATAGAAGACAAGTGTTTGATATGTTAAAATGTCCTTCATTATAGGGGCCAGACACCTGCAGAATCGGATTTCCAGGTGCTGGAGATTGCAAGAAAGTTGGAAATGTATGGCATCAGATTTCACACGGCTTCTGATAGAGAAGGGACCAAGATTAATCTGGCAGTTTCTCACATGGGCGTCCTCGTGTTCCAGGTAGGTGGAAGGACGGGGAGGGGCCAGAGTGCTGGTGCACAGTGGCTTGGTACGGTTTGTGTTGCTGTATTTGTTGGTGGACTTTTGTTGTGATGAGTGAGTGCTGTGTGCAGAAGAGAAACTTAGCATATCATCTGATCCGACCCATCTCCTACCACGAAGAAGCTGCTTTCTGGTCCTTCTCTTGCTCAGGACAGCTGTGCTCACTACCCTGGAACTCACAATCCTGACTACCGCTGGGCTGACCACTGCCCAAGGATCTGTCTGTCATTCCTTCCAATGGTGAACCAGAGTCACCTTTAGGATCTGAAACTGGGACCAGGATCTTGTCTGGGGGTGGGGCGGAGGACATTCTGGGGTGAACTCTGCTGGGCCTCGGGAGTTTTTGATGACAGGGCCTGGAAGCAGAAGACCTGGTTTGTGTGGATGAAGATCAGTCGCAGCCACTGGCAGACAGTATACATTCCCTGTGCTACAGCAGTCTAGGGGTCTCCCTCCCATGGTGTGTGTCAGGTCAGAATCAAGGCACCTCCCTGAACATGTAGACTCAGGAGAAACCTGCAGTTAGGAGGTGACACAGTCCCTCCATGTGTCAGCTCCCGGGAACGCTGGCAGATTGACAGGCGGCTGGAGGCTTCTTTGAAAAGCCTGGCTGTCTAGCACCTGTCAGTGCTGGTGCCGGTACCTGCACCAGCAGCACTGGTGTGGAAGCTTCCCCGGGACGCTGAGTGTCAGGACAGCACAGAGAACCCCGTCTGTCCTTAACCTGGAGTCACCCTTTGGTGAGCTCCGTCCCTGCTTCTGCCACAGTGTCCTCTGAGATTAGTGACATACATCCTCACCCTCAGACCTTTATGTGCATGTCCTATGGATAAGGTGCTCTTTACATCATCACAGTGCATTTACCACTGACACCTTAATACAGTAATTCCAACCGTCCTCAAGGCAGGCTGGGCAACAAAGCAAGCCTAAAAAAAAAAAAAATTAGCCTGTAGCATGGTGGCTCATTGGGTAAGCTTGCTCGCTGCCAACCCTGGTGATGTGCGTTTAATCCTCGGAAGCGACATGGAGGAACGAACGGACTGCCTTCTACAACCTGTCCTCTGACCTCCACACATGTCCCATGGCTTGTATGCACCCATGCGTGCACACTCGAGCACATGCACGCACGCACACACACACACACACACACATACACACACACACACACACACCCTGTTCCACACAAATTGAACTGGTGGTTTTACTGGTCCTACAGAGGATAATTATAGTTACAGGCTTTCAGTTAAGAATGAGAGGGAGGCTCTACTGTAGATTCACTGCTGCTTCAGGCTGAGCCTTGTCAGTCTGCTGTTATTACAGAGGAAACATCAATCCCTAAAACAGATCAGAATGCTAGAAAAACAAAGGTAGAACAAGTTACACATTTAGAAATAGGATTAGGCCTGCAAAATGGCCCAGCTGATGAAGGCCCCTACTCCAAATCTGATGACCCTAGTAAAAAAATAAATAAATAAAATAATTTTTTTTTCGTTTTTCTTTTTTTTTTCTTTTTTTTTTTTTATTTTATTTTTTCCATCACAGGCAATTTATTTTGTTCTATTCATTCACAGTTAATACAGAAAATACTTGGAAACATTTCCATATAATGTTTGACACAGAAATCATCAAATAGAAGTATACAATGTTGACAGGAGGCAGTACATTTATAATTTATAACCCCAAATGTATTTATAAATTAGAAATGGAAAGATCTACAAATGAAATTATGAAGGTTCACCAAAGTCATTTAATCTGTCAGTTTCTCATTCATTTTTATGTCTTAATAATATTCTATTGTATGAATAAGCCACATTTTATTTCTCTCCAGTATTTGATAGCTATTTGAGTTGTTTTAACTTTTTTACTATTAGCAACACACTGCTGTAAACCTTCATGTACATGTTTCATAGGTGCACATTTTCAGTAGTTTGAGGTTATATTCCTAAGGGTAGAATTGTTGAGTAACAGAGTAACAATGTTTTGCATTTTGACCAACCACCAGACTGTTTTGCCAAAGTGGCACACCATTTTACAATCTCACCAAATCCTTGTTTTTAAGGCTCTGATTTTTGTACAAAAGCATTCAATCATTCTGTCAGACCAAACCAGGAAAAGTAAGCTATAGTTCAGAGCTGTTCTATTCCATTTACTATGCAAAGCCAATCTTGGCGTTTGCAACTCTCAGCCCTTTTGAGTATTCTTGCAGTGTTCACCTTTTCCTCCACCACTTTTTTCTTCTTCTTTTTTTTTCTGGTTTATTTCTATCTATTACAAATGTATAAAAAATCCTCCATCAACGCTGCTGATAGCAGCAGAACCTTGAGAAATATACTTTTGGTTTGCCTCAGAAAAGGAACACATATTGTACTGTAAAGTTTATAAAATTGGTGCAAAACATTGTAATAATGTTACAATACCAGTTTTAAGAGTTCAGTGACTAATGGGGAGCCGATGGGATACATGCAGAACTGTGAAAGCGATCTCACTTAGCCAGCTGTACACGTAGACTGTAAATCTACATTCAGATCATTTCTGAACTAAGACTATCATCTCAGTTTATAACCCTAGAATATACCTTTTTTCGTTTTTCAAGATAGGGTTTCTCTGTGTTACAGCTCTGGCTGTCCTGGAACTCAGTTAATAGACCAGGCTAGCCTCAAACTCACAGAGATCCACCTGCTTTTGCCTCCTGAGTGCTGGGATTAAAGGCATGCACTACCACCACCCAGCTAAAAGTTTTCTTTAAAAAAGAAACCAAGATCTGGGTGCCAGGTCTGCCCATTACTTTTTAGGGAGTCATTTCTAAGCCCTCTGAAAGCTACATACGTGTGCACTGGTCATGCACCTGTATTTATTTTTTGCGTCTGCCCATCTGTGGATGTGGAAACCAGAAGTTTTCTTTAACTACAGTGCAGTCTAGGGTCGTCTTCCTGCCTTTTCCTAGGAAGAAATCTGACACCCCTCTCTGCCAGCCTGGCCATCACCACGGCCTCTTCCAGACACTTCCCTTTGTTGGGGGGACTTCAAAATATGTGATGCTACCATTGGTTTTTAAAATTTGCAATGAAGCTGTATCTAAGAAATTTAAATCACCAGTGCAAAATAAATAATATATGTGATGTTGGCATTTGGATTCAGAGCTGTTCTAGGTGAAATGGTGATGTGCACTTGAACTGCTCTGCTGCTCATCAAGGATGTAGCTGAAGCGGATTCTGCTCTATGAGAAAAGTCATGTGCGCTTACATTGTAATAAAATGTACCGTGTGTATCTGTCTCTGATATTCCAGGGAACCACCAAAATCAACACTTTCAACTGGTCCAAGGTCCGGAAACTAAGCTTCAAGAGGAAAAGGTTTCTTATCAAACTCCACCCAGAGGTCCATGTGAGTATTATTTTAGAACTTTTAATATTGTTAGGCAGTTTAATCCTACAGAATATTAAGGGTTTTTTTAAGCATTTGATATAAAATCTCAGCACTCTGGAGGAAGAGGCAGGAAGATCAGAAATTCAGGGTCATCCCTGGCTACCTAGGGAATTAGAGGCTAGCCTGGTCTAGAGACCCTGTCTCCAAAAACCCTACTTTATAAATCATTTCAGGATCAGGTATTTGATAATTTAAAGTTGGGACTTGGGATCAGAGTCAAGATGGGGATGAGTGCCCCACATGCCCACATTGCCCCTTTAGGGAGCTTATCAGTTCCTACCCGAGGGTTTCCAGTTCAGTGTGAGCCTAGGAAGGCACACGCCGAGAGTAATCTGGACCTGTCAGCAATACACAGTGAGGACTTCTGCTCAGCAGTGTGCTTGCAGAGGACCTGGCTCCGTTCCCAGCACCTGCCTGGCAGCTCACTGCTGTCTCTAGCTCCAGTTTCAGGGAATCTCTTCTGACCTCCATAGGCAGCTCACGAGACACATGGTGCACATACACACACACAGACACATTCAATAAATAACCCCCAAAACTTGACCCCTGACTAGGTCTGATTGAAGAATCCTTGATTATCAAGAAATAATAAGAACTCCTTTTAATCCCAGTGCTCTGGAGGCTGGGGAGGAGAATTACAAAGTTTGAGACCAGCCTGGTTTATATAGCAAGATTCAGTCTAAACAAAAGAAAACAAAACACCCTCCCTTTTTTATCAGCGATTTCAATCAACAAGAGCTGACAAGCTAATAACCACCATTTCACCATCAGATGATTAGAAATAGAAAAAGTGTAATCTGTGCAATGTAGTCATAGGGAAAATTCAATACTTCAAGTAGTTAGTGTTTAAATTGTATCTTCTTTGTTCAAAGGAAGCTAGGAAACAGTAGATCAGCTGAGCCATGGCCTGGCTGAAGCTTGAGATGCCACCTGGGTGGGCTTCAGGGTACTCTGGTCCCTGGGACTGATCAGAGGAGTGTCTCTATCTAAGCCTCAGAGAAGCACATGGGGCTTTTGTCCATGTTCATGTGCAGTATGGGCTGCATTGACTTCAGTAGAGACTTGGAGCACGCGTCTGCCTGCATGTGTCTGTCTGCATGTGTCTGTGTGTTTACTTGGCTGTTGGGTTGGTTTTTGTTGTTATTTTGTTTGGTTTTGGATTTTGTGAAACAGTGTCCCCCACACTATGCTCTGACTCCTGATTCTTCTGCCTCAGACTCCTAAGTGCTGTGATTGTAGCTCTATGCCACAGGCCCAATCAAAAGAAAGGTGATCTGCTGTTAATTATTTAAAATAGTTCTCTACTCTCTGTGGATGAAAAGATGCAAGTCAAAGGCTTCCTTTTTCTCTGAGAGTAAAAAGTGTTTCTTAGAGTTAATCTGGAAAGGTAGAAAAGAAATACTACTCTGTTGTGGAATATCACTTTAACTGTATAAAGATATGTTGCATTTGTTTGTGCTGCATTTGTTTAACTATGTAAAGATGTGTTGCTGTTTCACCTTGCCTGCCCAAGGCACCTGATTGGTCTAATAAAAAGCTGATCAACCAATAGCTAGGCACGAGAGGGACAGGTGGGGCTGGTGAGCGGAGAGAATAAATGGGAGAGAGGAGAAAGAGAGAGAATGAAATGAAGGAGAAAGAGAAGATGCTGCCCAAGGCCAGCCGCCAGGCAGCTGCCAGCCCACAGGACGCGGAGTAGGACATACAGAAAGAAAGATAAAAATTCCTGGGACAAAGCATAGATGAAAGAAGCGGGTTAAGTTATAAGAGCCAGTGGGACAATCATTAGATAAGGCCGAGCACTCATAACTAATGAGTCTCTGTCATGGTTTGGGAGCTGGTTGGTGGCCCATAAGAAAGCTTGCTACACTCACTGCTCAGTTTACGAAAGCAACTATTGAGATGGCATGTTTCAAAGTTACATTTAAATCTCTAAATACTTAGGGTTTTTTGTTTGTTTGTTTTGGTTTTTTGAGACAGGGTTTCTCTGTGTAAACAGCCATGGCTGTCTTGGAACTTGCTTTGTAGACCAGGCTGGCCTCAAACTCACAGTGATGTGCCTGCCTCTGCTGGGATTAAAGGCGTGTGCCTACCACCCGGCTGGCCACCTACTTTTTAGGACTAAGTAGAAGAATAGAAGTATTGCAGTTGTAGAAAATGATTCGGTGATATAGATCATAAGATTCAAAGTGCATGTGGTCCTAGAGCTCACAATTGTATTTCTAGGAATCTATGCCAAGAACTCAAAGAGACAGACAGCAATGGTTTCTTCATGTTGATATATGTGAGCCTGAAAACTATAACCTGTAGTTATCTAAGGCATGTGCTACCATGCCTGGCTCTGATTTTTAATTTTGAGACTGCCTGTGATGTGATCTGCTTCCAGAACTTGCTTTCTGTTCTCCAGTTCTTTATTTGCTTCTTGAACCTTTGTGTTTTGTTTCTAGGGACCCTACCAGGACACATTAGAGTTCTTGCTGGGTAGCAGAGATGAATGTAAGAACTTCTGGAAGATATGTGTGGAATACCACACCTTTTTTAGGCTTTCTGACCAGCCCAAGCCAAAGGCAAAAGCTGTCTTCTTCAGCCGGGGCTCCTCCTTCAGATACAGGTAGGGCTAACCTCAGCTGCTGGGGTGAGGGACGAGAGAAGGAGGTGTCATAGGCTGGGCAGATAAGTGTATTCAGGAGTAGTTTTGTGAGGGACAGTACATAGAGAAAAAATCAAATATTCAAAATATGAGAAAATAGACTTAAAAACTACCTAGAAAATTGGCTATGCTTACTATAAAGAAAATATTGAGTTATTAACACATGTTTCTGGAAGACTATGGGCAGTCTGTTCTTAACTCTAAATGGTAACACTGTCGATTACTGTTTCGTTGTGTTTTTAACTGAGCTTTTATTTGTAGTGGAAGAACTCAGAAACAACTAGTAGACTATGTCAAAGACGGTGGGATGAAGAGAATTCCATATGAAAGGTAACTCTGTGATACTTATGATATAAAGTGTATGTCTTTACATTTTCTATTTTAACATTTTTGTGTGGGGGCATTTCATTTGTCTGCGCAGCACATGCCTGCAGTACTCCCAGAGGCCAAAAGAGGGCGCCAAATCCCCTGGGTCTGGACTTACAGATGGTGGCTAGCTGCCATATAGATGCTTAGACTTGAACCCATGTCCTCTGGAAGAGCAGCCAGTGCTCTTAACTACTGGGCATCTCTCCAGCCCCTTCTCCCCCTTTAAAAAACAGGGTCTGACTATGTAGCCTTGGCTGTCCTGGAACGTGCAGAAATCCTACTGACTCTGCTTCCTGAGTGCTAGGATTAAAGGCATGTGCCACTATGTCCAGCTTATTTTAAATATTTACTTGGATAAATGACATTTTAAAGGCATAAGCATGTATTTCAATGCTGAGTTTTTTTGGTTTTTGTTTTGTTTTGTTTTTGTTTTTAAGAAAAATGGGCTTGTAATGTCTTCATGGAGATAATTGTATTCGTAGTTGGTATCAATTTATAGTCTCTAAACTACATAGCTCATTGTGTATATGATGGTTCTGTGTGGTGTCTTAGTTTCTCTTCCGGCTGCTCTGATAAAAATACCAGACAAAAGCCCCTTACGGAAGGAGGGGCTTGTTCTGGTCTACAGCTCCAGGTTTCAGTCCTCACAGTGGGGAGCAGAGCAGCAGGAGCTTGGAGCGGTGGTGACAGTGCCTTCCCAGTCAGGAAGCAGAGTGCTGGGGCCTTGCTCAGCTCGCTCTCCTTCCCAAGTGTAGGATCCCCTCCCAGGGAGGGATTCCGTTCACAGTGGGAGTTAACATAGTCCGCATAGCTGGGCTGTGGTGGCACACACCTTTAATCCCAGCACTCAGGAAGCAGAGGCAGGTGGATCTCTGTGAGTTCGAGGCCAGCCTGGGCTACAGAGCAAGATCCAGGACAGGCACCAAAACTACACAGAGAAACCCTGTCTCCATCAAACAAAAAAACATAATCAGCATAATTCTCAAGGTGTACCCAGAAGCTAAATGATCCTTACATGCTTGTCCCCCTAAGTGATTCCAGATCCTGTCATGTTGACAGTTAATGCTAACCTTGATGGTATGGTAAGCCACCTCAAAACTTATGTGAAATTTTCTTTAGTGTGAATATATAATTTTATCCCTTTTGAATTTCTTTTTTAATTTTAGTTACTCATTCCTTTTATGCTACCAATTTCTAGCTTGCCACCCTGTCTTGGTCATGTTCTTATGTGAGCTTTCTTTGTGGATACAGATATGGAGATGGGGGGTGTGAGCCTCATAGCATATTCTCTGTTTTGCAGACGGCACAGTAAGACTCGGACATCTCTTCATGCTCTCACTGTAGATCTGCCTAAACAGGTCAGTCTTTGGTTGAACCATCAGCGATGTTAACCACCAGGGTGTATGTACTCTCCTGGACAATCATCCCCAGTGTTGTAAGAAGGCTCATGTGACTCAGCGCACACTCCTGACTCAGTGAATCCCAGATGATGAGTCTTAGTGTTTGCGGTTGCTGGGAAACCCGAACAGCTGCCCGCTGTGCCGGTGACTTCCTAAGCACGCTGTAGCCTCTGAGGTGGTGGCGGGCTGATGCACCGCTCCTGAAGGATGCTGTACGAAGATGGAGCACAGAGGAAACAGCTTTGCAGCTGTGTGTGTTTGGTCTGATTACAGCTGTGTTAATGCAAAGATGCACATAGATGTGTGCAGCCTCCTCATGGAAGAACACTTGGCAGGGATGTCCCCAGTGAGATATCAGCTGCTCCGCACCCCTATGCTGAGCCATAAGTGACTAGTCTGTGTTCCAGGTCTGCCTCACGACACGCCTTATACCACTTTCATATTAACTCCCACACTCAAGCATGACTGTACGGCCAATTCTGCTTTCGGGTACCATTGTGTAATTGTTTCCTTGTGCTGCTGTGGTTTCATGCTTATAGTTCATTCTGAGCAGTGTCTGCCCTTTTTTATTGATGGTCTGTCATTTATACTGAACACAGTTTCTGAGAGCTTCTTTTGAGCCTTGTATCTTAATGTTTGGTGTTCCCATCTTTTAATTGAATTTTTTACACTAAAATTACATTTACACTTTCATTATCTAATTTATTTTAAAAACCCACAGAAAATAAAGAAATGTGGTTGAGTGATTAAGAAAAGGCAATATGCCAGGCATGGTGACTGACACCTATAATTTCAGCACTTGGGAGGCTGAGGCAAGAAGCTCGTGAGTTCAAAGCCAGCCTAGGCTACATAGAAAACACTGCTCACACAAAACTAAAAACAGGCAATATGGTAGCCATTGGACTATGACCAACTCTTGTTTTCTGCAAGGCTCGTTACTGGCCTCCTGTGACAGCGCCTGCTTGTTTCTCATGCTGAGATATGTAATACCTAGGTGCGCTGCTTACGGACGTACTGCCCTGGAAATACTCAATTCTGTGCCAGGGGTTCTCTGTGTAGCCCTGGCTGTCCTGGGACTCGCTCTGTAGACCAGGCTAACCTCCAACTCACAGAGATCCACCTGCCTCTGCCTCGTGAGTGCTGGTGGTGGTACACGTCTTTAATCCCAGCACTCGGGAGGCAGAGCCAGGTGGATCTCTGTGAGTTCAAGGCCAGCCTGGTCTACAGAGTGCGATCCAGGAAAGGCGCAAAGCTACACAGAGAAACCCTGTCTCGAAAAACCAAGGGAAAAAAAAAGTGTGCACCCCCCCACCCACCCCCCAGCTGAGGGTTTTCAAAGTGTTACTGTGTCTTACTGTAGCACACACAGGAGTGATGCTTAGCAAGTAGAGAACTAAGGCATCCTCAGCTGTGGCATCACGAGTGAGGACGTGGTTAGGACCTGGGGTAGAGAGAACCACAGTGTGATTCCCTCCCTCCCCTCGCCCTGCTGTCAGGCTCCCCGACTCACGTGGAGCCACTCTACCACCTTCAGAATGATGGCAAGCGACATCCTAGTCCGTGATTCTCAACCTCCCACCTCACTCTCAGTGGACTGACGTGTATCTCCTCCTTGGTGATATTAAATCGCTAACTCACAAGCCCTGGGGCCGTAAACGGGTCCTTGTCACCTGGTGTCAGCACCACAGTGAAGGGCCCTTTTAGCTGAATAGAGATGTGAACACCCCAAAGTATCTGCTTATAGACTTAGGAGGACTAGGGCTACCCCAGAAACCTTGTCATGTAGTTCTCTGTGATAGTTTCTTTTTCTACGGTGACATTTCATGCCACAGGAGTGGGGAAGGAATTAAAGGGTGTTATAAGCAGATGGCCTTGGGTCAGGTTGCAGTACTATACATTTCTACACATCTATAATCCCAGTACTTGGGAGGCAGATTGCCACGAATCTGACTAGCCAAGGCTACAGTGAGACTGTCTCCAAATAAAACCCAAATCCTCACTTGGTGAAAGAGAAAAATCTGCTCAGGTTCCCCTTTCAAGAAAAGTTGTAAGGATGTATAGATGTTGGAAGTTGACCCCGTTGGGTTTACAATTTGTCATAGTGTTTTATAATTGTATTTGTTCCCTCTTTTCTTAATTTTGATCCCCAGAGCGTGTCATTCACCGATGGCTTGAGAACTTCTGCCTCCCTGTCTTCAGCAAATGCCTCCTTTTATGCACTGCCTGCCTCCTCTCTGTCCCCCGCTGGTGTACCCAGTGTGAAGGACAGCAGCAGCTCCCTTGTGGATCCCCAGGCTCCCTACGTCAAGAGCACAGCAGCGGAGAGGAGCAGCAGAGCATCATCATCCGAAGGCCCCAGCATGCAGTCGGCCCATCTCCCTGGACCCCCTGTGCTCCAGCCTGGTCCAGGTGCCGGGAATTGTGGTGTTGTGAACAGCCATGGTTCTACCTGTCCCAAAGGACAGAGTCTCAATGCTTTAGACCTAAACAAAGGGAGGGCCAGCAGGGGACTCAAAGCTATTTGTAGAAATGACAGTTGTGAGGATGAGCTTTCTGCAAGCTCCTTCTTGCCCAGCGGGGAGTACCAGGGTGGCCGGCAGTGCCTCAGAGGGACCCCTATTTTCACATTGACAAATGTACAGCTGCAGGTGTCTGAAGAGTTCATAGATGATGACCCAGCAGACATCTCTTTCTTTGCTGGAGGCTCTGAGGCGTTTTCTTTCCCATACAGTTCTTTAGTCCTTCAGGAGTCCCTGTTACCTGTCCAATCCACTGGGTCCCCTGCCTTGTGTGGTCTGGATTCCTTCCAGCACCCAGAGTCTGCTCAGTCCAGTCCAGACAGATACTCTACTGAGGCAGTGGACATGAGTGTAGAAGATGATTTTGAATTTGGGGAAGGAAGTGACTTCAATGGCAATGTCCATCCCTCAGACACCTCAGAGCTCTTTGAGGTGAAGGCACAGGCCAGCCTGATGCAGAGCCTCTTGAGTCCTTCTGAAACCAGCTCCCTTAGGAACAACCAGTCTGAAAACAGCTCCCTCAACAACATGCCTCTGCATGGTGGGCTTTCTCTGCACACATCCAGCTCAGCCAACCAGTCTGAGGCCAGCTCCATGGTCAACTTCCCAGCCTTCTCAGTGCGCTCCGAGTCCAGCTCAGCCTTCCAGTTCTCTGACATTATAGACCAGCTAGAGCAGCTCAGCTACCCACCCACAACAGCCGAAGACTCGAGCAGCACAGACACGGACTCGTGGGGCTCCGAGGCCGAGGCGCCCCTCGACATGAGCCTCTTCTTCAGTAACCCCTTTGCTCAGACTAGCGGGGAGAGAGTCCCTTTCAGTTTTCAGCCCCATTTAAAGAGTTCCACTCCAGGGAAGCAGGTAGATAAAAACCCATCTTGACCCCTCTAGGCTCCTTTATAAAGAGACCCTTCCCCCACTGATGTAGTTACAGATCGGAATCCTTTGCTTCAGACATAGGAAGTGATTGAGTTCAGGCTAGATAGTCAGGGCTGCTTCTAGTTACAGTTAGAGAATACTGTTTTGAATGTCAAGAATTAAAACTTTCATTTGAAGTGATGTTAAAACGTACACATCACTCTAAAATAGGAGAGTATTTCCAGCCATTCCCTGTAGTGACTGATGAATTGGCCTCTGCAACATTGGCTTTTTTTGACACCTGCTTTGAATTCAAGTAAAAACTGGTGCTATACATTTTCAATATTATGCAGTTCAGATTCCTGTTCATCTGTAATAGACTGGTATCATGCCCCTTGATGCTGCTTTTAAAATGACTCATGCTTCCCGTGACCAGTTAGCATGTAGGTTTTGTTTAGTTTGTGCAGTCAGTACAGGGTATGACATCTCTGTAGAATGCCTTGGTAGCATCCTAACACAGGAAGGACAGTGGAGATGATAGCCTTCTGGATGCAGAGGTGGCCCTCCTGGGACTTCACTGGTGCCACCAGCCTCTCCTTATTACTGACTTGAGACCGAGGCCATCCTGTGTTTAGAGTGGGCTTGCAGGGCACTGGTCTAAAGCCGCTGTGAAAGTGTGAAATGCCTTGCTTCCTTCTGTTCATTTTAATTACAGGTGCAGTAGGTACTATGGTTGTAGTCGAGCAGAGCCAGACCCACAAGTGAGCTTTGAAGGTCATAATATAAACTGGTGCAGGAGAGTTGTTTCTTTTACTGACATAACAAGCTGTTTGTTTAAAGTGATAAGAACATAAGAAATGCCTCAGAATGTACAAGAGTTTGAATCTTCTCTCTAGGAGTGATGTTGGGTTGCATCAGGTGGTCTGTAATGTACATTGCTGGCTGTTTCCTGTAGATGCTATTGGAAACATGGCTCTGCCCCAAGCAGTGAGAGGGACCAGTGCTGAGTAGCCCTGTTGGTGCTGTGTGGAGGACTACATGTTCCAGAGTACTCTGAAGGACAGGACTGGTGTTCATGGTTCAGACAAGATAAGCCACTGACGTGAGACCCAGGATCTCATAAGTGCTGGGCTGAAGCTAGCCCTGGCCACACTCTGTTAAGCTTGTCTGGCCCAGAGGCCCACAGGTGACTGGTTTATTATTTTTGTTTGGTTGGTTTGGTGGTGGTCCTTTGTGATCTTATCTAGCAGTGCAATATACATTGAAAGTTTCGTTTTCTTATCAAAATGTCCTGTGGAAATCATTTTTTTCTGGTGTGAACCCAGGTTCTTGAGCGTGTTAGGCCAGTGCTTCATCCCTGAGATACGTCCCCAGCCTCCTTTGTGAGACTTCTGGCTTTGTGCTGGATGGAATAACTGTGCTGGTCTTTGGGGCACCATGGGCCTCTGTCTTTTCTTATTATATTGGACAGATTCTAGCAAGGAGTTGGTGGCTAAATGTATCCTGATTTTTTTCCTTTTGGTTTTTGTGACAAGGTCTTAATGTGTAGTCCTTGCTGACCTAGAACTCATATAGCCCAAGCTAGCCTTGAACTCATGGCAGTCTACCTGTCTCAACCTCCCCAGTGCTGGGAATACAGACTACACCCAGCCATAAGTTTCATTTTCGTAACTCCCTTAGACTTGTATACTGCAGTCTCCTTCTTTATTAGCCCCCCAATCAGTGCTTGCTGTGTGTTTAGCACTGTTTATTCTGTCTGCGTTTCTTAGAGGTGGGGTATCGTTTTCCATGCATACAAGGTGCCACTGCTTAGAGCAGAACTGCTTAAGACAGTTGGTTTCTCCCAGTGTATGATGCCCAAAGTCAGCCTTGGATCTGTGTCTGGGGAAGAACTAGTATGTGTCACCTTTTGAATGCTGTTCTTGAACCTTGGTGTTCGTGTGGTTGAGGAAGACTACCCCGCTCCCTCACTGTCGCTTGGCCAGTGTACTCATTCATGCTGTGAAGCAGCAAACTTGTCGTCCTTGAGTTTGGGCTGCTTGGTTGGTTTTTGTTGTTTGTTTTTTGAGTCCCTCATATCCCAGGCTGTCTAGCCAAAGATATCTTGACCTACCTCCACGTCTAGAACGCTGGGGTTAGATGTATGCTGTACCACATCCAGTTCTTGAGTGCTGAGGGTAGAACTCGGTACTCACTTGTTTTTTAAGCAAGCCCACCCTCCTATCTGGGCAGCAGGTCAGGTGTGGGAGGGGTGGAGCTCTCTCTACTGCAAGGCTGGGGTGTCCATGTCATGGCAAAGCTGTGCTGAGGGAAAGGGTTGTTCCCATCAGACAGACAAGGACCTCCTCTGGGTCAGTTTGTCACACTGTCCCCTTGGAGAGTCTCAATGAATTCTGTTGTCACCGTCTGCTGTTAGTCCTCCTATAGAGTGGGGTTTGTTTTTTATTTTTACTATGGAACCTCACTTTCTGTAGATAATTCTTTCATTTGGGGAGTGGGGTTGTTTTCAGAATATACAAAAACTAGAAAAGAGGTATAATAAGCCTGTTCTGTCCCATTCAGTCCCCGCCCACATCGGCATTGCTGGTGTTTGGCCACACCCATTCTATCTCTTCTCTGGTAGAGTTTGTTTGCGGTGCTAGAGATTGAACCTGGGCTCTTTGCTGGTCAGGCAAGCACTCTGCCTGCCACCAAACTCTATCCCACTCTTCTCTTTTCCATTTATTTTCAGGCAGCTTCTTACTAAGCTGCCCAGGCAGGCCTTGGACTTTTGTGATCTTGCCTTAGCCTCTAGAGTGTTGAGATTATAGGTATTTACTCTCATCCTTGCCTTTTCTGATTGGGGGATGTAGCACTTTGAAGAAGCCCCTGGAGTGCTTATTATACCTTTCCTGGGAATTCTGAACGTGTCTGTGAAACACAAGGTACAGTCTCACATGAGCCTACACATTCATTATTGTATAAAATGATAGTTCCCTGGTATCCCCTGAGGCGAGAACATACTTAAATTACCCAGTTATCTTCAAAGTGCTTGGGCATGGTGGCACATCTGCAATCCTAGCATTTTGGAAGTGGAGGGAAGAAGCTCTTGAGTTTAAGGCCAGCCCGGGCTACACAGTGAGATTCCTGTCTCGTCAAGTCAGGACACAGACATGCTCTGCTTTCTGTGTCTGCCTGTTACGTTTCAATCAGAATATCCTACCCCCTACTTTTAGCCTGTGCCTTGTAGGGAAAGCCAGCCTAGTGATACTGCCTCAGGTCCCAAGCCTGGACTGGCACTCAGGAGGCCAGCCAGATATACCAGTTTCCCACATGACCTCCAGTGGGAAAGGGGGCAAGACAGCTTTGGTACAAGCCTGGCATCCCAGGTGCTCTATGGATAACACTAGTTAGTGAAGGGTCACTTTGGGGCATAATTTGGAGAAATTTTAGACAACTTTCTTTTAATAGAGTGTTGATAATGCATCAGCTGTGCCTTCTTCTAAGTTCCTGTTCACACTTGTGCTGACCTTCCCCTTCCCAGTCAGTCACAGTGGGCAGGTGCTCAGACCTAGAACCAAAGGATGCCATAGCCAGTCACAGATTACTCCTCTCCTGTCTTGAGCTACAGTGGTACTCTCACTTTAGGAGAAGGTACAGTTTGGGCTGAAGCCACTGAACCCAGAGTGAGCATTGAGCCTTTCTGTGGTTTGCCTGCCTGTGTTGGCCAGTGGCTCCAGCCTGGGGATGTGGCCCATATGACCAGTAACTGGGAAAGCTGCAGAGACTGAGGGAGGTGAGCTCATAGTCTAGAGTAGCAGGTCCTGGTCTGGAGTAGCTCTTCAGAGTGAGAAGACAAAAGTTCTACAGTGCTCTACAGTGCTCTCAGTCTGTTGGTTTCCTTAGTGATGTCCAGAACCTTCTTAAAGGGAATAGTTATCCCACCCTGGATAGACCCCTGTCAAGGCTGTCCTGGTGACGGTTAGGGTGGGTAGGAAGGAGACCTAGGTAGAGAGCTGTCCCAGCCAGTGTGTCCATGCAGAAAGGTAACAGTGGTCAGGTCTGTCCACGCAGATAATAGGCCTGTGTGTCAGTGTTGGTGGGGGACAAGACTCCATGGCTGTCCCCTGCAGTGTAGGCCACTCTCAAGCAGTATCTGTTCTAACCATTAAGTCCACCACTAACAATGATCTCTGCTTTAGATACATTTTTATTAGTTATCAAGTCTATTTTTGTATTTAAGATCCCAAAGTCTTCTCAGTCTTTTATATAAGCCACTATGAATATTTGAATACTAACATGATTACATGGTAGCAAGATTGTTTATATTAGAGATGTGCAGTGTTCTGCACTGCATAGCCTTGATCCATTAGGAAATGTTTGTGCCTTTTCATATGGCAGAGACCTTGTCTGAGTCTGGCATTAGATTAGAATGCCCTGTTTTCATTAGCACTTGTGTTTTGTTTAGTACAAATGACCAAGGGATGGCCACTAGCACGTTCAGGAATGTAACATGAAAACTATTGACATGCCCAGTGAGTCCATCCTTTCTGATAGTTTTAGTACACCAGGTATGTTTTCATTTTTTCATGCACTCTCCCCTGTTCTGCCTGAGTAATGATTATATTGTATCACCCACACTGTGGTTATAATAACACAGTGATGTGCACACATTCATTCTTAACTCTTACGTGTTCACGTGACAGTTGATGCTGATAGGTACTGTATATCTTCCAGGTACACTTCTTCCCTCCAGTTCATAGAAAGTCCTTTACAAGAACAGTTACTTCATAGTCAGTGTTAGTACTCAGTAGTTAATGTTTGTTCTGAAGTCCGTGGAACTGCATCTGCCGTGGCCTCTCTCTGGCTCCTGTCTCCAGGCTGCATATGCAAAAGACACTGTCACAGGTGGCAGCCGTTGTCACCTCCTCCCTGCAGTAGCCCATACCTCAGTGTCCACTGGTGCACAAAGCTCTGTCTTTCGGGTGAAAGCATTTTTGCATTCATTCTTTTAGGGAATGAGGAGAAGTGGAGCTGGGATTTCTCTATGCATTCGAACTTGTTGATGCTTTAAAGAGACGTTTCTGTTGTCTGTTTGTGGTACTTATAAAATTTGTTTTCCATGGAAATTTATAAATTTGCAGATATGTACTGACAATTTTTAATTGTTTATTCAATAAAATGAGGAAATATTTACTATGAATTTTTAAATGGGCTTTTTAGCTTTCTTTCCCTCTACTTAAGAGTTTTGATTTATATAGATTACAGATTATTTCACATATTAAATTAATCCTTGAAGTAAGTGCATATTATGCAACCCTTCACCAAACAGGCAGCGTGGTGCTTACATAGATCGTCTCTCTATGGGTATGAGTAGTGACATCTGTGTTGAAGGCCAGCGGTTGGGGGGGCATCTTGCTTTCTCTGTCTTAGCACTCTTTCAATACCTTTCTGCTGTTGTCTGGTGTGGTTAACATAGCCAGTGTGGCAGAGGAGGTAGAGGAGCCGCTGGAGTGTGCTTAGACCATGGATACCACACTTGAAGGTGCAAGCCTCACGCTGCCACCTTCATTGTCGAGTGCACACCATAGATACATGCTTTACTCTGCACAAAAAGTGCTGCTGACTCTTAAAGCTGAATACCAGGACATATTTTTCAGTTTGTTCCCATGGGCTAGAACCTCCCAATGGTGTAGGGAGGAGGGCTGTCCTGGAGCTCAGAACTCCCCAGAGCTCAGCAATCTGCAGGTTTTGCTCCAGCTATGAATTTGAACTTCCTGTTCATCCAACAGAGGTTTTCTGCTGCTTGCTTAGAGGTCCATACTTCTCTGGCCTCTTGTATCCTTGGGGGGCTCAAGGACCCTGTTTTCACCTTCTGGGCAGCAATGGCCAGAAACACATTGAGCACCTTGATTCTTTGAGGTGCTGGAGGCACAGAGCCACAGGTCCAGGCACCAGTGATGAGCTGGCACCTGTGACTGGAGTGGGAGGCACATAGGCCCCAGAGCCCAGCATCTGTGTGTCTCCACAGAGCAGAGGCCTGGCCAACAGCACTTCTGGGAGACAGCCCATGGCGCAGTCACCTCCCACACAAAGGAGACCAGTGGCAGAAACTCAGGTCTCTCTCACACAGGCCTGCTCCCTGCTGATACGTGACTGTCCAGCGCCTGCTGCACGTGAATGAAGTACTGGCTCTAGTGTGGGGGTCTACAGGGAGAAACTGATGATGAGTGAGCTACTGAGCTCCGGCTCGGGCCTGTGTGCCATCTGACCTGAGTTAACGCCATCCAGCGGAGATGGTAAAACCAGCAAGGTCCTCATATTTTTTAACTCTGCCACTTCTGTCTGTCTGTCTGTCTGTCTGTCTGTCTATCTATCTATCTATTTATCGGTGCTTTGAGACAGGGTTTCTCTGTGTAACCACCTTGGCTGTCCTGGAACTCACTTGGTAGCCCAGGCTAGGCTTAAACTCACAGAGATCCACCTGCCTCTGCCTCCCGAGTGCTTGTATTAAAGGCGTGCGCCACCACCACCTGGCAAACTGCCCCTTCCAGTGAGGCCCGCTCTGTAGACTCACTATATTTGACTTGTTGCAGGATCTAAAGGTTTTAGGCAAAAGTATGTTTTGGGGTTTGGACCTCATTGTGCATGTTAGGTAAATGCTCTACCACTAAGCTATACCCCTAACCTCCAGGAAATCATTCTGTTAAAATAAAACTGCCAAAGTCCGTGTGCAAAAAAGCAAACCACATAACCTGACAGTACCGTGCCTCTTCTTCCCCTCCTCCCCATCCCTCCCCTCTGTCCTTCTCCCTCCTCCCTCCCTCCCTTTTCCCTCCTCCTCTCTGAAATTAAAGAACTTGAGTTGGTGTTTTATGCAGTGTTAAGCTACAGGAGAGTCAGCCCCAGGCGCGGTTCCCCCTGCCTCCCCCTGGGTGCACTTGCCAGGACATTCTACCATGTCACAGTGGGAACGTGGGACATTCTGCCGTGTCACGGTGGGAACGCTGACCTTGTACAAGTTGGCCATAGGGTCACCAGTTCTTTGTTGGAATTCACTTGCTTATCCAGGTTATGATTCTCACTGAAGCCGCACAGTGGGCGTGTCTTCTGTCCGCGGCCAGTGTGTACAGCTCTAGAAAAACACCCTTCTTCCCAAGTGGAGCATGCCTTCAGCCCACTCTCGGTTGCTTCAGTCTCATTTCTTGACAACCTGAGGAAGGTCCAGCTACCTCAGTGGCTTGGCATTTTTATCAGCTTCTCTCCAGGTCCCTCTCTTTGTGAGATTCTGGCGAGCAAAGTTCAGAGCCACACACTGTCCTAATGCAGAATAGGTTGACAGCGGAACTGTGAAGTTCCGGGTTGATCTGGCAGTTGATGGTGGCTCCCCAGTCCTGGGAGGGGGTCTGGCACACCTGCACGGGGAGATTGAGCATCACGGTGGGATTCTGAGGAGGCTGCTGCAGCAGCTGGAGTCCGCCAGGGTGCCTGAGGACGCTGTGAGGAGGGGCAGAGGGCTGCCAGCTCTGAGCAGTCCGCCTGTGGAGCTGAACCACTAGTGCGCTCTGAGCACTGTTGAACCGTAAAGCCATAGTGACCATGAGGGAAGAATGTCCTTGTCTTCCTTATTTCCTTATCAAGACAGGAGGCACTATTAACCATTTCTCCACCTTCCACTTGTTTTTAAACCGGATTCTGTTTGTGAAGAGAATCATGACACTGACCTGGTAGCAAAGCCAGAAACAAGGTCTTTGAATCACCAAATGCACGTTTACCTGTTTGCATTATGTAGTCAGTTCTGTGGGTTTCCCCTTCCTTTTCTTTCTGAAACTGACAGTCTACTATTCAAGCCATATTTTCTCTTCCTTGTGCTTCTGACACCCAAATTAACCTTCAACTTGACCTTCAATTTTGCTGAATAGGATCTGACCCTCTGCTATGAGGCAAATATGTTCAAGACTGTTTTTATTAAAGAATTATTAAAAAGAGAACTTAAAGGTATGAAATAAAAGTTTATTTTCTTTTCTCTCTAAATGTGAAGTTCTTTTTCATCATCTTTCATCTCTAGTTAGATGAACAAAAACAATGGTCTTGAAGGAAAAAGTGAAGGTAAGCACAAAAGAATGATACTGCCTTTTAAATGATATTTCAAAAATTACCAGATGTGTTTTGAGTAGTTTTAAGAGATAAACCAGCTCCCAGGAACGCTGACTGTTGACAGTTTGAAATAAGCGTTAGATACCCTGTGAAGGCAAGCGTGTAACTCTCAGCTCTGAGAATGTTAAGTGCACTCCCCCACACAGCCCGAGCAGCAGCCTCTCCCAGTGCACAGCTGGATCTGCCCCTCAGAAATGTAGAGTTCATAGCTGCTCTTCCTACTTCTCAATCTCAGGGAACTCAGTTTGGGGAGTGAAGAATCCCTTCCCTGCAGCTAAAAAAAGTTAGTCCTTCCCACTATAGAAGGAGGGTTAAATGTTCTCTGAGTGTAGGCATATTCATCAAGGGCTGGGGATGAATGAGTTTTATAACAGGGACTCCTGTGGCTCAGAGCAATTCACTCTCTGCTTTTTATTAGAGGACCTTGAGTGTTTCTGCAAATACGTAAGGTTGAATCTGTAGTAGAATGTCAGTTACTGTGAAACATTCTGTAGCACCTAAAACGATTCTTAAGACAGCTTTAGCCATGCATTTAAAGACATCTTTTTACACCTGTAATTCCAGTACTCAGGAAGTGGAATCAGGAAGATCGGGGAGTTTTGAGGGTAGCCTGAGCCATGTATGGAGCCTGTCCACAGAACAAAACAAAAATATATCTTAGTAATGTTGAGAGTATTTTTAGTGGAAGAACCATCAGGCCAATTGCCTTTTATGTCAAGGAACACCGAGTCACTGAAACTGAGTGGCCCTGACTCCATTGCTGTCTTTGTCAATTCTGGAAAGCACGCTGGCTAGCTACCCCTTCACACACACACACACACACACACACACACACACACACACACACACACACACACACACACACACACACAGTGGTGGCTCCAGCTGAAAGTGTTCTCCAGGGACAGACTGTTGTGCTAACAGAGCTCAGAGAATCCACCACAGTCCCATTGAGAAGAGTTACATGTTTATTGCCAGTTGACAGAATATCCCCCCCCCCCCACCCCGTAGTTTTTGGTAGAGTAGTGGCAGTGGTAGTAGCGGTGTGTGTGTGTGTGTGTGTGTGTGTGTGTGTGTGTGTGTGTGTGTGTGTGTGTGTACATACGTACATATGTGCATGTGTGTTTGCTGGGGGTCAAATTGAGGCCCCTCACATGTTCGAGAAGTACCCTTCCACTAAATCCCAGATTATTTACCATTATCATGTGATCTCTATCTGTATAATTTCAAGAATGATTTGGACATTTTTCTCTAACAGGTTTAACTGTAAACAAAATATTTAAGGGTACCTTGTGGTACATTCAAGATTAATTCACTAAATTTTGAGTTGATAACTTCTTTATAATATAGAAAATATATACAGTGATGATACCAAGTGATTTTTAACCTCCATAAACCAAAAGTCGTTTACACTAACCCTAATCCATCCCGAAGCAGAGTCTCCCTTCTTCATAAGGTACTTACTAAAGGCTGGGTGTTGCCAGTTGCATCTCCTGCCTTAATGGCTATTTCCCTCACACTGGCTGTACGCTGTTCGCCAATTCTACCGGCATCCCCAGAGTGCATCATTTGACGGTGCCTGAAGTACCCATTTCTGCATGCTCTGCCCCTCCTGCTACTAAAAATTAAAGTTCAATTTTGTGGCAACCTAAAAAAGATTTATTTTTATATTAGGCTTATGAATATTTTGCCTGTATGTATATCTATGTACTGCATGCACACATGGTGCCCGCAGAGGTCAGAATAAGGCATCAGATCCACTGGAACTGGAGTTACAGATGGGTTTTGAGCTGCCATATGGGTGCTGGGAACCAAACCTGAGTCCTCTGGAAGAGCAGCAAGTGCTCTTAACCACTGAACCAGCCAGCCTCTGTGAGAACCTTTTTTGTTTAGGCGGATGGGGAGTGTGTTTTGTTTTATTTTGAGATGGGGTTTGTTGTCTAGCCCAGCTGGCTTATAAATTGTTAGGATTACAGGCTGGCCTGTGCTCTATATTGCTTTGTATTCCAGAGACTTTTTGGTAACTGTCCATTAGAACTTGCTCTAGACTTCATATCTTCAAGTGAGGAATAGTAAGGCATGGGTAAAAATGGTGGTCTCTTTTTTTGTTTCATTTTAGGAGGGTTTTTTTGTTTGTTTGTTTGTTTGTTTGTTTTTGTTTCTATTGTTGTTTTTTGAGACAGGGTTTCTCTATGTAGTCCTAGCTGTCCTGGAACTCACTCTGTAGTTCAGACTGGCCTTCAACTCAGAGATCTGCCCGTCTCTGCCTCCTAAGTGGTGGGATTAAAGGTGTGTGCCACCACCACCCGCCTGTAAAGTGGTGGTCTTTGACATATTTTTTATAATTGCATGTAAAGCATCACAACTACTCTATTTTAAACAGTATAGTTGTAAAATGTAAGTTATTTATAGCTTCTAGATTTCCTCTGAATTTTAATTTTCTAAAAGGACTTCATGCAGTTCTGAGCTACCAGTGACAGATTTGGGAGCATCAACCTTAAATAGCACGTCTTTGGGATGCACTCAACATAGGGAATAACACACAGTTGAGGGGAGCACAGAGAGGTAGGCTCCCACAAAAGAGACAAAGATTGAAATGCGGTGGCAGCTATAATTTTTTATCATTAATGTTGTTTAGCATGTTTCAACTAAATCTGTAATAAAGCAAATTTTAATAAACTGGTTGTTAAACATTCGTGTAGTAACATCGTCTAGGTTTCTATGTCAATAAATGTTTCCTCCTGCCTTCAGATATGACTTGTGAACAGTTCCAAACCGGAGTTCTGTGGGAGCGCTGCAGAGCATCCTTAACTCCCCAGCAGCAGGCGAGGGCCTTGCAGATCCCTGACTTTGTCAATGTGAAAATAAAAACCTCCTCTGCCCCAGCTTGCCACCCCGGAGGCTGCCCTGCCTGGGGGCTTGTGCCAGCCCTGTGAGGGGGGGCTCCATGCTACCTGTTCTCATTTAGGAGCTTTAGGTTAAACACCAAGGTGTAGCCTTATAAACTGGTCACTATAGAGGACTTCACTTAAGGACTCTTAGCAGCAGAGACGAGGACCTTCTTTTGAAAGCAGTCATGGATGGAGTGAGGAAGCCAGGTGTTGTAGCCTCCTCACAACCAGGGCTCTCAGGCACTTAGTAATCATAGTGAGGAACAGTGACTTCAGGGTTAAAATACTTTTCACCTGGAAATGTGAGGTAAATTTCCATTTCAATAGTTTCTGAACAGTGTTTAATTTCTCCTGTAAAATCCCATTTAGAGTATGGTACTGTCTGCCTGTAATCTGAGCATTCAGGATGTGGGAACAGGAGGATAAGGAGTTACGTAGTGAGTTTGAGGCCTGCCAAAAAATGCTGTTTTAAATGTATCTTTAAAATTTGGCGTTTAATAATTGTTGCTTTCCCATAGAAAAATATGAGGATCCTTTGACAAGTAGTTAAGGAATTTTCTTTTTTTTAAAAGTCTGACAGGATGTTACTTTGTAGCCCAGGCTGGCCTTAAATTCATGGTCGTCCTGCTCAGCCTCCTAAGGAAATTTCAATATTATAAATTGTCAGATGCATTATGCCTCATCATTGGCCTCCTAGGAAGTTGGCTAAAAGTCTAATCTATTGAAAAGCAAATACTGTTTTAATAAGGAAAGGAGTTAGGTATTAGTCTCTTGTTTTGGTATGAGAAACTAACAGAAAAATATTCTCATTAGTGAAAAGCTCAGCAGCTAGACAGAATGTGAACTGAGCAACTTTATGTAGCCTAGCTTTTTAATACATCAGTAGTAACACAGGCCAAAAATTAGGTGTGCCTTCTAGGTGAGCAACGTGGCGATGTGTGTGTGTGCCATCCCTGGCCTCCGTGGAGCCGTTTGCTTCAGGGTCCTGTGGTGTTTGACTTACTCAGAAAGACCCCCCTAGAAACCCAACCCGGGGCCACGAGGAGTCACACCGTGTGCTGGTCTCCGGTGCTGGGCAGATTAGCCGCCGCCGTTCCCTTTGGTGCCGTGTCTAGGACCGCACATGACGACCCCCACGTTCTCCACAGAGCCCGATACAGCACGAGGTTTGCAGTCTAGTGCGAGGGGCCAGCCTCACAGCTCTTCTCACTCTTTGCTCCACCCTACTTCATTCGTTTCCAGGCTTTTCTGTGGATAGTCCTCAGCCTTCTCCCTCCAGCCAGAAGAGCCAGCTGAGCCTGGGCCCCGAGCTTCAGGCCTCTCTGAGCACAGCTGAGCAGGGCTCATCCCCTGTTCTAAGCCCTGTCCTCAGTGGTGCAGCCAGGATGGACAACCCAGAAGAGCAGAAACACAAGGTGGGCCACTCTTGAGACTGACGGATGCAAACCCTAACTGGGGAGCCCCCGGGTGGGCAGGAAAAGACTGCTCACACCCCGTTGACCTGGTACAGATCATCTGAGACACTGTTACCCTTAGAACTCAAGGTTCCGTGCACACGCAATCCCCAGGTTTGTGTGCCAGGCTGTTTTGGCATCCATGGATCTCGAAGTCAGGTGGGAAGGGGACAGGCCATTCCCTGCAGGGGCCACTGCCTCTCCCCTTTGGTTTAGTGCCCTACTGGTTCCTTCCTCTCTCCTTGCTTACAGCCGAGTAACTTGGAGATGCAGTTGCAAAAGGAAGGTGGGGGGGAGGCTCAGGAAGATCTCTCATGGGAGACTTCCGGGATGAGAAGGGGACCTGGCCAACATTAGAGATAGTGCCTGGAGTGGGAGGTGCGGGGCTTTGTGACAGGGCATGACATGGCGTTCCTGTAGCTCTCTGTAGTGAGGGCACATTTTTAATATACAGTAGAGAATGAGCAAGCAGAAGATCCCATTTACTCATAGGTGCCAGGGACAACCAGTTCACCTTATGGTAGCCAATCTGGGATTACATCTTGGCAGGCAGTCAAACAATTATAGTCCGGGGGAGGGAGTAGACCTATAATAGAAAGCCACTGTGATCTCTTAGGGGGCCACAGCAGGATGAAGTGGGGTTTTGAGCATCAGCCAGGTGGGTAATAGGGGCTGAGTAGGTGGGACCTGTCTCAGGCGCCATCACAGAAAAGTGCCTTTCTTTTTCTTTTTCGTTTTCTTCCCCCAAGACAAGGTTTCTCTGTGTAGCTTTGGAGCCTGTTCTGGAACTCACTCTGTAGACCAGGCTGGCCTCGAACTCGTAGAGATCCACCTGCCTCTGCCTCCCGAGTGCTGGGATTAAAGGCGTGCACCACCACCGCCTGGGGAAAAGTGCCATTCTTTGCCATTCTTAGAAAACCTGTGCTCCCTGTTTGTATTTGCTCTCTGTGGTTCTGGCAGAAACACCCGGGACATCAGTTTATGAAGACACAAGTTTTATTTTGTCACACGGTGTCGGGGAGGGGGGAGGGTTAGCCCATGGAGAGGCGCTCTGCTGTTTGGGCCCTAGAGAAGCTGACTTGATGGGAGCCCCTGGAGAACAGCTGTTTAGTTTGTGGCCAGGACATGAAAGAGAAGCAGGACTGCAATCCCCTGAACCCTTTGGGGACATCCCTGCCCCAGGGGCCCAAAGAACTCCCACTGGGTCCCCCCAGAAGTTCTCACTTTCCATAGTGCTGAACTAGAGACCAAGGCTTTCAACATGTCGGCCTTTCAGGAACAGTCCGAATCCAAACTCTAGCCTAATTATCCAGAGGATGGCAGGGCCTCTGGGACATTTGACACACCTTAGCAGGGAGGACAAGACCCATTTCCACATGGTGTGAGGCAGGCCACTCCTTCCTCCGTGCCCAGGTATCCGCTAGAACCCCATCTTGACTAGGAGAAGTCCTTTGAACAGAATGAGGGAGATGGTTACAAGGTGGCTATCCTGGAGGCCTGCAGGCAAGAGGTGGCCTCCTCCCAGGACTACAGATCAGCCTGCGGTGGGGTCACTTGTGCTTCTTTGGCCACTTCGTGTTTGGCATGAACACAGTTGTCTTATGATCATTTTTATTCATTTTGGAAACTTAATAATCTATTTCACCATTTCCTTTTAACATTATCACATTACAAAAAAAAAAAGGAAAAAGCTAGTCGATCATCACCTGAGATGGTTGGGCTCACAGGGCGTAGCCCTAAGAGAAGGTGTCTGGTCATCATGATACACAACCTGAGAACAAGAACCGTCCTAGGCCCTGTGTTTCTGGAAAGGTCACCTCTAGCCTTCACAGATGCATGCTCTCCAGGAGGTGGCAGCCTCCTCAGCAGAGAGGATCATCTCCGGCAGCCCTTTGAGAGTCAGCTCTGGTCTGACAACTGTACA
This sequence comes from Peromyscus maniculatus bairdii, assembly GCF_049852395.1. Taxonomy (NCBI): domain Eukaryota; kingdom Metazoa; phylum Chordata; class Mammalia; order Rodentia; family Cricetidae; genus Peromyscus; species Peromyscus maniculatus. The sequence continues at coordinate 11,809,680 of NC_134864.1, forward strand.
GTCCTGAATATCTAGGTCTACCTAATAAAGCCAGTATCAAGCATCGCTAAGCTCCTTGGGCGGCACAGACGGCCCAGGGCATCACAGGCCTTCCAGGGTCACTGAGCCAGAAGTCGCTGGGGTCTGACCTGAAGGTCGTCTTCTACCAGAGTCTCCTACTGTTCCAACTTTGTAAACCAAAGCCACTGATGACTCTCCTGAAGGATCTGGGCAACGTCCGTTCAGTTTGGTTACACATAGGGGCATGGGTTAGAGATGTACCACCCGATCCATGCCCAGGCCTGGCCAAGCCTTTATCCAGCTGCTCGGGTGTGTGGAAGAATAAGGAAAGGATGGCCCTCCAAGCCTGCTGGTGGGAGCAGGAACCAGCCTGTTTTCTTTCGTTCCACTGTCTTCTACTTGGTGCTGTTTTTAAAAAAGATTTATTTATTTATTATGTATACAACATTCTGCCTCCAGGCCAGAAGAGGGCACTAGATCTCATTACAGATGGTTGTACCCATATGGTTGCTGGGATTGAACTCAGGACCTCTGCAAGAGCAGCCAGTGCTTTTAACCTCTGAGCCATCTCTCCAGCCCTTGATGCAACTTTTTAATTGTATTTTATATATATATGAGTGTTTTGCTTGTGTGTGTGTATGTGTACCACATGCATACAGTGACCACAGAGGCAAGAAGAGAGCATCAGATCCCCTGCAAATGGAATTACAGTGGTTGTGAGCCACCGTGTAGATGCTGGGAATTGAACCGGAGTCCTCTGGAAGAACGGCCAGTGCTCTTAACCACCGAGCTGTTTCTCTGGTCTCACTTAGTGCTTTTTCCCCCCTTCCTTTTTTTAAAAGAGGTTGCTGAAGATCGAGTATTCAGAGGTCAGGATTGCCCAAAGACAGCAGAAGCATCTTTTGTTGTGTTGTGTGGGTCTGAGAGATGGCGCTATCCTGTGGTGACATGGGTGAAGGGCAGATGGTGCTGCCCCTCCGGGCTGTCCCTGTCACCATCCATCCATCTCTGGCCACCAGGTCAGCCTGCTTGGGTTTGATTTGGTCGCTCTAGAACAGAGCAGGGCAGTTGGTGCTTGCCACCATCAGAGGGTCCTGCAGAGTCTTCAGTGGTGCTCTTGGGACTGTGCTCTGGCACGTTTTCTGTCACAAAGTGAGGAGCTGGTCTGGGCCTCTGGACCTAGTTTCTATAGCACATGCAGAGTTAGGATGGGCTTTTGGCTTTCAGACAAAGGTAATTGCCGTTAAGAGGCCATCTTCCCTGACCTCTTTGTCCCAGGCTAAGGCCAAAAGTGTGCAAAATGAACAACTAGAACCTCTGTCCTGTTGTGAGGAAGGCTGGAGCCACCCAGCTCTCACTGCTGAAAGTTCATGGCATACCTATGTCAAGTCGGGGAGATAAGACTTTTTTTTTTTTTTTTAAAGATGTCATTGGATTTGAATTTTTTAAAAATGTTTTATGGCAAGTACAAAAAAATGTGGAAGGTTGTAAAAATAAGTGAGCTGTTCTGCTGGGGGAGGGCCACACTCCGAGAACAGCATGAAGATACCAAGGGGTGGAGCCAGGGGCCCAGGCTATCACAGTCGCTCCCGATCATTTGAGAAGAGCTGATGGAGAGGTTGTACGTGACTTCTGGGGAGAGGATGGCAGAACCTGGCTCTGAAGGATGTCGTCAGAGTGCATGACAGTGGTGTGTCCCCGACGGGTGGACGGCACTGCATTCCATGGGTTCCGAGACACCTAAGATGAGCACACCTCATTGCTCCTTTATTCCAGGCACTGAGAGAGAACATTGCAGTCTGTCTTGAACTAAATCGGGCCACAGAAGAGATGTGGTCCCCAAACATGGGCCTCCGATGGGGTCACCTTGCCCCCTGCTTCTCCTTACACAGCCTGTGAAGCATATTGTAGGCTAGCATGGTGCTTCCTCCCAGACTGCCTCAGCCTTCCCACCTCTGGTGGTGGGCGCTGATCTTTCCCTTGGCTTAGGCCAGAATTCGCTGCTTCTGTCATCACGCATCATGTTCACACCCGCACCATCTCAATGGACTTGTCCAAAGGCCTCTTGAGACTCCCGCCTGCCTCTCCAGGTCTGCTTGCATCCTGCATGCATGCATGCCACAGTGCATTCACCAAACACTCCAAACGCCAGAGGTCGGATGGCTTTCTTTCGTCCCCCTTTTACTATCCCACATCAGTTTCTGTGCTTGACATTTGTCCTGTGTGCTGGCCCACTCTGCCCCCTCCATGTGAGTGGCCCGATCACAGTCTTCGCAGGCTTCAGCCCTTTCCACCTTCACACTCCATGATAGTGCTCCGCCATGACTTGCAGCCCCTCATTGACTGGGAATGTCGCATTGCACGTTAGACAGACACAGCCCCGATGGAGATTGCTCAGCTCCTTAGACGGGTCCGTCTCAGGTCCAGTACTAGCAAGCACAAGGGAAGCCGCTGAAAGCCGAGCCTGGAGTTGAACCTGGGGTCTTGTCCACACCCAGGAAGTATATCAGCCAGCTCAGCACCTTGTCATAGGCACACTCAGAATACACACTTGTAGTTTTTGTTGTTGTTACTTTTATGAGGTAAGTTTGTTTTAATTTAAAATTTTCTTTTATGCTGAGCCATATCTCTAGCCCAAATTTATTTTAATTGCATACATGTATTTTTATTTATTCTTATTTTATGTGTCTGTGTATTTTGCCTGCATGTATATATGTGTACCATGCAGTGCCCACAGAGGCCATCAGCTTCTGGGACTGGAGTCCCAGGTGGTTGTCTGCCACCAGGTGGGTGCTGGGATTTGAACCTGGTCCTCTGGAAGAGCAGCCAGGGCTCTTAACCACTATGCCGTCTCTCTAGCCTTTAATCACATACATACCTGTTTAACATACACATGTGGTTCTTTATCTTTTAACCAGCTTCATCAATGGCAATGATAGAGGAACATAATTTCATCACAAAACCGATAATAAACCTCAGTTCTATTTTACATATATTAATATTTGAAAAGCAATTATTTCTCCAAATATAAATAACGTATAATGAGGGCAAAATGTGGAGAGAAATGTTAGCTGGGCTTTATTGGCTGTGTTTACTTACAAGTAAATCTCCAGGCAAGAGAGATGGCTATGTAGTTAGGAGTCCTTGCTGGTCCTGCAAAGGACTTGGATTCAGTTTCCAGCACCTACATCGGGTGGTTCACAACCACTTGTAACTGAAAGCCAGTGACCTCTTCTGGCTTCTGCAGGCACTTTTACACACTCAGTACACAGACATACATTCAGCCATACACATATACAAATAAAGTCTTGGTTTTACAGTAAATCCCTTTAGGAATTGTGGCAGGAATTTCCAAAATGCCATTAGCTTGGGCATAGCATGTTACAAACCTCAGGCTGTCCCTCGATGTGAAAGAAGTGTCCCCCAGAAGTGCGCTCACGGTTCTCTCTGCCTCTTCCAGCACATACCAGAAGACGAGGCCTATTTCATAGCCAAGGAGATTCTCGCTACAGAACGAACATATCTGAAGGATTTAGAAGTTATTACTGTGGTATGAAACCTTAGTCCTTGATCGTTTTGATTTCCTTAATATGCTTTAGATATAAACACAGAGGCGCCATCCTGAGAAATATCTTTGGCAATCTTGAGACCTACTTATGTAAATTCTGTTGAATATATTTGCCGTACAGCACCATGTCTAAGTCATGTTAGGTGCTGATGTCTTAAATTTCCATGATGCTGTACAACTAAGAATGTATCTATCTGGGAGCTTTGACCTAGAATTGTTTTGTTTATATTTGAAAATAATACGGTCAACAAAGAGGCCTTGTAAGAAATTCTGGTTTAGGCTGTCCTTATACCCTGGAGGGCCTTTGCTTGGTGTCATGAGGTCACAAGCCCTCAGAGGCATGGCCTTTCAGTTCCCAGCTGAGCCTTTCATCATGCCAAACTCTTCCCGTAGTGGTTCCGAAGTATGGTGATCAAGGAGGATGCCATGCCTGCAGCCCTGATGACCCTGCTCTTCTCCAACATTGATCCGGTCTACGAGTTCCACAGAGGCTTCCTGCATGAGGTGGAGCAGAGGCTGGCTCTCTGGTAACGATCCCGGCCATCAGATGGGACTGTTCCCTTGACTCCCTCCATCAGAGACTCCCACCCACTGAAACTTCCACAGCACACACTGCTGGCTCTGTGGGCTGGGTGCCTGGACCAGCAGTTCCTGAGTCCTGAACTCTCCTTGGGGAGTACCCACCCTTGACACATTGACTTGTCTCCGGAAGTCCCCATCTCCAGAAACTAATTCAGAACAACCATTATTTCATTGAAGTGTACTTCAAAATCCTATTCAGTGAGACAGAATAAACTTTAATAACAATACATTTTACTTATCTTATTCCAGAAAAGAGAATAGAGAAGCAAGTCAAAAAGGAAAAGTCTGTTTTCACCTGGTTACTGTGTATTTAGAGAGATGCAGTAATTGTTGCTGTCAAGTCACATTCTTTGCGCCTGCAGACACCTCATCATGACTCTGACTGCTAGGTGTAGTCCATGCCTACAATCCCAGCACTAAGGAGACAGTCAGGACTCTCATGTGGGCCAGCTTCAGCTGTTAAATCCTGTCGCAAAAAAAGGAAAAATGACTGTGACTACAGCTACTTGTTACCGTGGAATTTTCCAGAAGCTTCCAAGAGACTTATAAACCTTCTCGTTCCTCTGTTCCAGGGAAGGACCCTCCAGTGCCCATTTAAAAGATGATCATCAGCGAATTGGGGACATCCTCCTCAGGAACATGCGTCAGCTAAAGGTAAGGCAGGTCTGTGTGGTAACTCCAGGCCTAGCATAAAAGCTGTGAATGAAACGTCTGTGTTGCTCTCGGAACAGTGTTCCCCTCACAGCAGCACTCCCAAGAACAAGTTCATCTTCTCATTCTCCACAGCAGGGCTCCCCTCAGAAGAGGGTTCTTGTCGGCACAGTAAGTACCAGAACACTCCGCTCGGGACAGGACTCTCTGAAGAGTACAATTCTTTTCAAAACTGTCCTCTGAACAACATTCTACATTTAATAACAGTGTTGTCTTAACGGGGTTCCTCAGAACAGTATCCCAAAAAAAACACAGCTGTCTCAGGGGTTTCCTGGAAGGGATTTCCTTCAGAGCAGGATTCTCCTCACAACATGGTTCCCCTAAGAGTACTGGTATTCACAAGAGAAGTCTCTTCAGAACAGACATTCCTAGAGCAAGGTTCCCTCAGAGCTGCCTCTCCCTCAAAGTATAATTCCTAGCAAGGTTCCCCTCAAGACATCAGTCTCCAGAACAAGATTTCACCTAAGAAGATGTGCTTAAAATACGGGTCTCTCAGAAAGAGGAAATGTTTTCCTTCCGATCAGCTCTTCTCAGAACGTGGCGTCAGGAGGGCTTGCTCAGTACAGCTTTCCCTTCAGAACTGCCCACCTCTCCTTCGGTTTCCCATCAGAATGCCTTTCCCCAAAGTAGTGTCCCCTAGAGCAGCCTTACCACCTCAGAACAGCCTTTTTTCTAAACAAGGTTCCCTCAGAACTGAGTTCCATAGAACAGTGTTCTCCTGGAAGGGCAGGTCCCCGTTTCCTCTTAGAATGATATTCTCCAGAATGAAGGTTCACCCCAGTACAGTGTTCCTTTCAGAGCAGTGCTCTAAGAACAACATTCCCAGTCTACAGAGATGGCTCAGTGGTTAGAGCACTTAGAGTACCTGCAGAGGACCTGGGTTGGGTTCCCAGCACCCACACTGTGTCTCATAACCATCTGTAATTACAGTTCCAGAGGATGTAATGTCCCCTTCTGAGAGGACATGGTGGTGTCCTTAATTCCAGTACTTGGGAGGTAGAGGCAGGCAAAGCCAGGGCTATATAGAGAAACCATGTCCCTGTCTGTCTGTCTGTCTGTCTGTCTGTCTGTCTCTCTCTCTCTCTCACACACACACACACAGTGTTTTTGAGAGTGTGTGTGAGTGTGTGTGTGTGAGAGTGTGTGTGTGTGTGTGTGTGTGTGTGTGTGTGTGTGTGTGTGTGTGTGTAAAAGAAGGAAGAAGGAGATAAGGCTCTCCCCAGGAGAGGGGTCTCCTCAGAATAGCATTCCCCTCAATATGATTATCTTTTCTCCCTCCCTCAGAACATCATGCCTCAGCAATGAGTTCCCTTCAGAATAGGATTTCCTGTTCACAGCATTCTCTCTGAATGGGGTTCCTCATAGCGGGGTCCCCTCAGAGTACTCTTCCCTGGAGCAATATTTCTCTCAATATAATTTCTTTCCTTTTCATTTTTGTTTTGTTTGTTTGGTTGGTTGGTTGGTTTTTGGTTTTTTGAGACATGGTTTCTCTGTGTAGCCCTGGCTGTCCTGGAACTCACTATGTAGACTAGACTGGCCTCGAACTCAGAGATCCACCTGCTTCTGCCTCCCGAGTGCTGGAATTAGAGGCATGCGCCGCCACTGCCTGGCTACTCAATATCATTTCTCAAAGCAGGGTTTCCCCCGGAGCAGATTCCTCTAGGAATATTATTCTCCCAAAACGGTTCCCTAGACAGCTTACCAGCCAAACTATGCCCCTCAGAATCGGGTTTTATTCAGAATATCTTTCTCTAGCATACTTACCCTCGGCAGAGTCCTCTAAATAGGGCTCCCAGCAAAGCAGCCGGCCTCAGAGCAACATTCCCTTTAGAGGAGTGATCCTCAAAACATGCATTTTCAGCATAGTGTTACCCTCAACGGGACCCCCCTAGGATCCTGCTTTTATCCAGTCCAGAATTCTCCTTAGAACACGGTGCCTAAAACAGAATTCCCCTCCGACCGTGGTTAGCTCTGCAGCAGGGTATCCCTCAACACAGGGATCCTGTCAGAACAGTCTTCTCAGGGCAGTACCCCAAAGCGTGGCTGCTCCCTCTCTCCCACAACCGGGTCGGCACTGAACCCGGGCAGAGCTCAGATGGGTTTAGTTCTTGCTCGGTTCTCAGGGTGTCCCATGAGGTGAGCTCTAGCTCCGCTGGCCTCTGAGGTTTGCTCTTTATCCATAGATGGAGGAAAGGCTCGTGGTCTTCCACCACATGAGCGTGGAGGGAGGGGTCGGCCAGCCGTGGGTGTGGTGAGGCCCGGCTGTGCGGGAGCCCTGACCCTGGGAACGGCACGGGGCGCACACTTGGGGTAGAGCCTAAGATGGGCAAACATGGGTTCTGTGGAAACGGGAACTCTGTTGGACCTACCACACTGTGCATCCCTGTTACACCCTGTCAGCATTCCCAGCTGCTCTGTGAAGTCCACACGGGGACTGTGCCCAGGCGACAAGCTGCCTTCCCACCGTCCCTCCATCATGTCTCTCCACCTGAGCCTTGTCCTTTTGGGCCTCCGTAGGAGTTTACCAGCTACTTCCAAAGACATGACGAGGTCCTAACAGAACTGGAAAAGGCCACGAAACACTGCAAAAAGCTGGAGGCCGTCTACAAAGAGTTCGAGCTCCAGAAGGTCTGCTACCTGCCTCTCAACACATTCCTGCTGAAGCCTGTCCAGAGGCTGGTCCACTACCGTCTGCTGCTGAGACGCCTGTGTGCTCACTACTCCCCCGGGCACCGAGACTACGGTGACTGCCACGGTGAGTGAGGGCACCGTGCCTCTCCGCTCTGAGGGCAGAGTTGGAAGCGTAGACGCCATGGCTCTACCCCAGAGGGGCTGACAGCCCCAGTGCTCACAACTGGCTGCCGGCCTGGCCCTCCACCCGGCTGCTTTGGGGACCTGCCTCTCTGTTCCCAGCCCTGACTACCTTCCATGGCGTGGGGTACTGTGACCAAGGAGGTGTCCTGCTGTCAGGATCACTTACTCGAGCGCACTGGGGGATGGTGCATATCCTAGAATGACCTCTCTGGTAGGTGTTTCCGCCCTGGAAGACTTGATTCTAAAACTTAGCAGGTATTTGAGCCAAGCGGCCTATTGGAAGTTTCTAACTTATGTGAATTGTTAAAGGGACAAAAGGATAAAGTCTAAATCCTGTTCACTTACAAATAGAAATTTTAGTTATAGTATATACTTAGTACAAGAACATTCTGTCTGTAAGTCATTGAAATTGACATTAAAATACAATTAGCTAGGAGGGGTGACCCATGGATGTAATGTAATTCCAGCTACTTGGGAGGTTGAGGCAGGAGGATGACTGGAGTCCAGGAAGGGGGTCACTGGAGTCCAGGAAGGGGGTCACTGGAGTCCATGCAGGAGGCTCACTGGAGTCCAGGTAGCAGGGTCACTGGAGTCCAGGAAGGAAGGTCACTGGAGTCCAGGAAGGAGGGTCACTGGAGTCCAGGCAGGAGGGTCACTGGAGTCCAGGTAGCAGGGTCACTGGAGTCCGGGATGGAAGGTCACTGGAGTCCAGGAAGGAGGGTCACTGGAGTCCAGGTAGCAGGGTCACTGGAGTCCGGGATGGAAGGTCACTGGAGTCCAGGAAGGAGGGTCACTGGAGTCCAGGAAGGAGGCTCACTGGAGTCCTCTGGAGCCGGAGTTACAGATGGTTATGAGATGCCATGTAGGTGCTGGAAATCGAACCTGGGTCCTTGCTATATGAGGAGTCAGTTCTCCCAACCACTGAGCATCTCTCCAGGCTCACAGAGGCAGAACAAGGCAATGCAGATGCCCAGACCTGCAGACTGCAGCTCCCATGACTCATGTTCAGACTGCAGTAACATCGCTGGTTCCTCCTGGTGTTTTCAGTGTTGTGTACGTAGCATTTGTAGAAGAATGTGTTCACGATTTGTGAAGCATGATGATTTCTGTGTGTGCTCCTCTCTTAATTTGCTTTTGCCTCTGAAAGCTACAAGCACCCTATAAGGAACACCAGCCATCCTTGATTCCATGAAATCCCGTCAGGGTGGGACTGAGAACAAGACGGTGTCAGTTGGGGCTGGAGACCTTGTCAAGCTGCTTGTGGAGGGGGGACCCACAAGTGGGAGGCCCTGTGGTCAGGCAGGAAGAGGGTCCTGATAAAGGGGGAGCAGGAAGCTGGAGAGATGACTCGGTGTTAAGAGCACTGCTGCTCTTGCAGAGGACCCGAGTTTGGTTCCCAGCATCCATGTCGGGTGGCTCACAGTCTCCTGTAACTCCAGTGGTGTCTGCACTCGGGTGTGTACATGATCACCCACAACCACACACACACACATATACACAATTAAAGACGAAACTTCTTTTACAAGAGGTGAGAGCAGTCCCCATGAGTGGGTCCGGCAGGGAAGATGGGCCACTGCTCTGGGCGGGGGGCAGGAGAGGGACAGGACCAGTCAAGCAGCTGTGGAGTCTGTGTTCATCTCAGTGAGTTTCCTTCCTGTTTATTGGCCTCTTACATTTGCTTCAGCTCTAAGTGGCCATCTGTTACAAGAAGCAAGTTACTTCAGATATTTAAGGCACGATGACCTGATCTCCGTAAAGAACTAATAGGGCTTTGCATTGTTTATAGAACCTGCCCCTTTCCAGCAGGCCATGGTGTCAGCTGCTGTACCCCTTGGCTTCAACAAAGCCAGAGCTTCCGGGGCATCTGCAGGGACCGTCCTTGATCAGGAGCTCATGCCAGGGGGGCCGAGCCCTGCAAGGAGTCTCCAGTGTCTCAAGCTAAAGCCACCCTATAACACACTGGCTCTTTCACAAGGCAGAGAGTGGGGGTCTTGTCCAGGGGTCTGAACTGAGGGACCTCTCCACACAGAGGCACTGAAGGCCATCACAGAAGTGACCACCAGGCTCCAGCACAGCCTTACCCGGCTAGAGAACCTCCAGAAGTTGACTGAGCTACAGCGGGACCTGGTCGGCGTAGAAAACCTCATTGCCCCTGGAAGGGTAAGTGGCGATACTTGGGAAAGGTTTTATGCCTGTTGTCTTTAATTGAATTTTATTTTTTTCTTTTTTTTTTTTTTTTTTTTTTTTTTTTTTTTTTTTTTGGTTTTTCGAGACAGGGTTTCTCTGTGTAGCTTTGCGCCTTTCCTGGAGCTCACTTGGTAGCCCAGGCTGGCCTCGAACTCACAGAGATCCGCCTGGCTCTGCCTCCCGAGTGCTGGGATTAAAGGCGTGCGCCACCAACGCCCGGCTTTTAATTGAATTTTATTAATGCAGCATAAAACTCACCCCTTTAAAGTATGTAATCCAGTGGCTTTCGGTGTACACACAAACGTATGTAGTCATCATCACTAACTGGGAGCATTTTCATTACCCCAGAAAGAAGCCCACGGGAGACCCATTAGTAGTCAGTCCCCGTTCTGGTGGAGCCAGCGTGGAAGAGCCGCCCCACGAGGTGCTGGGAGACTAAGAAAACGCAGTAGCAGGAAAGGTGGTTCACATCCACAATCCCAGCGCGTGGGGCTGAGGCTGGAGGATTTTGAGTTTGAGGCCCGTTTAGGCTGCATGGCGAGACTCCATCTCAGAAATCCGAGATGAAAAGCAGCAGAATAATCTTGTGAGAGTTTCTCCCCTCCTCTGGCTTGTCTTTTTACCCTCATTGGTTACATCATCTGTAGTATTAAAACTTTTCATTCTGAGGACACTCAGGCTATCTTTAGTTGTTCACGCCTTAGGTGTCATAGACCAGAAATTGTTTCCTAACCCAAGATTCATCACCAATTTGTTTTTCTTTCCTTTCTCTTTTTCTCTTTGGCGGGGTCTCATGTAACCCAGGCTGACCTCACGTTCACGACGTATTTAAGGATGACCTTGAACCTCTAGTCCTTTTGTCCTCCGCCTCCTGAGTGATGGGATCGTGGGTGCACACCACCACACACTGGCTTCTGTGACAGCAGGGACGAACATGGGACTCTGTGCACGCCTGCCCAGCGTGCACGGACTGAGCCACGTGCCCGTCTTCCGACCCGTTAGTCCAGCTTGATTCCTTTGCACGTGGATATCAGGCTATCAGGCACATTGGTTGGGTTGTCTTGTCCGTAGGTGTGTGGGCTTCTTCTGGACATACAGTTCTATCCCAAGGGTCGGTGTGTCTCTTGCCTGTGTCTCCTCACCATGATCCTTTGCTCTCGACTCAGTACTGTTGACATGAAGACTGGGGCAGCAAGCCTAGCTGGCCCCACTAAGGACAGAAGTTCACGTACAGGTGGTAGACCGTCCCGTCTCCTAGGGAACTATCCCGCTAGGACTGTTTTCCGTCTTCTGTCAGCACGCATGTAGTCTCCTGTGTGCCTTACTTGGTGTTTGGAGGGCCGCACCCACCCAGGCATCAGTCATTCTGATTGGCCCCTTGTCTTTGACTTCTTTGTTTTGAGACACGGTCTCACTGTGTAGCCTCGGTTGGCCTGGAACTACACCATGTAGACCAGGCTGGCCACGAACTCATAGAGAGCCTCATGCCCCTGCCTCCTGAGGACAGGGATTAAAGGCGTGTGCCACCACACTTGGCTCCTTGACTTTCTAAGCCTTTGTGGCAATAGGGGTCTTGTTCTCTATTGAGTACCCAATGCAGGGTAGCCAACTATAAGCACCAGTGTTTGTGGAGACTGTCCCTTCTCAAACCTGCTTCTGCCCAGCCTTCCCACAGCAGAACTCAGATGGACTCTTCATGACCTCATCTCCCAGTGTCTCCCCACTAGAGTGGACCTCTTGGTTCCCTCGTCTCAGGGCAGGAAGATGACTGGGGACCAAGTTGGTACCAGGAGAGGACGTGGGTAACTAGGGGTACTATTGAAGAGTAGGCTGACTCTCCCAGACGGCTGCCACTCGGCAGGGCTCAAAGAAGCCAGAGGGGCTGTCAAGACCGCTCAGCAGAAAGATGTGTGTGTAGGCCTGACACCCCGGTTTGATCCCATAGCCCACAAAGTGGCCGGAGAGAAGTCCTGACAGTTGTCTTCTGATCCCTACATGGATGCTGTGGCGTGTGCACACAAGCCAGCCAGCCAGCAAGCTAGAGGTTGCTGTTGGCTGCCATGACCTTTGGCCCAACTAGCGCATGTCTGTTGCACTCTGGCTCACAGGAGCCCTGGTTATCTTTCAGGAGTTCATCCGTGAGGGCTGCCTTCACAAGCTCACCAAGAAGGGCCTGCAGCAGAGGATGTTTTTTCTGGTAATGTTTCCCCAAACTGCATTTCCACTCTGGGAGGAGTCAGTGGGCAAAATTCTGTCAAGACCTCCCTCTGCCTGCTCGCTCAGCCCCAAGAAGCTTCCTCCCAGGTGGGAGCTCAGGGTCGCATGGGAACTCAGGAGGTCTCCTGGGAGTGAGCAACAGGAAGCAGCTGCTCCGCCTGTTGGTTCCCACTCCACATTCTGGGAGGACAAGCAGAGCCAACATGGAGATGTCCATGTGGCTGCAGAAATGTTCTGGTGGCCCAGTGGCAGCCGAGGGGTCTCAGTGCTGGCCTAGAAACTGGCGACAGAGGACCCGACCATGTGTGTCCTCATCTTAGCGGGGTTTCTTTTCCAAGTGCCCCGGACTTGATCTGTGCAGGTGAGGGGCCAACTGACGGTGCCAGCCAGAGCGCCTGACTGCTTCTACTGACTAGGCCAGCCCAGTGGGGGACTGCTGGCGGGTCCCCATTTCCGCTGGTTTATGTGACTACTACATATATCTGGTCAAAAAGGATCAAAGGAATGAACTTTTTCCCCCAGCCACCTCCAGTCACTTTGGTAGATCTGGTAGACACATACTGGCCACTGTAGTTCACCAGAGTCTAACTATATTTACATTGAAACCCTGTCCCTTGTTGGTACAATTCACTTGTCTAAAAGGCTTTTCATCCCTCAGTTCTCAGATATGTTGCTGTACACAAGCAAAAGTGTCACAGGGGCCAGTCATTTCCGGATCCGGGGCTTCCTTCCTCTACGCGGCATGCTGGTGAGTGGCAACATGCTTACCTGAGGTTTGGCTTTTAGGTACCGGGCTGGGCTTCTGCCCCACCTCCCTCACACAACAGCAAGCCTGAGGTCTTTTTCAGTGGTGAGCAGGCCACGTGATAGTAAGGGAATATGTTGGACTTTTCTTGTTTCTCCTCAACCTCTCATGGCTCTTGTTCTTCTTGACCCCCAGACTACACCATATTCAACCAATGGGCAGCTGTCTGGGTCAGTCTCCTTCAGCACCTGACAGCATTTGCCCACTTTACCCACAACTCGGAGTGGTTTTGGGTAGACAGCTGTTTCCATATGCCACAGTTATGATGCTCACCCGGGAGCAACCATCCCTTGGACAGACACAGGCTTGTGTTCACTGTACTGTGCTTGGTACAAAGCTGCTTGGGGATTGAGTCATTGATGCTGCTGCTGCGAGCTTTCTGTACACCCTGAATATATGCCCACAGGGATGTCTGTACACCCTGAATATATGCCCACGGGGGTGTCTGTACACCCTGAATATATGCCCACGGGGGTGTCTGTACACCCTGAATATATGCCCACGGGGGTGTCTGTACACCCTGAATACATGCCCACGGGGGGGGGGGCTGTACACCCTGAATATATGCCCACGGGGGTGTCTGTACACCCTGAATACGTGCCCACGGGGATGTCTATACACCCTGAATACGTGCCCACGGGGATGTCTGTACACCCTGAATATATGCCCACGGGGGTGTCTGTACACCCTGAATATATGCCCACGGGGGTGTCTGTACACCCTGAATATATGCCCACGGGGATGTCTGTACACCCTGAATATATGCCCACGGGGGTGTCTGTACACCCTGAATATATGCCCACGGGGATGTCTGTACACCCTGAATACATGTCCATGGGGATGTCTGTACACCCTGAATACGTGTCCATGGGGATGTCTGCATACGTGTCCATGGGGATGTCTGTACACCCTGCATACGTGTCCATGGGGATGTCTGTACACCCTGAATACGTGTCCATGGGGATGTCTGACCTGGGATAACAACTAGACTTTAACATAACCCAGTTTATCAACTTTGCCTATAGAGGTTATGAAAACCCTGATTAAGAGCGGCAGAGATGGCTGAGCAGTTAGGAGTGCTGGCTGCTCTCCCAGAGGACACAGTTCAGTTCCCAGTACCCACGTCCGACAGCTCACAACTGCCTGTAACTCCAGCACCAAGGGACTCAGTGCCATCTATGAGCACCCTCACAGACACAGACACACACAGACACACACACACACACACACACACACACACACACACACACACACACACACATGAATAAAAATAATAAATCTTTAAAAAAATAAGAGCCAGAGGTGGCTCAGCTCGTAAGAGCACTGACTGCTCTTCCTAGGACCCAGGTTTGATTCCCGGCATACACATGGCAGCTCACAGCCATCTGTCACTCCAGTTCCAGGGGGGCCCACACTATCTTCTTGTCTAGGTGGGCACCGCATGCACATGGTGTGCAGGCATACGTGCAGGTAAAACACCCACATACATATACATATACATAAAATAAAAAGAAATAAATTTCAAAACAAATTTTAGAAAAAAGAAAACCCTGTTTAAGGTCACAGAGTCAGGAAAATCTAGAGCAGGGAGTGCTTCTCAACCCATGGGTCGCGACCCCCAGCGCTTGACCGACTCTTTTACAGGGATCACATAAGACCATTGGAAAACAGACATTTGCACTACGATTCATAACAGCAGCAAAATCACCGTTATGAAGCAGCAATGAAAATAACTTCATGGTTGGGGTCACTACCTGAAGAACTAACCGAATTAAAGGGTCACAGCATTAGTGGTTGAGAACCACTGATCTGGAGGATGTCTTCCCCTCATGTAGACCCTGGAACCTGGCCTGAAACTTGTCCTGGAGACACTGAAGGCAAGGGCGACACAGCGTGTGTTTCCAGGACCCCTCTGCAGTGGTCATCTGCGCCCCGCACACTGCTCTGGTGTCTACTGCTGCAGCAGCATGCTGGCTTCCTTTCTTCCTGACTGTAGCCTCTGCTCAGCCTTGAAACCGATGTTTATAACATGTGATTCCACGTGGCTGAGTTAGCAGGGGCCACCTCCGGAAGCCAACCCCCTTGTCTGATGCCTTACTTTTAAAGTACACACCCTATAGGGGAGACACTGGAAATATTAGGTAAATGTCACCGTGACTACAGCACCCCAGGCTTAGCTGTGGTGACTTGTTTCAGCTACCACCTACCACTTTATGACCAGTACTGTTTTTTGTCAGTAATTCATCCTGAGCACTCTGTGACATTCTCTGACTTCTCTGGTGCAGTAGAGGAATCTGGTGACAAGTGGCAAGCTCCAGTGTACCACACCTAACGTGTCATCAGGCCAGTATGGTCTTTCAGGAGCGCACACCACATTATTGGGCTCTGTCTTTCAAACATCTTCAAATCCATCCTCACAGTGGTCCCATCATGCAAAGCGTGTGTTGCTCTTAGTGTCTTTGCTCATGGCTGCCCAGCAGTAGTACCAGTCAGGTGCTGACAGTGAGTTCTAAATGTGCACCTGGCCTACAGTACAGGAGGGCCATCCCTCTGCCTCCCCTGCCCTGGTGAGGGGGCGTCATCATTTTACTCTTCCAGCCCTTGGACGATTGATTGGCAGGCTAACCAAGTCCCTAGCCTCGGCACTTTGTTTTTTTGCAAAACAATCACTCAGTGTGTCTGTTGCTTTGTCCCCATTTGTGCGCACCAGTGAAACCTTTTAAAGTAGAGCTGGCTGGTCAACCTTTCCAAGTGTTGGTGTGTGTGCACAATTTCATGTGTGTGTGTGGAGTGTGTGTGTGCGTGTGTGTGTGTGTGTGCGTGTGTGTGTGTGTGTGCGTGTGTGTGTGTGTGCGTGTGTGTGTGTGTGTGTGTGTGTGTGTGTGTGTGTGTGTGCGCTCGCGCGTGAATGTGGAAGCCCAGGGGTCAACATCAGGTTCTTCAGGTTTCTTTCCACCTTATTTTTTGAGACAGTCTCTT
The DNA here is from genome assembly GCF_049852395.1 of Peromyscus maniculatus bairdii. Taxonomy (NCBI): domain Eukaryota; kingdom Metazoa; phylum Chordata; class Mammalia; order Rodentia; family Cricetidae; genus Peromyscus; species Peromyscus maniculatus. The sequence continues at coordinate 11,825,543 of NC_134864.1, forward strand.
ACTGAACCCAGAACTCACCAATCAGCTAGCCTGGCTAGCCAGTGGGCTCCGGGGATCTGCCTGACTGTCTCTCCGATGCTGGGACTACAGATGCTCAGTGTCATACCCAGCTTTTTACGTGGGTGCTGGGGATCTGAACTCATTTTACTGAACTGAGCCATCTGCTCAGCCCCAGGCCACAAATGCTTTTATCATGGAGTAATTACCTTTTTTTCCTCTATAGTTTAGTGGAATTTAAAACTCCATCCTGTAGAGGTGTCTTATTTTGGAATGGCCTCTGAAATGTGGAGGGTGACATTAACCATTTGTTGAAGGAATGCTGTAGACATGTTGCTGTGGTCAGCCCTTCCCGCCTTTTCCATGTAGGATTTGTGTAGCCCTTTTGACTGGACATGACACTGCATTGGCTTTTGGCTTTTGGTGTTTTGAATGGGTCTTTCTACGTAGCCCCAGTTGTCCTAGAACTGTGCAGAGCAGGCTGGCCTCAAACTCATGACGTTACCTGCCTCTTCCCACCTCCTGCGTGTGGGATTAAAGGTGTGTGCCACCACACACAGTCCTATTGGCACTTTTTAATGCGTTTAAGATGTATTTTTATGTATGTGTGGGTATGGGCATTTGTGGACTGGTGTCCTTGGGTGCCAGAAGAGAGTGTTGGATACCCTGGAGCTGGAGTTACAGACAACTGTGAGCTGTCCAAGTGGGCGCTGGGACCCAAACTTTGGTCCTGTGAAGGACCAGCAAACATCCTTGATGGCGGAGCCACATCTTCAGTTCCATTTTTCAGTCTAGAGTTTTCTAGATGTGATTAGTTAGGGATGTAGTATTCTCTCCAGATAGTCGCTTCCCCATCATTTTTGAAGCCTCCATGCTCTCGCTGAATGCAAAGACTGCCTGTTTTGTGGGACACCTCATCTTCTACTTTCCTTACGACCGCATCGTCCTCTCGACTACAGTGTCATCCATGGTGGAGGTGGCTGCCGTGTGAGGGACTGCATCTTACGCCATCCTTATCCCCACTTTTAGATTCTCTTTTGGTGTGCAAGCTTGACAGCTCAGGTTGGGTCTCCTGGAACCCATGTAAAAGTGGAAATAGATAACTATGCACACATGCACACACACTCACTCACATCATACACACAATGATAACACACTTTTTAAAAATGAATTGAAGTATTCCAAGTAAAGTCTGGAGCCATTTAGACAAATTACGTTCCAAAACACCATTGGCATTTCTACTGAAATCACACGAAATTTAAATATTAACTTGGGGGAAGACTAACAGACCACATTCTGTTAAATGGCTGGCAGGGTTCTAATCCAGATCTTTTCTGTCGAGAGTAAAGTTCAGGGATTTTGTCTTGTGGGCTCCGTCTGTATAGGGAACTATGCATTCTTTGGGTCATCTATAATGGGTAATCCTAGGGCTACACAAGTGTGTGTCCTTATCTACACTATTCAGAGAAAGAGAGTGGGTCTTGCTTGTGAGAGAGGAGCTTGGTCATGTTAAACAGTTTCCTTCTATTGCAGAGGTATTTACTGTCAGAAATATTAGAATGTTGGCTTTCAGCAAAGGTGTTCTCAGTATGTAAAGAGATCACTTTTTCTGCCCTCTGATAGGATGAAGTCTCTTACTAAGCTTTCTAGTATCACACCATCCTTGCATTCTTTTTTTTTTTTCTGAGACAGGGTTTCTCTGTGTAGCTTTGCGCCTTTCCTGGAACTCACTCTGTAGCCCAGGCTGGCCTCAAACTCACAGAAATCCACCTGGCTCTGCCTCCTGAGTGCTGGATTAAAGGTGTGCGCCACCACTGCCCGGCCATCCTTGAATTCTTTAAGTCACCTTGCTTGGTGCTAGGACACTTCTTTTATGATTTCAGGTTTGATTTGGTAATATTTTATCTTGGAATTATTCCATCAAATCATTAGTATGCTTTGGTTGAAATCAGTATGCAATGGCTTTTCTTGGCATCTGATAAAGATCTTGGTGCCAGATTGACAGATGAATTTTCTAAAATGCTCAACATCTTCTTTGCTTGATTTTCAGCTAATAGTGCTGGACCCACCGGTGAGTATTTCAGTGTCTCTAGATCATATCAGTCACTTGGCGGCAGCTGCCAGAATATAGGGATCCAAGTGTGCCCTGGACTTCCCAGTAGTCATATAGACTTAGATTGTACAGCCTTCCACGCCAGCAGCACCTAGCATTGTTGGCCATCATTTTGTATATGCCTCAGGTTTGGGCTCAATCAGCCTTCTCCTAACCCGTGGGCTGTCGCCTCTTCTCTCGCCTCCAGGTAGAAGAAAGTGAGAATGAATGGTCTGTTCCTCATTGTTTCACAATCTATGCAGCTCAGAAGACAATTGTGGTGGCAGCCAGGTAAGGCCTTCTCCACCCCTCAGTTGAGAACAGAGCCTGCTGCGGGGATGAGGACCTCAGTACCAACCCCTGGGGCCTCACGGGACTCAGCTGTTCCCAAGTTACCAGGCAAGGAGTATCTTCTCCCTTGTAGGCAGGGAAGGACTGTTGACATTTGTTTCTCAAGAGACTAACCAGGGTGCTCTGGGAAGGCGCCTAGGGTTCATGGCAGTTGGTCTCCCAGTGGCACCAGCACCCTAACCCTAGGGCAAGAGGAATACTTATGGTGAAAGTCAGCTTGGGGCCACAGCATGGGAGCAAACTGAGGCTTTCTCCTCTCCAGATCAGTGAGTTCCCCAGGTGTAGTTCCTGCTCAGTGAAGTCTGTCTTGGCTGGTCCTCTTTCCACCAGGAAATGCCACCTTAATCGTGAACCAAATCCAGTCTTGTGTTTCAACATTGAGACTTTTGGTACTAAACTCACTAGTTCCAGCACCGAGGCCTGCCCTGCTTCTCCAGCTTCTCCAGCTTCTCCAGCTTCTCCTGCTCCTCCAGCTTCTCCAGCTCCTCCAGCTTCTCCAGCTCCTCCTGCTTCTCCAGCTCCTCCTCCAGCTCCTCCAGCTCCTCCAGCTCCTCCTGCTTCTCCAGCTCCTCCTCCAGCTCCTCCAGCTCCTCCAGCTCCTCCTCCAGCTCCTCCTCCAGCTCCTCCAGCTCCTTCTGCTTCTCCAGCTCACCCTAGTAACAGGCTGGAGAAGGCATGCTTCTGACAATCCTCAGGACCCAGGGGATGGAGCAGGTGCCCAAACCAGACCTGTCTCCTGAGACAAAAGGACAGGACTCCAGGACAGGAAGAGCTGCCCTGCAGAGGCAGCTAACTTGACTTTCTGCTTTACAGCACTCGGCTAGAAAAGGAAAAGTGGATGCAGGACCTGAATGCCGCGATCCAGGCAGCCAAGAGTATTGGCGACACATCCCCAGTGCTGCTGGGAGGCCCAGTGTGTTCTCGTACCCCCAGTGAGTTGACTCAAGTCACCCTAGGAGATGCCCTCTGTAGCTCTAAAAGCTTTTCTAGAAATTGCTTTCCTGACCTTGGCCAGCATGCCAGGTCCCATGAGCTTCCCTCCCGCACACAGGAAAATAGGTGGCCATGCCCAGGTGGAAGGATTCTTGGCCTATCCCAGCACCGTATGGTTTTGTCTGGCTGCTGACTTGGGTACCAAGGGCCTATTTCCAGGCCCCGGGGGAGCCTCACTGGTTCGTGATGCCAGGTGCTGCTCACTCTCCCCAGGATCTTCCGATGAGGTCTCTCTGGAGGAATCAGAAGATGCCCGAGGAACCCGGGGCTCCCTGGAAGGGAACAGCCAGCACAGGGCCAACACCACAATGCATGTGTGCTGGTACCGGAACACAAGTGTGTCCAGAGCAGACCACAGCGCAGCCGTTGAGGTACGGCTGTCCTGAGCATACATGTGAGCCCTCCTGAAGTTTCCCCTACTGGTGTGCCGGCCACTAGGCAGGGGCCCAGTCAGACAGCTGCCTCCTGCCCCCCCCTCACCGGCAGAGAGCAGTTTAAGTCTCACTATCTACTCAGGCTCTCTTTGAAAAGCGACTTCACACCGAACGTCACCTGGTGTCTTGTCCAGGCGGCGGTTGTCTATGGTGGGATTTGCTGAAAGGCCCACTTGTTGCCCCAGGACAGTGCTCTCCGTAGTCTGTCCAGCCTTTCTCACTACCCATGCTCATGCTCACCTGCTCACTGATTAGTACACATCTGGCTTCACAGAACCTCAAGCTATTCAGTCTAGCACCTCAACACACCCATTCTTGGACTTGCCCCTCCACCCTGGCTACAAGTTCTCCATAGCCTCGTCTCCACTCTCCTGGGCCAGGCTCAAGACTGTGTGGGAGTCAGAACACAGCAGGTCCCTAGTGAGGCCTGAGATCCCTACAGATCAAAGTAGGTGGGGCACTCTCGGGAAGCTACGCAGCACATATTAGACACAGGCCCTGAAGACAAGAGGGGTCAGTGGGCTGGCTGGGGGTGTCTTTTTCCAGTGAGGCACTTAAGTGCCTTCCCCCCAAATTTCCAAGAACCTTCCAAACTTGGTTCAATGTGTCATCACCGACCTCATCTTGTTCTCTTATAGGTTTGTAAATAGCGTCCTTTGTCAGAAAGCTAATTTTATTATGTATCAGAAGAGAAGTATCCTACTTAAGTGTGTCCCTGACTAACATCCTGTTGTCAGGTCTTAGTTGCACAAACCATGTTAATAAACGGTGAGCATCAGCCAGGTATAGATAGCAGTGCACACCTATAATCCCAGCACTCGGGAGGCAGAGGCAGGCGCAGCGCTTGAGTTTGAGGCCAGCCTGGTCTACAGAGAGAGTTCCAGGACAGCAGGGCTACACAGAGCAACCCTGTCTTGGAGAAGAAAAAATTAGATGTTGAGCATGCAGAGACCTGTGTGTGGATATTTTGGCTAGATGTCAGGGTCATGGAACTGGTGACATCTGCTGAGCAAGGATTATGGTGAAGACGAAGTACTTTTGCCTTTTCTACTGACAGAACCAGCTCTCAGGATATCTGCTGAGAAAGTTCAAGAACAGCAATGGCTGGCAGAAGCTCTGGGTGGTCTTTACCAACTTCTGCTTGTTCTTCTATAAAACTCATCAGGTATGTTGAGCACAATTCTATTTCCTCTTCACAGTCTGATTCCGATTCCACCATTATAGCACCTTTTCTATGAAAACGGAATCAGCCTTTCTCACCTATGGTCCCCTCTGTACAAACTACCATTTTTGGGGGAGAACCAGTGGTATTGAGTGAAGGGCTGGGGAGGGCCACAGAGTAATGGGCTCTCTTGGTGCAGACCTGCACCCCAGTGACCCTGCTCCTGTGCTGACTTCCAGGATGACTACCCGCTGGCCAGCCTCCCACTATTGGGTTACAGTGTCAGCCTCCCCAGAGAGGCTGACAGCATCCACAAGGACTACGTTTTCAAGCTGCAGTTCAAATCTCACGTCTACTTCTTCCGGGCTGAGAGCAAGTACACATTTGAAAGGTGATTCTGCCATGCTGCTTCTGCTCATCGCCATAGACCCAGAGGCCAATTCCCTAGTTCCCAGAAAACAAGGGTCAAATAATGCAGGGTTTTGTTTTCAGTGTGTGTCCATGTTTGTATGTGGGCACAAAGTGTACACAGACACATGAATGCATACATATAGTGACCAAAGGACAACTTCAGCAGGCTGCAATGTTTGTTTTCAATTTTATATACCTGGTGTTTTGCCCTCGTGTATTTCTGTGTGAGGGTATCGGATCCCATGGAACTGGAGTTAGATAGGTGTGAGCTGCCACGTGGGTGCTGCCGGGGCTCGACTGCTGAGCCGTCTCTCCAGCTCCCCCCTTTTATTTAAATTTTTTATTGTAGGGAGGGAACATGGGCCCATGTGCCACTCGTGTGGAGGTAAGAAGACAACTTTGGAGTTGGTTCTCTCGATGTACCTTTCTTAGTGTGGGTTCTGGGGATCAAACTCAGGCTGCCAGGCTTGCATGGCAAGTGCTGTTAGCTGCTAAGGCATTGCACTGGCCCAGTCCACCTGATTAGGCTGGCTGGCCGACCAGAGAATCCATCGCCACCTCCTCAGTGATGGACTTACATGTGCACATCAGACCTCAGGGGCTAGGGATGAAACCCAGTTCCTCAGGCTTGAACAGCAAGAACTTTACTGACTTTTGTAAACTTTTTTTTTTTTTTTTTTTTTTTGTAAACTTTACTGTATTTTGTCTCATTCTTGGGAAGGTATGTGAGCACATGCCCACTGGTTTGACCCTTTCTACAGGTGGATGGAAGTCATTGAAAGGGCCAGCAGCTCACCGGAGAGACCCCCAAGTTTCACTCAGGACTGCTCACATCTCCCTCCAGGGCTGGAGGCAGAGGTCAGAGAGGAGGAATGTCCTTCAGCCTGCATGGACAGGAACCTATGACGGAGACTTGCAGAGTATAGGTGTCGTCCGTCCCCAGAGCTGAGCAACTGGAGCTCACCATCTCCCCACCAGACGACGCTGGCACTGACCCTAGAATGGGCCTCCAGTGAAGGCTCAAGGTGGCTGGGGCACATGTCTGAGATCCAGGAGAAGGAAATGGGGGTCCTTAGTTTGTTCTGAGGACTGGCCCCAAACACAGGACTGGTTGCTTCCACATCTACCTGTAGCTCTACTAGCCAAATTCACATTGCCTTAGACAAGCACTACACGCGGGCTTCTGTGGTAAGCTCAGGGTTAGCCTCCAGGTCCTAACAAAACAAGCGTGGCAAAAGCCACTCTGGTTCCCATCCCACACACCGTCTAGACAAATGGAAACCAAAGACACCCCCCTCCACCGAGGCCTGGGAGGGCGGGGCCTCTCCTTGTTAGTTCCCAGTATTTCTCATCAACTAGGGCAGGCCTGTGACTCCTGTTCACTCATGTGACTTAAAATAAAAAGACAAATCCCCACCCACCAGCATCCCCTCTGCCTTGCTTTGTTCTCCAGCAGGCCACAAGAAACTGAGTTATATGACAACATTTAGAAGGGACGCTAGCTCAGAGGCTACAGAAACCCCACCTGGCTAGGCTCCATCATCAGAATGTCTCCAATCCAGGTCTTTATTGAAATGGTAGGGCTTTCAATGCTCTATGAAAACTAACACTTACTGTCAGGATATTTAGCAAGTTCAATTTTCTTTAAAAAAAAAAGGGGGGGGGGGAGGCAAATTCTGGACGATTCGAGTACTCATGAAAACACACAGTACCTGAACTGACACCACAAGGCAAATTATGACCATCTTGGACCCCTATGAGCCCCCGAGACAATATCCCTGGTGTAGGGTAAGAGCCAGAGCTGCCCAAAAGTTGCTTTGATCCTTAGTCTAGCAGCTGCAGGGGCCCAGGATTCTAGAAGGTCACACCAGCCTTCCAAATTGCTCCCCAGTTCTTCCAGGGCTCCTGGCTGCCTACCATAGCTTCAGACAACCGAGGAGGTGGACACAGGTATCCAGTGGCTGCTGTGCGGGGCAGCACACGATGGTGGGGCAGAAGGAAGGAAACCTGGCTTGTGAAGCCTACAGGCTGGCAGGTCTTTGCAGTTGCAACCCAGCACAAGAGGGCTTCCACGTCAGTCCTTTTAGAGCTCAAAACAAAAGCATTCTTCTCCCTCTACGAAGAGCAGTGCATTTAGTCGTTCAGCGGGTAGACGTCAGGTGGTTCCTGCTGTGTGAGAACCTGTAAGTGAAAGGTACCATTACCGTTCCTGGACATGTACTTCAGCAGCGCCTCACAAGCTCTCAGATGTGCGGGTCACAGCATGGTTACCAGCAGCATCTCACAAGACATCCTCAGGGTTTCAGGTCGCAGGATCAGTGCTGGCTAAACCTGCCCTGCTACTCCTCAGAACCACCAGGGTGGGTTTCTCTCAGTGACAAGAACAGGGTCCAGAGGATATGGGAGGAGGGCCTGGTGCATCTGCCCATAACAGCCTGGGAACCCTGAGCCTGTGCAGCTGCCAAGGAAGGGCCAGTGTCTGCCCTGCCTGTCCCTTCACAGGTGTGAGTCAGCTGGAGGGGGGGGGGGGGATCAACAGCAGGCAAGTCCTCGGCTTACGAAGGACCCATGCTGTTCCCGGGCACAGAACCTCTAGGAAGCCACCAAGGAGAAAGGTCAGAAGTCAGCTGTACACAATGCTCTGTCACTGAGCCATTTTGTGGAACTGTCCAGACACTGCCTGAGACTGAGGTCCAACCTTAAGGCGTAGCTCAAAGCCACAAAGAGGCCCACTTGCCTCTCCCTCTCCAACTCCAAAGGCACTAACGAGAGTATGCTGACCTGAAAAGGGACCAAGCCAGCTGCTCCCAAGAATGAGTCCGTTTTGTGCAAAGTTCCCCATGAGGACCTCCTACCTGGTCAGGCACTGTGCTCACCTCTGCACACGCTCCACCAGGTGCACCATCAGCTTGTCTGAGATGCCAGGACAGGACTCCTCAGCCAGGCTGAAGGCGTTCTCTAGCTCCTCCAGGGCACCTACGCTCCCGCCGCTCTGCTTGTGCTTCTCTTTGAGCTGCAGAGAGAACATGCACCTAACTGGCATCTTACCCGAGACCCACATCTGGACCTACAGGAAGGAAGGGAGCACTCCCTGCTGAGGACTCCTGGGGCCCTTCTCTCCCCTGATCAGGACAAATGGCTTCTTACAGACTGAAGGTCAGGAAGAAATCAGTGGATCCGGTCTGACTTGGAAATTAGTACAGTAACGCAGAGCACACTATAAGGACTTTGACAGACATCCCAGATCAGACTTCAGAGCGTCCGTAACCGTTTCTGGGACCTCAGCTCCTGACAGTACTTTTACTTAGTCACTTTCTCGGCCCTGGGCAACACTGCATGCTGCCCATAACTCAGCCCTAAGTGGCTGCTTCCTCCTCTGGCTAAGGTCTACTCTACCTGCCCTGTTCTCAGGGAGACTATTTCCATTCCTCTACTTCCTGTACTCCCTCTCTGGGCTCCAGATGCTGTTGTCACCATGGGGGTGGGAAGATAGGCCTACAACCTGCTGCCTGACCTTCAAGTCCATATGAGCATTCATTTCTGGCCTTGAGCTCACAGAGATCCACCTGCCTCTGCTTCCCAAATGCTGGAATTAAAGGTGTGTGCCACCACCGCCAGCTTGCTGCACTGTATTTCTGATGATGGCTTTGACCTCCCTCAGCTAGCAACAGTGACATAAGGTCATATGGCCACCAAGGAATCACCACCCTTGCCTAGGACTGACCCAACATCAGCGAGCCTTTGTCTTCCTCCACAGAAGAACCATGTGGTAGTTGGACATTGCAAACAGTAGTACCGTAATGCCAGACCACCTCAGCACGTCTGGAGACACAAAAGGGCGCTGGCCAGGCCAGTTCTTCCCAGTGGTTTATGGTATGGTCCGTCTACTCAGGAAACTGGACCCACAAGCCTGCGCATCACCAATTGCAACAGACCCAGGAATCCAATGTGTAACGCCCGGGTGCAGGGCCCACGAGAACATACACCACGGCTCTGCAGGGAGCACCTCTAGAGAACAAAGCTACTGCCCTGCATGACCAACTCTCACCTCTCCAAAGACAGGCCGGACTAGCGTGGACAAGCACTGCGACCTTGGCTGTCTCTTGATGGGCTCAGCAGGCTGCAAGGGGGAGAGCAAGGCACTGGGTACACGGAGAGATCAGAGAGGCTCCCTTCCCCGTCTCCTCAATCTCTGGTTTGGCAGGCTGACAGAGTATGAACCAGGGGTCAACTCCCAAACTACAAGCCATCAGTTCTCATCAGGCCCACACCTAAGCACCTGCAGACCCAGGCTTCAACAGGATTCCTGGCTAGATCAATGCCACTCTGAGCTTAGAAACCACCCACTCTACCCTGTCCTTCCCAAGCTCTTTGCCCAGACCCCAGATAATGAGTGTTTAAAATAGCCCCAAGTCAAGGGCACTTTGGAGCTGACCTCAAAAGCCTGGTACCCAGACTGCAGTCCACATCTGCTGCCCCAGGGGAGCTGAGGCAGGGCTGGTACATATGGGGCAGTGCTCTGGCCCAGGGCATGAACAGACCTTCTGTGAGCTGTGCAGAGCAGTCCCCTTGTGCAGCTTGCTATGTGGACTTGGCCGGATGGTTGGGGGAAACGTCCAGATGGGACCCTGCTCCCCATCCTCAGTCTCGCCATCGCTAAAGAGGATAAAGAATCACAAGAGCTGATGGAGACAGGGCTGGAAATAACCATGGTACTGAGGTACATCTCATCTCTGTGAGACAGCCTCTTGGCCTAGGAGGCCTCAGGCTGCAGCATCTAGGTGATAGTTAAAAGGCCCCATTCTTCAGCATGCAGGTGATCAGTCTTCCCCCTAGCAACTAGCTCTAAGCCTGCCTCTGGAGGAGACCCCGCTGGCATTAAAGCACCCAGGGAGCCCTTGAGGACAAACATTAACAAAAAGGCCCTACATGTCCGAATCCTCAGAACTGGACTCCTCGCCATGCCCCTCAGACTTCCAGCGCTTGTAGCGGTCAATGAGCTCAGTGAGAAAGGAGGTCTTCTTGGTGTAGCGTGTGATGAATTTGTGCTTCAGGAGCTCCTTGGCAGTGGGGCGCTGCCAGGAAGACAGTCAGAGCTGAGTTCCACCCTCACAACAGACAGGAAGGGGTGTGAGGGCTGGGCCCCGTCTCACCCCAAGTTAATATCCTCCCTTCCTAAGCCCTCCCTCAGCTCCCCGGGGTGGCCCCAGTGGGGATAGGCCTTACGAATCGTGGGTCCTTGTTGAGGCAGGCCTCTACAAACTCCTTGAAGGGTTTGCTGTGGTGGCCCTCCAACGTGGGCGGGTTATTCTTGGGAATCAGGAACAGGACTCGCATAGGGTGGAGGTCAGAGTTTGGTGGCTCCCCCTTGGCCAGCTCGATGGCGGTGATGCCCAGGGACCAGATGTCAGCCTAGACAGGGTATCACACAGGACAGTTGCTACATGTAACATTTTGAGCTGGTGGCAGTGTACTCCCACCTCCCATCCAGAACTCACCTTAAAGTCATAAGCAGACTGCTTGATAACCTCGGGTGCCATCCAGAAGGGAGTACCCACAAACGTGTTCCTCTTGATTTGTGTGTCTGTGAGCTGCCCAGCCACACCGAAGTCTGCCAGCTTCACGTCACCCTGCTCTGAGAGCAGCACGTTGGCAGCTGCTCGATACAGGACAGGTGGGCATCACCCTGGGCTCCACAGCCCGCCCCAAGCAGCCCTGCACGCAACTCCCTGACCAGTGATGGGATGGCATCCCTGGCCCCTGGGGACAGCAGCCGGGATGTCGTGGGACCTCAGATTGATTTTCTTGCCACTGTGGGCCAGTGGGCCACTGCTGACAGAAGCAGGCAAGCTGGGGGACCTACACGAGCATTCCTACCTTTGCTCCAGGGTGACATCCACATCACACCTGGTCACAGTGACCTTCACCAAAGGGCACAGCTGACAGGGGCTAGTCAGGAAGTCTATCACTGCCCATGGGATCCCTCACTGTAACTAAAGGCTCAGCCATCCTCACCAAGTCATTCATGGTGGGCTGGCCCAGCTTTGTGAGTCCTCATCAGGACTGGAGCACACAGGAGTGGTGCACAGATCCACACCTGATACTGAGTCAAGGCTCTGGCCGTGTACTAGGTACACAACTGGTTTCCTTCACAGATGTGAAGACTGAGATTAGATGATGTGAGATTAGGAAGGTTTTCCTAGGCTTGGGAAGTAGCTCAGTAGCAGAGCGTCTGCTTAGCATGCACCATCCCCTAGGTTCCATCCTCAGTGTGGCCATTAAAAAGGGGGTAAAAAGCAAGACTGACACACACACCCCAGTTTCCAGGTGGCAGAAGGGCTTCCCACATCCCATGCCCTCAGGCACCACATCTACTGGGTCCACATGCCCATCTCTTTCTAGGTCATGGGCAGAACTGCAGCCATGCCCACCCCGCAGGACCTTTGATATCTCGGTGGATCTTGCGCTCTGAGTGCAGATAATCCAGGCCCTTCAGGATCTCCCGCAAGATGGTGGCAATATAGGTCTCCTCCAGTGGACCAGGTTTTAGCTGAAGAAAGACATCAGGGAAGAACCTCAGTTGTAGCTACCACGCCCATACCACCACAGCTCCACCACCCACCCACCAACTTCTGAGTCCTTGCAGAAGGCTGGGCCTTTGTGCTCCTTAGTTCTCCAAGTTTCAGCTACAAGGATAATGGGGGAAGGAGAAATGGGTGAGGCTGTTTCCAGAAAACATAACAGCTGCTTTTAGCTGGGTGGTGGCGGTGGTGGCGCACACCTTTAATCCCAGCACTTGGGAGGCAGAGGCAGGCGGATCTTGGAGTTTGAGGCCAACCTGGTCTATAGAGCTAGTTCCGGGACAGCCAAGGCTGTTTCACCTACCTGGCTGAAACCCTGTCTTGAAAAACATAAAGTATAAAATAAAATAAACCTATATTTATCTTTTCTGTGACTATAAAGATAAGAATAGGGTCTTAACTATGACCCTGACCCTCTTATTTGTCTGGGGTTTTTAGCTATGCCTCCCCCAGGCCAGTAGAGGCCTAAGACCTCTTTCACCATCAATCAGGGCAAGATAAACAGTATTTGTTTTGGGAATTGACAATTCCTGATGAACATCTAAAGCACTAAGACAATACACAGGTAGCCTGAGAGTCTGCAGAGCAGTGGCTCCTGAGTACAGAAAGACACCCCCACAGCAAGCTGCTCACAGCTTGCGCCTGAACTTACCAGGTCCAGTGCAGAGCCACCACCCAGGTATTCCATGATAATCCACAGCTTGGTGCTCTGCGAGCAGAGAACCATGTCAGTGTCTGGACAGCAAATGAAGGAGGCATACCAAATGTGGAGTCCACAGGCCAACCAACCCCTCTAACGCCATCAAAAGATGTCAGCCAGGGGCTCATGCCACACAGCAACTATACCAGGCTAGTTCCTGCCAGGAACCCCAACAGGAAAGGGTTCTAGCCAGGCAAGGTAGTAAATGTCTATAAGCCCAGCACCCGGAGGGCTAGAAGTTCAAGGTCAGCTTGGGCTAGGTAGGAGACCTTGGGTTTTGTTGCTGTTGTTTGTTTTGTTTTGTTTTTTTAAAGGGGGGAAGAAGGGAGAGAGAGATGTCTTGGCAAGTGAGAGCACTTGATGCTCTTTCAGAAGACCCAAGTTCAATTCCCAACACCAGCATCATGTGGCTCACAAAGGGCTTTAACTCCAGTTCCAGGGGGATCCAACACCCTCTTCTGGTCTCCTCAAGCATGCATGCACATGCATGCACACACACATACACACACTCTCTCTCTCTCTCTCTCTCTCTCACACACACACACACACACACACACACACACACACTCATGTGCACATACCCCCACTTGACACATATAGGTAAAAATAATAATAAAAAAATCAATACTTTTTTTTAATGGAGGGCCAAGCCAAGCATGGTGGTGAATGCCCTTAATCCCAGCACTCGAGAGGAAGAGGCAGGTGGAGTTCTGTAAGTTCAAGGCCAGCCTGGTCCACATAACGGACCAGGACAAACAAAACTACAGAGAAACCCTGTCTTAAAAACAACAACAACAAAAACCAACATCACACATTAAACTAAAAACCAAATGAAAAAAGGAGGGCTAGATGTGGTGGCATACACCTTAATTCTGGCACTTAAGAGACATAGGCAGATCTCTTGTGAGTTCATGGCCACCCTTGTCTACACAGACCCTGTCGAGGGGGAGGGGCAGGAGAAAAGGTCTCAGTGACTGCCCAGCTACTAAACCTCTGGTACAGGCACCAGGTGGACAGAGGAGTAGCTACGTCTCTTCCATAGTGCCCTCCTAGCAGGCCCCCAGAGCACTGCTGGCAGGGGCCCTTAGACGGTGCCTAACAGTACCCATAGAGAAGACAGCTGGGCCATTAGGACCACCGTAGAGCCACGTGACCCTTGTAGATGGGCACTCCTCAAGAGAACAGACGCTTTTGTGAAGCTGAGCTATGGGGGAGGGGACTCTTTGCCCTTCCGGAGGGACCCCATGTGCCCAGCAGTGCCTTTCTCTGCCCTCCTCTACCCTTGGGTACATATTATTCCCTCTGGAAACAAAGGAGAAAACCGGGCCCAGAACCTGCAGAGTGCTCCACCCCAACCACTACCGAGGCCCCTCCTCCTGGCAGGTACCTTCAGGTAGGAGCCGAAGTAGCGGGTGATGTAAGGGCTGTCACACTGGCTGAGCACAGTGATCTCCTGCTGGATGTCCTCGATCTCATCCTCTGCCTCCTCCAGGTCAATGATCTTGATGGCCACCACCTCCTTGGTGTGGTTGTCGATGCCCTTGTACACCTCCCCAAACGAGCCCTTGCCAATGCGGTCAAGCTTGGTGAAGAGTTCCTCTGGGTCCACACGAGAATGCTGTGGAAGCCAACAGGGACGGAATGTTGAGACAGCACGGGTAACACCCACTCGAGGAAATACCACAAGGGGACTCCCCTGCAGACTGAGGGCATGGTCCACTGCAAGGAGCTAAGGGGAACTCGCCTCAGGTCTCCTCTGGCTCTTTATCCCTGTTCAGAAAACCTAAACATAACTCTCCAAGTGACACCACAGTCAATAGATGTGATACAGTGAATCAGAGGTATCGATAGACTCAGATGTAGACTAGAAGCCTGGGTACTATCATATCTCAAAGTGCCCTCGTGAGCTGTCTAACAGTGAGCCAGGCCAAGACCTGACAGGAATGACAGGCAGGAATATGTGTGTGTCAGAGGGTATTTTAAAACTCCTTTACTATAAATCTAAAACTATTCTAAGAAAACCAATCAGAAGTAACGTGGGCTGAGTGCTGGAAAGAACGCTTGGTGGCTAAGAGCACATACTACTTTTGCAAAACTGCCTACAACTTCAGCTCCAGGGGGATCTGAGGTCTCTGGCCTTGGTGAGTACCTACACTCACATGTACATACCACCCCCGTAATTTAAAAATAAAAATAAAATTTAGCTGGGCATGGTGGCACATGCCTTTAGCCCCAGCAGCACTCAGGAGGCAGATGCAGGTGAGTTCCAGTTCAGCTAGGGCTACACAGAGAAACTCTGTCTCAAAACAAACACACACCGAGACTCGGGCCTCCCGAAAACAAACAAACAAACAAACAGAGAGATTAAGATGTAACACAAGCTAACTTATGCTTTCCACACTCCTAAAAGCTACACCCACTTCCAAATCAGTCCTCTAGGACTTTTCCACTCCCAAATCAGTCCTGTAGCCAGCTACACCCTCAGACTAGCACTGAGTTGAACACGCTCTCAGATGCTGGATTCTAGATACTAAACACAGAAGGCTGCCCTAGATGGCTCTTAGATTTAAACAATAAGATCTTATCATTGCTGAACCAACTGTGTTGAAGATACCTGGTTTAAAGCCCAGTACACTACAAGTGAAGACCAGGACGGCAAAGGTATGTCCTCTGTCCAAACCCGGCTGCCTCCAGGAATAGAGATACTCCTGGGCTACACAGAAAAGGGAAGACGCGGCAGAGCCTCTCCCAGGGCCACCACTGGGTGTCCCTACCCCTGCCTGTGATACCACTGACGCCCTCCATACCACTGACCAAGCTGGAAGAGGACCTAGGAATGGGAACACCGAGTCTTATCCAGTTTATCAATCCTGCCAGGTTTTACCTCCATTAGGAAATGCTCCTCCAAAAAAGGATGTCCCCCAAACAGGATTTTAGTGCCAATTAAAAGGAACCAAATAAGGATGGTAAGATGGTCCAGCTGATAAAAGTACTCGCCACCAAGACTAACAACCCAAGTTTGATTCCCTAGGCCCACATGGTGGGAGAAGAGAACTGACTCCAAAAGTTGTCTGGGGACCGACACACACAGGCCATGGTACACACGTGGGGTGTCCACACATACACAACATGGTACACACGTGGGGAGGTACAGTTGTTTTTAAGTAGGACTAGGAAATAACTCAGTGGCAGAGCACTTGCCTAGCATGACCAAGGTCTGGAGTTCAGCCCCGCCTCAGCATGGGGGTGGGGAGTGGGGGCAGGGAGCAGGACACGAAAAGGCAAAACCATGTTTATTTACAACTGTGTAAGTACTGATGCTCAGATCCCTCTGTGCTTAGGGACGAGCTTGTCCGAGGGGTTTACCATGCTCCTAAGGAGCCTGTCCTCAAGAATGACCTGGCTGCCTGCTTCCCTGAGGCCTAACTGGCCCAGCCTCTTCTCTCCAAGCGAAGCAGTTGGTTTCAGAGACCTGACTAAACCCCATCTGAGACTTTCCAGAGACATTTCCCTTGCCAACTAGCTACACTGCTAAGGTTTTTAACCATGAACGAAGTAGCGGGGAGACACAGAGAACCATACTCCCCATCCCCCTTAAAAGCCAAGAACTCTGCAGAAAAGAGGAGGTGAAGTTAGGGGATGCGCTCCAGGAACAAGGGCAGTGTCTTAACACAGAAGTCACCTAATCCCTCCAAGCGAAGCCGCCTCGGAGAGCCTGAGTGTGTGCCACAGTGCCAGGCAGTGCCCAGAGCAGGCACTCTGAGCAGACTAGCTGTGGTGTCCTTATGTACCCTACTTTGGCCAGGGAGCTAGAGAGATGGCTCAGTGGTTAAGAGCACTTGGGTTTGGTTCCCAACAACCCATATGATCTCAAGCACCGCCCACACATGGTGCACATATATACATGCATGTACTCACACATATACATAAAAGTAAATAAACTTAAAAAACTTAAAAAAAAAAAAAAAAAGGAGAAAGGAAGGGAAAGAAAAAGACCAAGACCAGAGGATGGTCCAGGGGTAAAAGCACTTGTCACCAAGCCTGACAACCTGGGTTTGATCCCCTGGACCCCCATGGCAGGAGAGAACCAACTCCCATAAGTGGTCTCCTAATATTTACACTGTGGTAATACACACCTACCTATCCATAAATAAATGTGATTGTTTTTTTGTTTTTTAAAGAAAATGAAAAGGAAGACCAATCCAATCCAAAGTGACCCTTCTCACAGTCCCATTAGAACTGGCAGTCAAATCCTAAGACCAGTTCTCACTGAGCAGCAGTTGATGCTTGGAGCAGATCTGCGGCCTGAAGTCCTCAAAGGCCACACTGAGAACTGGCCAGACAGAGAAAGCTGAGGGCTGCCTGAGGTCCCTTAGGCTGCCCTGGCCAGGGAGGAGTGTTTGCCCCCAGGCTCTCCTGCTTAATCATGTGTTCAAGTAAATTCTCTCCAGTATGGATGATAAGTCAGATACCTCAGCTGTTTCAAGACTGGCACTGGATCCAAGCCGGATCAGAAATCAACACTCTGGGCCATGCACTCTCACCACACCAGCAGTGGACAGCCCACCAATTAAGGTATGAAATCAGTACAGACTACCTCAGTCTTCTGCCACTTCCTGTCTGGGCCCTGACCACTTGATCCCTGCTTAAAGCAGTCCTGAAAGCCAAGTGCAGAATAAGGTCCACATAGCAGACCTTTTTCTGCCTGTGTCTGCTCCAAGGGGCTTCCCAAACACTTCCTCAAACCCCCTCCTACTACTTAGTCCCCACTGGTTCTCAGCTGCTACAGCGCCACCCTTGTGTAGACACCTTAAGAGCCATCTCAGACTCCGGGAGGTCTAGCTGATGACTTGAGGTCATAAAGTCTCATCATTGTTTCATCCAGTGGCTGCTAAAGCAGCCTAAGAAAACCTGGAAGATGTAGAACCATGACCCTGGACCACCATCCCTCCGATTCTCGAGGGCCTTTTCCCACTCCTCAGACTCAGACCTCATGCTCAGCCATACTGAGAATCGGGAACCTAGAGTCAGAACTGGTCTGCAGAGCAGCCCAAGAAGGGTATCCTCAGGCCAGGTATTCATTCACCACTGCCTCGGAGAAGGAGAAAACAGCAGACCCCAAAGCAAGAGTTCTAGGTTTTCGGCAAGGAAGGGGGAAACCTCATTCTTCTAAGTCCGTGCTTTTCGGATACCTACAGCTGTGGACCAGCCAGCCTTAGCAGAAACAGTGTGGCCGGAACCTTCCTGGCATGGTCGTGACTGTAGTTACATCTTCGAAGCTGTCCTGTCTCAGCCCCAGCTGGTCAAAGACAGCGATGCAGCATCCTGATGTGGGCGGCTCGGACTCCTCTTCTGGACAGGATGTGCTATGAGCCCAAGTCACTGAACCGGCTCTGTGCAGTTGAGACCCATACTCTCCATTCACTCCTAGGGCTCTATTCTGGGACATAGACCCTCTTGCCTGCCTGCCAACATGCCTGCTGTGTGTCACCCCCAAAAACAAACAAACCAAGAGGAGTGACCTGGCACACACCCTCAACTACCACCACACATTGCTTGCCCATAACCATCTGGTCCTTCCAGAGATGGAACTGGCCAGATGAAGGGCAATCTAAGACAGAAGCGCAGGCTATGGAGGAAAGTATAATCTTTACCACACAAAGGGGCAATTTCACCGTGGACACCACGGCAGCCACGGTGGGAGAAGACAACCCTAGAAGGTTTTGTGTTTCTTTCAGAAGCCAAGTATGTCTAGGTTGGACACAGGCCCCTAAAAAGACAAAAAGGTGCTCTCTTCGAGAAAGGTCCTCTCACCATCATCCCTTCACAGTTTACAGCTCCACTTTGTCATTCTGGGACCTACAGGAGCTAAGCCTAGGCCTCTTAAAAATAAACTAGAGGCACAGTTTTCCTCTCAGTATGTTATATAATTAGAGGCAAAATGTCAAAAAAAAAAAAAAAACACCCATATTTAAAATGTGTTAGCTTAATTCAGCATCAGTTAGCAAGCCCGGGAGCCCATCTGTTGACAGCTGGGCCCACCCGACAACAGCTGTGAGAGTCTTCCAGGCTGGATTGGTTTCCTCCAAGGAGCCCTGCCTCCAGTTCCTGCCCACAAGCAGCGGACGGACGCGCTTCCTGTCTGCACACCCAGTTCTCAAGGATGCAGGGGAAAGGGAGGGTGGGGGGACTGCACTGTCCTCAAGAGCCGATCCCCTCGCGGGGCCACGGTCAAGCCTACGCATAACCAAACCGAGCCCTTAAACTGCAAATCCCACAGCGAAAAGCACCGAAAATCAGCCACCAAGGCAGTCTGCTCCACGTTGTGGACGGCTGGCTGTCACATTTGCTTTGAAATAATGATAGATAGATAGATAGATAGATAGATAGATAGATAGATAGATAGATAGATAGATAGATGGATGATAGATAGATAGATAGATAGATAGATAGATAGATAGATAGATAGATAGATAGATGATAGATAGATGATAGATAGATGATAGATAGATGATAGATAGATAGATAGATAGATAGATAGATAGATAGATAGATAGATAGATAGATAGATGATAGATAGATAGATAGGGTCCAGACAGCAAATCCTCCCCCACCCCACCACCGAGTCCTTGAACCCCGTGCCTCCTCATCCTCCATGCCTATGTGGCTCCGTGTTGGGATTACACATCCCGTTAGTAGCCAGGGAAGGAGAAGTCCATCTTCTGGAGGCGCTGCGGGCCTGGGTCAAGCAGCTTCTGCCCAGGGCAGGCTCCTGCACCTGCCCACACCAGCTCCCGAGCAGAGGAGGTTCCCCGCGGGTCTCGCCTCCTGCCCGGCGATGGCTCGGCCACACAGGCCACAGCGATCTGCCACCCCCCTCATCCCCCGACATGCAGCCTCCGCCCCTCTCCCGCCTGGCGTAGAGAAACCCGCTCCCCCACGCCCCGCCGACGCCCACACTCACCTGGTGCGCGAAGCCCCTAAGGTGAGCCATGTCCCCGCTGGCGTGACCGGTCCGTCGCAGCCACTCCGCCCGCTCGCCTCAAGCACCTGCGAGAAACCGCAGGCCGCTTGATCAACAGCAGCTCCGTGGAGTCCCCTCCACCCGCGACCTCCGATCCCGAGCCCAGGGCCCCTGACCCGCCCCTGAGCAGGGCGTGCCCGGCCTTCCCCCGACCCCCCCAGCCAGGCGCGGCCCGCTGGCAGCGCCCACCTCCGGGAGGCTCCATCCCGGATTCCCGGCCCGCTTCGCAGTCCCCACGGCGGCTCACACCGCACTTCGGGCGCCCGGAACGCCCAGGCCTCTCAGCCCGTGAGGTGGGGGCAGCGGCCAGGAGCGGGGTGTCGTGGCGAGCGCGAGGCTCTGTGGGACTAGGAGTCCCGCCGCCCGCCGGGTACCCCGGGCCCGCGAATTTGAGACTACAAGTCCCAGCTGCCTGCGCGGTAGGATGCGGAGTTGCGCGGGGTGCTCGGCGGCCGTGAGGGTGTCAGACTACAAGTCCCAGCAGGCCGTGCGGCGGGGCGGGCCGTAGAGAGGTACAGGCACGCTACAGATTGGATCGGAACCTTGAGCTGGGTTCCTGCGGGCGCTCTGTTAGGCTGCGCGGTGTGCAGAAATAGAGAAAGGTAAAAACCCAGAGGCAAACAGTAGATGGGATAATTTAAGTTTTAAAAAAAAAGCTGGCTAGAAATAAGCCAAACTAAGGTCAGGCATTCATAAGAAAGAATAAGTCTCTGTGTGATTATTTTGGAGCTGGGTGGTGCCCCACTCTACTGAGGAAAGCTTTTTGTTTCTGCTCCCTGGTGGCTTTTCTTCCTGTGCATCATCCTGGGGCCATCTCAAACCTTGCAAACAAGACAGGACCTTGCATCTGACTCTGTTTCATCTCCAAACTTGACTACATGCTGATTAGGTTGTTTGTTGTGTTACTCCCCAGAAGAAAGTGGATTTCCAGCAAACACTGGGCCCCATAGCACCATGCCCCACCCCTAGGCATAAATAATGGGGGCAAAATTGCCCCCCAAAAAGACCATCTGTGGTGTGGCCTTCAGGATAGCCTAACAGTATGGGTCCCTACCTAGCTCTCCCATAGCGAAATCTAGCATTTGGCAAGTCCTGATCTATTTTTAAGACTTATTTATGTGCATATATATGTATGTCACATGTGAACGGATACCCACCTGTTGCAGGATAATCTTTTTATACACTGTGAAAATGTATGAAACCCTCTCTTGAAAAAACAAACAAACAAACAACAACAACAACAAAAGAAGCCCCATGTTGGGCATCAGATGAAGCGTAAATCTAATTAATCTTATCAATAAAAATCAGGAGTCAAATATCAGGGTAAAAACCTAAAAGATCAGAGAAGCAGGGGAGCCGCTGCCAGTTGCTTCCTACCTTAACCACTCCTCTGTCCAAAAAGGGCCTAGATCCTCTCTCTGGCCCGCCTTATCACTTCCTGTCTCCCATGTACAGACTTCCAGACCTCTATGGTTAACTAGTGGCTAGTAACACCCTCTGACTCCAAGCAAGCTTTGCTTGTCAGAATACAAACAAAATATCACACAACAGTGTCTGTTTTACCTCATGTGCCCAAGGCACCTTCTGATTGGTTTAATAATGAGCTGACTGTCCAGTAGCTAGGCAGGAGAAAATAGGCAGGACTTCTGGGGAGAGAGAGGAACTCAGGGATGAATCTGAGAGGCAGGGGTTTCACCAACTAGACAAGAAGGAAGTTGGATACATGGTGCTGAGGAGAGATAACAAGCCATATAGCTGAATGTAGATTAATATAAATGGGTTAATTTAAGTTTTAAGGCTAGTTGGGAGCAAGCCTAAGCTAAGGCCAAAGCTTTCATAATTAATTTAAAAAAAAAGTCTCCATGTCATTATTCTAGAGCTGGCAGTCCAAAGAAAGGCCTGTGTCATCCACCAAAGCCTGAAAAGGGTGTTGGATCCTTTAGAGCTGGAGTTACATGAGGATCTGTGTGCTGATGGACATGGATGCTGGGACTAAATTCTGGTCCTCTGAAAGAGCAACAGAAATTCTTGGTGGTTGAGCCATCTCTCTAGGCTTTTGTTTTTGTTTTTTTAAGACAGGATCTCACTCTGTAGCCTAGGATGATCTAAAACTCACTATGTAGGCCATGCTGGCCTCAAATTCACATCAATTCTGCCTCTGCCTCCCAAGAGGATTATAAATGTGTACCTTCACACTCAATGTGAAAAACCTTACTCATGAGATCAAACTTCCTATCTGCTTATCACCTTGTTCTTGGATCAAACAGATAGCCAAGAGCTGTTAGCGATTCAGGAAGACTTCTGTTGTGATTTGGCTACAAAGCATTCCCCAAGAGCCTGGAGAGATTTTTCAACTCTTAGGAACACTGCAGGTCTTGCAGAAAACCCGGGTTCGATTCCCAGCATCTACCTGGTGGCTCACAACCATTTGTCACTCCAATTCCAGGGGGTCTGAGTCCTTTTCTGGCCTCTGTGGGCACCAGGCACACAAGTGGTGTACAGACACACGTGGATGTGGAATGTCTGTACATATAAAACAATAAGACTGCTGTGGCTTAGTTACTGCTGTGATGAAACACCATGACCAAAGCAACTTGGGGAGGAGAGGGTTCATTTGGCTTATACTTACATATCACTGTTCATCATCAAAAGATGTCAGGACAGGTACTCAAACAGGACAGGAACCTGGAGGCAGGAGCTGATTGCAGAGGCCACAGAGGGGTGCTGCTTACTGGCTTGTTCTCGTGGCTTGCTCAGCCTGCTTTCTTATAGAACCCAGGACACCACCAGCCTAGGGATGGCACCACCCACCATGGGCTGGGTACTCCCCTGTTGATCACTAATTGAGAAAATGCTCTACAGGCTTGCCTACATCCCAATCCTATGGAAGCGTTTTCTTAATTGAAGTTCTCTACTCTCAGATGACTTGATCGTGTGTGGAGCTGACATAAAGTCACCCAGCATAACTGACCCACTGTCAACATGACACACAAGCACATCACTGTGAAGCGCAACCTTTCCCTTCTTTTTTTTATCCCCGGGATTACACATTAATATCAACATCACAATATAAAACATTTTCCAAACTTAAAAAAAGTCCCACAGTCTTCCAAATTCAAACACCTAAAAAAATAACCACTGAGTTTGCTCAGTGATTAAGAGCACTTGTTGTGACACCCACACAGCTCACTGCGCATGGAGAAGTCAAGCTGGTGCCTCCAGAGAGCCTTCACCCCTATGTCCCGGTGTCTTTGGTATGGGAAGGTACTCTGCAGGCTACCAAAAGAGAAAAGTAAACACCAGCCCAGCCACCAAACCTTTGACCTAAAATCTGTCCGGTCTGCAAAATACGCTAGTGTGATGGTGGCACAGAGCTTGTGGGAGCCACCAAGCCCTGCCTGATTTGACTTAAGGCTCGCTCACTCCGTGATATGCAGCTCATACAGGACACTGCTCGGGTGACTAAGAACCAGAGACCTAGGATAAAATCAAATACTGCTGGTCTAAAAAGAAAATAAGTAACAATAGAATTACTACTAATAATATTCTACTACACTCATAGATCAGGGCCTTATTCAGCCATCATGAGGGAGGCTTCATCCTGCAGCAGATGGGAACAAGTACAGAGATCCACAACCAGACGTTACACAGACAGAGAGACCTTGGAACATGCAGCTCTGAATGATATGCCTTCATCAGATCTTCCCCTCACCGCTCAGAGAACCCCACAGAAGAGGAGGCAGAAGGAGCATGGGAGCCAGAGGGGATGGAGGACACCAGGAGAGCAAGGTCCTCTAAGTCAACCGAGCAGAGCTCATATGAACTCACAGATACTGAAGCAGCAGGCACAGGGCCTACACAGGTCTGTACCAGGTCCTCTGCATACAGCTTTTAGTTTAGTATTTTTGTAAGATTCCTGAGTGTTTGGATGAGTGGGTCTCTGATTTGTGTACCTTCTCTTGGGCTCTTTTCCTTCTGTTGGTTTGCCTTGTCAAAATTTGACATGATGGTTTTTGTTTTATCATATTTTAAATTTTGTTAAAAAAATCAATTTTTTCTCAGATGGTGGTGGTATACGACTTTAGTCCCAGCGCTCAGGAAGCAGAGGCAGGCAAATCTCTGAGTTCAAAGCCAGCCTGGTCTACATTGTGAGTTCCAGGACAGCCAGGGATACACAGACAAACCCTGTCTTGAAAAGCCAAAAAAGAGGGGGGGAATCTATTTTTAATAAAAGGAAAGAAAAAAAGGAGCACTTGTTGCAAAGGACCCATGTTCAATTTCCAGCACCCTTGGAGGCTCACACCTCCTCAGGCACAGACACACATGTGACATGTGTGGTGCACAGATGTGCATACAGGTAAAACAACCATACACATAAAATAATAAAAATAAAACAAAATATATCTTTTAATTCAGCCTCTAGACTCTTTTTTTTTTTCCTGGAGCTGAGGACCGAACCCAGGGCCTTGCACTTACTAGGCAAGTGCTCTACCACTGAGCTAAATCCTCAACCTGCCTCTAGACTCTTAAAATCCAAAATCTCTCTTAAAATCAAATCAAAATCTCTTAAAATCAAAAGTCTCTCAACTGTGGGATCCTATAAAATAAAAAAAATAAGTTAAATACTTTCTTGTTTCAAAAAGGAAGAACCAGGACACAGTCACAATCAGATCAAACTCCAACAACATAATTCATTAAATATCCAATATCTGGGATTCACTAATGATCTTCTGGGCTCCTCCAAAGGGCCTGGGTCACTACTCTGGCCCTCTGGAGCATGCACAGCTTGTCTCCTAGGCTCAGGTTGGTTCCATTCCACAGCTACTGATGTTCATGGTACTGGCATCTCCAAAATGCTAGCGTCTTCTGCTGCAGCTGGGCTGCACTTTCACCAATAGCCTTTCCTGGGCTCTCACAGTGCCAAGCCTCAGCTGATCTCCATAACCCATTGTACCTTCAAAAATAGTACCATCTGGGAGACTCTTACATATGACCAAGTTTGGCTGCCAGCACAAGGTACAACCTTGGCCCCTTCTGAACACAGCTTGCATGTGCTGACTCTGAGGAAACACGTCTGAGAAGCCTTTGCCTCAATGATGCTGATCTCTTCTTAATCGCCACTGATCTCAGCCCCAGCTGGCCAGCATCAACTGTCCCAGAAAAGCAAAGGTTTGTGTTCAGTGGTTCTGCCTTCTTATTAATCACAACTGATTCTTCAATCTCCACCAATCAGAACCACAGTTTCTCAACTCAAAATAGCAAACAACCCTGATAGAATCATTGAGGGGCTCTCAAACTTACCTCTGAAACTTCATAAACCAGGCCCCCATGGTAGCACCTCCGGTGCTTCTTTGATCTATCAGGTTTTCACCCCAATATCCAACTCCCAAGTCTTTATTGGTAATAGAACAACTTAGATAAAAACAACATTTGGCGCCCAATACATGACATGACATCATGTGGATGCTCCTGAAGCCACTTCTTTCTCTGTCTCTCTGTCTCTCTCTGTCTCTCTCTGTCTCTCTCTGTCTCTCTCTTTCTCTCTCTCTCTCTCTCTCTCTCTCTCTCTCTCACACACACACACACACACACACACACACACACACACACACACACTGCTGCAGCCACTCCTTGGGCAGCTTTTCCCACCATTGCCCCCAACCACACCCTCACCACAGGTCCCAGGCTTCTCAAGCTGTGGTTCCCCTGCAACCACTCCCCGGGCCAAAGCCACACGCACCTACCAACAGAGCCTGCTCAGGCTTCTGCTGCTGCTAATACTCCACATGTGCACGCAGGGCACTCCATTGCTACACGATTCTGCAGACATTGCAGCTGTAGCCACAGCCACCCAGCACAGCTCTGTCAGGCCGCAGCTCTGGCACCTGCCATGCCCTTGGCTCCCACTGTGCCTTTGCCTGCTGCACCCCTGCCACCCTCAGTGCCCACCAAGCCAGCCCAGCTGCCTGGGTGCCCCTCTGCAACTGCGCCCTCTTGTGTCACACACAGCTGCCTTTACACTCACCACTGCTGTGGACAGACTGAAAAGTCAGCAGGTGAACCACCTGGGAAATTCTTAATGAGAGAGTTAGGTAGATTATATTAAAAAAGAAAAGTCTTTTCCACATTAAGAATGGGAAATATCATGACACAGGGAGTTAGGACTATGTGTAGTGCAACTATGGATAGTCTGAAGAGGGAAAAAAATAAATGAAGGGATAACTGACTTAGCTGGGATTGACATAATGTCAACTATAACTACTATCAGCTTGGTAATTCATAATTTATCCTTCAAAAAGTGGTTAGAAGCTGGGTGTGGTGATACATGCCTTTAATCCCAGCAATTGGGAGGCAGAGGCAAGCAGATCTCTTAGTTTGAGGCCAGCCTGGTCTACAAAGTGAGTTTCAGGACAACCAATGCTACAAAGAGAAACCTTGTCTTGAAAAACCAACACCAAAACAAAACAAAAAAACCAAAACAACAAAAAGTGATTTGATAACTGTACCAAGTATGAAAAGTTGACTGCTAAGATACAAGCCTTAGAAAGACTTACTTATTGGGGACTATGGGGGTCCAGCCCCTCGATAGTCCCCTCCCAGGGTCCGGGAAGAATCTACAACCAGCTGATAATTAATCTTTGATGAAAAGAAATGAATCTATGTACACGAAATTCCTTAGTTCATACACTTTATTATTCTGTGATAGTTCTCTCTCTACACAGCTTCTATTCTGCTCTCATGTCTAGCTCCTTTCTTGCCTGATTTCTCTATAATTATCTACTGTCCCCTCTAGGTTCTATCTTAATTCCTTCATCTAGTTCTGTCCCTTCTAGGTTCTCATCTATCTAGTTCTTTCCCCTATCAGCTCCTCTCCTGTCTCCTCTCTCATCTGTCTCTTCCTCATCTTCTTCTTCCCCATCTGGCTCTTCCTCATCTTCCATCTTGTTCCTCTAGTCCTCTCTTTTAGCCCTTCAATCTAGTTCTTCCCCATCTCGGTTCATTCCTCTCAAGTTCTTACCCATCTAGTTCTTCCATTCTCTTTTCTCTTCTCCTCCTTCGTGCCCTGGAAATCCCGGTATATAAAGGGAGGGTCCAAGCTAAATTGTGTAAAGCTATTACTTAACGTCCACCTCTCCTAGGCGGTGTTCCCTTGTGGAATTTACCATAAGTCAGGAGACTTGCATGTGGGCTGTTATCATTGTTAGTCCACGGAAGTTGAGCACCCACCTGGGTGGTGTTTCCTGTAGTCCTTGAAAGTGGCTAAGGGAGATAATCTGATTCCAGAGAAAGCCTTTCCTGAGGCTGTTCTCCAAATACCTGGAATGTGTATGTCCAGCGAGTGATCAGTCCACACTGTTAGCCCCTCTTAGGGAAAAGTCAATTGGGAAAGCTATGAAGGCACACATGATTTTCATAACAGAATACAGCTGATATATAACAAGCCAAGTAACACCAAAAACTCCTTGGGATTTGGCTTCCTCTGGAGAAATTCCCTGATCCCTCCAGGTAGTGACTTTGCCATAACCAGCTGAGTTCTTATGATATATTCCTGTGGCCCGCAGCACTTACTATTGCTAAGATACAAGCTTTGAAAGACTTACTAATGAAAATAAGAAAAATACTCAAACACAGAAGAATTTAGACCAGAACCTACTGTACCACTGCATGATGAAACTGAAGAGAGGTGGCCCAAGGTTATTAGAAAAGCAAACTTATTTTATCTAGTTACTATACAAAAATGACCAGCACATAATAGGCACCCCAAAGTTATGTAGAAGTTAAATGGAATCCTATAGAAATATTAAATTTGGGGTGATTTAAGGAAGTGATCATTTCATATGGTATGCATTCACCCTATGTGAAGCAGATGTAAAATTCATGGGCAACTCAAAACAGAATTATCACCCAAGACTGGAAAGATTTAGCTACAGCAAAATTGGAAACTGGTCTTAGTTACAATGGAGAACATGGTGGAGAGAGGAAACTAGGGCCATTGAACAATGAAATAGGGATAGAGGTATCGATATTTCCCAGATCATTTCCTCAGTGAAGGCCAATATGCTGATTTGAAAAGACAATTTGGATTTGATGATCCCACATTGGCCCTATGGCATTTAGCAGCTTTGAATGCTGGGGAAGTTTGAAAAAAATCAGGAAAGAGGTCATAGTCATTTACTAAAATTATAATGTAATGATATTATGTTTGTGCTCTAACAAATAAAGTTTGCCTAGAAATCAGAGTGCGGAACTAGCCACTAGTTAACCATAGAGGGAGGCAGTGGTGGCACACACCTTTAATCCCAGCACTTAGGAGGAAGCAGGAAAATCAGGAGTTCAAGGCCACCCTGAATTACATAAGATTGATCCAGTCTAAAAGAGAAACAAAGCCAGGTGGAGGAGGTTCATGCCTTTAATCCCAGCACTAGAGGGGATCATGCCTTTGATACCAGCACATAGGAAGCTCATGTTTTTAATCATAGCACAAGGGAGGTGGAGACAGTAATATAAGGTGGGAAGAGACCGGAGCTCAACCTCCTTTCCATCTGAGACTTTGGTAGAGGTAAGAAGTCTCCCTAGTGGCTGGCTCCTTTACTTCTCCGATCTTTCAGCTTTTACCTTTGATATCTGACTCTGAGTTTTTATTGTTAAGATCAATTAAAATTCATGTTACATTATACAAGGCCCAAAAGAAGCCTTCACTGATTTTTTTCTGCAAAGATTGACTTCAGCTATAAATAGAATAGTATCAGATCCAGAAGTCAGATGAATATTAATTGAATCTTTGACTTTTGAAATGCTAATTCTGAATGCAAAAGTGTGATTGGGCATTTAAAGGCAAGATCAGCACCAATAGATGAACGCATTAGAAATACAGCTGATATTGGATCTCACTTTTAAAATGATACTTCAATGGGAGAAGTGATTTCTAAAAATTTTAAGAAAAATTAAAATATCAGATGTTTTAATTGTAGTAAGCGAGGTTATCTGAAAAGGGATTGTAGGAAGGCATTTTTAGAAATAATGGAGTATGTAGAAGGTGTGGCAAAGGCTGGCATTGGACTAATGAATGCAGATCAACAAGGGACAAGCTAGATAACTCTTTGTCATTGGAAAATGCCTTATGAGGCCTCCTGCAGACCCCAGTATCAAATTTGGTTCAATTATTCTCTGTCAACATTGGAGAAAGTCATTTACATAGCAATTAATAAACGTAATACCTGTTGTTAAAAACCACATTGCTCTGGATGTGACTAAAGACAGAACAAGTCTATATATACAACAAAAAGTTCAGGAGATACAAGAAAACAAGTATTTAGGCAAAGTTCTATAAATGATCAAAGATCAAAGCTAAAAATACAAATAAATGGCATTGTAATTGAAGGTTTGATAGACACAGGAGCAGATGTAACAATTTCATCAAAATCTTGGCATCCAGATTGGCCTCTTCAGGAGGTAAATATTCAGCTTTTAGAGATTGAAATTTTATCTCGGGTAAAATAATGTACAAGGTGGGTCCAGTGTATAGGGCCAGAAGGACAGATAGGGAAATTAAGGCAATGTGTGGCTAGCATAGCAATGAATTTATGGGGATGTGATTTGTTGCAGCAATGGAAAACACAGATTAACATTCTTCCAATCTCAGACACAAACTATAAAATAAAGAATGCTTCTGAGAGAAATATTAAAATGTATTATCAAGAACAGACACAGACTGTTCAAGTTGTACATAAGCAGGGCACAACGTCTGTTGGTCTTTCAAAGGTACCAACCCTACCTTTAAAATGGATAACTGACAAACTTATGTGGGTGGAACAATGATCTTTGACCTCAGAAAAATTACAGATGCTGGAACTGCTGGTACAGGAGCAGCTAAATGTTCAACATATTGAAGCATTGACCTGTCCTTAGAATACTCCTATATTTGTTATTAAAAAGAAATCTTGAAAATGAAGAATGGTAACAGTTCTGAAAGCTGTTAATAAGGTGATCCAGCTAATGGACTCTTATAGTCTGGACCTCCCTTGCCTTCTTTATTACCTAAAGAATATTGCTTTTTTATATTATCCTTTACAAGAATAGGATGGACAAAACTTTGCTTTCACAGTGCCTAATTATAATAATTTTGAGCTTGTTAATAGGTGCCATTGGAAAATTCTCCCACAAGAGATGTTGAACAGCCTCACCTTATGTCAATATTTTGTACAACAGCCATTAGAAATAATTTGTAAACATTTTCCTCAGTATATAATTTATCATTATATGAATGATATCCTACTAGCTGATTCGGATGCAGAAACCTTATAAAACATGTCTGATGAAGTAAAGAGAATTTTATCTTGTTTTTAGATTACAATATGCTCCTGAAAAAAAAATTCAGAGGAGGTTCTATTAATAACCTAGGATATAAGGTAAGTTTACAAAATATTCAACTACAGAAAGTACAAATCACAACAAGGAAGATGATGTTAAAGAAACGAAAAAAGAAAGTACAAATCAGGAGAGATCAATTATAAACTCTTAATGATTTTCAAAAAAATGGTGGGAGATATTAACTGGCTACAGCCCACAATTGGATTAGTAATTCAAGAACTAAGTAATTTATTTCAAACCTTACAAGGAGATAAGTACTTAAGAAGTCCAAGAAAATTATCATCTGAGGCTGAGAAAGAATTGGCTGTGGTAGAAAAGATGCACATCCAGATTGCTTGGATCCCAAGTTGATTGTATTCTGATTGTTTTGCCTTCTATTCATTCTCCTTCAGAAATTCTTATGCAGAGAGAGGATAAAGTCTTCAAATGGGTATTTTTACCACACAAACAGAGTAAAAAATTAAAGACCTATGTAGAGACGGTTTCTGAATTGATTTTGAAAAGAAAATTGAGACTTCATCAATTCACAGGAGCAGACCCAGTAGAAATTGTGGTACCTTTTAGTAATGCTGAAATTGCCTTATTATGGGCAGAAAATGAACATTGGCAAAGAGTTTGTAGTAATTTTTTGGGAGAGATTAGCAACAAATATGCTGTGGAACACTCCTTTTCTATACTATAAATATGTATCACTTTCATTGGTTAATAAAAAGGCCAGTATCTGGGCAGGAAGTTAGGCAGGAAAGCCTAACTGAGAATGATGGGAAGAAAGGAAGCAGAGTCAGGAGAGATTCCAGCCAGCTACCAAGCAAGCAGATGTTAAATAAATGAGGTAACAAGCCATGAGCCATGTGACAATATATAGATTAATAGAAGTGGGTTAATTTAAGTTGTAAGAGCTAGTTTGTACCAAGCCTGAGCTATCTGCTAAGCATTCACAATTATATAAGCCTCTATGTGGTAATTTGGGAAGTGGCTGCTGGGTATTTGGGAACAGGTGGTCAGGACAGGAAATGTCCATTTACACAAATATGCCAAAAGCAAGAGACATCAATATATAAAGAGAATTAATTGTATTCTCCTCATATAATAAAGGAAACACCAATGTCTGGGGACCCTACATTCTATACTGATACAAATAAATCAGGAAAGGCAAGTTATAAGTCAAGAAAAATAGGTAAAGTGGTTCAAATCCCTTATGATTCAGTTTAGAAATCATACGTATATGCTATTTTCATGGTATTATTAGATTTTTCAGAAACTTTTAATATATTTACTGACTTTCAATATGCAGAAAGAGTTGTTTTACATATTGAAACTGCTGAATTTATTCCATATGATTCAGAGTTAACTGATTTTTCTATCACTTGGCAACAAGCCAAGGAAATTATAAGGACATGTCCTACTGTCCTCTGTATAATCAAACTCCATTTCCTGCAGGAAGTAACCCAAAAGGTACTCAAAGAAGTGGAATTTGGCAAAGTTTCATTTTGCAGAGTTTGGAAAATTAAAGTATATGTACCATATCATAGATATATATTCAGGATTTCAATGGGAAAGTGCTTTGAGTTCTGAAAAGGCTAATTCTGCAATTACACATTTATTAGAAATTATGGTCATTATGGGGATACCTGTACAAATTAAGACTGACATGTGCTCCATCATATGTCTCTAGTAAAATTAAACTTTTTTTTTTGTATATTACAATACAAAACGTATTACAGGTATACCACACAATCCTGTAGGACAAGCAGTTATAGAAAGATCTAATTGCACTTTAAAAGAGATGCTTAATAAACAGAAATGGGTAATAAAGATCCCCAGAGATAGATTACAAAGATTATTAACTTTAAATCAGCCTATATATTTTAAATATGTGTTGACCTCAGAATGGAAACCAGGATATGTGTTACATTGGCGAAGAAGTTGTGCTTTCGTTTCCACGGGATAAGAAAAGCTATGAATACCATCAAGATTGATAAAGATTAGATTTGAACAGGAAAGACCTCCTCAATAGGAGAGGTGATAATTCATCAAACTGATTGGCCATTCAATCTAAACTAACTTGTTGTGGAATAATCCTTTTGTACACTGTGAAGGTGTTTTGCTCTCATTGGTTTAATAAAGAGCCAACTGTCCAATAGCTAGGCAGAAAGAGGTTAGGAGGGAGAGGCAGATGGAGAGAACACTGGGAAGAAGGAGGGTGGAGTCACCAGCCAGAAGCAAAGGAAGCAGGAGATGAGCACACTGTGCTGAAAAAAGGGTACATTTAAAATGTTTACATTTTCTGCAGTGAGCCATGACCATTCCTGACAGTGACCTTGGAGGTCTCCAAGAACATGATGGGGCCTCACAAAGACAAATCCACCTGGATTGTGGTAATGCCACTAAGGTGACAAACACTACCCAAGGATCAGCTTTGAACTACAAACATCTCAGGACAACTTCAAAGTGGTTAGCTAACCTGGTCCAGCCTCAAAGATTACTCCAGCCAGGACTTCAGATAAACCTTGCGTTTTTTCCATCACCACAGAGACTGGACAACAAATGATACAGCTAGTTCTGCCAGGACTTGACCATTATCCCAATTTTCTTAGGGTTCCCTAAAGATGCCATCACCCCCAGACAATAGGAAGTAATTTTAAGAACACAATGCCCACATTCCTGAGAGGTAGGGTGAGTGGTTTGTAGTCATTTGATGAGTTATGGATGTTTGTCATTATTTAGGGGAGTTAGTTTCAAGTTGTTATTGGTCATGGTCAGGGAGGAATCTAAGAAAAGAAGGTTAGATTCAGGGATCTCTTTCTGAAAAGAAAAAAGGGGGGATATAGGAATGGATAGACTAAAAGGGTTGGTTATTGAATCTACTTTTTTTATTTTTTATTTTTATTTTATTTATTTATTTATTTATTTTTGAGACAGGGTTTCTCTGTAGTTGGTGCCAGTCCTGGATATTGCTCTGTAGATCAGACTGGCTTTGAACTCACAGAGATCTGCCCAGCTCTGCATCCCGAGTGCTGGGATTAAAGGTGTGTGCTGCCACCACCGCCCAGCCTGAATCTACTTTTAAACTAAAAATCAACTCCTAGTTTCAAATATTTTTGGTATGGGTTTTTGTATATTTTGTATAAACAAACTTATGTTTATTTTTGTTACAACATGCTGTAAGTTATTGTACCTATGCAACTCATTTAAAATTATAATATAAAGTTCAAGTCCTTCAAAGCTATTATTACAAACTATTTAGGATACTTAAGAAACACAGGTGAGTAGTTAGTCATCTATAACAACCAAACTTGTAGTCATGTTAGATATGTTTTCAAGGTTAAACAGATATATTTTAGATAGGTGGTCTTCAAACACTTCAGAGATCTACAGAATATGACATTTAAGATGTATTAATAACATAAGGCTTTGCATAACAGTGAGACATATCTGCTCCTGGCAGCACCAATAAACTTCAAAAAAAGGATGATGGGCATAAAAAAAACCTCCAAATGGAGTTTGCTTTCATTGTGATAAAGTTAACCACTGGGCAACTGCCCTTGCCTTGATTGCTGACAGTATGCTGTCCAATTTGGACAAGCAGGACACAAAGGAAGTTGACTGTCAATCTTTACCAACACAAAGCAAGACAGTCCTTCAAAATTCCTGCTTTACAGAAAAGTCTGACAGATATCCTAGGCCCGTAGGCTGAAATGGATGTCCCAACATTGCAGAGGACCTTTGGGTGATGGTCGAGGCAGGCAGCTGTCTCTGTTATTTCTTTAGTTTTTGAATTTGTTTGCTCTATACTTCCTCTTTACTCAGGTAATAGTATATCCTTCTTGGGTCTCTGATGGGGCGTTGAATACTAGATAGTTATACCATTTTCTTTGTTACCAAATTCAGAAAAGAAACTTAACAAAAGAGATGTAAAGTTTATAAGGTTGAGAGACCTAAAAGCTTAAGTTGTTTATTTAAGAAAATGTTTTAAGGTCTAAAAGGGTATTTTTAGGCTGGTAATAGAAGTTACAATAGAAAGTGGTTTAGGTATAAAACTTTGGATTCATCAAGATAGGATAGGTAATAGAGTGTTTTCTCTGAATTTGCCAAGTACAAATGAAGTAAACATTGTGAATATAATTCTTACCTGATAATAATTGTATATAGTTTTACTGTGTTAGAGTTAAAACATTTCCTTTTTATTTAGACAATACCTGATAATTGTTCTTATTATATGTAGTTTTCCTGTGTTAGACATAAAACCTTTCCTTTTTATTTAGAAAATACCTGATTATTGATCTTATTGCATAGTTTTACTGTGTTAGAGTTAAAACCTTTCCTTTTTATTAGACAAAAAGGGGGAAGTGTTGTAGGACGTTTGATCACACTGTGACACCTTGAGATTGTGTTAATAAAGTTAACCTTAAATCAGAGGGCAGAACCAGCGACCGGTTGACAAAAATTTGTCATAGAGACTACAGAGGACCCAGGATACAGATAGGAAGGAATAGGAAGGGAGATTCTCAGGCCGGAGCAGGAGTTTGCCTTTTGACCTGGGAAATGTGGAGAGAAGGTCAGGTGTTCACTCCTCCACCATTTCTTTGATCTGCCAGGTTTTTACCCCAATATCTGACTCCCTAGTCTTCACTGATAATAGAACAACTTAGATTAAAAACTACACCTCCGTTATCTGTGCTGCTCTCAACATTCTTATCCTCCAAGCTCCCACAGAACAGCTCACCAAGGTATTCCAAAGTCCTTCCACAATTGTCCCCAAACAACATTGTCAGGTCTGTCACAGCAACACCCCACCATCTTGGTACCTATCCTAGTTGGGGTTATTTTTGTTGTGATGACACATTATAACCAAACAAGTTTGGGAGGAAAGGGTTTATCTCACTTACACTTCCATATCATTGTTCAGCATCAAAGAAAGTCAAGACAGGAACCCAAACAGAGCAGGAAGTTGGAGACAGGAACTGATGCAGAGGTCATGGAGGGGTGCTGCTTACTGGTTTATTCCTCATGGCTTGCTCAGCCTTCTTTCTTATCCCAGATCAGGCATGACCCTACCCACAATCACTAATTAAGAAAATTCCCTACAGGCTTTTCTACAGCCAGATATTGTGGAGACATTTTTCTTTTTTTACTCTTTATAAAGAAAAAACTCTACTTTGTTTATCTCAGGTATTTTGTCACAGTAGTGGGAAATAACATAATTCCCCACATGAGCAAAGGAGACCAACATAAAAATGATGACCTGCCAGGTAGTGGTGGCGCATGTCTTTAATTCCTGCACTCAGGAAGAAGAGGTAGACAGATCTCTGTGAGTTCGAGTCTAGCCTGGTCTACAAAGCAAGTTCCCAGACAGCCAGAACTGTTAAGACAGAGAAACTCTGTCTCAAAAAACCAAAAACAAAACAAAAAAAAAAAAACAAAAACAAACAAACAAACAAAAAAAACCAAAAAAACGATGACCTAAAACAAAATGATGCCCAAGAGGTAACAGGAAGTGTAGGGAAATAGTGTTTCAGAAATGTACTAGGATGTGCAAAGGGATTTGAAATCATCCTCTACTCATAAAACAACAAAAATGCTTCAAGTAATTGCCCAAGAAAAAGCTCCCAAAAGATGAAAATTATACTTAATTAAAATTTAGGGCCGGGCGGTGGTGGCGCACACCTTTAATCCCAGCACTCGGGAGGCAGAGGCAGGCGGATCTCTGTGAGTTCGAGGCCAGCTTGGTCTCCAAAGCGAGTTGCAGGAAAGGCGCAAAGCTACACAGAGAAACCCTGTCTTGAAAAAACCAAAAAAAAAAAAAAAAAAAAAAAAAAACTTAGGATGCCATGTGGTGGTGGCGTACACCTTTAGTTCCAGGCAGGTTTATCTCTACAGAGTGAGCTCCAGGACAGCCAGCGATACACAGAGAAACCCTGTCTCAAAACAACTACAACTACAACTACAACTACAACTACAACTACAACTACAACTACAACTACAACTACAACTACAACTACAACAAACAAAAACAAACAACAAAACCTGTTAGGTAGTTTTTCAGAAAGCTCATGTCTGGAAAAATTAGCCTAATAAATCTACCCAGAGGTCCATGATAAGTGGGCAAGGGGCACCACAATTCTGTCCTAAAATCTCAAGGTGCACCCAAATACTCTAGGCTCCATGCACTACTTCTGCCCCGGGGCTCCATTCTTTCGATTGTTTGCCCCCAATACAGAGCCTTGCCTTGGGAAACAAAGATTTCCACCAAGCCGCTTCTAGTTTTTGCCCTTGATACATTTTTGCACAGTTGTAAATATTTTTGATATTTTGTAAATAAAGACAACTAGCCTTTCCAGAAGGGGTAAAGAACGGGACCCAGAAACCGCTGTGCTAGAGACACCCAGGCGACCTCATGAGAGGCTGCAAGGAGGACAATACGCAGCCACCCCGACCCCTGGCAGCGAAGGCCTGCACAGACGAGGCTTTGGGGGTGCTCCACAAACTGGGGAAGTGGACAGTAACCTGTTTTGTTTCGTTTGAAAGTTGGGCTGTGAATGTACTTCAGTTAATAGACTGTTTCACAGACTGGAGGCCCTGGGTTCAATCTCTACCACTTCATGAACCAAGCTGTGGGTGGCACATGCCTGTAATCCCTGCACTTGGAAAAAAAATAAGAAGGAATTCAAAGTCATCTTTGGCTTTATAGGTAGCTCAAGGTCACTCAAGAGTACCCTGTCTCATAAAACAAACAAACAAAAACAAATCAAGAAGGAAGCCAACAGTTCTGCATGATTGTTCTTGCAGAGGGCCTGGGTTCGGCTCCCTAAAGTCCCATGGGGCAGCTCACAACCACCTGTAACTCCAGTTCCCTGGAACCTGATACTTTTGGCCTCCACAGGCACCTGAACACGCATGCACATACCCGCACACAGATACCCAAACACATACGTAAATAAAAATTAGTGTTTAGGAAAAAAAGAAAAAGCAAGCCAGGCATAATAGCACATGCCTTTAATCCCCCCACACATAGGTGGCAAAGACAGGTGGGTCTGAGTTCAAGGCCAGCCAGAGTACACAATGAGACTCTCTCTCTCAAAAACAAATAAGTAGGAAATATAAAAATAATAAACACATAAATAAATTGATGTTTTTCTGCAGTCACAGCAGCTGCACCTGAATCTACTGCTGTTTCAGCGAGTAGCTATAGCCCTGAAGTTAGTGGCCCGATTCTCAGGCAGTGGCCCAGACAGACTTTTACATCCCACCAGATCTACCTCCTGTTGCTGCCACCCAATACAGTTTTTAACTAAACCTCTATCATTCTATTTATCAATAAGACTCAGGAGTCAGAGGCTGGGGTGAAAACGTGCTAGCTCAGAGAGGCTGAGGAGCAACTAGCTGACCTTCCTTCCTCACTGGTGTCTCAGAAAGAGTGTGTCCTCCCTCTCTGCCAAACCAAAAAAGATGCCACACTCAGAGTCCCTCCCTACTGCTTCCCATGAGTCTGTTTGTCTTCCAGACTCCCTCTGACTCTCTAGGATTACTTTCTGTCAACTGGTTGCTGGCTCTGCCTCCTGACCCAAGGTTGATTTTATTTAATTAATATAAATGCAGACTCGAGGTTCACAGTGAGATTGAATATCCTGCAACAGTTAATTAATTAATTAATTGCACTGGAGAAGCGACTCAACAGTTAAAAGCACCGACTGCCCTTGCAAAGGACCCGAGCTTGATTTCTATACCAATATGCCGAAGCCTGGTCACCTAAACAAAACAAACAAAAACCCTACGTCCCACAGTTCTGGAAGCTGGGAAGTACAAAACGAAGATGCTAGCTAGCCCAGCTCCCAGCCAGGTGGGCTGTATACTACTGTCACTGAATCCTCACAGGACTGTGAGAGAGTGGGCTAGGCATCTCTTCTTAAAACAGCCTGCCATCGACTCCACCCTGCGACCCTATTCATTGTATTTATCCCAGATCAGCAACAAATAATGTCTTAGCAGTAACAATGAAATACTGAATGCTGATTTCCTTCCTTCCTTCCTTCCTTCCTTCCTTCCTTCCTTCCTTCCTTCCTTCCTTCCTTCCTTCCTTCCTTCCTTCCTTCCCTTTCTTTTCTTTCTTTCTCTCTTTCTCCTCTCTCTCTCTCTCTCTCTCTCTCTCTCTCTCTCTCTCTCTCTCTATCATTTTGACAGTATCTCTGACTTGGAACTCACTATGTAGACTGGCCTCAAATTCACAGAGTTGTAACTGCCTCTGCTTCCCAAGTGCTAGGATTATAGGTATATGCCAGCACTGTAGCCAGTCTCTCTTTGGACCGCCAGCTCCCAAATAATGCCATGGAGATTTATTAATTGTGAAAGCTTGGCCTTAGCTTAGGCTTGTTCCCAACTAGCTCTTTTAAATTAACCCATTTATATTAATCTGTGTTCTGCCATATGGCTCGTTACCTCTCCTCCATACTGTACATCCAACTGCTCTCTCTCTCTCTCTCTGGTGAAACCCACCTCTGTTCTTCCCAGAGTCCGTATGTGTGGGAGCCCGTTCTTGGGTTCCTCGTGGCTTTACCCAGCAGGTCCGAATAGAGGATGATCAGGACCACGGGCCTGAGTGCAGGTGTCTGAGATGGTCTGCACTTGGCTGTGCTGGGGGAGGAGGTCTTTTGCTCCACCCCTTGGTGTCTCTATAAAAACCCTGGGCCAGAGACAGTCGGGGCCCGTTGGAATAGGTTCCAGGCCCTCTCGAGGCTATCCTTTATTTTCTATCTGTTTATCTCCGCGATATTCTCCGCTATAAATCCTTCTATCTAATATTTCCTGCTGATCGCACTCAAGAAAACTCTGGGAAGCTGTGGGGGTGGTGGGTAAACGCCCCACACGTATGTCTTTCCAGAAGTCCTGCGTATCCTCTCCTGCCTAGCTATTGCCCATTCAGCTCTTTAAAAACCAATCAGACAAAGCGAGTTCCAGGAAAGGCGCAAAGCTACACAGAGAAACCCTGTCTCGAAAAACAAAAAAAAAAAAAAAAAAAAAACCAATCAGAAAAATAAATAAATAAATAAATAAATAAATAAATAAAAATCAATCAGAAGGTGCCTTAGCAAAGACACATCTTCACAGTGTACAAAAGATTATCCTGCAGCACATCAGTTCATATGTTGATTTTCAACATTTAGAATTATGCTGTAGATGGATAGACAAGAAATATTTACATGTGGTTTCAGAAAAGAGTGTGAAGAACTTTCTAGTTTTTTTGTTTTGTTTTTTGTTTGTTTGTTTTTCAAGACAGGGTTTCTCTGTGTAGCTTTGGAGCCTGTCCTGGAACTCACTTTGTAGACCAGGCTGGCCTCAAACTCACAGAGATCTGCCCGGCTCTGCCTCCTGAGTGCTGGGATTAAAGGCGTGCGCTGCTGCCGCCACTGCCGCCGCTGCCGCCACCACCACACAGCTTTTTTTTTTTTTAATTTTCCAGTCCTAACTGCAAAAGTAAAGGAGAAGCCAAGGGAAGCTGGAGGGAGGGGCAGGGCCAGGGAGGCCCCACTGAGGTTTTATGGCCACCAAATGCCTAAGGACCCCTTAGTTCTGATCCACCAAGAGCAAAGACGGTACTGTGGACTGTCTCCACCACAGCTGTGGGGTTCCGGGGATGGGAGACAAGGTACTAGGATGTTTGCTTTTGTGTGTAGCTGGAGAATTTCTCTCCCGGTCCCGCCAAGCTCCAGCAGTCCGACAGCCCACTTATAAAATAAACACACAGACGCTTATATTATTTAAACTGTTTGGTCTAATGGCTCAGGCTCTTGTTAACTGTTCTTATATCTTAAATTAACCCATTTCTATCAATCTATACTTTGCCACGTGGCTCGTGGCTTACCAGTACTTTCCTTGTCCTGGCAGTGTCTGGCAGTGTCTCCCCTGCCTTCCTATTCTCTCAATTCTCCTCTCTGTTAGTTCTGCCTATACTTCCTGCAGGGCTACTAGCCAATCAGTGTTTTATTTATCAATATATTTATCAATCACCCACAGCATTTGTGGATAAAGAATTTTAATTCAATTGGCAAAGGGCTTGCCATGTAAGCATGGGGACCTGAGTTCACATCCCCAGAACCTGCATACAAGCCAAGAAAGGTGGAGCATTTCTACAATCCCGGTGCTGGGGAGATGGCAGCCAGTGGATCCTTGGAGCTCCTGGCCAGACAACTGACCAAACTGACAAGCTCCAGATTCAGTGAGAGAACTTGCCTCAAAAGATAAGGTGGAGAGTGACTGAGGAAAACAGTCAGTGTCAACATCTGCCCTCTACATGCAAGTGTGTAAGCACACGCGAACACACACATGCACACACATGCATACGCGCACACGCACACACATGCACACACTTGCACACACATGCACACACTTGCACACACATGCACACACACACACACACACACACACACACACACACACACACACACACCGCACAGATTTTTGAGACTCTAGGCCCACAGTGCATTTCTTTTCACCTAGTCTTCACAAGCTGTCACCTCCATGTCACGTGTGACCTGCAGGTTTTGATGCTGCCCTGATAATATACCGGCTAAGACCTTCCAGACTTGAAGAAAGGCCTGAAGGCTCATGGAAGTGCCCTCCCTGGGCCAGCAGCATAAATAAGCAAGAAGCAACTCCCTTCTGCAGCAACCCAGTGAAACTGCACAGCTCCAGGGATAAAGGGGTCGTATCCTGCAGTGTGACAGACAGGGAGAAACTGCGATCTACAAGGGAACAGTGATCTCACCAGAAACAGCAAGAGCAACACAGGTGCTGAGGCGGGACCCACGGCGTGGGGGCGATAAGCACGAACTCTACCACTCTACCAATGGCCTATACCCCGGCCAGCAGCGATGCCTTTTGAATGTCTATTCAGGTCCTCTGTCCAGGTCTGCTAGGTTAGTTATAGGATTTTCCTATTGTGTGGCTCTCTCTCTCTCTCTCTCTCTCTCTCTCTCTCTCTCTCTCTCTCTCTCTCTCTCTCTCTCTCTCTGTCCTGTATACATGGCTTGGGTTTATATTTTCCACTCTACAGTCATGGACTCCCTCTTCTTTCTGATGATAATTTCCCACTATGCAGAAGCTTCACACACACACACACACACACACACACACACACACACACACACACACACACACACACACCTTGAATTTCTGAGATTCCTGCTTCTGTCTTCTGAGTGTTAGGATTATAAGACTTGTACCATCATGCCTGCTTTCTACATTGCTGGGGATCTAACCCAGGTCCCATTTGTCTGCTTTTGCTTTTAGGATGACATTCAAAAAAATCTTTACCATGACCAATGGCCAGGAGACTTCCCTCTCTACTTCTAGAAGTCCTGTGGTTTCAAGATCGGGTGTGTACATCTTTGCTCTATATGGTGTTGGTTTCTGTGCCTCGTATTTGGCAAGGGCACAGCTTTTCCTTTTACATCCATTTTTCTGCAGCACTGCTTGTTGGAGATAATGTCTTTCCCTCTTGTGTATTCCTGGGACCTTTGCTGAGGACTGTCTGTTGCCAGTCTTTCTGCAGTCACTTCTCCTACAACCAGACATTCAGTGCTGTACAACATGTAAGGAGGACTTTTCTTTCCCCCAGATCTGAAGGCTGAAACGGCCAAATCAAGACGCTGGCCTACAGCAAGGCCTTCCTGCTGCATTTTTCCACAATGGGGGACGAGGAGACCGAAGCCGGACAGTTGAGTGCCGCTCTACTGGCGTTAGTCCATTCATGAGGGTGGAAACCTCAAGCCCAATTGCTGCTTGAAGACCTTATCTCTTGGTACTACTGCAGTGGTAATTAAACTTCAACATGAGTTTTGAAGGGGATACACATTCAAAACACAGAAACCAAGTATTTGTAGTTTCCTCCCTCCCCGCAGCTTTATTCTGTTCATTTGTCTGTGTGTCTGTTTTCACCCCAATACCTTACTATTTTGATTGCTACAGTTTTGAGATGTGGTTTACAGTCATGGAATGTCCCCAAGATGTCTCCATCTTCCATGTTTTTATTTTCTTTTTAGATTTCTTTATTTTATGTGTAGGAGTGTTCGGCTAGCATGTATGTATCTGTACCATCGTGTATGTGTCTGGTGCCCATGGAGGTCAGAAGAAGGTGTCAGATCTCTTGGAACTGGAGTTATGGATGGTTGTAAGCCACCACGTGGGTTATGGGAATCGAACCCAGGTCACTGGAAAAACCAGTGAGTGTTCTTAAACCCTGAGTGAGTCATCTCTTCAGTCTCTTCTGTCTGCTTTGTTTTTTTGCTATTGTTTTCTGTTTTGTCTTCTGCCAGTGCTAGGGGATAGAACTCAGGCTACCACCCACACATCTTTGAGACAGGGTCTCCCTATGTACCCCAGGCTAGCCTTGAACCCATGATCCTCTTTGCCTCCATGTCTCCTCTAGGGATTACATGTGTGTGCCACCCAGCCCTGACTCATCTGTTTCCTTTCCCAGGTGGCCATAGCTATTTGAGGTCCTCTGTGACTCTATATGAACCTTAGGACTGTTTTTTCTATTCCTGTGAAAAATATCATCAGAGTGTTTGCTAGGGCAGCAGGGGACCTGCAGGTCAGACCACCTCATTTCCCTCTTGGTACCCTCACCTTTACAGGGGGTGATACGTGTGTCTGTTGTGAAACTCAGACTTAGGGGCACCTGCTGTGCCATGGTGGTAGTGGTGCATGCATTTAATCCCGGTACTCAGGAGGCAGAGACAGTCAGATCTGACCAGACTGGTCTACAGAGAAACCCTGTCTCAAAAAAATTATATATGTGATATATAATATATAATATGAAATATGTTGTGTTATATATATATATATGTTGTGTATTATATATTATATATATCACATATATATGAACTCCATATATATGGGATTTATTAGATTTATTAGAATGACTTACAGGCTGTGGTCCAGCTAATCCAATAATGTCTGTCTGTGAATGGAAAATCCAAGAACCCAATAGTTGCTCTGTCCACAAGGTGGGATGTTTCAACTGCTCTTCAGTATATGCTGGAATCCCAAAGAAGTAGGCTCTAATGCCACTGAAGAAATGGACTTTCTAGGGAGGCAAGGGCAAGCAGACAAAGAGCAAAAATTTCCTTCTTCTTTGTTTTTATATATCTTCCAGCAGAAGGTGTGGCCCAGAGTAGAAGTGGGTTTTCCCAGCTCATATGATTTGGATTAACAGCATGTCTTCCTATCTCAAAGATCCAGATTAGAAGTGGGTCTTCCACTTCAAATTAAGCAAGGTGTGCCCTCCATTTGGGGGTTTTAATTAATTCCAGATGCATCAAATTGACACTCAAGAATAGCTATCACTCTGGCTCTAGTCTTTTCTGACTGACAATTTACCCTTTCTCCCCATCTCTGTGACGCCCTTGCAACTCCCGAGACAAGAGGATAGATAGAGGAGAAGCCTAGGCATGAGAGTCCACCAGCTCTCCTTCCAAAAACGGGACAGGAGAGAGACACGGTCCTCAGGCTCCCACACATGGAGGAAACAGGACAGGAGAGTGACATGGTCCTCAGGCTCCCACACATGGAGGAAACAGGACAGGAGAGAGACACGGTCCTCAGGCTCCCACACATGGAGGAAACAGGACAGGAGAGAGACATGGTCCTCAGGCTCCCACACACGGAGGAAAGCTGGGCACTTTGCATCCCTCCTTTCCTCTCCAGAACTGGGTCACCCACGGGGCATAGGATT
Source organism: Peromyscus maniculatus bairdii (assembly GCF_049852395.1). Classification (NCBI taxonomy): domain Eukaryota; kingdom Metazoa; phylum Chordata; class Mammalia; order Rodentia; family Cricetidae; genus Peromyscus; species Peromyscus maniculatus. Next base: position 11,869,391 of record NC_134864.1, read on the forward strand.
AAGATTAGCTCACATGAGAAATGTAAAAACTACAAAAAAAATTGTATTCAAATAAACATTGGGTCTCAGAAAAAAAAGAAATGAAGAAAGGAATGAAGGAAGAAAGGGAGGGAGGGAGAGAGGAAAGTCTCATTGACTCTGAAACTGAGCTGTTTTCACACCCTTCTTGTCTCTTTTTTCTCTCAGAGCAGCCACAGTCCCTGGGCCCTTTGAAGAGTCCCAGTGACACACAGACGTGAACACAAAGGCACCCGGTACCCTTCCCTCTGCACAGCATGCACAGAACATCTCACATGGGACACCTGCCTGATCTTTCTGACAACAGATAGGAGTCTAAACTAGGCCAATACCTATGGATGGAATGTATCTCTATGATGGACTCTGGGTGTGTTCTGACCTTTGCTGTACCATGACCCCTGTGATGATGTCACAGGAGAGCATAGGAACACTTCCTGGAAGGGAATCACTGAGTCAATGGCTGCAAACATCTTTAATGTTAAGAAGGACATTGCCCTCCATAGAGCTCACATTTCTGTCCTCACTCACAGAGGGTGGGGTCTCTCTGCCCCTGAGAGCATTTACAGCAGTCAGGTTCTTAGTGTTTCCGCATTGCAGCTCATTTGGCTCTCTCACACTCGGGAGGAGGGTTTGTTATTATCCTGAGCCGTGGCAGACGCTGCCAGCATGTTCAAGGCCTCCTTATAGCCGGAGCTTATCTGAGTCTGGGCCAGGGAAGCCAGCAGTAATTGTCCCGTCCACCACCTAGAGCTAGCTTCCATTATGAAACTGTTTATGCTTTACTCATCTAGTGTATCTTTAAAATATTCCATGACTGAGGATTTGAAACTCATTTAGTCCATAGATCTGTGTGTATGTCTGAAAACTAAGAACTTCTGGAAGAGAAGCATGGTGCTGAGTCCACTATGACAAACAAGCAGCGGCCTCAAGTCTGAGGCCAGCCTGGTATAAGAAGCAAGTTCCAGGCCAGCCAGGACTATACAGTGAGAATCTATCTAAAAACAACAACAGCAACAAAATTAAAGTGAGGATTCCCACTTAGGTAAGATAGAGTGGACAATTTTCAAGATGTCCCCTTTTCCTCACAGGAGAAGCCAACTGTCGGCCCACAGAGGACACACAGGAGAGTGTCCCTGGGCCAGCTGTAAGCTCACCATTTTGTTCTCTGGGAGCTCCAGGCAGAACAAGCTGATAAGATGCAAAGAAGTAACTTCCAAACTTATGTAAAAGGGACGAGACTGGAATGGCCTGAGCAAGAGTAGAGTTGGAAAAATCCCATGCAAGTTCAAAGTCAGCCAGGGCTACATATAGCAAGACCCACTCTCAAAACACCCAAAGAGGAGCAGTCCTTGCACTCAGGAGGCAGAGGCCAGCCTGGTCTACATAGTGAATTCAAGGCCAGCCTGGTCTACACAATGAGTTCCAGGACAGCCAGGGCTTCATAATGAGACCCTGTCTCGAAAAAAAACAAACAAACAAACAAACAAAAAACACAAAGGGGGCTGGAAGGATGGCTCAGAGGTTAAGAGTGTGGGCTGCTCTTGTAGAGAACCTGGGTTTGGTGCCCAGTGCCCACAAGGTGGCTCATAGGCATCTCTCCTCAGGTACCAGGCACTCACACAGTACACAGACTGTGTATGTGCAGGTAAAACACTCATACTCATCAATAAAAATAAACCTTTAAAGAACACACACACACACACACACACACACACACACACACACACACACACACACACACACAAAGGCTGGGTGAAGTGTATGCTTTCCAGCATGAGGACCTGAGTTCAGACACACAGCACTCACATGAAAGCCGAACATATAATTCCAGTGCTGGCTGGCAGACACAGGTAGATCCCCTGGGCTCACTGGCTAGCCAGTCTAGCTGAAACCACAACGTCCAGGGTCAGTGAGAGATCCTGTCTCAAACAATGATGTGGGGGTGGAGGGCTGGAGAGATGGCTCAGCAGTTAAGAGCGCCTGCTGCCCTTCAGTTCCCAGCACCCAGGTCAGGTGACTGACAACGGCCAGGAACAGCAGCTCCAGAGGACCTAACAGGCTCTTCTGGCCTCCAGGGGCACCATCTCCCCTGAATATGACATATACCCACACACAGAGAGATACATACATATACATAAATAAGAATAAATATTCTTTAAATGAAATGGAGAAACAATTGAAGAATCTCCGGCCTCTAGACTTGCCCACCTGAGTAACTGTACTCATACATATAAGCACAGATGCATCCACCCACAGACAAGCACACAAAAAAGAACAAAGAGAGACACATATACGCACAGATGCATCCACCCACAGATAAGCACACATACAAAAAAGGACAGAAAGAGACACCTACCCCACATACACAAAGAGAAAAGGGAAGCCACAGAATGGAAGAAAATATTTGCAAATTTTATGTCTGATAAGGTTTAAGATTCTCGAATATAAAAAGAACTGCAACTGAGTAATAACATGTTAAACTAAAATTCAAAATGACAAAGAACTTAAGCAGACATTTCTACAAAGAAAAGATACAGATAGCCTACTGTGTTAGGGTTCTCTAGAGTAACAGAACTTCTAGAATGAATCTCTCTATATATAGAAAAGGGATTTATTAGAATGACTTACAGGCCACAGTCCAGTTAATCCAGCAATGTCTGGCTGTGAATAGAATGCCCAAAAATCCCACAGTTGCTCAGTCCATGAGGCTGGATGTCTCAGCTGGTCTTCAGTATATGCTGGAATCCCAAAGAAGTAGGCTCTAATGCCATTGAAGGAATGGACTTGCTAGTCACGCAAGGGCAGCTGACAGAGAGCAAAAGCTTCCTTCTTCCTTGTCTTTATATAGGCTTCCAGCAGGTGTGGTCCAGAGTACAGGTGGATTTTCCTAGCTCAAATGATCTGGATTAAAGGCATGTCTTCCTGCCTCAAAGATCCGGATTAGAAATGGGTCTTCCTACTTCAAATTAGGCAAAAATCCCTCACAGGTGTGCCTCAGCTTGGGGTTTAGTTAATTCCAGATGTAGTCAAGTTGACAACCAAGAACAGCCATCACATAAACTAAGTTAAGATAAAAAAGACTGAAAGCTGAATTTGGTGGCTCATCTTTACAGACTCAGTCCTCAGAAAACTGAGGCAGGAGGATTGCCTGTGGCACAGAGTGAGACCCTGTCTCAAGGAAAGGTGTGTTTGGGTAAGGGCCTGGAAATGTAGCTCAGTTAGTAGACTATTTTCTTAAACCAGGAAAAATCAACAGAGGGCAGGAAAGATGGCAAAGTGGTTAGGGGCGAGCACTGCTTTTGCAGAGGACCTGAGTTCGATTCCCAGAACCTGAATCCAACAGCTCACAACTGCCTGTAACTCCAGCTCCACCTCGGCTCCTCTGGCACCTGCACTCATGTGCGGATACCCCCACCCCATCCTCACACACACAATTTTAAAAATGAAATAAATATTTAAAAAAAACAACAAGGAACTAAAAGAAGGGGAAAGACCTGGCACCTTGGTGTCTGCTTTGTGTTTCCTGTTGGCTGAGAGTCAAGAAACTTGAATGCAACTGATAAAACCCAGATTGCCTATAAAAAACCATGCACGGTGCACCTGCTGTAATCTCAACTCTAGGGAGGCCGAGGTAGGAGAATCACAGCAAGTGTAAGATCAGCTTGGTCTACATTGTCTGTCTGTCTGTCTGTCTGTCTGTCTCTCTCTCTCAAAATCAAAATCAAAACAAAATTGTCCATAAAGATAATGCCGGGCTGGTGACTGCTAAGTGGATAGAGCACTTGACAATCTGAGTTTAATCCCTAGGACTCACATAGCAGAAGAGAACCATATCCTGAAAGCTGTCCTCTGTCCTACACACACACACACACACACACACACACACACACACACACACACACACTCACACACACACACTCATCACACACTCACTCACACACTCACACACACACACTCAGACACTCACACACACACTCACACACTCACACACACTCACACACACACACTCATCACACACTCACACACACACACACTCACACACTCATCACACACTCACACACACTTACACCAATGTAATAAATATTTATGATAGTGTTTGTTTTCCTAAAGTTTCAAGACAGTTTACAAAAGATAAATTTGGAGACAGTGTATGTATGATAAATAAAGTTTTTTTAATACTAAAACCAAATTTTGCTCAGTGCTTATTTTATCAGTCTGTTCCAACATCAGTGGAAACCTTTAAAGGCACCCTGTTACCCTCTTAGCATGGTGAGCAGGACATCAGCCTCATAAATGGACCTATGAGTCCCTCCTAAGTCAACTTTATCTGACCTTTCTTTCTTTCCTTTGTTTTTTGTTTTTCTCTTTTTGAGACAGGGTTTCTCTGTATATTCCTGGCTGTCCTGGAACTTGCTCTGTAGACCAGGCTGGCCTCAAACTCAGGGATCCACTGCCTCTGCCTCCTGAGTGCTGGAATTAAAGACATATACCACATAACAGAGATAAAAAAAAAAAAAAAAAAAAAAAAGGACAGAGGCCCAGGGGAAGCAATTACAGACGTATAATAAACCTTCCTCCTCAGAGAGACCCCATATAAAAGAGTGTTGTAAAGAGACCAATTTGGGGCACAATTGTGGGAAACCTGGGCACTGAGAAAACTATCCTTAGCAGAATCCTAAGAAATTGGGCCTTTGTCCTGCACAGAGGAAAATGGGTGTAGCCAGGATGCCCTGACCTCCTAAGGGAGGAAGGGCCTCATACCAGTGATATCTGCTCTTGAAGACTGAAGCTTTCCAGTTTTCCCTGATGGATCTCCCCTCAATTACTTCAGACATCAATGAGGAGCCTTGGCTAACTTCTGATGGGGTAGGTAAAAAACATTAATTTTCTTTTAGATAATAGGGCTTTGTTCTCTACCTTAATCAATCACCCAGAACTCCTTTCTTCTTCTTCCTCTTCTTCTTCTTCCTCTTCTTCTTCTTCCTCTTCTTCTTCTTCCTCTTCTTCTTCTTCTTCTTCTTCTTCTTCTTCTTCTTATTCTTATTCTTATTCTTATTCTTATTCTTATTCTTCTTTTTTCCTTTTTCTCTTTTTGTGGGGGAAGAAAAGGGTTATTTGGCTTATACTTCCATATGACATTTCATTATCAAAGACAGTTAAGTTAGGGCTGGAACTCAAACAGGGCAGAAACCTGGAGGCAGGAGCTGATGGAGAGGCCAGAATTCCTTTCTAAATAACTTAATGAATTAATGATGTGACCATGGGATTTTAAAAAATTGATAAACTTTATACAACAGCTTTTCAAAAGTGAAGGGAGTTTTTGTTACAGGCCGCAGCACTGGGAATTCCCGACTGAAAAAACAAACAACTTTTTGCCCTATAAGTGACAGAAAGCTAAGGTTTCACTGAGAGTCCTCGCCCTTTTGTAAGAGGACATCTGTAGGCCTACAGCCTGCTTCCCCCAGCAGACAGACTCTAGTGTGTGAATGGTCAGAAAACTCAGGAGCAGATATAGCAGTGTTGACACTTGAGGCCACTGAGCTCAGTCTGGGACACTTGTTAGAGCAGCGTTTCTCAGCCTTCCTCATGCTGAGACCCTTTAATAGAGTTCCTCATGTTGTGGTGACCCACGGCCATAGAATTATTTTCATTACTACTGTTGTGAATGGCAATGTAAATATCCGATATGCAGGATAGCTGATGTGCGACCCCTGTGAAAGGGTCCTTCGACCCCGTCACCTGAAGGGTTGCAACCCACGGCGTGAGAACCACTGTGCTAGAGGGTTGTCATAAATGTGCTCTGCCAGAAATATAGATGAACATGTCTGTGTCTCTCCACAATGTGAGAATTGTTTAGCAGTTTCAATAACAATAATTTGTCATATTGCTCTCCCTCCCTTGGTAGTCTGGCCAAGGGGAATGCAGATTCCTTTATTCTAATATGTTCCCAGGAATTATTCATTTATCAGTTTATGATAGGTGGTTAATTCTTGACAGGAAGTGCACTTTCTAAGTCTATCCAGAGACTGAGTCACCCTTCTCCCTTCAACTAGAGTTTATAAGCTGCTTATAAGGTGAAGTCTTCAATGGCACAGTCTGAAAGACCATTATTTTATATAATATGAAGTAACTTAGAACATGGGTAGCCTGATGTCAACAAGGGCCTAACTCAACACTGTGAAACAGAGCCTTAAAGGCTGGAGAGATGGCTTAGTGGCTAAGAACACTTTGGTGGTGCATGACTTTAATCCCAGCACTCAGGAGGCAGAGGCAGATGGATCTCTGTGAGTTCGAGGCCAGCCTGGTCTACAAAGTGAGCTTCAGGATAGCTAGGGCTGTTACAATGAGAAATCCTGTCTTGAAAAACAGAGAGAGAGAGACAGAGACAGACAGAGAGAGAGAGAGAGAGAGAGAGAGAGAGAGAGAGAGAGAGAGAGAGAGAGAGAGAGAGAGAGAGCACTTGCTGTTCTCCTATGGCATCCGGGTTCAATTCCCAGCACACACATGGCAGCTCACAACTGTCTGTAACTCCAGTTCCTGGGGATCTGACACCCTTGTACAGACACACATCCAGACAAAACACCAATGCACATAAAATAAAAATGAATAAATCACTAAAAAATTAATAGGTCCTTAAAGTCAAAGCACACCAGTAATTAAGTTGGAGGTAACACCGATATGTTTAACTCCTTCATCAGACTCACTAAAAACTATCCTCAAATCTTGCCACATGGGAAACCTGACAATTTTGCTCCTTATTCCCCAAAACAAATGAAAAACCAAACCAAAACCAATTCTACTCCAATGTAAAAATCTTAAAATACCTATGCGAGCAAGCCTAACCTGAGGGGCCAACCTTTAACAAATAATAAAGTAGTTTACCGATAAAGTAACTGTGTGAATAAACAAAAACCTTTAAACAGAAGAAAGCGTTGTTCCAAGAGGTAATTATAGGGGCCAGTGACGTGGTTCAGGAGGTAGAGCGGCTTATCATCAAGTCCGACAAGCTGAGCTCAAGCTCTGGGCTCCACATGACAGAAGGAAAGAATCAGACCTTGCAAGCTGCCTTCTGACCTCCACACATGTACTCCCTACCTCCATAACCAAATAAAAAAACAATTGCACAAACAGATATTGGTGCATATCTCCAATCCCAGCACTCGGAATGTAGAGTTCTGGGATCTCTAGATAGAGGATCAAGAGTTCAAGTTCATCCTCAGCTACTTAGTGAATTTGAGGTGAGCCTGTGCTACATGAGGACCCTGTCTTAAATACATACATACATACATACATACATACATACACAAATACATAAATAAAGCCCCTTCCTCAAAACACCTCAGCTCAAAATGCTGAACACGTTGCTTTACAATCGGAAAAAATAAGGAAAAGCTGCTGTTTACACAGAATTGAAATACTCAGCTCTAGCTCTTCTTGTTCATGCTGCAGTAGAGAAAACGAGCATTTTTTTAAAAAAAGATATTTTTCTTATTTTTAATTGTGTAATGTATGAGTGCATGTGTTGACTGAGGCTGGAAGAGGGTGTTAGATCTGCTGGGGTGGTTGTGAACTATCTGATGTGGGTGCTGGAAACCCAACTCAGGTCCTGTTCCAGAGCGGAACACAGTCAATCTCAAAGCTATTGCTCCGGCCCCAAAGGAGAGAACCTTTAACAGGGAAACCCATCTGGTTCAATACGGACCTAAGACGTTATCGCCTTGGAGATATCCTGTGACTCACACAGACAGCAGTCATGTACCCAGGCACACCAGAGGCAACTTTGACATTACTCAGGGTGACGTGCTGACAGGTGTATCTGACTCCAGAGAGCAGCGCAGAGGGGGCTCTGATGCACCTTCCCAGGAAACAGAAAAGAGGAGGGGCCCACAGTGAAGGTAGACCAAAAATGGCTGGTGGACTCAAGGGAACCCAGGTTCTGTTGCCCCAAGCAGACCAATAAAAATTTATTCAGGGATGTATGACTCATGTCACCTGGGAAGGGAAACATTAACTACTTTAGTCATCCATGCCCTGCAGGGAGGGGATTAAAGTCCACAGTATAAACTGAGGTAGGATTCTGCACACTCTGTCTCCACCGTGAAGCTGCCCTGAGCCACCAGCTTTACTGAAGAGTCATATTTCCAGAAAAGGGGTTTCCTATTAGACTTTACTTGGCTCTACCGTTTGCTGATGCCTTGGAATGGAAAGAGAATTTAAAACCTGACCTTTCTGAGTCTCCATACCCTTTAGACAAGGTCTTCTAACTTACAGAACCATTAAAAGGCTTAAAATTCTCTCCAAACAAGAAAAAAACCCAACTTTTTAGCATGAAATCACTTTATTCTAATGAACCCACAGCTGAAAACATCACAGAGCTAGATCAAGGAGCCGCTCAAACATTTGTCCAGGCCCAAACTCTCTACGTCTCAGTGAAGTCCTACACGTGGCCGTTCTGAAGCAGTGGCCCCTCATGCTGTGGAATATTCCTTTACACTGTGTGAATATATGTGACTGTAATTGGTTTCATAAAGAAGCTGACTGGCCAGTAGCTGAACAGGATAAGGTTAAGCAGGAGAGCCATACGAGGAGAATGCTGGGAGGAAGAAGGGTGGAGTCTGGAGTCACCAGCCAGACACAGAGAGAGCAGGAGAAGAACGTGCCATGTTAATAAAGGTACCACCACATGGCAGAGTGTAAATAAGGAATATGGGTTAATTTAAGTATAAGAAGTAATAAGTTACTAACAAGCCTGAGCTATTGGCCAAGCATTTATAATTAATATAAGCCTCGGTGTGTTTATTTGAGAGCAGCTGCAGGACAGGAAAACTCTGCTTACAGTGTTGCCTGGAGTTTTAACATTTCACTCTCAACTGCAGTTATATTCATTTATCTGTGACAAAAAAGAAAAGCAAAGCAAAGAAAAAACGATGATAGTTGACACTAGAAAAAATAGCTTTATGTCTTTTTTTATGACTCATATGTTGTCTTGCCTACACTCCATTCTTTCTCATCATGTAACATTACCCTCTATTGGTCTCTTTTCTAATTTTATTTTTATTATATCCATACTTACATCTGTTTAAATATATACATTATGTATTATAGGCTAGGATCTGCATATGAGGTAGAACATGTGATACTTTTCTGAGTTTGGAACACCTAGCTTATTATACTTTCCAAGACCGTCCATTCTCTTGAAAATTTAGTGGTTTAAGTTTTCTCTATAGCTGAATAACATTCCATTTTGTCTATTACCACATTTTCATTATCCATTTATCTGTTTGTACTAAGCTTTTTCTTTTGGGCCACCAACCAGCTCCCATAATCATGACACAGAGACTTACTAATTTTAAATGCTCAGCCTAGCCTAGGCTCATTTATGGCTACCTTCTTTAACTTAAATTAACCTGTTTCTCTTTATCTGCCTTTTGCCTTGGGGGCTTTTTAGCTTTTCTTACTTTCTCGCTGTCTCTATGTCTGGTTGGTGGCTGCCTGGCTTCTGGCCCTGAGACATCTCTCTTGTTCTCTCCTCTCTTCCTCTCTTTAGCCTAGATTTCTCCTCCTACTTGTTCTCTCTGCCTGGCAGTCCCTCCTTTCTCTCAACTGCCTAGCTATTGGCCATTTAGCTCTTTATTAGACCAATCAGGTGCCTTAGACAGGCAAGGTAAAACAAATGCAACACATCTTTACATAGTTAAACAAATGCAGCATAAACAAAAGTAACACATCTTTACACAGTTAAAGTAATATTCTGCAGCATAAACAAATGTAATACATCTTTGCCTAGTTAAAATAATAGTATGTAACATCTGTTGATAGAAATCTAGGCTGGTTTCATTTTCTTGCTGTAATGAATAGAGCAGCAAGCAGTAAGTTGGATGTGTACACATCTCTGTGGTAAGGTATGGAGTACTTTGGGTACATGCCCAGGAGTGGAATAGCTGGGTCATATGGTAGTTCTATTTTTTATTAATTAATTATTTTAGTTTTTCGAGACAGGGTTTCTCTGTATAGCTTTGGAGCCTGTCCTGGGTCTCGCTCTGTACCCCAGGCTGGCCTCAAATTCACAGAGATCCACCTGCCTCTGCCTCCCAAGTGCTGGGATTAAAGGTGTGTGCCACCACCGCCCGGCTTTTTTTTTTTTTTTTTTGAAACAGAGTTTCTCTGTGTAGCCCTGGTTGTCCTGGAACTCACTTTATAGACCAGTCTGGCTTTGAACTCAGCAGCCCACCTTACCTGCTTCTGCCTCCCGAGTGCTGGGATTAAAGGCATTTGCCACCACTGCCCAGCTCTGGTAAACTCTTTAATTTTTTGAGGAACCTCCAAACTGATCTTCTTATGGCTGTAAATTACACTTGACTAACAGTAAATAAGGATATCTTTCTCTACATCCGTGCCAACATTTGTCAGATTTCTTCTCTTAATCAAATCTCCCCTTACTAAATTACACACTTAAATTTTTTATTTCTGTGTATGTGTCTGTGTGAGTGTATACCACCTGTGTGCAGCTGTCCAAAGAGGCCAGTAGAGGACACTGGACCCTGTGGTAGTATGAATGAAAATGGTCCCACATGTGGCCTTGCTGACAGAAGCATGTCACTGGGTGTGGGCTTTAGGGTTTCAAAAGCCATTTGAGTTAGCTCTCTCTACCTGCTGCTTGCAGTTCAAGGTATGAGTTCTCATCTGCTGCCCCAACACCATGGCTTCCTGCCTGCTGCCATGCTCCCTGTTATGACGGTGATGGCCTCCAACCGTCTAAACGGTTTTTTTTTTGTTGTTGTTGTTGTTGTTGTTTTTGTTTTTAAGATAGGGCTTCTCTGTGTAACAGCCCTGGCTATCCTGGAACTCACTTTGTAGACCAGTCTGGCCTGGAACTCACGGAGATCCACCTGCCTCTGCCTCTCGAGTGCTGGGATTAAAGGCGTGTGCCACCACCACCTGGCTCAACCCTTCCTTTTATAAGTTGCCTTGGTCATGGTGTTTTATCACAGCAATAGAGGAGTTAAGACAGATACCCTAGAGCTGAAGGTTGTGAGATCCTCGCTGTGGGTGCTAGGTACTGAACTCTGCTCTAAAAGAGCATCAATACTGTCATCCGAGAAGAGCGCCTCAGCTGGAAAATGCTCCCATCAGACTGGCCTGTAGGCAAGACTGTGGGTTACTTTCTTGATTAATAACTGATGTGGAGAGGCCCATCCCATTGTGGGTGGTACCACCTTGTCCTAAGGCGTATAAGAAAGCAAACTGAGCAACCTAAGAGGAGCAAGCCCGTGAGCAGCACTTCTCCATGGCTTCTGGCTTCAGTTCCTGCCTCCAGGTCCTTGTTTTTGATTCCTGCCCTGAGTTCCTTTGACGATAGTCTGTAATGTGAAGTATTAGCCAAATAAAGACTTTCCTCTCCAAGTTTCTTTTGGTCACAGTCTTTGATCACAGCAACAGAGACTTAAGACGGGCCCTTAACTGCTGAGCCATCTCTCCAGCCCTGTGGCCAGGTTTCTTCACAGCCTTTCCGATTGGAGGTTGTATCTCAAAGCAGTAGTAACTTGTATTTCCCTGATGACTAGCTCTGTTAAATTCCTTAAAAAAAGAAACAGTGGAGCTGAAGAGTTGGCTCAATGGTCGAGAGGTTGAGGGCCCTTGTTGCTCTTGCAGAGGACCTGGGTTTAATTTCCAGCACTCACATGGTGGTTCATAACCATCCCATCCGGGGAACTGGAGGTCCTCTTCAGACCTCTGTAGTACCAGGCATACATACGGTACACATACATACGAGTAGGCAAAACACTCTTACTTTTCGGTGCTACTTCATAACTGTAATTTTGCTCCTGTTATGAATCCAAATGTAAATACCCACAGCTGGGGTGGGCAGCTCTGGGGGAACTGTCTTTGTGCCATGGCACTTGTGTGGAAGTCAGAAGATGACTTTGTGGAATCAGTCCCTCTACCTTCCTGTGAGTTCTGGGGGCTGAACTCTTGTTACTTTGTGGTTGGGGGTCACCACAGCATGAGGAACTGTATTAAAGGGTCCCAGCAGGAGAAGGTTGAGGACCACTGCCTTAGGGCATCCAGTGGCCTCACTGTTCACACCGTGGCTGGGGCTTCAAGTGCAGTGTCCTCAGAGTTACCATGATGAGCCATTTCCATAGTATCCTCCATTCCCGCCTGTGAGAGGGTGCACTCCCCTGACACAGATGGAGGTGGACCTCATGATTTATCTCAACTGATGTCATATATGCAGAGTGATGAGGGCCACCATGGGGCAGAAACCAGCTGGTCACCTCACTGGTCCTGTGTCAGAGAGGGCTGCTCCTTCCACCTTGCTCTAGGAAGACTGGATGTCAGCAGAGCTGCAGAGAATCCAGTGTGGGCAAGGAACTCAGGCAGGAACGATGTCTCAGCTGCGTGTCTACTGTGATCCCGGCTGTCTTTGTACACCACTTGCTGCAGCCGACAGCTACATCTATGGACCCAGGTCCATCTTCTGGCCTCCAGTTGGTGGTAAAGAGTATTAAAATCTCTCATTTGATGTGGGGAGACAGTTCAGTGGGAAGTGGGGTCTCTGCACAAGCCTGGTGACTTCAGCTTAATGCCCAGAACCCACAGAAAGGTGAGAGAAAAGAGCATACTCTACATAGTTGTCCCCTGACCAGTGACATGGCATGAACAACCATACACATATCATACACACATTAATAATAAAACAGCAATAATAATTTTTAAAAAATCGTATTCATTTATTCACTCCTGTCTCTCCCCAGTGTTCTTGTCCAGTGGTTTTTCCCCTAGTTTAAAAATACCTTGCTGGGGGGCTGGGGGACATAGCTCAGTGGTTAAGAGCACAGGCTGCTCTTCTAGAGGACCTGGGTTCAATCCTGAACACCCACATGGGAGCTCACAACTGTCTGTAACTCCAGTTCCAAGAGATATGGACTTCCTCACACAGACATACATGTAGGAAAAACACCAATGCACTTAAAAATAAATCTTGGGAGGGAAAAAGAAATAAAACTTAAAAACAAATACTTTGCTGGATCTGGTGGTGAACATGTATACTCCCAGGCTTCGGGAGTCTGAAGTAGAAGGCTCTTGAGTTAAAGGGCAGCCTTACTACAATAGCCAGATCCTGTCTCCAGTAATATATCTATATCTACATCTGTCTGCCTGTCTATCTATCTATCTATCTATCTATCTATCTATCTATCTATCTATCTATCCCTTCACTGCCATTTTAGGCCAGTGAACCATTTCTAGCTGGGATTGTAGCCTCTACTAATTATTCTTGTCATTTCTTTTTTTCTTTTTCTTCCCTTTTTTTTTTTTTTTTTTTTTTGTTGTTTTTTGTTTTGTTTTTGTTATTTTTTGAGACAGGGTTTCTCTGTGTAGCTTTGGTGCCTGTCCTGGAAAACTCACTCTATAGACCAGCCTGGCCTTGAACTCACAGAGCTCCACCTGCCTCTGCCTCCCAAGTGCTGGGATCAAAGGCTGTTCCTGTCATTTCTCATCAGCACCTGTGGCTGTGCACCAGGCTTTTTCTTTTGGGCCACCAACCAGCTCCTAAATCAGGACACGGAGATTTGTAGTTTTGAATGCTGGGCCTATCTTAAGCAAATTTCTGGCTAGCTCTTTTAATTTAAATTAACCTGTTTCTCTTTACCTACCTTTTGCCTTGGGGCTTTTTACCTTCTTTCTGCATATCTTTCTTTCACTGCTTCTTGGGTCTGCTGGCTGCCTGGCTGGTCCCGGATGTCTCCCCCATTCTCTCCTCTTCTCCACCTTGTCCCTCTCAAGCCTAGATTTCTCTTCCTATTTATTCTCTCTCCCTGCCTGGCAGCCCCACCTAGCCTTTTCCTGCTTAGCTATTGGTTGCTCAGCATTTTATTAAGCCAATCAGGTGCCTTAGGCAGGCAAGGTGAAACAATTGCAACATACTTTTACATAATTAAACATGCATCCTTACATCATTAAATAAATGCAGCATAAACAAATGTCACACATCTTTGCCAGGTTAAAATAATATTCCACAACAGGAATGGACTCTGAACAAGCTTCACTGGCTTCTCTAGCTCTAATGTACTGGCATTCAATCCTCTTTGTTTTCCTTTCATTTTTAAAAATTTTTATTATTGTTATTATTATTATTATTATTTGGTTTTTTTGAGACAGGGTTTCTCTATAAGCCTTGGCTGTCCTGGAACTTGCTCTGTAGGCCTCGGATTCAAAGATCCACCTGCCTCTGCCTCCCAAGTGCTGGGATTAAAGGTGTGCACACCACCGCCTAGTGTTTTCCTTTCATTCTTTCAGAACAAGTTTGTGAGGGCACAACTCCCTGGTACCCCGTGGGTTTGTGAGTGCCCTTAACTCCACTCTCAGGACTGAAAGATCATGGCTGAGGATGGATTTGAAATCTCGCCCCACTCTTTACGCTCCTCACCTGTCAGTCCAGTTTTGCTCCCCCCACCCCATCAAACCTTCCTCTCCTCCTTCTCTCCCTCCTAATTTCCTAGCAAATGACCGCAAACCTGGCACCATATGGCCACCGTCACTTGTCCCCTCTGAATAAACTCTAGAGACCAGAAGTCCAAGCCCAGGTGTGGTGGAGCCAGCCCTGCTGCGGAAGGGTGGGGGCTCGATCTGGCGCGCGGAGTCCTGGAGCGGCCCAGCAAGCCTTACTTAGCATTCCTTAGTGGAGTCTGTACCACTTCACTCTGCCTCTCTGGTCACAAGGCCTTCTCTCTGTGTTCCTGTGTCTCTGTGTCCCGATCTCCTTCTCCTTATAAGGACACTAATTGCTGGTCTTAGGACCCACCCTCACTCAGTGCCACCATATCTCAGCTCCATCACAACGGCAAATGCTGCTTCCAAATAAGGCCGCCGTCCCAGGTGCTGGTGGTTAAGGCTTGAGCATTACCCTTTGGGTGGGACACAATCCACCCCACTCCACCCTGTGCCCGTTTTCAGAGTTTCCTTTATCCCACAGCAATCCCAGCACTTAAGAGCGAGAGTAGAGGCAGGGGATCAAGAATTCAAAGCTATCATGAGCTGAACCCGAGCCCAGCCTGGACTACATGGAGACACCATCTCAAAAACAAACACAAAACTCAAAACAAAACAAAGCAAAAGCCCCCAAAGCAAGAGAGTGTATATTTTTTTTTCTGTTTTATTTTACATCGTATTTATTTATGTGTGGGTGGGTAGGGGCACTTGTATGCCGTGCCAGGCCTGTGGGAGGAAGTCAGAGGCCGACTGAATTGGTTCTCTCCTGCTATCATGTGGATCCTGGGGATTGAATTCAATTCTTCAGGGTTGGCAGCAAGTGCCTTTACCGCTGAGTTATCTCCTTGGCCCTGTTTTTCCCTGTTAATCTGAGAATTTCCTCATCAATTTTTTGGGATATTCTTATCTTCATGTGTATGTGTGCATGTGTATATATGTCATGTATTTGTATTTTTGTGTGTCTAGTTTGTGTGTATGTTAATGTGGTATTTGTAGTTTATGTGTAGTGAGTGCAACCATGTGTGATGTGTATGTATTTTGTATTGTGGTAGATGGGTCTTTGTGTGTATATGTATGTATCTATATTTTGTGTGCATGTCTGTGATTTGTATGTAGTATGAGTGTATCCTTATGTGTTTGTGTACGTATGCTGTACATATTGCTGTTTGTGTGTAGTGTATGTGTCTATGTATGGTATGTGGTATATATTGCTGTGTGTCAGTGTGTGTGGTATATATGACTGTCTGTCTGTGGTTGGTGTCCCAACCCCAGCTTCTGGTACATGGATAGTAGGATCTATGTGTCCATCTTCCATGTTTCTTTTTCCTTGACATCATTTTCTAGATCCACGCTGGAGAAAAATCAATTTCTGGGCTCCATCTTCCCCTCAGGAGCTCCTCATTTATGATGCTACTTTATTTGAGTTCTACTTTTAAATCCACGTCTATATATGCACAATGTCCCCTGGCCTTCTGGAATATCACTAATGTTCCAGAGCTTCTGGTCACCTTCTCAGTCATGTTTCTCAGGGGTACGAGCAGGGGTGATTTCCTTCTTCAACTGAACGGGTGTTTCCTGTTTATTTTGGAGAGATGCCTGAATAAGGGCCTCGATGCCCTGGTCTTAACCCTCAGATGCTTACCATGGCAAAGAGGTTCTGTAGAGGGCACTAAGCTCAGGAGCTAGAGATGGTCCTAGGTCTTCACAAGAATCTCTGTGAGAAGGAAGCAGGAGAGCCAGGGTGGGAGGGGAGATGCTCCACTGGAAGCAGATGGTTGAGATGCTGTTACCGGCCTTGAAAATAGACAGAGGGTGGTCCTGAGAGATGGGAAAGACCGGGACATAGGTCCTTCTTGGCCCGTCCTCGGGAGAGCCTGGCAAGGCACAGCTGTCCGGCTGCTGGCATGCCCTGAGGATAACAAAGGTGTTCTGTGTTAAGCCAATGAGTTTGTGGTTATTTGTTATAGCTGTCATAAAAAGTGGCTGTGACGATTTAACTGTGAGCTCAACTGTACACTGACCACGGCAGCAGCCACGTCTCCTGTGTGTGTGGGGGGAGGAGAAGCCTGGGGGGCACTTTGGGGTTGCTCTTGGGCCCTCCTCAGAAGTAAACTATTTATAAACATCATATTGTTTTGTTTTCTGAAGTGCCTAACAAGGACATGTTAGGCAGACACTCTACCTACCACTGAACTGTACCCCCAACTCTACATGTTCAAAAACAAACAGAAATGGACTCAAGTGTGGTGTTGGACATTTAATCCCTGCACTTGGGAGACAGAGGCAGACAGATCCCTGTGAGTTTGAGGACAGCCTGGTCTACATGGCAAGTTCCAGGTTACTTAGTGAAACCTTGATTCAAAATAAATACCTAAAAGGAATTCCAGGTCAGGTGGCTCACAGCCCGTTCTCAGCACTTGGAGGTGCAAGGCAGGAAAACCTTGACTCTGTGGCATGTTAGTTCCCACAGCAGCAGAAGCCTGCCTCGGCCCCCAAGACCGTTTCATCGTCGCCGTCGGGTGCCTTTCCTCTGCCCGATATGTGACATGTGCACCCCTTAAAAATGTCCAGGCACAGCTCGCCCTCTTGCCTCTTCCCTGTTCTGTCTGTCTGTCTGTCTGTCTGCCTCCTCGTGTCCCCACTCTGGCAAGGCCTTTGGCCTTTCGGTCTTTCTGCCTCTCCCCTCAATAAACCGCTTACACTAACTCTGGTGCAAGTGGTGTTGGCTTAGGAGCAAACCTTGGCAGGGCCCGAAAGGTACCCACTTCGCCTTTCTCTCTCTCTCTCTCTCTCTCTCTCTCTCTCTCTCTCTCTCTCTCTCTCTCTCTCTCTTTTGGTTTTTCGAGACAGGGTTTCTCTGTGTAGCTTTGCGCCTTTCCTGGAACTCGCTTTGGAGACCAGGCTGGCCTCGAACTCACAGAGATCTGCCTGGCTCTGCCTCCCGAGTGCTGGCATTAAAGGTGGTGGCGCCTTTCTCTTTTTAATCATTACAAGCAAGCTGGGCCTCATCCTTTCTTCCCCAGCGGCACAAACGTTCTATATAAGAGAATTAGGGATAGGGATATATTTACACAAGACAAATTGGGCCCAGCAAGGTAGCTCAGGAGATAAAGGTGCTTGCTGCCAAGACTGATGACGAGTTCGATCCTGGGGACCCACATAGTGGGAGGAGAGAACCTTCCATAAGTGGTCCTCTGTGGAATATATGATTGCGCCTGCATTCACACACACAAGTAAATAAATGTAGACAGACAGACAGACAGACAGACAGATAGATAGATAAATGGGGTGGGGAAGATGGCAGCTGAGTAGGGGTAAGCACCAGGGTACCCATCCGCACCAGGTAGCACGGGAAGGAGAGGGAAGAGGGCACCCGGCTGAGCCAGGAACAATGATTTCCCGCAGGACAGACCCCTGGGGGCCCCATCCGCCTCAGTTCCCGCCTCCAACTTGGACCAGGCCAACCTATCAGAACCGGAACCCAGACTTCACCGGTGAAATATCCTTATCTGCAAACCCGTGTACGTAAAGCACCATGCCTGAGGCTCCGCCCTTGTGACCCACCCCTCCTCCTGACCCCGCCCATGCCCGTAGCCCCTCCCCCAGCAGCAGGAGGACCTGCCCTACCAAGACCCTGGCCTTGTCCATCTCCCACTTAGTTCTCGGCCTCTTCCAAGATCCGCTCCTACAAGTAGCTGAGCCCCCATCACGCCCCACCCTCCGCTCACTAAAATCTGTACTAGGCTTGAGTGCTCCTTCACCCTACACCGCCCTACAGCAGGCAGGCCCTTCTGATGCTCCCGACCTGGAGACAGTCCACGCACCAAGACTGTTAAAACCATGGGGCTGGGGGAAAGGGAGTGAGTACTGGGGGAGGTGTCTTCTTCCTCTAAAGCCGAGGCTGCTCCTCCGTTCCCCGATAAACCCTCAGATCGGTGGGGAAGAGTGCACTTGCCAGCCATGCGCTAGCCGTCAGGGACAAAGAGGACCTTTCTTAGCGGCCATGGGTCCTCTCGTGCCCCCAGGCGGCCAGCTGCCCCAGAGAAGCACTTTTCTGGGTCTTTTTGCTCCATTGAGTTCTCAGACGCCAACAGCTGCAGGAAACTGGTGGCCCGTGTTTCCTGTGGGAACTTTTAAGTTTTTCCCTGTGGATAAGCATTCTTTTCTTCAGTTTGTTCCTTGTTCTGGGATCTAGGAGCCCCGTTCTCCGCACCGCCCCCTCCACCGCCACAAAATATGTTGTTTTGAAGCAGCATTGTTCTGAGATTTCAAAGTCAAGGCCAGCAGTCAATGCAATATTTTTCTTTCCAATTATAACGGTAAAACCTGGGTACAGTAAAAACTGGGAAATTAGAAAAGCATATAAGATTTGAAAAGCTGCAATCACTGTATGGAAATAAGAACTCTTGTGGCATATTTTCCATCCGAAAGAATATTCACATTTATGTCAAATGCCTGAGGCTCTGAAACCGGACTTCACACTAAATGTTACATGAGTATTGTGTTCCTCTGGCCTTTCCTCACATTCCTTGTGAAATTCTATCCCACAACTGGGATCCTTTGCTCAGTCTTCCTAGACAGTCTGACCTTGTCATTGACGTTGTGATAAGCACGGGAATAGGAAACACTACATCATGGACAGTGAGGTGAATTGTCAGCCAGGATTCAGCTCTGCTGCTGAGATACTGCTCTTTGATCTGAAGAGATACTGGCTCCTTGTGCTTTTCAGCCCCAGGGGAGATGGAGAGCTTGTGGTTACATCTGACAGAGAAGAAGCAGACTCCGAGAGAGAGGAATAACTGGTCTATGCAAAGCAATTCATTGGTGGCGTGGGAAGCCGGAGAAACTGGCAGAGAACCCAGGGGCCAGGTGGAGGGTGGGGCTGGTAGGAAGATCAGCATGTCTACCCTATGAGTGGTCCCAGCAGGGCTCTGTCCTGACATCCAAGAGAGATCTCATTCTGGGCATTCTCCCTGCCTGCTGGCCAGCAGCTGCTGAGCTGCCCCAGGGGCAATGACGGGGAGTCAGTTCTGCGGTACACACACACACACACACACACACACACACACACACACACAGTTCAGGAAATCTCTTCTGGGACACCCCGGACTCGATGGTCAGAAGTGAAAATCACCTGGCCCAGGAGGCTGAAGTCCAAACACAGGGCAGGTGGCTCCTATCCATCCTCTCCCGGTGTTCTCGAATAGTTCTGCACTCGGCATTCTTCTTATCTCCCTGGTAGCACAGGCTTCTCCAATCCTCAGATAATTCAGTTGGACCCCAAACGATCTGGAAATAGTCAAAACCACACAGAGGTCCCCAAGCTGCCCTTGCTACAAACCCCAGGTAGGTCAGGGATTACCGGAAGAAATTTGCCCCAACACATGGGTCACAGGGTGAGATGTCACAGGGTGGGTGGACAGACAGCAGCTATTCTAGCCTGCCACTGGCTCACCTAGTCCAGTCCTGGGACCCTCGGTCTGCCAGGTGACTGAGACCCATACTCAGATGTCTTGGGGCTAAACTCCTTGACCCTCACTGCCTTTCCTTGGGCGTTGACTTCTCACACTATTTTACCAATTGGCTTTTTAGCCTGGTCTCAGTGGTGTAGCTGAGTCCTAGACCTCTCCTGGGCACAGTCTACACCCCACAGCCAGTGCCATACTATCTCAGTCTCCAGGCTGAGTGAACTAAAAATGCCCAAAAGGTTTTGATGTGCTACAAGAAGGAAATCCACCAAGATGCTCTGGTGTAGGGGACTAACAGCCTGCACCATCCCCCAAGGGCTGAAGAAACAGCCTAGGGGACCAGTAATCACAACTGTGAGGTCTAAGGAAGAGGGGTCAGCAGCAGCATTTGAAATCCTGACATCCGGGGAATCAGGGACCCCGATAGTGAGGCAGGTAGGTGGCTGTGGGGGTTAGTCTCTGATAGCTATGGAGCCCCAAGGAACAAGCAAATGGCAGCTGCCAGCTGAGGAGGTGAGTGATGAGGAAACCTGGAACTGAACTGCCTGAGTTGGTTCTGGCCTCTCCTCTGTTTCCAGGCTGGATTCATGGCATGGATGTTGTTCTAAAGCTGAAGACGAGGTTGAGCAACCTTGGGGGAAGAGTGTGGAAGTTAACTCCTGAAGTCAGAACCTGTAGGCATGCTCCCAGCCCACGGAGGGGCCATCTGCAGTACAAGTCACATTTTGGCTGGGGTGATCCTCAGTGCTACTATCATGGTCTCACAGGACCCCTTGAGTGACATAACTCACTCTAAGGAGTGAAGGGAGCCAATGAATGGATGTTCTATGTGTGATACCTCAGTAAAACCCCCCACTCTATCCCCCACAGACAAAGAGAAGCTTAAACCAAGATTCGTAAGTGTAGATAAGAACTTAGACCCCTTTTCCCCAGGTGGCTGTATCTGCTACAGGGACTTTGGAAAACACAGTCAGGATATTCGACCAAAAGACTAAAAAGGGAGACAGGTTAAAATAAATTATATGGTCTGGTCTGTGCCTTTAAGAACTAGCCTCACAAAGAAAGGAGAGTGCTCCTTCCAACCTCCCTGCTGTGAGTAAGAGATTTAGAAGAGCCTCCCTGGAGGCTTGTATACTTAGACAACACCTTACTTTTGCATTCTGTACCTAAAGTCTCCAGTGGCGGCTTTGGGGATGTGATCTAGGCACAACAAAACCCTCACTCTATTGTCTCAAAAAAAGGGGCCTTAGACAAAGATATCTCAATATAGATAGACCCAGGCCAGTTTCAAATCCCCAGAAATGATGGTGCCAGCCCCAGGAACAAAAGAACAGAGTCAGGATGTCTGATGGTAACCAATTAACCATGAGATGCCCCTCTCCAGAGATAACATGACCTGACCCCGGAGAGGAGTTATAAAACTCCTGACAAGGCAAACAGACAAGCTAGAATAAGATAAAGTCCAGGCCTGGGAAAAACTGGACCAATCATGGATGGACCCGTACTAACCCCCTCCCCTCTAAGAAATTTTATGGGTTTTGCCTATAAAAACTAACTTCCCCAAGAAAGAGGTACTCCTTCCTGCCTCACTGTATTGGGTGTAGGAATGAGTCCCTGTCTAGACTTGTATCTGCAGAATAAACCTTGCTGTTGCATTCTGGACATCCAAGGTCTTCGGTGGTCTCTTTGGGGGGGTCACAATCTGGGCATAACACTAGGGGCATCTTCGTCTCCATGAGTGGAGGTCAGGTGGGATAGAACACTGTAGACTTGGTGAGACCATTCAGCTGTATTACACCCCCAGGCTCTGGCACAGAGGGGGTGACTCACATGTGAGGCTATTTGCCCTACAGCAAAATGGCCCAAGGTCAAAGGGACCCAGCTCCTCATGACTCTATGTTTCCTCAGTGGAGGTTTTGTTCATAAGGGGCACAGGTTATACCTAGGCTAGATAATGAAACTGAGGCCTTGGTTTCCCTGGCTTTGAGGAAGGTATGTGCTTATTGAGTATCCAAGTTTCTCTCCCCTCTTTCCCAGGGATCCATTAGGAGAGTGTGCCACTTCATCCCAGGCTAAGGTAGACCAGATGTCCCTCAGGCTATGATCTCAAACCCTCTCTCTATATCCAGTACAGTTTCTGTAGGGAAGCGGGAACATCTTTACACCTGGGGACGAGACTTTCCAGAAAGGTATGCTGACATCTGGCTGCCCTGCTCCCCTACCCCCATATTTGTGTTTGTACAATCTGACAAGTGTGACCTGTGATTTGAAGAAAAAGCTGAGCCTCCCCCACGGAACCAAGGAGCCTGGGGCACACGAATGCCATCTCCGATGATCGTTTCTCAAGAGCAGTGTTGGAGGAACAGCGTAGTGTGGAATGCAGCCAGTGAAGTCCAGTCCATAGGCGCCCATAGAACGAGAGGCTTGATTTCTCCACAACTCAATGGGGCTTACAAAAGCAGAAACAACCATGACAGGTAAGAACTACCAAGCTCCTGATTTGAACAAAGTGTTTTCAGTCTCACAGGGGAAACCACAGATGTAGATATGAAATTCAAACACTGTAAAATGGGTGTGGGCGGCATGTTCTTGTAATCTCAGATAAATGCCAGCATCCTTCCCTCCCTCCCTCCCTCCCTCCCTCCCTCCCTCCCTCCCTCCCTCCCTCTCTTCCTCCCTCCCTCCCTCTCCTCTCTCTTTTCTCTCTTCTTTCCCTCCTCTGCTCTTTCTCCCCTCTTTCTCTCCTCCTCTTCTCTCTCTCCTCCCTCTCTCTTCTCCCCCCTCCCCTTCCTCCCTCTCTCCCCTCTCTTTCTCTCTCTCCCCTTCTCTCTTTCTCTCCCACTCTCTCTTCTTCTTCTCCTCCCCTTCTCCTCTCCCCTCTATCTTTCTCTGTCTCTCTCCCTCTCTCCTCTCTTTCCTCCTTACTCTACCCTCCCACTCTGTCCCTCCTTCCCCTCTCTCCCCATCCCCTCTGTTTTGTATAATATTTAAGGGTCCAGTCCTAATATTATACAATTCCAGGGGCCCAGGAGAGACTCTACCATCGGCACGGGAATGAATCCAGTTGCATGGAGCTCTTTCGTTCAATTCGTTATTCATCAGTCACCATCATTCCATCACCAGTCCAACTCTCTCAATTCTCCTAATTCCCTTAGTTCCAATTCTCTTAATTCCCTTCCATTCCCTCTCTTAATTCCCTGAATCCTATCCTCTTTCTCTCGGGATTGGTCTATATCCTATCCCAAGCAGCAACACCTCATGTTTTGTATACAACACAAGATTATAGGGTCCCTGAGGCTTCCTGGCAATTTTATTTGCAACCCAAAAGGGGAGAGATAAGAGTGGAGTCAGTTAGCAGTTGAAATAAATCAGAAAAGGAATTTGTGTGCTAGAAATATATCCTTATTGTGATTAGGTGAAGGCATCACCAGTCTATCATAAATGTGTTCAACTGTAAACTTACAGGTGATGGATGGGGTAGGGAAAGTCTGTACACACTAAAAGTTAACACTGTCACTTTTTTCCTCTGCCACCAGTTTCCTGACAGGGCGGGGGAAGACTACTGATAGCTAGTCAATCTGCATCCAGCTTGAAACGCCTGCTGAGAGGAAACCCCTTTGATTTAAGTTCTCTGGGGCCTTGAGAGAGAGCTGGGAGGGAGGCCTGGATTTGCACAAAAAACAAAGCTTGTTAGTCTAGTGGGCAGCCACTGGCCCGTGAGACAGGTAGTCTCGGGAAAGGACATTTTGTCTTAGTTCGGAGGGGTTTTCAGGCATCTAACAGATGGCCCGGTAGCTCTCTATTCCTTGCTTGCCTTTTAAGGGTTTGTTTGGGGTTGACTCTATGTTAGGAAGTAGTAGCTCAAGAAGGGTATTTGCAAAAGGCAGATACCCAAAACAAATGCTAAAGAGGGAGCTGGACAGTCATCCAAAGTTCCTCTGTAATGTTGGGGCATCCATCTTCAGTTCACAGCTAGAGTCTCTCAGTCACTTCTTCCTGTGTTCTGTAGAATGGCAGTCTCCTCTGCAAAACAGGAACCTGAAAGACCATTTTGCCTTTCAAAGTTCAGTGGTCACCTTTCTATGGGTCCTGCGTGTCCAGTCAATACATTTTGTCAAGCAGTCCAGGCAGGAACAGTTTCTTGCCCAAATGACTGTTTTTGCCAAGAAGATAAACTCCATATAGAGCGTCTTCGATGTCCATCTATCTCTTTGAAGTAAATCGGTGCTGCCAGGAGCAGACATGTCTCATCGTCCAGGAAAGTCTTAAGTTTTTAAAACATTTTAAATGCCATATTCTGTAGGTTTTTGAAGTGTTTGAAGATTACCTACCTAACTGAATTATATCTATGTATACCTAGAAAACTAGACATGATTACAAGTTTGATTATCATAGATGATTAACTATTAATTTGTATTTCTCAATTATACATTACAATTTTAAATGAGTTGCACAAACAAAATACTTTAAACAAGAGTAGAAATATACAAACAGTATAACAAAATTAACTTTAAATTTGTATCAATAAACTAAAATCCATAGCAATGTAAAATATTTTAAATAAGTTATTGCTCTTTAAAAGTAGATTCAATAATCTACTCTTTTATCCTATCATATCTATAGCCTACATTTCTATATCATATTTCCCCTTTCTTCTTTTAGAAAGGGATTGACTATGACCAATAACAATTTATAACCAACAACCTAAACAAAGACAAACATCCATACATAGATTAATAGTTATGGGGTAATTTAAGATATAA
The DNA here is from genome assembly GCF_049852395.1 of Peromyscus maniculatus bairdii. Lineage (NCBI taxonomy): Eukaryota > Metazoa > Chordata > Mammalia > Rodentia > Cricetidae > Peromyscus > Peromyscus maniculatus. The sequence goes on from NC_134864.1 coordinate 11,894,133, forward strand.
GAGCTAGCTAGAAAAAGGCTTGAGCCATGGCCATGCAGTTATAATTAATATAAGCCTCTGTGTGTTTACTTGGGGGATGCAAGTGAGAGAGATTTGTCCTGACCGCCAGCAGGCTGGGACACAGAAAAACTTTAGTCTACAATTGGCACCCACGTGGCAAGAATTCATTAAAAAATCATTGGTGTCCTTCCAGGCCAGGGTTACAGGCCCCCAGCTCGGCCAGAGCTACAAGCAATCTGGGCTATACATGGCCAGAGCTGCACTCTGCTGTAGCCGCAAGCAGCCATAGCTGCAAGAGGGCGACTGCTTGTGGGTCTACAGAGCCCCTGGCTCAGGCCAGAGCACATGGCTGGATTTTCTTTAGCTTTTAGGTTTTTTCCTTCTCCTGGTAGTCTCTCTCTCTCTCTCTCTCTCTCTCTCTCTCTCTCTCTCTCTCGCTCGCTCGCTCTTCCCCCCCCCCTTGGACTTCTACTGTTCTACACAGACTTGATAAGTCAATTAAGATAACTTAAAGGGAGAAAATAGTTAAAAGAGAATTTTTTAACCACATTAAAAAGTGGGAAATATTTTTACAATGGAAGGAAATTGGTCTTTGTTTGATGACACATTAGGCAGTCTGAAAATGGAATGATTAAATGAGAGGATAATTAATGTTGATGGGATGTACATAACATCAATTATGAATATTATTTGTTTAATTATCCTTATTTTAGTATTAAAAAGATTAGTCAAATTAAGTGCAAAGATAAAAGCTTTAGAAAAACCTGTTAAAATGAATTCTAGAGTAATTCAGACGCAGACAGAAGAATTTAAAGGTGAAATTATTTCAGGATTGAATTATACAGTTACAGAGAGACAGCCTGTTTTCAAACAACCAAACTTAATTTATCTGGTAGCCTTACAGGAACTACCTGCTCAAGGGCATGTACTTGCTAATTGGACTCCAGTGGAAATGTTCCATTTAAGGAGATTTAAGGAAGCTATAGTATCATGTGGCATGCATTCTCCATTCATAAATCAAACTTGTGGTCAACTTGTAATAGGATTATTCCTCATGACTGGAAAGAATTGGTAACAGCTGTCCTGGAATCCAGAGCACAATTGCAGTGGTACACTTGGTTTAGAGATGAGGCTAAGACAAGAGAACACCAAAGTAGAACTAGAGGTGTGGAAATTTCCCAGGATCAGCTTCTTGGAGAAGGCAAATACTCTGATATACAATGACAATGTTTATATGATGACCAAACCTTAAGTCTATGCTGCAAGGCAGCCATGAATGCATGGGACAGAACTGAGGAATCAGGGGGGGGGTGCGGGGGGGGGAGGGAGGAGGAATTGAATCATTCTCAAAAGTTATACAGGGCCCCAGAGAATCTTTCAGGAATTTCTTACAAAGGCTGTCTTCAGCAGTAAATAGAATGATACCAACTTCAGAAGCTAGACAGATAATAATCGAATTTTTAGCTTTTGAGAACACGAATGCAGCATGTAAAAGAATAATTAGGCCATTAAAGGCAAGATTGGAACCCTTGGAGGATCGAATTAGGGACACAATTAATAGTGAGTCTCATGACCATGATGAGACATGGATAGGAGAGGTGATTTCAAAAGCTTTGAGGAAAAAAGTCAGATGTTTTGGTTGTGGCAAACAAGGTCATTTGAAAAGGGAGTGTAAACAGGGTGCTCCTAGAAAAAATGTTTATTCTAGGAACAATGGCAACAGAATGCCCCTTCCTTCTGGATTATGCAGAAAGTGTGGTAAGGGTAAACATTGGACCAACTAATGTAGATCAACAAGGGACAGACAAGGTAATCCTTTGCCTCTGTCCTTGGGAAACTACCAGAGTGGCCTCATGCAGGCCCCACAGCAAATTCATTTCAGTCCTTTCCTGCCATCATAGAAGAAACCCTTTCTCAGAGCATTTAAATAACCAATGCCTATTGGAATAAACCAGTCTGCTTGGGGTGATAGAACAGCTGTAGCATAGAGAATAAAAAATTCAGGAGATACCATAAAGTGAATTTTTTGGCAAACTTCTATAAATGAACAAAGACCAAAGTTAAAAATATGAATAAATGACATTTCCTTGTAAGGTTTAATAGATATAAGTGCAGATGTGACAATAATTGCATCAGAATTTTAGCATCCAAACTAGCCTCTTCAGGAGGTAAATGTTAAGCTGTTAGGGACTGGAACATTATCTCAAGTGAAACAGAGTACAAGATGGCTCAAATGTATAGGTCCAGAAGGACAGAGAGGAAATTTAAAGACATATATGGATAATATAGCTATGAACTTATGGGGCCGTGATCTATTACAACAATGGAATACTCAGATTAACATTCCTCCAACCTCAGAAACAAATCATAAACTAATGCATGTTTCTGAGAGAAATATTAGAAGATATTATTCTAAAGAGTGGCCACCAGCCATCCAGATTTTTCAAGAGCAGGGCACAACTGCTGATCTTCCAAAGACACCAACAGCTCTACCTTTAAAATGGTTAACAGACAAGCCTGCATGGGTTCAGCAATTGCCTTTAACAACAGAGAAACTGCAGGCTTTAGAAGAGCTGGTACAAGAGCAGTCAAATGCTCAGCATATTGAAGAATCAACCAGCCCTTGGAATTCTCCTGTATTTGTTTTTAAAAAGAAATCTGGTAAATGGAGAATGGTAACAGACCTAAGAGCAATTAATGAAGTAATTCAGCCAAAGGGCTCTCTACAATCTGGAATTCCTTTGCCTACTCTGTTACCTAAAGGATGGCCTCTTATAGTTATTGATTTAAAAGACTGTTTCATTTTCAATACCCTTACAAGAAAAGGAGAGAAAAAGATTTGCCTTCATGGTGCCTACTTATAATTCTCAACCGGTTAAGAGATATCAATGGAGAGTTCTCCTACAGGGAATGTTGACTAGCCTAACCCTGTGTCAATATGTTGTACAACAACCATTGGAAGTGATATGTAAACAATTTCCTAAAACTATAATTTATATATATGGACAATATTTTACTAGCTGATTCAAATGCAGATACTTTAGAAAGAATGTTTGAAGAAGTAAAGAAAATTTTGCCTTGCTGGGGATTACAAATTGCTCCTGAAAAGATACAAAGAGGAGATTCAATTGATTATTTATGATATAAAATAGGTCTACAAAAAATTAGACCCCAAAAGGTGCAAATTAGGAGAGACTGATTATGGACTCTTAATGACTTTCAAAGGTTATTTGGAGACATTTCCCATCTATGAACTGTTGTTAGGGTTAAAAATGATGAACTTAATAATTTGTTCAAAACCTTAGAAGGTGACAAGGACTTAAATAGTCCAGGAGAACTATCAGCTGAAGCTGAGAGAGTATTGGCCTTGGTGGAAAAGAAAGTACAGGAAGGACATGTGGATCGTGTGGATCCAAAGCTTGCTTACATTTTGGTTATTTTACCCTCTAGGCATTCTCCTACAGGAATTTTAATGCAGAGGGAAGATATTATATTAGAATGGATATTTCTACCAAATAAACAGAGTAAAAAAATTAAAAAATCATGTGGAAAAGGTCTCTAACTTGACTTTAAAAGGAAAATTCAGACTTCATCAATTAGCAGGAATAGACCCAGCAGAAATTGTCATACCTTTCACTAAGGAGGACATTGACAAATTATGGGAAGAAAGTGAACCTTGGCAAAGAGCTTGCAGTAATTTTTTGGGAGAGATTAACAGCAAATATCCCAAAAGTGATAGAACTGAACTTATAAAGAGAACTGATTGGATTTTGCCTTGCATTGTATGGGAAACACCCATATCTGGAGCTTGTACATTTTATACAGATGCAAACAAACAAGGAAAGGCAGGTTACAAATCAGAAAATTTAAGTAAAGTGGTTCAAAGTCCTTATAATTCAGTTCAAAACTTGGAATTGTATGCTATTCTGTTGGTATTAATAGATTTTTCAGAACCTCTCAACATAGTTACTCGCAGTATGCTGAAAAAGTGGTATTACATATAGAGACTGTAGAATTTATCCCTGATGATTCAGAATTAACTTCACTACTTACTCAGTTAAAAGATATAGTCAGGAATAGGAAGCATCCCTTATATATTGTGGGGCTTTATTAGGTATTTATTAGGTATTTATTACTTGTCTATATTGTATATAGTTATTGTACTTTTGTATATAGTTTTTCTTTTGTTAGTTATAACCTTTTCCTTTTTTTCTTTTTATTAAAATACAAAAGGGGAAATGTGGTGGTATTCTAATTGTACTGAAATGTGATTTTGATTGTATGTTAATAAATAAAGTTGCCCAGGGATCAAAGCTATTAGAACCATAGCAAGAGTGTGGCGGTGGTGGCACACACCTTTAATCCCAGCACTTGGTAGAAGAGCTAGGTAGATCTCTGTGTGTTCAGGGATACAGCCAGCATTGGAGACAAATGCCTTTAAGACTTGGGGGGCTGTACATACAGTGACAAGGCAGTCATGTGTTTGGGTTTACAACCAATGAGAAGGCAGAACAAAAAGACTATGAAAAGATGTACACACAAAAAGTAGCCCTCTTTCGGGAAGCTAGGACCACCGCAGGAGGAAGGGTGAGATTTTAGCTCTGAGCTTTGACCTCTTGGCTTTCTCTTTTACATTGGTTCTGTGTTTCTTATTTAATAAGACAGTTGGTTACATCTACAATATATAACTCACATATGATCCTATATGGGTCTGTCAGGCCTTCTAGCACAAGGTAATGAAGAAATGTGCTGGAGGCCTCAGAATTTCATAAAAAAAAAATGATGTCAATAGTAAAGGTTTAAAAAAGGATTTTTCCATAACCTGGCAACAAGCCAAAGAAATTGTAAGGAAATGTCCTACCTGTTCCTTTTATAATCAGACTCCATTATCAGCAGGATGTAACCCAAAGGGTACTCAGGGGAATGAAATCTGGCAGCTGGATATGTTTCACTTTGCAGAATTTGGAAAATTGAAATATGTACACCATACCATTGATATTTATTCAGGATTTCAATGGGCAACTGCTTTAGGTTCTGAAAAAGCTGATTTTGTAATCACACATTTGCTAGAAGTTATGGCCATCATGGGTATACCTGCACAAATTAAAATTGACAATGCTCTAGCATATGTTTCTGGTAAAATGAAACTTTTTTTTGCTTATTACAATATAAAGAATATTACAGGTATACCACATAATCCTACAGGCCAAGCAGTCATAGAAAGATCAAATCAAACTCTAAAGGTTATGCTCACTAAACATAAATGGGTAACAAAAACCCCCAGAAATAGATCACATAATGCTCTATTAACTTTGAATTTTCTCAATGCTAATGAGAAAGGAACAACAGCTGCAGAGAGACATTGGATAATAGGAAAAAACTACAGAATTAAATCAGCCTATATACTTTAAGGATGTGCTGACCTCAGAATGGAAACCAGGATATGTGTTATGTTAGGGACAAGGTTTTGTTTTTGTTTCTACAGGAGAAGATAAGCTGTGGGTACCATCAAAATTGATAAAGGTTTGATTTGAACAAGAGGGACCATCAACCAGCATGACCATCCAATTTAAACTAACAAATGCTTTTCATTTAATCAGATATAACTTGCCAAAAGGGAACCTCCCTAAAGTTAGTCTTGGGGAAGTATTTTTGTTTTTGTCTTTCAGGAGAATGAAGCCTAAGGAATCTGAAGAACACTGGACAAATGAGACATCTGAAGAAAAAGGACAAATCATCTAGAAAAAATGTCCCAAGAAATAGAGTAAATTAGCCAATTGGCATATCACATATAAAATTTCATAAGTCTTCCTAAATGTTTGTTTCTGCTCTTCTCTACAGACACTTAACACAAATCATCTTTTTGTAGTCCTAGTTCAATTAAAAATTAAAGCTGCCTTGGAGTTGGAGAATGGCTCTCTCCTTCTCTAAACCAAAGCATATTGTTAAAAGGAAAATGCAAAATCTCTGTATCATGTCAGAAGAAAGAACCATCTTCTGATATAGGAAAGAAGAAAACCAAAAAATTAAGGGACTATTCTATTGCCACTAATCTCAATTCTTTGGTTCTATTTTTGATTCTTTAAACTTTTCTTAAGGTATGAATTTTATATCAAAATTTATAAGATTAATATATATTTTAAACTTTTGTTATGATATTAAGGTCATACAGAGTACTAATTAATTCTAAGGGGAAAAAAAGGCTTCATTTAGCTGCCTATACATGTTTTTGTGTTCGAGTCTCTATCAGAGAATTATGACCAGGCCTAACAGCGAATTTGAAGTCTCCAGAAAGATGATGGGGCCCCACAACAACAATTCCACATGGACAATAATAATACCACTAAGCTGATAAACACCCCCCAAAGATCAGCTTTGGACTGCAAAGCTGCTCAGAACAATTTTGAGATGGCTAGCTGAGATGATCCAGTTTCACAGACTACTCAAACAAGGACTTGAGATAAGTCCTGAACTTTGGCATTATGCAGAGACTGGATAACAAATATAGCTACCTCTCCCAGAACTTGACAGTTAACCAAAAAAATTTTCTTTTCAAGATCCCCTAAAGATGCCTTTGCCCACAAATAGCAGAAAGCAATGTTAAGAACAAGCCACTCACATTCCCAAGAGATGGGGTGGGGTGGGTGGTTCTTGGTCTTTCAGTGGGTTTAGGGTTTGGGATAGTCGTCACTGTTTAAAAGGGTTGGTTACAAGTTGTTGTTAACAGTTTGGAAAAGGGCTAAATAAAGGAGATTAGATTTCAGGTTCTTGTTTGAAAAAAAAAAAGATATAGAAATGATAGAATAAAGAGTAGAATTATTGAATCCACTCTGAAAAGAAAAAAGAGGATATAGATATGATATAGATAAAAAGGTAGATAATTGAATCTACTTTTAAAAGACAACTACTAGTTTTAAACACTTTACATTGGATTGGATTTTTATATATTGTATACAAATTATATATATTGAGATTGAGATTGTTAGAAAATGCTGCATGTATATTTCTAATCTTGTTCAGGATATTGTACTTATACAGTTTGTTTAACAATGTAATGCAATTTTCTAATCCTTGAAAGTTATTATTACCAACTATTAGGATATAAATGAAAGTTAATAGACATTGTAGTCATATTAGGTATGTTCTCAAGGTCAAGCAGAGATATATTTTAGATAGACAGGTCATCTTCAAACCCTTCAGAGATCTATAGAATATGGCATTGAAATGTTTTAATAACTTAGAATTTTTTCTTTTTTTATGACTATGAGACATGTTGGCTCCCGGCATCACCAATCTACTTCAGAGCAGATATGGGCATTGAAGAAACTGCATATGGAGTTAACTTTCACTGTGGCAAAAGTTAGCCACTGGGCAACAAAGTGCCCTTTCATCGACTGCTGACAGTAGGCTATCCAAATTTAGAGAGGACACAAAACAAAGGACTACCAATTCTTGCCAAAACAAGTATGGTTGTGGCTTTAGCATCAGGACAATATGGCACCATCACTGAAGTGGCTTTGCAATCTGGAAAAGGTACAGTGCCCCTTTCTTTGAAGGCAGCTGAACAGGCAATATACCAATGGCTTCTGGTGTACAGTGGAACAGTAGCTGAAACAGTTATTCTTGAAAGAGTAACTAGGCTGACAGAGTCTAACCTCTCAATGGGGACTGGCATTTAATAAAAGAGATGCAACCACCCACAAGCCAAGAAGAATGGGATGTGGAGAAGAATGGGATGTTGAGATGAAGCCATCCACAAGACAAGAAGAATGGGCAGCTGAATTCTAAAAACACCAGCAATTTCCGGAATTTAAAATCCTGAATCATGATAGGACACTTGGAATTCAAGTTTATCTGGTACATGGAATATTCGCAATGAATGTGAGGTCAAGCTGTAGGCCTTGTATACATCCTACTTCACAAATGAGTCTGTCAGGTACACTAACCCTATAGGCTGAAGATGATGCCCCAAAGCTGCGGAGAAACCTCGGGTGAGTGTCCAGGCAGCTGGCTGTTTCTGTCACCTCGCATTATTTTGGAAGTCACTTATTTGCACTTCCTGTTTTACTAGGTAATATTATTTCCTTCTCGGGTCTCTGAGGGAGTTGAAGATTAGGTAGTTGTAGTAACAATTTTCCTTGTTAAGAAATTCAGAAAAGAAACTCACTAGGAGGTGTAAAGTGTATAAGTTTGAAAGACATCATAAGATAGTTTTCTGTCGTAATACAAGTTAGGATAGAAAGTGAATAAGGTACATTTTGGTCCAAAATGTACCACTACTTGGCTTGTTTGTTTTCTTATTGTCAAATTTTTAAGAGTTTTTTCCCCCCAACATCAATTATGTGTATGTTATTTGCATTCTTTTCTTTTCCTTCTTTTTTTAAAAGATTTATTTATTTTATGAATGAGTGCTCTATCTGCATGTATACCTGTGCACTAAAGAGGGCACCAGATCCCACTATAGACGGTTGTGAGCCACCACGTGGTTGATGGAAATTGAACTCTGGACCTCTGGAAGAGCAGCCAGTGCTCTTAGCTGCAGAGCCATCTCTCCAGCCTCCTGCATTATTTTCTTTGTGTCATTAGTTTATTGTTTTCTTTTGTGCATGTATATATATATATATATATATATATATATATATATATATATATATATATGTGCGTTTATTCTCTCTCTCTCTCCCCCGCCCCCATGTGTGTGTGTGTGTGTGTGTGTGTGTGTGTGTCTTTGTGCCACCCAGCCATAGATGACCCCAGGAACGGTGGGGCCTGGATGAGGGAAGAGGGCCTGTTTTTGACTGTGAGCCTGTGACCCTCTTTCCTACACTGTCTCTAGGTGCTGCTGGCCAGACAGTAGAGCTCTTTTACCTTCTGCCCCAAGCAGGAGCTTCCTCAGCAGGAAAGTGCCCAGGAATAAGGCTTTTCAGGATCGCCAAGAAAATAAGCCAGTCGCCAGCTCCCCAAGTACACCTGCTTGGAGCAGCTGGGCCTTTCAGTCCCACTGGAGGATAGCCAGGGAGAAACTCACACAAGAGGAATAGCACTCCAGGAAACCAGCAAAGCAAAGTGCATAGGACATGCCACTGTAAGAGAAGGCACTGTGCATAAAAGAGAATGGGAGCCTGGCATGGTGGCATGCACCTTTAATCCTAGCTCTCGGAAGACAGAGGCAGACAGATCTCTGTGAGTTCCAGGCCAGTCAAGGCTACTTAGTGAGACCCTGTCTCAGGAGAGCTGGTGGTGGGGGCTGAGTTACGCTAACATTCAAAGAATAAGAGCATTGAAAAAGACAAGACAGTCATTAGTAAAATTCAACAGAAAGATTAAAGATGAAAACTAAGTCCCCTTCCACACATCGGAAGAGAAAGACCAAGAGATAGAGCAGAGAGCTGGACAGTGGAGACAGAGGAGATGTGTGGCCCACTAACATTGGGTCCCATCTTCTGCTATTGCAGACTTCTATAGATCCAGCCAGAAGGCAGAGAAATCAGGGAAATACTCTGGGGTGTTCATATGAAGAAGTGGCATGGAGTACTGAAAGAGAGTACAGGTGTCTGTGGCGGTTAGTGCTCTGTACAAAGAAGGTTGTCCCAGCCTGTGAGATGGACAAACCGGAAGTGTAGACCAGCAGTCTTATGGATCTGGAGGGTGTGAAGGTTACCTCTGCCTTCTGGCAACCTGAATAAAGGCACCAGGAGTTACGGCACAATTACACTGGAAAATAAAAGGTAGGTTCAGAAGATGAGCAAGTAGAAGGAAGTAGATTTATTCTTAGAGTGTACTGTTAGATGTCTTTGATCTGTTTTCTGTATTTTTCTTGGTAGAAAATAATTATGCAAGAGGCTGGGAATGCATGTCAGTGATAGAGCGCTCGTCTAGTATGCAGGAAGCCTTGGGTTCCAGCCCAGCACCACATACCTGTGCGGTGGTGCATGCCTGTAATCCCAGCCCCCAGGTGGTGCATGCCTGTAATCCTAGCCCCCAGGTGGTGCATGCCTGTAATCCCAGCCCCCAGGAGGCTGAAGCAGAAAGAACAGGAATCCAAGGTCACCCTCAGCTACATAAAAAGTTCCAGACCAGCCTGAGGGACGTGACACCTTGTCTCAAAGAGTGGGGGTGGGGTGGAGGGCTGGGGGGGGTGCAGAGTGTCTGCTTTGCCAGCCCGAGGGCTTGAATCCAGTCTAAAGGGGGAGGCAGAGATGAGTGGGTCCCTGGGGCTCAAAGGCCAGCCAGCCTAGTCTAGTTGGCAAGTTCCAAGCCAATGAGAGACCCTGTCTCAAAAAAATTAAGAAGGTGGACAGTCCTTGGGGAACAATACCCAAGGTTGTCCTCTGACACCTCTTATACACAACTACCTGCACACACACACAAAAAGAGAAAGAAAAGAAAGACACACTCACCAACCTAAGACAGAGCACCTCTGTGGCCTGGGCAGGCGTCTCCATGACGGGTAAGATGACCTGCTGACGTCCCACGCAACCCAAGTCAGAAGCTCATTTTTTAATAAAAGGGGGACCTGCAGGGTCCTGGCCCCCGTTTTGGGTAACTGTTGCCTTGCTTGCGGACCTTGACCTTGATATCCTCCCAATGCTAATTCCCTGCCAGGTTCCACCCTCCTGAATGCTTAAGGGAAGTTCCTTGTCTGTGTATCCTGAATAATGGGCGTTAACAGTTTAGATGCAAGATTGTACAACATCAGTAGCGAACTTCTGCCCTCCAGGGTCCTTCCATTGTGCTGTAAGCCTGTAATTAAGACCTCCTACCCCCTTCAAGAAATGACATTCGACATTTAAAATTAAATATATATATATAATTGAATGAATACTGCAAATGTAATCTATGAATACCACAAATGTGATTAATATCATGAGTATAATTTAAAAAATTAAGGAAGAAAGAAAGAAAAGAATAGAAATTGGAGAACAAAAAAAGAAGAAAAGAAAGACAAGAAGAAAAGAAAGAAAATAATTCCTGTGAGGAAAGCTTCACAGCACAGGTAACCTGAACACTGGGAACAGCAAAAGTTTACACAGGTGTGCTCAACTATGGAGAACTACCACTAGAAAGTTAAAGGAATTGACTTCCAGGACATTTCAGAGAACAAACATAATCAGTCCAATGAGATAAAGTGTAGACATATCTAAAAACCAAACCAGAACAAGACGGAAAAGTGTAATTGATGGCGCCCAGGTTTCCCACAGAGCAGGAGTGATGTTAGAAGTACAGTTTTCATCTCCTGTAGGGTAACATGATTTTTCACCTGAGCTATCAAACGATTCAAACGCTGCCTAAATGAAAGTGGGAGAAGACTCCAGACAGGAAGCAGGAAGGGGCCAGGAGGAACTAATTCCTTACCTTTCGCAACAGAAACTCAATAGCCACCAACTACCGGCAAGTGCCAACTGGAGTAGTACGAAGTGATGTGGGGTTAGATCCTGGAGGTGATGCCATGCAGGGCTGAAAAGCAGGGATCAGCTGCTTTTTTTTTTCTTCTTGAGACAGGGTTTCTCTGTGTAGCTTTGTGCCTTTCCTGGAACTCGCTTTGGAGACCAGGCTAGCCTCGAACTCACAGAGATCTGCCTGCCTCTGCCTCCCAAGTGCTGGGATTAAAGGCGTGCGCCATCACTGCCTGGCGAGCAGCTGCTTTTAATGGACAGTGTCAAGGAACTATTGGCCCATTGGAATCACAGATATGGAAAAGTTGGGTTAAAATGCACAGCACAAGCACAGTCTGCTCAGTCACGAGGCTCAACCTTCAGATCCCAGCACCCATGTCAGGCACCTCATAAACATCTATAACTCCAGCTCAGAGGATGTAGTGCCCTCTTGTGGGCACCCACCCACACCTGCGCATATACACTCTTACAGACACACAGACACATAATTAAAATAAAAATCTTGAATAATAAATGCACAGGTGCACGACAGTGGACGTTACTACATTAGATGATCCACACCTGTGATAAAGTAATTAGCACTTTGATGAGTAGAAGCTGGGCCTGCCGATAGCTACAAGGTCAGCTCATCGGTATCTTGAGTCCCATGTCTGTAGGAGCTCTTCAGGAAGTGCCCGTCCAATTATTAAAACAATGTGAAGAGGGAAAAAAAGAAAGCAAAAGTCTACCATTCACAAAAAATGGATTTAAAAAAAAAAAACAGATGAGTTCCTGATCTGTAATATATGTCTTTGGCAAATATCCCATGAAAATAAAATGGAACCGACATTTAAAATAAAAACAAAACACAGAAGTTGAAGGAAAAGACCGAGAACAGACCTGTGACGTTGAGGATGCAGAAGCCCCATTCAAATAAAAGTCCCCAGGATACATTTGTCCATTACTAAGTGTGAGTTCTGAACAAGAAAAGAAACTTTTGAGGTAACATCCCGCATAGTGGTTACCCAACCTCTATTTTGAGCTTGCTGAGGACAGTAACCTGCACCTGACATCTGTTCCTGTAGCCTTGGCCTTTGTCTTAGTTAGGGTTTCTATTGCTGTGAAGAGAACCATGGCCATGGCAACTCTTATAAAGGAAAGCATTTAACTGGGGTGGCTTACATTTTCAGCGGTTTAGTCCATTATCATCAGGATGTGATAGAGTGGCGTGCAGGCAGACACGGTGCTAGAGAAGTAGCTGAGAGTCCTACATCTTGTGCAGGCAACAGGAAGTGGTCTATCTCACTGGGTGTAGCTTGAGCAGAGGAGACCTCAAAGCCCACCTCCACAGTGACACACTCCTTCCAACAAAGCCACACCTCCTAATAGTGCCACTCTCTTTGGGGGTCATTTTCTTTCAAACCACCACAGCCTTCTAACCTATAGTCACCATATGTGAGTGCATCTCCATCCACGTTGACCAGGCTGGCGTCCAGAGTGGCAGGGCCACCAGCGCCATGGACAGATGCCAAATGACAAGACCACTGTGGAAGGAGGGAATGTCTTTAGTCCCTTCTTCAGTGAGAAAGGTTCTAGCAAGTATGTACCAAGGCAGCGTTTTTAGACCTGGAATCCATAGTCATTGATGAACGTACATTGGTACCTATACCAGCTCTTCCTCTCAGGGCAGCTTATCACAGGTAAGAAAGATGCTGTCAATACCTGCCCATGGGCACTATGCCATGGGCAAGCAGGACAGTGACCTCCTCTTGGCTTGAAATCCCAAGAGTTCAAATAAGCAATAGGCTGGAGGTGTGTCACCTTCCTGATAGGCAGGGGTGTTCACAATAAATTGATGAGTAGAAGCTGGGCCTGCCGATAGCTACAAGGGCAGCTCATCGGTGTCTTGAGTCCTATGTCTGTAGGAGCTCTTCAGGAAGTGCCCGTCCAATTATTAAAACAGTTTGAAGAGGAAAAAAAAGAAAGAAAGCACAAATCTTTCTACCATTCACAAAAATGGATTTTAAAAAGCATGGGGCTACAAGAGACCTTGTCTCAGACAAACAAGAAAGCCAGGCATGGGAATACACACTTGTCATCCTAGTTCTTGGGAAACTGAGGCAGGACTATCAGTTTTAGCTCTTGCCTTAGGGTTTCTATTGCTGTGATGAAGACCATGACCAAAAGCAACTTGGGGAGGAAAGGGTTAATTTGATCTTACACTTCCAGGTAACAGTCCACCACTGAGGAGAGTCAGGGAAGGAACATGGAGACAGGAGCTAATGCAGAAGCCAGGGAGGAAGCCTGCTTACTGGCTTGCTTCTCATGGATTTCTCAGTTTGCTTTCTTATCCCACTCAGGTATCACATCTGCCTAGGGGTGGCACCACCTGTAATGGCCTGGGACCTCCGTCATCAGTTATTAATTAAGAAGATATCCCACAGGCTTCCTGACAAGCCAATCGTGTGGAGGCATTATCTCAATTGAGGTTCCCTTCTCTCAGATGAATCTAGCTTGTGTCAAGTTGACATAAAACCCAGCCAACACAGCTATATAATTAGTTTGAGGCCATCATGGCCTTGTCTCAGAACAAACAGCTACAACCATACCACCCTGAATGCTGAACACATCCAATCTCATCTGATTTGGAAGCTAAGCAGGTCTCCCATTCAAGTACTAAGCAGGCTTAGTACTTGAATGGGAGACCTCTTTGGAATACCAAGTGTTCTAGGCTTAATGCAAACAAAACAAGACCAAAGTAAACAAACAACAAACAACAAACCCTACAAGATATCCTGAGTACAAGCAGCATTGATGATGTCCTAAACCTTCATATAGGACTATCAAAGGCGCTTCCAGACTGATGGAATCTCACATAACTGGATCATGATGAGCCAGTTCAAAGTAAGGAAGACCATGGTTGGCCCAGCTTTTGAAGAATGTGAATCTATGTTAACCCTCTTTCTCCTCCAACTAGAGCCCACTGTTCCTACACTTCCCACAAGAAACACTGGGTAGGCGATTGTGTTGTCTAGGGTTTTTTTTTTTTTTTTTTTTTTTTTTTTTTTTTTAATGTCAATTTGACACGAGCTAGAGTAATCTGAGAGGAGAGAACTTCAAATGAGAAAATGCCTCCATGAAATTGTGGTGTAGGCAAGTCTGTAGAGCATTTTCTACAGATTGATATGGGAGGGCCCAGTCCATTGTGAGTGGTACCACTCCTGGGCTGGTGGTCCTGGGTGGTATAAGAAAGCAGGTTGAAGCTGGGCAGTGGTGGCGCACGCCTTTAATCTCAGCAGTTGGGAGGCAGAGCCAGGTGGATCTCTGTGAGTTCGAAGCCAGCCTGGTCTCCAAAGCGAGTTCCAGGAAAGGTGCAGAGCTACACAGAGAAACCCTGTCTTGATAAAAAACATAAAAAACAAAACAAAACAAAAAACCCAAACAACAATGAAAGGAAGGAAGGAAGAGAGAAAGAGAGAGGGAGAAAGAGAGAGAGAGAAAGAGAGAGGGAGAGAGAGAGAGAGAAAGAGAGAGAGGGAGAAAGAGAGAGAGAGGGAGAGAGAGAAAGAAAGGAAGGAAGGAAGGAAGGAAGGAAGAAAGAAAGAAAGAAAGAAAGAAAGAAAGAAAGAAAGAAAGAAAGAAAGAAAGAAAGAAAGAAAGAAAGAAAGAAAGAGAAAGGGAGAAAGGAAAGAAGGCAGGTTGGGTAAGCCACACTGAACAAACCAGCACTCCTCCATGGCTTCTTCATCAGCTCCTCTCTCCAGGTCCCTGATCTGATCAGGTTCTTGCCCTAACTTCCTTTGATGATGAAGTGGGATATGGAAATGTATGTCAAATAAACCCTCTCCTCCCTAAGGTGCTTTGGGTCTTGGTGCTTCATCACAGCCATAATAACCCTCACTAAGACAAAGACGGTGAGGCTAAAGGGGGCGGGCCTTTATGAGGAAATAACACAGGGAAGAATGTTCTGGAAGGGAGAAATGAGTGGCTGAGGCAGAAGAGGCTCCCGGTCTCCGAAGAGAGGATCTCTGAGGAGACTGGTGACAGAGAGGAGAGGCCAAGATGGCGGGAGGGGAGAGAGAACCATGGCAGTGTATTGTGGGGCCACCTGATCTTACTCTTAGGAGTTGGAATGGAGGTTGGAAAGGAGGTCCGTTGAGGGATATTTGATTGAACTGTGTGAGGCTGTGCTAATAAAATTAACCTTGAATCAGGAGGCAGAGCAAGCAACTAGTTGACAAGAACTAGCCATAGAGGTACAGAGGACCCAGGGAGATGGATAGAGAGATGCACAGGAAGGAGCTGGGAGGGGCTTAGATGCTGTGGAATATTCCTTCATTGTGTGAAGATGTGTCACTGTGATTGGTTTAATAAAGAGCTGAATGGCCGGGCTGGAGAGATGACTCAGTGGTTAAGAGCACTGTCAGCTCTTCCAGAGGTTCCTAGTTCAATTCCCAGCAACTGCATGGTGGCTCACAACCATCTGTAGTGGGAACTGATGCCCTCTTCTGGAATAAAGGAGTACACACAGATGGAGCACTCATAGATGAGATAAATAAATAAAAATCTTTTTTAAAAAATTGCTGAATGGCCAGGAAGAGGTTATGTGAGATTTCTGGACAGAGAGCTCCGGGAAGAAGAAAGGATGAGTTACCAGCCAGACATTGAGGAAACAGTATGGGCATTATGGAGATGAAGGAGAAAGTAAATTAATGGAAATGGGTTAATTTAAGTTATAAGAGCTATTGGGACAAGCCTAAGCTATCAGCTGAGCTTTCATAATAAGTCTCCGTGTCATTATTGGGCAGACTTTCCTTTTCCACCCGCCAATTCCCAAATAATCAACAGGAGACTTAATATAAATTATAAATACTTGGCCAATAGCTTAGGCTCATTACTAATTAGCTCTTACAACTTAAATTAGCCCATTTCTATTAATGTATGTATTGCCATGTGGCTCATGGCTTTAGCTGTCCTCCAGCATGTCTTGCTCCTGCTGCATCTCCTAGCAACCTCTCAGACTTGCCCTCCTTCTTCCCAGCATTCTGTTTGCCCCAGACAGTGGACTTCCCCAAAAATCCTGCTGCACTATTGGCCAATCAGCTTTTTATTAACAATGAGAGCAATACATATTTACAGTGTACAAAGATTATCCCACAGCAATTGGGGAGCTGATGGTCCTGATGAAAAATCCACCTATACTTAGAGATTCTTTTTGGTCCGGAACATGTGGAGAGAGACACACACTCGCTGGGTCTCCAGCAAAAAAGGGAAGGTCAGCTGGTCACTCCTGCTTCTTTAATCTGTCGGTATCTGACTCCCAAGTCTTTATTGGTAATAGAACAATATAGAGAAACACAACATCATTCTCAGTGCCTTATGCATGTGGTGGCCTAGAAAGACAAGCTTGTGGGAAGGAGAGCTGTCCAGAGGGAGAGGCTGACATGAACCTCAGCCGTAGCAGCAAGGGCTTTGGGAGGCAGCCATCTCAGAGTACATTTGGAAAGGAGACTTCAGAAACTGTGGTGGTGATGGTCATCCTTCAAACAGGGCTCACCCCACACTCAACAGCTGGAGAGCTGGTCAGTGAAGACCTCCCCAGACACAGACTGTGAAAATAGGCATCACTGGGCCCAGCCAGTGAGTCAGGTTCTTGTGGACATCATCTATCACTCCTCTTCATACCATATCTCATCCTGAACTTCAGAGCTTCCTGCCACTCTCCCAAATCCCCACCCTATCACCCTACCATCCAGCCCCACCTACACCTGTCTACATGTCTATACATGTCTAATCCATGGTGCCTCTGGAAACCTGGAAGTACAGCTCCTCTCCAGTGCTATGCTGTGGACCACACATGCTCTGGAGGTAGCTGAGATCTGGAGGAGAGAGAGTTGCCTGGGGTGCTATGCCCCTTGTATGGTATAAAGGGACAAAGCAGACTATGAGAAGAGTGGAGACAGCTAGGGGCAAGTCTCACCTGAGGACAACACTGCTATTCTCTGTTGTAGAATATTAAAGATGTGTTACATTTGTTTATGCTGTAGAACTTTTGTTTAATTGTAGATGAACAGTCTTATTAAATAAGAAACACTGAGCCAATTGCAGAGTTAAAAGCCCAAGAGGTCAGAGCAGTAGCTGAGAGCTGAGCTTACCCTTCGCTGCCACGGCTGTCCTTCCTCTCAGCAAGAGCACTACTTCCTGTGTATCTGTCTTTTTATAGACTTTCTGTTCTGCCTTCTCATTGGTTGTGAACCCAACCATATGACCGCCTCATCACTGCCCATCTATACAGACCTCCAGGTCTTCTATGGTTGGTATTGAGATTAAAGGCGTGTCTCCATGCTGGCTATATCCTTGAACACACAGAGATCTGCCTGTCATGTGATTGGGATTAAGGGTGTATGCTACCACTGCCAGACTTCTGCTATGGCTTGCTATCAGCTCTGACCCCCAGGCAACTTTATTAATTAACATACAAATAAAATCACATTTCAGTACAAATAAAATATCACCATATTTAATGATGCAAAAATATGTTGCATTCTTTTATGTTGCATTTGTTTAACTCTGTGAAGCTGTGTTAGTTTGCCTAACATACCTGATTGGTCTAATAAAGAGATGAACAGCCCATAGCAAGGCAGGAGAAAGGATAGGCAGGGCTGGCAGGCAGAAAGAATAAATAGGAGGAGAAATCTGGGCAGAGAAAGCCAAAAGATCTAGGAGCAAGAGAAAGAGGAGGACTCCAGGGACCAGCCACCCAGCTACAGAGCAAGCCACAGAGTAAAAAATAAAGAAAGGTATATAGAAATAGAGAAAGGTAAAAGCCCAGAGGCAAAAGGTAGACAGGCTGATTTAAGTTGAGAAAAACTGGCTAGAAATAAGCCATGAATTTATAAGAAAGAATAAGCCTCCATGTGATTTATTTGGGAGCTGGGTGGTGGGCCCTCCACAAGCGTAAAGAATAAAAAGCAACCAACAACAGTTGCCCTTCCAACGCGTCTCTCTGGGTCTTTTCTCCGCAGCTACATGATGGCATCTCAGCTCACCCTGCTACAGGGCACTTCATGTGGAGGAAATGTTCTCTACTCTAAGAGACAGGAGGCCTGGCCCAATAAGGACCAGGATTTGAACTTCTGCTTAGTGTCAACCAGCATCCTGAGGTGCCCAGGAGGTATCAGGCTTTGAGGATATGATGACATAGACCACCCAGGGAAGAGGTCCTGGCAGCACAGCTTGCTCCTCTTAAACTCACAGAGATCACCTGCCTCTGCCTCCTGAGTGCTGGGGTTAAGGCTGTGCACCACCATACCAGGCTTTGTTTATTTATATGCTTATCTATCTATCTATCTATCTATCTATCTATCTATCTATCTATCTATCTATCTATCTATCTATCTATCTACCTATCTATCTATCTGAGACAAGGTCTCACTGTGTAACCCAGACTGTCTTAGAATTCACTATGTAGCATCCAGAGTGCCAGGATTGGAGGTGTAATCTGCCACACCCAGCGGTGGCTTGGCTTTTGACTTGTTTTCTGCACTCCTGGACTGAGAGACAGTCATCAGCTCCACCCAGTGACTCACCCCTGCTGCTGCGTAGCCAGGAGTCAAGCTTCATTCAGCAGGAGACCGGAAGTGGGAGAACATGGTCTCATTTTACACAGAAGAAAACAGACTGAGCAGGGCGGAAGGGCTGGAGGCTACACAGGGAGAGGAGGAAGCAGGTGTGAGAACAGTTGTAAGTTTGCAGGCTCCAGCTCTTTCCTTGTCAGAAGTAAATCCCCAAAGACTTAGAGTCATGCTCCAGGGTTCAGGGCTGCCTACGCCCTTTCTTCATCCATCCTTTGGGTTAGCTGCTTTCCCCTGCTGAGCTTTTCTGTGTTTCTACCTATCCAGAACTGGAATCCCACGCTTGAACGCTCTTCACAAATTCATGACCGTCTTGCCACCGCACTCGTTAAAGAGTTCGTGGAAGGGCTGGCGTGTGATCGAACTTTTTTGTCGGGGACCATTGGCTCCCCAGTAATGACACTGAGACATTATTAATCATGAAAGCCCAGCTGATAGCTTAGGCTTGTTTCTAACTAGCTCTTAGAACTTAGATTAACTCATTTCTATTAATTTACTTTCTGCCCCATGGCTTTATTACCTCATCTCCATAGTGCTCATACTGCTTGCTCTGCATCCCCTGGCATCTCCCCTTTCTCTTCCCAGCATCCTCTGTGCCTGGGAATCCTGCCTAGCTATTGGCCACTCAGCTTTTTATTAAACCAATCAGAGTGACACATCTTCACAGTGTACAAAGAGATCATCCCACAACACTGGAAAGCACTTACTGCTCTTCCAGAGCAGCGGGGTTCAAGTCCCAGAATCCATGTGACGCTGGCTCACTACTGTTTGTAGCTCCAGTTCCAGGGGGTCCAGTGCCCCTTCCTGGCCTTCACTGGCACCAGGAATGCATGTGGTGCACAGATATATATGCAGGCAAAACACCCATATACATAAAATTAAAACAAATTTTAATTGGAAAAAGACAGTTCATTGAGATCTTCCTGCCTCTGCCAACCGTGTATTGGGATTAAAGGCATGTGCCAACACTCCTGGCCCACAACTTTCTTTTTAAAACTATTTATTTATTTTTAAATTTGTGTGTCTGTGTCTGTGTCTGGGTGTCTTTGTGGGGGTATGTGCCCATGAGTGCAGGTATCCTGGGAAGCCAGAAGCATTGGATCCCCCTGAAGTTGCAGGCAGTTGTTGTTAGTTATTATGCAGCGCTGTTTACCATTCAAGAAAAGCCACAAGGCACAACAACCCCCCCCCATAAGAGTTTATTAGGGGAAGGGGAACAGAGGGGAGTGCTTAGGCCTATGGAAATGGGCATGCAAGGGGGGGAGGGGTCTGTGACCTGCTTTTTATGGATTCCTCACACATGCGCATATGGGCTTACATAGCTACACCACATGTGTGCATAGATTATGTGATCACGCTGCACACAAATTACATGATCACACAGCGCACAAATTATGTAGGATATAAGGCCCTGGAATGACTGAGCTTCTTGCTTGGCTACTGGACAGCACATGTTTGATCATGTAGCTGGGGAAGTGGCCAGGAATTCTATCAGTTGTGAGCTGCTCAAACTTGGGCCAGCTGCGAGAACAGTACAAACTCTTAACTACTGAGCCCTCACTGCAGCTTCTTTCCTACCCTTCTTGTAGTGTGCTTCACAGGTTTGGATATCGATGTCAGATTATTCTTACAAAACAGTTTGAGAAGTATTGGGGAGGCCCATGTAAGGTTGTTGATGTTTCTTCAACAAACTGTACGAAACTGAAAATGTTGATATGTGGTAGGTGGAGCTGTTTGGGAAGGATTAGAAGGTGTGTTGTCTTGTTGGAGGAGGTGTGTCACTGGGTTTCAAAAGCCCACACCAGGTCTCTGCCTCTCAGCTACTCCTCCAGTGCCATTCCTGCCTGCCTGTTCCCCACTGTGACGGTCATGGCCACACCCTCTGAAACTGTAAGCAACCCCCAATTAAATGCTTCTTTTCCAGGTTACCTTGGTCATGGTGTCTCTTCACAACCATAGAAAAGTAACTAAAATAGTTTGGGAATACTCTTACAAACTGAATATATTTCATTGATGTTGTATTGTTCAGATTTTCTTTTCTTCCAGAGTCAGTTTTGACAAACTGTGTTTTATTTAAAAATTTAAATTACTGTGAATTTGTATATACGATCTTCTTTTGCCCTTTTATTTTTTAAGATTAAATGTGTGTGTGTGTGTGTGTGTGTGTGTGTTCAATATGTGTGTGGGGGGACACTTGCTTACCTGAGTATTCATGAACAGGCCAGAGGAAGACTTCTAGTGTCCTCTTCTTGTTGGGAGCATAGCACAAAGGTCCTGTGCCCACAGATCTCCAGAGGAATCAGGAACGTTAAGCAGACAGAATTGTTTTTTCAATGGGAAAAATGAAAAACCTGTTCTTCCATTCAGAAAGCTGGGATTTTTAAGTGATTAATAGCCTGGTTATCTGTGATCTGCATTATCTGTTAGGCCAGGGCATATCAAGCTCCTACAATCAAGACTGGAGGTGGCTAGTAGTCCAACTTATCCTTATAGCCAGTGGTTCCCCAGGCTCCTATAACCAGGAACAGAGGTAGCTAAATAGTCCAAATGACCTCTATGCTATCTGTATGACCAAGACCAGGCCAGAGCCTTCCCTAGACTCTTAAGCTAGTTCAAGTAGCCTATCCCTAGATCTCATCTTGTTGGAAGAAATGGCATGGACCCTGAGTTGATCTTCAGTGTATGTATGCTTCCTTATGCACTGGGGATTGTATCGCACCAGGAAACTTTTGTCCAAAGTATCCTGTGTTTAAGTTTGTTGGGAATAAACTGCCTAAGATCAGACTTCCCAAGTTTGACCCGGGTGGATGAAGTCAACCTGAACTGAGTTTTTATTCTCATCCCTTCAGGGTTTGCTTCCTTGCCTGGACACTTACAGGGTCCCCCTCATTCTCTAACACCCTCCACCTTATTCCCTAAGACAGGCTCTCTCATCGAAACTTGAGCGAGGCTGGTGCCCTGTGAGCTGCGAGCATCTTGTCATCTTTGCCCGGGATAGAACTGGGATTACAGGCCCGTGCCCTGAGCTCATACCGGGATCTGAGGTTTTCAATTCAGGTCCTCATGGTTGCACAACAAGCACTCTTACTTGCTGAACTACCTTCTCACATTCTCAACCTTTTCTTTTCTCTTTCTTTCTTTTTTTTCTTTTCTTTTCTTTTTTTTTCTTTTTGACACAGTGATTTAAGCCTTGGCTGGCCTGGAACTCATACAGACCAGGCCGACTTCACACTCACAGAGATATGTCTGTGTCCGCCTCTCTGAATGGTGAGATTAAGGGTGTGCATCACCATGCCTGGCTTTGTTTTGTTTCATTAATCTCGATTTATTTTTGTGTATGGCATGGCATGCACATGGAAGTCAAAGGTGTGGGAATTGGTTCTCTCCTTCTGTCCTAGGTGTTCCAGATATA
This sequence comes from Peromyscus maniculatus bairdii, assembly GCF_049852395.1. NCBI lineage: Eukaryota > Metazoa > Chordata > Mammalia > Rodentia > Cricetidae > Peromyscus > Peromyscus maniculatus. The sequence continues at coordinate 11,916,554 of NC_134864.1, forward strand.
TTGAACTCAGGCTGGGGGCAAACACCATCTTCATAGCCATCCCATGAGTCTATTTTTAAAACAATTTTTTTGAGATAGGGCCTTATGTAGCAGGCTTTCTTTGGGGCCACCAACCAGCTCCCAAATCATGACATGGAGACTTATTATTAGTTTTGAATAGCTTAGATTTGTTCCTGGCTAGCTCTTTTAACTTAAATTAACCTGTTTCTCTTTATCGGGGGCTTTTTACCTTTTCCTCTGTCTGTGTCTGCTGGCCCAGGCATCTCCCTCTCTTTCTCCTTTGTTCTCTCCTCCTTCTCTTCTCTTGTTCTTTTTGAGCTCAGCTTTCTCCTCCTATTTATTCTCTCTGCCTGCCAGCCCCACCTATCCTTCTACTGCATAGCTATTGGCCGTTCAGCTTTTTATTAGACCCATCAGGTGCCTGCGGCAGGCCAGGTGAAACAGCAACACATCGTCACATAATTAAACCAATGCAGCATCCACAAAAGCAACACGCCTTTACACGGTTAAAGCGATATTCTGCAGCATAAACAAATGTGTCACACATCTTTGCCCAGTTAAAATAATATTCCACAACAGCCTTATGGTCTCACATTTTCTGTGTAGATGAGAATGACTTTGATTTCCTGAAACTCCTGCCCCTACCTGAAGTTCTGAGATCCCAGGTATGAGCCATCTCACCTGCTCAGTGCTCTCTCTCTCTCTCTCTCTCTCTCTCTCTCTCTCTCTCTCTCTCTCAAATGATTTCATTTTATCTTTGGGTTTATAATTCTTTTTCTTAAGGTAGATCTTGGAGCTTTAACTTTCAACCCATTTTCTAAAGTTAGACGTTTTCCTTCAGCAGTGCTTTAGCTGCGTCTCATAGGTTTGATGTACATTGGTTTGTTTTTGTTTGGGTTTGTTTTTTTCAACCAGTGTTAACTTGAAAATATTTCCATTGTGGGGGCTGGAGAGATGGCTCAGTGGTGAAGAGCACTGGCTGCTCTTCCAGAGGTCCTGAGTTCAATTCCCAGCAACCACATGGTGGCTCACAACTGTAGTCCCATGGGATCCAGTGCTCTCTTCTTGTGTGCAGATGAAACATCCATATATGTAAAATACATAGGTTAAGTCTTTTTTAAAAATTTCCATTGTGATGTATTATTTAATTGTCTCATTATAAATGTGGTGTTTCATTTCCAAGCATTTGTAGACTTTAATTAGTTTTTCTGTAATTTAGCTTTAGTTTAATTCAGAGAATAATTAAATCCCTGTGTGATTTAAACTCTTTGACATTTGCTGACACTTGCTTATGGTTCCAGATGTTCTATTTTGATAAGTGTGTGTGTGTGTGTGTGTGTGTGTGTGTGTAGAATGTGTGTTTTATTTCGGGTTAAGTTAATCAGGTTAAGTCAGCATATTCTGCTGCTGGAATTGTACAGTTGGATCCAAAGATAAAGGAGAAGAAGTACAGCGTCTAGTAGATGCTGCCGACTTTGTTGGAAATCCAAATGGAAAAAGAGAGCTCTGACTCACTACCACACTGTTCACAATAATGTTTGCGATACATCATAGGCCTAGATATGAATCCTAAAAATAACTAAGCTTCTGAACGAAATCGATAAGAGAGGCTGAGTGTGGTCGGGGCACCTGTGGTCCAGTACTCACTCCAGAGGCAACTTGTGCGCTGGTCCCCACAAGTTGAACCAGCTGGTCAACACAGAGTTCCAGACCAGCCCCCCTCTCCTTCCCTCTCTCTCTCCCTCCCTCCCTCCCTCTTTTTCTCTCCAAGGAAAATACCCTAATGAGATATAACCAACTACAAAAATTATATGTTGGACTTGATCTATAAATAACTCCAGCTCATTAGAAGCAAAGTCATACTAGAGTGGGAGAGGGTGTTTTGCAGCATCTTCAACCAAGCACAAATCCAAGTCTCCACCACACTCCAAAGGCTTCTATTAAGCCAAGAATCCATAATCTATTTTTAAAGATGTGCTTATTTTTAATTTTGTTTTGTGTATGAATGTTTGCCTGCACGTATGTCTGTGTACCACATGCGTGCCTGCCGCCCTCGGAGGTCAGAAGAGGGCATCGGATCCCCTAGAACTGCAAGAATCCAGAATCTATAAGGAACCTCTACAAGGCACTAAGGAAAAGATAAGTCAGCCAATTCTAAAATGGAACTCGGTGCGCCCCAGTGGGTTGGTGTCAGGGCTGGATGTTCTTCGCGCTGCCTGTCGGGACAGCTCCAGCCTGGCTGCGTTCCCGGGCGCATCCCGAGAACTTGTGTTGGCCTTCCTTAAGCCGGGGAGGCGCTGGGCAGAGCTGGGCTGCGGCTCCACCCCCGGGGGTTGCCGTTTCCTTAGAAGGCGAAGCCCTAGGCTTGGCCGGCCGCCTGCGGGGAGTCCGCGCGGTACGCCTCCCGCAGCCCTCGAGACCAGGACTTCTGCGAGCGCGGGAAGACCCGCGGAGCCTGTGCTTCGGCTCGGGCGTGGACGGGGCGGGCGCTGGGGCGGGGCGCGCGTTCGCGGGTTTGAATGGAAGGGTCTCGACCGGCGGAGACAGCGGCCAGCGGGTCCTGAAACCAGAACTCCACAGCCGCCCCGCGCGCCATGCGGCCGGAGAGGTGAGTCGGGCGGGCGTGGCATCTGTCCCCTGGATGTAGCACCATGGGAACGGCGACACCGGGGACAAACACCCGCCCTGCGGGGTGCGCAGGTGCGTGGCTTTAGAGCCCAGGGATTGCCGCGCCGTTTGGAGCTTTCCTTGGGAGTTGATTTCCCGGCCGGGAGGAGCCCCCGGGGTCCTTTTTGTCGCCTAGTTGCAGCAGGCTGCTTTGCATCCTCCGTCGACCCCAAACTGGTCCTCTGTGACCACAGAACCTATCGCCATTTTCCCGCGGGGCTTCCAACCCTTGACCACTGCTGGGAACTGCGTGATTTAAACTAGAACCTAAAAGAACGTGACACTGTATTTTTTAAAGGCTTGGGGTGCAAAACGAGAGGCTACCCGAAACTGGCCCTTTTTGAGGGCGGTGCCCAGCCGACCGCCTCTGTGAGCTTTGGATCGGCGCTGGACCGGGGCGCACGCGGTGGGGACCGCTGTGCCTCGCGCCGCGCCTCCAGGTCTCCCCGCCTGGCGGGCGATCCTTCCCCACTTGGCTGGAGGCCGTCCGGCTGTGCTTTGTCTGTCGTAGGTGTGGTTCCGCTCGCCTGCGCTTCGGCCATGGAGGTGCTGCGGCGCTCTTCTGTCTTTGCTGCGGAGATCATGGACGCCTTTGATCGCTCGCCCACAGACAAGGAGCTGGTGGCCCAGGCCAAGGCGCTAGGCCGGGAGTACGTGCACGCGCGGCTTTTGCGCGCCGGCCTCTCCTGGAGCGCACCAGAGCGTGCTTCGCCTGCCCCTGGAGGACGCCTAGCGGAGGTGTGCACCGTGCTGCTGCGCCTGGGTGAGTGTGGGTCACCGGCAGCTACGATCCCAGCGCCCCCCTCCCCCCCCCATAGCTGGTTGACGGGCCTGTCCGCTGTGTGTCCGGGTGTGGGGTACAGCTGTTCTGCACCGACATTCCCTTCTCCAGACATGTTCAGCCCCTCTTTGGCTCTGCACCTCACCCTCCCTTTGGAGTAAAGAGGAGGCGTGCGTGGGAGCCCAAATCTGTCTGGAATGGTGAGGGTGCAGGATAGGCCACCCAGGTTGGTGCTCCTCTGTTCTCTCCCAGGCTTGCCTGCTTGCTAGCTCCTTTGCCAGGTCCCCCACCCCTAACCCCCCTTGCCTGTTTAGGCCAGATCACAGACATTCTTGTCATAAACTACAGAAAGCTCTGGAAGCGTAATATTTTAGCAGCTAAACTTTATTGTGACCCTTGTACTCTGCTGGACTAAAAAATCCTTTGTGGGACCACGTGTCCCAATGTTTGTTTTGGAAAATAGGCCTTTCAGTTATTGGCTGAGATCCGACACCCACTGCTGTTTCCCTTGATGGGAAGGCCCCCCCAGGGCCTTCTTGAAGGACATCTGGGACACTGTTTTGTGGGTCACACATAGCTCAGTGGCTCTCCTTAGCTCCTCTAAGGCTTGGACGCGTGAGAGGGAAGGATAGGCAAACGTTGATACTGGACAGTTCACCTTACCAGAGCCAGACTGCGGTCTGGGGCTGTCCTGGGGCCGTGCAAGGGAAGGGGGGTGGTGGTAAATAGCAGAGATCAAACAAATGTGAGAGTGTGCTCTCTTTTGGTTGGAGGGGGCCCTGTAAGACCTGGCTTCCTGGGAGATGAGGTACGCACACATGCTATTTTATATAGGTCCTGCATCTTTGTGCTGTGAAGACCTCAAGGAACACGGGCTGTGTAGACCTGGCCCTCCCAAGAGTGAGAGAGGCAGAGTCCCTCGGGCCCGAGTTGGACTCCCAGGAGGGCCGTGCAGGGATGGAGGGGAGCTATCTCTAGGTGTGTGCAAAGGATGAGTGAAGGGCTTAGGCTAGGTCGACTCATCAGAGAAGGAGACCAGACTGGAGAAAAGACATGTTGGCCTCTGAGAGCCCCGAGGGCACTGGTGTGGCAGGACGTCTTGCCTTGGGTCTGACCCACTCAAACTCTGTCTTCTCAGTCCTTATGGCTGAGGCAGGTCCTCAGGCTTGACCACTGGCCTGTGGAAAGCGGCAGGTGCAAAGCCTTGTGCTCAGCAGTAGCCCTCTGAGTACTCAGTAACACTAAGGCGTTTTTTCCATCACTCAGTCCTCCTGTTTCTACACTCAGGGGTTCAGACCCTTCTAGACAACAGAGGGAGAGAACTTGAATCCCAGTATTTTCTTGTTTGGGTTGTGTTTGGGGCTGTCATGAGTATTCAGGGTGAATTTTTCTAAGTAAGCTTAGTTATAGCTCCCTGACCCCCCAGCATGACCCCAGCCACAAACAGGAAGCAGCCCAGCTTGTATCCCTGAGCAGTCTCCTGGGGTCAGTCTCCAGAGCCCCCCCCCCCCGGGGGGGGGGGTTATCCTTGGCAACATCCAGGCCAGCCTTGGGAATTTCCATACCATCTCTTCAACCCCTGGCCCCTCCTCCTGATTCTACCGGGTTCCAGATCTTAATTAATTAGATAGAGCACAGCTGGCCTCAGGGATGACGTGGGCGCCCTTATCGCTGGGACAGGACAGGCAGCAGCAGCATTTCCCTGTTTGCTTTGGCTGGGGAAGTGGCTGGGCCGGGGACACCCAATCAGAGGCTGTGCGGAATTCCCGGCATCATCTTCCCCTGTGCATGCACGAGGCTGCCAAGGGCACCGCTGCCCAGGGGGCCAGGTGGGACGGGCAGGCATCCTCCTTGGCCCAGCCGAGGCTGGGCTGATGTAGTACCATATAAAAACACACCCATTTGGCACCAGGAGCCCCTGTTGGCATGTGGGTGGTACCATTGTCCCAGGGCCTTGGTTCAGCCTAAGTCAGTTCACTGAGCCATTACCAATGATGCTAGTGCCTGGGTCAGGACAATTCTGTGAGGCAGCGGTGGGTGACTACATACCTGTGGTCCTTCCAGCCAAGCCCCTCTCCATGCTGGGTCCTGCCTTCCTGCCTGGTGCCTCCTCCTGCTCGGCCCATCCACCTGCTCATCAGCCTGTCTGCCCTGCAGTGAGTCACTGGGCAGACACTGCCCATCACCACTGCAGGATTCTGGATTCCTGCCCTACTGGCCTAGCCAGCTTGCCTTAGGGGGCTGGAGGTTCCACAGCCTCCCCCAGTCTCTTTGTTCACGGGGCCAAGGTTGGGAAGAGTCAAATGAAGTAAGATAAGGCGAGGGGGTGGGGGTCAAACAGGTTAAGTGGGGAATGGGGGGGGCAGCGTGAAGGGAAAGGTGTTAGCTTGGAGGTCAAGTGAGGTCAGGTGGATCCAGTGTGGGATTGAGTCTTGGTCAGTGCTATGGTGTGAGAGGACCTGACCCACCGTGTGCCCATACAGGGGATGAGCTGGAGCAGATTCGCCCCAGTGTATACCGAAATGTGGCTCGGCAACTGCACATCTCTCTTCAGTCTGAGCCCGTGGTGACCGACGCCTTCCTTGCTGTGGCTGGCCACATCTTCTCGGCAGGTAGGTCCGGCCCGTTTCCTCAAGGCACCTCTGGGAGGGGGCTCAACATTTGTGGATCAGGCAGGCTTACAGGGATAGAAAATTCTTGGGGTCTTCTGACACAGCTCTGTGGGTTCCAAGTCACTGCCATCATACAAGCCTCCTGGCACTTTGGGCTGTTCTGAACTGTGTGGCAGACCAGCCTGGCCAAGAGCTGGCTCAGAAAGCAGTGCATGGTGCTGCCAGCCTTTGTGTAGACCTTGCTGTCCTGGAACTCTGTAGACCAGGCTGGCCTCGAACTCAGAGATCCTCCCGCCTCTGCCTCCTGAGTGCTGGGGTTCAAGGTGTGTACCACCACACTCAGCTGTTTTTTATTATGTTTTTATTTGGTGTGTGTGCATGCACATGCATCTGCGCATGCTCATGCACTGAACCACGGCACGTGTGTCGAGGTCAGGGGACAGCTTTTGGGAGTTGGCTCTCTTTCATCATGATACCGAGTTCAAGTCTCAGGCCTGGCTCTAGGTGCCTTGACCTTCTGAGCCATCCCACTGGGCATACAGCTGCTGTGGCTGGAGGAATACCCTGAGACTTGAGGGCCTCGTTGGGTGGTGTTGGGAGTTTTGTTGGTGGATATTTTAATAGAGTTAGGAGTTACATATGTAATAAGTTATTATGATGGAATTGAGGTGACTAATGGGAGAAGGGAATGCAGGTGTAACAGCGATGCAGAGTTGTGCTTCTTGGTTAATGGGAGTGGCTGGGTGATCCTTGTTTATGTGTATCTTTACTATTATCGAGGTTACTCAATAATTACTGCCGCTGGCCATTCTGAGGGCTGTTGACACAGGCCTGCCACTTGACGGTGGTCCAGCATTGGCTGGGGCGGTGACTCTCTGCAGGACCGCAGCAGCATTATCCTGGGCTTTTGGTGACCATGGTCCTTGAATTGCCACAGCTGGATCCACGTGGGACATTTAAAAAAAAAAAAAAAAAAAAAAGAGCATCCCTAAGAGTCTACGAGTGTGCCTGGTTGTGGGTGGGGAACTTTAGGAGACGCTTATCTGGGGCTCTCCCAGGGCCTTCCATCTCTGCTCCAGAAGTGAGTGTTAGGCAAGGCTTAACTCCTCTTAGCTCCTGCCGCCGCCTCAGGTTCCGTGAGTGCTGCTTGCCTTTTATACACTGTCCCAGGTTTGCAGGGGCCTGCCAGACGCATCTCCCCAAACCCTCCTGTGCCAGGCTCTTTCCTTAGAACCCTGCTTGCTTAGACACCTTGTTGTCCACATGTGTCTCTCAGGCCAGATCCATGTGGTCTTTGCCTAGGAGTGTGTGGGGGGGGGCAGGCCAGCTTCTGGAGCATCAGATGACAGATCGGGGTCAGCCAGTGTGGCTTGTGTACTGAAAAATGCAGGGCCAGGGGAGTGGGCTGTGGGAAGTGAGTGGGTGGGTGGGTGGAGTGGGAGAGGCGGAGAAGGGCTGTGGAATGGGGGGTAGGAGAAACTACTAGGAGTTAATGTGCCAGCTCCAGTCCCTTCCTTGAGGGTAACCTGCAGGCACCTGGTGGGAGCCAGCAGCCAGCAGCCAGCAGCCAGCCGTTTTGGGCGGAGGAGCACCCTTGCCCTCTCTGGAGCTTTGCCGCTGACGCCAGCCATGGGTGGCCGCCAGGGTGTCTGTCTCCAAGCTGTCAAGCAGGCTGGTTTACGAGCCAGGGATGGCTGGATTTATAAGGAACTTCGCTGCTGAGGCTGCAGATCTCATCTGCTGATGGCTTCAGCGAAGCCAGGAGAGGCTGGGCCTCCCTTAGGGGTAGGTGTGAGCCGGAGAAAGGGACTGGGGTCCTGGGTGGTCGTGAGTGGGACCTGGGGAGAGGTCAGAGTAACCTTACCCCCCTGTCCACCATCCCTGCCGGGTGCAAGCCCACCCTGAGCATGGAGGCAGACCAGAGAGGCACTGGCTCTGGGAGACCCTCTGGGGGAAACAGAGCCCTTCCCAGCTGACGCCAACCATGGGTGGCCGCTTAAGTGTCTGTCTCCAAGCTGGGGGGGGGGCAGGAGGTGGGGGAAGAGAGGCCATGGGAACGCAGGGGGGTCACGTCTCACTGGAGGACAGAAAGCCCCAGCAGACTTGACAGACACACACATGAGATGATGAGCATCGACAGTCATTGTTGTGTGTGCCAGAATGGCTTCATGCTTACTAGGGTGCCAGACAAGCACAGTGTTGATGAGGATGTGGGGAACTCAGCCTTTACCCACAGCTGGTGGGACACATGTGAAGCATGGCTGCTCTGGAAAACAGCCTGGCAGGTCCTCAAACGGTGAAGCCTGGTGTTTCCATATGACTCACCAAATCTACGACTAGATGTGTACCTAACAGAAATAAAACCCATGCCTTCAGAGAAGCTTGCCAGTGTATGTTCCCAGCAGCATTATTTACACAGCCAAAAGTAGCAACTATCCATTCATCCATTAATTGACAAGTGGATGTGGAATATTGGTCAGCCATGAAGAGGAGTGCAGTTCAGATGAACCTTAAATGTGCCAGACACAAATTCCATCTGTGAGAGATGTGCAGAATATGTTAACTATAACAAAGCAGATTCGAAGTTGCCTGGAGGCTATGGGGAATCGGGGTATGATGGCCAGTGGCTATGGGGTTTCTCCTGGAGAGATAAGATGTTCTGGAATTATAGGGGCTGGAGAGATGGTTCAGAGCATCTACTTCTTTTCCAGAGGACCTGAGTTCAATTCCCAGCAACCGCATGGCAGCTTACAGCCAGCTATAACTCAAGTTCTATCCTATTCTAGGCTATCTGAGCCCTCTTCTGGTCTCCTTGGGCATAGCATGTATGTGGTGCACAGACTTTACATGCAGACAAAACACCCATACACATTAAAAATAAATCAATCAGGCTGGGTGTGGTGGTGTACGCCTTTAATCCTAGCTCTCTGGAGGCAGAAGCAGGTGAATCTCTGAGTTTGAGGCCAGCCTGGTCTATACCATAAGTTCCAGGATAGCCAGAGGTATATAATAGAGAGACCTTGTCTCAAAAATCAAATAACCCCCTGCCCCCCCCAAAAAAAATTTAAATAAATGTTCCAGAATTAGACTGTGAATATATGAGAGCCCAAGGGAAGCAGGAGCTCCCCAAAACGTGTCTTGGACACCATCTTCTCCGGCCACTTCTGCTGGGAATGTCATCACCCCATGGAGTGCACTGTTTTTGTTTGTTTGTTTGTTTTTATTTTTCGAGACAGGGATTGCTCTGTGTAGCCTTGGCCGTCCTGGAACTTGCTTTGTAGGCCAGACTGACCTCATACTCACAGAGATCCACCTGCCTCTGCCTCCCAAGTGCTGGGATTAAAGACGTTTAACTGTTTAACAGGACATTAAGTTTCCTCAGTTCTTGTGACGGACTGGGGCACTCTGCGGGTGACACGTTAATTCTCCATCACATCAAGGGCACAGCTCACAGCAGAGCACCCTGTGATAATGTGACTGGCACCAAGGCCTGGCCACCGGCGCTGTTCCCACTGGCCCTGAGCGGGAACCTTCTGGCTGAGGGTGCTCAGCAGGCCGAGCACTAGGGCTGTGTCCTGCCGGTGATATGGGTGCCACTGATGCCAGAGTGGAGCTCAGCTGGGATTTCAGACTCGGGTTTAGTCTGGAAGAGACAGCAAGTCACTCTTACGGGGGAGTTAGAAGCAGATGTGTGGCACCGGCTGATTTCAGGGTTTTTGTTTTGTTTTCTCTCTCTCCCATTCCCTTTTATTGAGGAAACATCTGTGTACTGTACATTTAGCTACATTAAATGTCAGACTTGGTGGCATTTAGCACATTCAGAATGCTGTTTGTCCTAATCCTGAGGACAGACTATCAGCAGTCACACTCTGTCCCTCGCCCCCAGACCCCTGTGAATCATTTTTCACTCCGTGGGTGTACCTGTTCTGTGTTTTCTATAGGTGGACTGGCACAGTATTTGTGCCCTTTTTGTGTCTGGTTCTTTTCCCTTGCTGTGCGGGGGCAGTCATCAGAACCTCACTCTTGCTGTTGGCTGTATAATAGCGCCGTTGCAGGATCCCAGCAGTTTGCTAAGGAGCATCTAGTTTTTCCTTTGTGGCTATTGTGAGTGGTACCGTGGTGAACATCTGTGTGCTGACGCATGCATTGGTAAGAGGTTATTCTGAGTGCTGTGTGAAGGTGGGTTGAGGGGAATTTCACAGTCTATACAGGCTACTCTTAGGTTAGCGTCTCACAGGGCCTGGGGCTAAGCTGTGTGTGCTTTTCGGGTCTCGTCAAATGCTCTCCAACTGCCTTCCCCAGCAAAGCTGAGAACAGCAGTTACCTGAACACTTACCTCGTCTTTCCCAGGGTGTGTATGTGTGCACAAGCATGTGGGTGCAGATGCTTGTGTGTGTAGGTCAGAGGTTAATGATGAGTATCTTCTTTAGTAGTTATCTTTCAATTATTTTTTGAGACAGTCTCTCACTGAACTTGGAGGTCATAATGACTAGGCTGGCTGGCCAATAAGCCTTAAGGATCCTCCTGTCTGCATCATCCCGGCCTCATCTCTTTGATGCCAGCACTGGGGTTACAGGCGCGTGCCAGCATGCCTGGCTTTTTATATGGGTGCTGGGGATCTGAACTCAGGTGTTCACATTAGCATAGCAAACACTTGACTGTCTCCTCAGCCCCTGGAGCTTTTTAACATAGCAGGACCACAGCTACATCTTGTTCTAATGTATCCTCTTATGCTGTTAACAAGGGGAAGTAGATTTTATTTCTTCAAATGCTTAATGTGTTATTTGTACTTTTTTTGCCCCCCCACCTCCAATCTCCAGATCATTTGGCCTCAGCTTCCTGATATTACAGGGCCACGCTACCACACCTACCCCCGCTTTCTCAAAGATTTATTTGAATTTATTAATTCATTTCTTTAGTTTGGGTTTTTTTTGAGACAGGGTTTCTCTGTGTAGTGCTGGCTGTCCTGGAACTCGCTCTGTAGATCCGCCTGCCTCTGCCTTCTGACTGCTGGAATTAAAGGCGCACACACCATGCCCAGCTGATTTGTTTTATTTTTGATATTTTAATAGCATTTAAAAATATTTATACTGCTAATTATATAATTATTGTAATACTTATATTTTATATTTTAATGTTTAAATGTAAGTGATACATTTAAAATGTTTTTTCATTATGTGTATGTGTCTGTTCCTGTGTGTGGATATGTACATGTGTGTTCAGGTCTGACTTGGAGGTCAGAGGCTTCCTTTCCCTGGAGCTGGAGTCACGGGCAGTCGTGAGCCGCTTACTGTGGGTCCTGGGAACTGAACTTGGTTCTCTGGAAGAGCAATATAACCTCTTTAACTACTGAGCCATATCTCCAGCTCCACCTTTGGAGATAACTGTATGCAGCTGGGTATGACCTGGACTGAACTCATTTCTGATCCTCCTGCCTCTGCCCCAAAGATGCTGCGGTCATGCCAGGACTTCCTGTATTTTTTCCATTTTCATGTGTGTATACACGTTTTGCATGTCTGTGGGCACATCCATATGGAGACTCAAGGTTGCCGCTGGGCATTATCCTCAGTAGTCTAATTTCCTGAGGCAGGATTTCTCAGTCATATCCAGCGCTTGCTGATAGGGCGAGTCTTGCTAACCAGCTTGCTCTGGTCTTCCAAGTCCAGAACTGGGGAGCGTGGGCTGGCACACCCACCCAGCCTTTATATGGGTTATGGGGATCTGAACTCTGGGTCTCAGGCTCGCATAGCAAATACTTTTAACTACTGGGCCATCTCCCCAGCCCTTGAATTCCTCGATGTTAAGGTGCTGCATGTGACCCCCAACGTGTTGCTCATCTATCTTACTTCAAGCTTTTAGTTACGCCTCCCGGCGGGTCAGTGATCTAGGGAAGTCTTCCTGTGGGCCGTGGCTTTTTGATAAAGCAAGTATGGGATAGGCCCTGACCTCCTGCCCTGGTATCAGGGTTCAGAGTAGCAGACAAAACAGGGTGGGACACACCCTTGAAGTTGCCTGCTGTTTTCCTCACCCAGTTCTGAGTCAGTCCAGCCCCACTGTGCTGAGCTGCAGGGCTTTCCTGTGGACACCTCTCTCAGGTGTGGGTAAGGCTGGTCTCCTCCGAGGCTCCGGCAGGTATGCCCCAGAGGCTAGGAACCTCCATCTACATGAGAACAGGCTTAGAGAGAAAATCTGACTTGCTGGCGATGATGGCCAAGCCGCACCAGTACATCTGACCAAGTGGCCCTGCTGTGGTGGTGGCCTGCAGGGAGGGTCCCGGCTCCACAGCCGTTACCCGTCACCGGCTGATGGCGGGCAGGAAAGCAGCTCGGAGAAGCTCAGCTTTTCATGGTACCCTATGGGCTGGACACCGGTTTGGGTCTGATCAGCAACTATCTCCCTACAGGCATCACATGGGGCAAGGTCGTGTCCCTGTACTCGGTGGCTGCGGGGCTAGCGGTGGACTGTGTTCGGCAGGCTCAGCCTGCCATGGTTCATGCCCTGGTCGACTGCCTGGGGGAGTTTGTGCGCAAGACCTTGGCGACCTGGCTTCGGAGGCGTGGCGGATGGGTGAGCCTTAGCATCAGCGGGGATGTGGGGGTGGGGTGTTGGGAGGGGCGTGGTGTGGTAAGCACTGGAGTGTTAGTGTGGGGACAGAAGGGTGGAGTGGGGTGGAAGGTGGGGGCTGCGGGCAAGGGCTTCGGGACTCGGGGTTGCTCTGAGACGCAGGCAGGTGCTGGCTCTTTTGTGCCGGCACTGACAGGATCCCAGGCCCAGAATTGTCTCCCTGCTGCTCCCGGGAGGTGCCTGGCAGAAAGAGGCCAACAGTTTCTCAGAGACAGGACTCAGGCCCCCTCACAGGGAGATTTCAGTACTGCCCTAAGTATTTCACTTTCCTCTTGGGAGCCCCACTTTTCTCCATTCTCAAGAAGCAAGACCTAGAGGGGTGGGTGTCAGGACAGACAGACCCTCCTAGTCTCCATGCCTGACTGCCTACGTGGTTGGCCAAACCAAAGATGCTGGGCATGGAGGATGGGCTCCATCCAGAAGCCCGGTTTCACCAATAAAATGGGTAGGCAAGGACGTCTGATTCGAGACCTTCCCCCAACTCTTAGGTGTCCTGCTCAAGTTTTGGTCCAGATGGGCTACGGCCTCCTTTCTCAAGCAGCTTTGTATGTTCCCTTTGTGATTTGATGAGACAGTTTTCCAGAGCAAGGTACTAGGAACCTGGGGTTGACTGGCTTTGCTAACTGTCCCTTTTTCCTCCCAGACTGATGTCCTCAAGTGTGTGGTCAGCACAGAGCCTGGCTTCCGCTCCCACTGGCTGGTGGCCACACTCTGCAGTTTTGGCCGCTTCCTGAAGGCTGTATTTTTCCTGTTGCTGCCAGAGAGATGAGCTGCCCACCAGGGCAGGGGCCACTCCTAGAGCCCCTGGGCCCAACCCAAGGGGCCCACAGCCTGCAAAGCACCTCCCTCCCTCACATTGGGAGCATCCAGTCCCTCGGGCCCTGTCCCAACCCCATTCCTTTGTGGACCCTGGCCTCCGGGAGGGGTGAGTGGAGAAGGCTGTCTCAGAGTCTGGAGCTGGCTTCAGTGTCTGCTGGAGCTCTTCTCTGGGAACTCCTACCAGAAAGCCAGGGTCAGTGCCCAGCCCTGGAGAAAGGGACCGGGGAACACTTTCACTTGGTGTCCCAGGCCCCACCCCAGGAAGGGGCCTTCCCAGGACATGAGCTGGCCTCAGTCCTTGTGGGAAGTGGGTCCTGTACATCTGATCTGAAGGTGACTCTGGCTAATGCAGGAGGAGCCAGGGATGCTTACTGTCCCTAAAGGCAGAGCAGAAGGCTCCTGTGCTGCTGCTTAGGCTATGTCTAGATGAAGAAGGTGTCCCTAACTCACAATGGGTCCCCTGTGGCAGGGGCCAGGGGTGTAGGGATCCAGGCTAGTTCACCTGACCAATGAACAAGAGATCCTGTGATGAGGTGGTCTGCACAAGTTGGACCCCAATAAAGTTCTACCCAGAGGAGTGTGAGACCCTACTCTGATTTCTTTGTATCTGTCCTCATGGGACTGCTAAACATGTCCTGCTGGGACCTCCAAGAACTCAAGACTCGGGAAGCCCAGTCCTTCATGGTGTACCCGAAGTCTAACCTCCTCCTCCTCTAACTACTGTGTCCTGAGCGGCTTTGGACACAAAGCCTAACTAGAGGCTGTGAGGGAATGAAGAAGAAACACAGTCACACACACAAAAGCTGGGAACGGGTAGGCTGTGCACAGTCTGATGGAGCTGCGACAACCCGGAACCTCAGCATATTATTATGCACAGCCCAGGGGAAGGAAGGGTTAGCTAGTCTTGGTAGGAGGAGTCTGTAGGTGAAGTCTTAAGCTGGAACATCTAGGAGAGGGAAGCTGCAGGTGCTAGTTTTTGTACACACTGTCAATCATTTATAAACGCTTGTACTTGCACATACTTTCAACATTCAGTCAGACCAAAGGAAGGTTTTCCCCTTTCCATGGGTCTGAGGCATTGAGCCCTTGATATGGCTCAATGCCTCAGACTCAATGCCTCATGGCTGTGTCAAACAATACACATTCACTCAAGACTCTTAATCCCAGGGTCGTGGGTTTGTGCCCCACGTTGGGCGCTATTTGTAGCTGGAGAATTTCTCTCCAGCTCCCGCCAAGTCCCACCAGTCCTGGAGCCCACTTATAAAATAAACACACTGACTCTTACATTATTTAAACTGTTTGGCCATTAGCTCAGGCCTATCATTGTCTAGCTCTTACTCTTATATTTAGCCCATTTTTTTTTTTTTTTTTTGGTTTTTCGAGACAGGGTTTCTCTGTGTAGCTTTGCGCCTTTCCTGGAACTCACTTGGTAGCCCAGGCTGGCCTCGAACTCACAAAGATCCGCCTGCCTCTGCCTCCCGAGTGCTGGGATTAAAGGCGTGCGCCACCACCGCCCGGCTTAGCCCATTTTTATTAATCTATACTTTACCACGTGGCTCGTGGCTTACTGGTACCTTACATCTTTCTTGTCCTGGCGGTGGCTCTAGGCAGTCTCTCTGCATTCCTGTTCCCTCAATTCTCCTCTTTGTTAGTCCCGCCTATACTTCCTGTCTGGTTACTGGCCAATCAGTGTTTATTTATACAGAGCAATATCTACAACACTGCACATTCACTTGGCTCCCCATGTCTAGCCTTTCCTTGATGCTTGTTACCTAAATCAGGCCATGGGAGTGTTTTGAAGTGCTGTAGTGCTGGAGGTATGTGCTGGCTGAACATGCCTTGTCCTGTGTCTCCTTGGGCCCGTCCTTTGACTTGACCTAGCCTAGCAACCTGCCCACCCCCCCGCCAGGCTGTGTGTGTTGGGGTGAGCTGTGTGTCCAGCTGAGGAAGGTCCTGTAGAAAGAAGCCCTGTAGCCAAATGGGGTTCATATCCCTCGGTGGGCCAAGAGGCTTTAGGTGAGCCACTGCAGGACGATGTGGCCCACTTTAGTAACCGTTAGGGGTATGACAGGTTGGTCTGATGGTACAGGAGGGAAGGGTTCTGATGTTGGTTCTGCAGCCACGGTTTAGAGGCGCTGATGCCTGCCTGACAGTAGAGAGCTCTGTGCTAGTCCAGAGTGGGACGTGGCAATAGAGATATTCAAAATATAGGGAAGGCCAGGTTCTGGTGACCGGGGCACTCTCCAAATGCAGTTCCATGCAAATAGTGGGGTGCTCCTAATGATGCTGGACAAAGTGGGGGAAGAAAAGGATGAACACAGGGGCTTCAAACTCCCAGCTCTAGCACCCCACAGAAGCCTTCAAAGTTGTATCTGCTCTAACAGAGACTCGAGATCTTCTTCAGCCAGAGCTGAGGTTGCTGAGCATCCAGCCCAGTCTCTCTTCACCAGTGGCTGGATCATGGCACAGGTTGAACTGGTCTCACAGGGGTCTCCTGTTAAAGGGACAGCAGGAGATGAAGTTGTGTGGAAGGCCTTGAGGAAGCTGGGGACATTGGGTCTAATGAGTGGTCCTAGACAACAGAATCAGCTTCCCACAGCAGTAGGTTTCTTTCTCCAAATGGGGACAGCAAGGTCCACTACCAGGAGATGACCACCCAGCATTTCTGAGGCATGGTGAGGGCCTGCCTCCCTGGGGTCCTTGGGACCACCACTGTGCTGTCTATGGACTTAGCTGGACACCAGTCGAGACAAGCAGGCCTCAAGAGGGGAGAGCACAGGACAGGGACAGGTGTGTTGTCTAAAGAAATCTTACATTATTTGTGCAAAGTGAGGGGAAATGTGTAGAAATGGCGGTCAAGGGTGGAAGGAATGAGTAGGATCAGGCTGAGCTATTGACAAGACTCACCAAACAGATGCTTTCAGTGTTAGAGCTGGGGGTGGGACAGGAACCGGAACTGTGGTTGGCTGGATGGTGAAGCACAGGCCTGGTGGCCACTGTGAATTAGCTAGAGATCTTTAATTTTTTGTCGTTGTTGTGTTTTTGAGACAAGAGTCTCTATTTCGACCTGGCTATCCTGGAACTCAGTATGTAGACTAGGCTAGCTTCAAACTCACAGAGATCCTCCTGCCTCAGCTTCCTGAGTGCTGGGATTAAAAAAGTGCACCACTCCACCCAAGTTAGCTAGGGAGAGGAGACCAAAAGGCCTGGAGAGTGTGAGCGTTAGCTGAGTTGTCTGGGGTGCCCTGCTACCCACACCCTTGCCAGACCACCCCCCTACTGAGTCGGCTCCAGCACTCCAAGTCTTTAAGCTCAGGACGCATGTCTGCCTTCAGGCCAATCTCACAGAGTGCAGGAGCCCCAGGAAGGACCCACTGCTTCCTGGGCAGGGCTGTTCCCCAAGGCTCATTGACTCCTGCTCAGGCTTTGGGGCAGAGCTGGAAGGATACCCCGCCTCTCAGCCTTGGTTTCCCTCCATCTACAATAAGGTTGGGACTGAGAACTGAAAAGTCTTCTAGCCGGCTGGCTTCCTAATGAGGCAAGAATTCCAGGGACCCCCCAGGTTTCAGCATCAGAGGTCCTTCAGCCCCCCATTGCCTGTCCTCGCCTCATACTTGCCTGCCACCCACCTCTAGGCCCTGCTGCTCTCTCGGCTCATTCCTTCCTCTAAATTCCTACCTGCTTACCCCATGCTCCCAGCCCCCAGGAGGGTATCCCGGAGGCCTCCGGGTGGCTGTGTGAAGTCTGGCTTAGGGTGGAACCCTTGTATGTGACCACTGCGCTGTACTGCCTTGGCATTTGCTGCCTGGTGGAGAGCAGGTGGAAGGAAGTGGGGAGGGAAGGAGAGGGGGGAAGAAAAAGCCATGTTGATGTGTGGGTGGTTTGCCTTTCCAGCCTTATGTCCTTGGATCAAATCCTTTGGTTTATTTCCAACACAAGAAAGTAAATGTTCAACACTAAGAACTCAGAAAAGCACGGGCTTAAAGTGGCTCGGAGATCAGTGTGCACATTTAGCTAAGAGGACACAATGGGGTATGACACACTCCAACAGCAGAAAGATGAAAGCTGGAGACGGAAATGGAACAAGAACTGTGAAAACCTATATGAGGCCAGCTCTAAAAACACCTTAAAGGCACAAGACAGAGCAGAGCGGACATAAAGGCCGGCAGAGAACCAGCTGACTGGACAGCCCTCCAGGTGGGCACTCATAAACCAGATGCATTCCTTATCAAACAGGATGCTTTCTATCCTAATCAAAACAAGTTAATTACAGAATTCATGAAAGGGGGGCACACAAGAGCGGGGGAGCCAGCTCGTGTGCCAGGGCCCACTCCCACCCCCAGTGAAGGGAAGTGGGAGAGACCTACTTGCCACACTCGACCCTGAGGCTCTAGCACAATCGGAAGCTGAAGGCCAGGGACGTGAATAACCCAGGGTCAGACTTCAATGTCCAGAAAGGTCAGTCTGATGGAAAAGTGTCTCCTCATGCCCGGAGAACAACTTCGGCAGATCTGCATTGTGACCCCTGCACCAAGACCAAGGCGACCAGTAGGGCAAAGGCCGGTGTGAAACTCGGGCAATACTAGAAAACAAAAAAAATTCTGTGAATTCCTTCATAACTGAAGAATGAACAAAATCTTCCTGCATATGATTATAAACCGAAGACAAAATGCACACGGAACGTTCTCCAATGTGCTGGTACTGAGTGCCATGGGTGGGAGGAACAGGGTGTGGTGGGTGTGGGTTTCCCTGTGATCAAAGTTGGGTAAGTAGAGGTGACGGCTGAACAGCAGGATTGCACTCAATTACACTGAGTCGGATGCTCTGTGATGATTAAAATGTTCCGTTTTGTGTTGCATGCATTTTACCTGAATAAAAAAAACTGTAATTTAAAAGCAAGGGGATTAGGATTAATATCCCTAGTACGAAGTTTGTAAACTCTGTGTCAAGAAGAAAAACAAAATACAAGAGAAATACAAACCCAAACTACCCACCTATCACTGGTCCAAAGCCACGTTCGATACCATTCCCTATTGTTCTTGGGGGTGGGCACTTGCCCACGCACTAGGGTGTGGAACCCCGAGGTGGAAGGGCCACGTCTAAACAAGCCAGGTGTCTGCCCTTTGAGTAGCAATCTCACTTCTAGAAATCAATCAGAAGAAACAAATTGGAAAAATTCCAAGATGACAGAAAAGGCTTCATATGCTACTATTTAATGAGCAAAAGATTAAATGATCCTAATGCTGGCATTAGGGAGGGATGGCAGATGTACTCTATTCTAGAATTCTGACAACTAAACCGCTCCAGTGACTTACATGAGCAAAATGAACTTAAGAGAACAACTGAACTTATATACCAAATTGGTGTCGTGGCACAGTCAGAAATTAATATAATATTTAAACTTTGTCTTTAATAGACTAGCAAAAATCAAAGTTGAATCAGCAGTCTTGTCATTAAAATGATTATAATTACATATATCCTATACAATTAAGTAACATTTTAATTTAAATTTTCAGCTTGGGAGAAACAGAATCAAAGAATATAAATTTAAAAAAATTATAATCTTAAACTTGAACTGGAAACTGGCCCTCTAGCTGCTTCCTCCCCGAGAGATCACCCCAGGCTCCTCTGCCATCTCCTGCCCTGGGGAGAGCTGGAAAGATAAGTGTGCTGTGACCTTGTAGCTCTCAGCTGAGTGTGGCGCCCCCCCCCCCCTGCAGCTGCTGGCCTGCCCCCTCTACCTTCCAGAGGTCCTTGAATTATACTTGGAAGTTTATCAGTGCCTTCCGGCTTTCTACCTCCCCAATCCCATCCTGCCCCACTCCCCAAAGCCTGCAATAAGAGAGCCTCGCTTGTTCTTTGAATCTCAAGGGAATTGACGAAATTTAAGGGTACCAGCACAATGTTGTAATTTTCCTAATCCTTTGGAGCCAAGGGAACCAAGGGCTCTTTCCCTGCAGGAACCACGCCCCCCCATACCCCCCCCCCATACCCCCATTGTACTGACAGCTCTTCTCACTGAAGCTCTTCCTCAGACATGAAGGCTTGCTTTCCCCTTCTGGCTGGGATGCTGTAGCTCTATCGGAGCTCATGTGAAGGGTAATTTTTATTCATGTGCATGTGTGGATGCCTGAAAGGGCCAGAAGAGGGTGTCAGAACCCCTGGAGGTGGAGTTACAGGAGGTTGTAAGATGCTGGACGTGGCAAGAGCTGTAAAGGCGTCTACAGAGCCGCCTCTCCGGCCAGAGTTTGGGTTTGTGTGCAGGGTACTCATGCACGTGTGTGCTCCTGTGGGGGCCAGAGGACAACCCAGTAAATGCTCTTCAACTACGGAGCCATCTCTCCAGCCTCTCCATCTTGTATTTTGAGACACAGTTTCTTATTGGCCTGGAGCTTGCCAATTAGGGTAGGTTCAGATCTGCCTGTCTCAGCTGCTCGAGCGCTAGGGTGACAGGCATTTCCACACCACAGCACACAATTTGTGTGTGTGTGTGAGAGGTGTGTGTGTATGTGTGTGTAGGCCAGAGGTTGATGCTGGGTGTTTTTCTTAATTGCTTTCCACCTTTTTCTTTTTTGAGACAGGGTCTCTCTCTGTGGCTTCAGCTGTCCTGGAACTCCCTATGTAGAGCAGTCTGGCCTTGAACTCGGAAATCCACTTGCCTCTGCAGCAGGAGCTGGTATTAAAGGCAAGCACCACCATTCCTGATTCCACCTTATTTCTAAAAAATAATTATTATGTCTTTATGTGTGTGTACACCCATGAGGCCAGGAGAGGGTGTTGGATCTCCTGGAGCTGGAGCTGCAGATAATTGTGAGCTGCCCTCTGTGGGTGCTGGGATCTGAACTTGGGTCCTCTGGAACAGCAGCAAAGTGCTTTCAGGCTCTGAGCCATCTAGTCCTCCACCTTACTGTTTTCCTCCACCTTGTGTTTTGAGAGAAGATCTCTCACTGAATCTGAAGCATGTCCATTTGACGAGACTGAATGGCTGGCAGGCTCCAGGGCTCTGTATGTCTGGGACTATGGGCTATTGCTAAAACTCCTTCACATGGGAGACACAGGCAATCCCCTCAGGTCCCCCAAGCAAACATAGGCATGATTCTGCCAAAACTTACTCTGGTAAACCAATGAGTTTATTGGGCTTTCTTACAGAGCGTAGGTGAGCAGTTACTTTCAGGGTGTGGGTACTTTCAGGGTGTGGGTACTCCCCTACCCCAACAGACTGCACCGGAAAGCCTTTACCCAGCAGGGGAGGGCGTTCCCACAGCACAAAGATGAAGGCCCACACCTCTAGTCTCCCCCGGCCTGTATACTCTAGCCCCTTCAGAGGTCATGTGCAGTTAAGGAACAGCTGTATACAACAGGTGGTAGGGAAGGGTGGATACTCAGGTGAGGGTTTCCCCACCCTCCTCAGCAGGTCCAGCTGGAATGCCCTTCTGCAAGCGGGCAAAGCTCGACTGCCTCAAGATGGCAGCTGTCTGGCTAGAGGACAGTCACAACGTAGGACTATGCTGCCACACGCATTGGTGCATGGGTGCTGGGGAGTGAATTCCAGTGCCGTTTGTGTGGCAAGGACGGTATCGAGGGAGCCAGCCCCTCCCCGTCTCCCATCTGTATTTTTAGATGTGCATGCCCCAAGCTGATGTAGTCAGGAGAGGAGGGTTTTACTCAGCGTTCTTACCACTGTGACAGAACAGCTGGCACAACGCTACGATAATTTTGCTCAAGGTTTCAGGTGTCAGTCCATCATGGCCAGAGGGTTTGGTGAAGCGACTCCCACCACAGTGGCCGGGAAGAGAGCAAAGGGGATACTGGGAAGAGCCAGGCCAGGATGCAGGCCCCAAGGCCACACCCTAACCTATTTCCTCAAGCCAGGCTCCACGCCCACCTTTCACCTCTTCCTAATGATGCCACCATATTATGATCATCCAGTGACTAACCCCTTGATTAGGTCAGAGTCCTTCTGATCTAACAGAAGACTCTCTCAGACACACCCAGGGGCGTGCTTCTCTAATCCCTTGGGTGCTTTTCAACGCAGTCGAGCGAACATTTACCTGCCACGAGGAGGCCATGGACTCTGCAATGTCGCTTCACGTGCTGTCTCAGGGAAAATGAGAGAAAATGGAGCGGCTCAGTCGGTGAAGCACTTGCCTAGCGTGTGTGAGGCTCTGGGTTTGATCTTCAGCTTCGTGACACACACTTGTAACACAAGCACTTGGGAGGCAGAGGCAGCAGGATCAGGAGTTCAAAGTCATTCCTGGCTACAGAAGGCAGCTTAGGCTACATGAGACCTTGTTTCCAAAACAAAAACCTCCTGGCTCTTGTTTATGGACAGACCCGGAAGTTGAGTAGCCCACATGAGGAGCCTGTGTATGTCTAGGCTTTGGTCTCTATTTTCACCCACCAGAAAGCTCCAGCGCTCTAGGCCCTGAGCAGACTTGGGTCTGAGGCAGGCAGCCCTAGCAGAGTCCCAGATCAAAGACTCCTTGGGCCTCTAGGGGATAACTTGATGTCTGCCAAAGCAAAAACAGCACTTGACTGAAACTGCATGCAACTCACAAATATGCGTCGGCTGGCAGCAGGGTAAGGCAGGTGGGTGGTGGGTGGGGTGAGGAATGCTATCTCCGCGGGGTACCCTTACCCCAAAGCACAAACCCAAGGAGAAAGCGCTGAGTGCCAGCTTCATGGCTGGGGGGCTCCGGGGCCAACGCAGCCAGCTCTGGGGGGAGCTGAGCAATTCACAGCCATGACAACCTCAGTAACAGAAGCGGACGGAGGCTGCTGAGCTTATGGTCAGGCACGCAGGACTTCCAGGTGGAAGGCTGCCGGGAGACGGGCAGCAAACAGGCAAGGCTGAGAGCTGGGATAGACTGACTGGTGGGGCTCACTGTGGAGAGTCCTGGATTCCACCTCCAGCACTTGGGGGAAAGAAAGGAAAGGAAATCTTTGCGGAGGGTCAGGGCTAGAGGGCATCGTAAGCACTGTCGTCTTTGCTTAGCCGTGCAAAAAGCAGAAAAAAACCTGTAAAAAGTAGGTGGGGAGGGGAGGAAAGGAAAGAGGGGGCATGTGGTCCTTTCTTAATATCCTAAAGACTGGAAACCAACTATCAGCAGCAGATAAAAAATGGACAGTCTACACAGTGATAATATTCAAAACCCTCAGCCATAAAAATAAAGGCCTTTTATTTGGTTTTCTGTGCCATTACAAGATCACCAGGACAACAGTTCTGTGTGAGCAGAGTCTGCGGCCACACCATGTCTGCGTAGGATGTCTACTAAACTGGGGGGCTAGATGCAGGAGCCAGGCCCCTCCCCAGGCTCTGGGAGTTGCTCCAGGTTATGGGGTCACCTTCTTGTAGGTAACATGAAGATGCTGAGTCATTGGCTGGGTAGTGGTTGCCATAGAGACCGTCTGTTCAAGTTTGCCTTCAGAATTCAGTCTGAATTTTCGAGTAATCTGGTGGAGAACAAAACAGAGCACTTAGGTTTACCTTCAGAGTATCATCAAGAGCGGGTGTGGCGGCGCATGCCTCTCATCCCGCACTCAGCAGGCTGGGACAAGAGAACTAGCTCAGATTCTAGGTCAGCGTGGCCACACGAGTTCCAAGCTGGCCTTGGTTTTGTTTGGAAAAACAGAAACAAACACTGACCACACACGGGAGCGTCCATCCTCCTGTGTCAGTCACTGGTCACAGGTCTGTAAGCAGGACGATACCCCACCAAGGTTGAGACTCTGGGCGTGAACCACCATGGGACACACCAGCCACTTCTCCCAAGCAACAGGTAGACGCAGGGTTGGTATGAGTTCGGCTTTCCAGAAGTGGTCTATTGTTTAGTCTGTTAATATTTGATGGTGTTCTGCTGGCTATAATCTCCACTTCCATCTGAGCCTTAAACCATAACAAATGTGTTCTTGCAGGAGTTGGGGCCAGCACTTAGGGACCACTGGTCTATTATATCATATGGCTCTTCCCACAAGAAGATGAAGAGATCCTGAGTCACATCCTGAATTACAGCCCTCCTGTGTGGAATGCTTGTGGACACAGTGTGACCATAGATTGAATGTCTAATCTACTCTCTAAGGGCCTAACACTTCAGAGTGCCAGGACCACGGGCTGCCTCTGCCACGCCCATTACTTGGAATCCCAACCGTTTTGCTGAGAAAAAGATATAAATGTCAGTCACTACAAGTTTAGTTAGAGGGCTGAAGAGCTGGCCCAGTGGTTAAAAGCACTTCCTGCTCTATCAGAGGACCAGACGTGTAGACACACACAGACACACATAAATAAATTTAAAAACAGAAAAACCAATCAAAAGTCTCCCTAGGGACTGAAAATGGAGTTCAATTGGTGGAGTGCTTGCATTTATGCATGAAGCCCTGGGTTAGATCCCCAGCACTAAATAAACTGGATGTGGTGCTGCACACCTGTAATCCCAGTACCTGGGAGGTAGAGGTAGGAGTAACGAGTTCAAGGCCAGTCTGGGACGCTTGAGACCCTGTCACAAAAAAACACTTCTTTCAGGGTACCAGGAAGCACCATGGAAACAAGGAGGGAGGAGGCGGAGGTGGCACCCCACTTCAACTACCCGTTGGCCCAGGAAGGACTCGAGGGCTTTCTTGGATTTGGAGCCCATCTAGTTGAAAACATCACCTGGCTCCCACTGGCTCCCAGCCCAGTGCTGCACACGAGCTGGGGGGCGAGACCACGCAGAAACAGACCACGCAGAAACAGACCACGCAGAAACAGACCACGCAGAAACAGACCGGGGAGTCCAGCTCAAGGACTGCTGTGGTGAGGGGACCTTGAGCAAAGTCTCAACTTGTCTCTTTTTTGTTTTTGTTTTCCCGAGGCAGGGTCTCTCTCTAGCCCTGGCTGTCCTAGAACTTGCTCTGTAGACCAGGCTAGCCTTAAAATTCAGAGATCCACCTGCCTCTGCTGGGATTAAAGGCATGCGCCACCACCACTTGGCCTAAAATTGAATCTTAAAAAACAAATACAAACCCCTAAATAAACAATAATTGTAGGTGGAGTTTTCCTGTTCCACAGTCACTCTCAAGTAAGCACACCGAGGCTTGTATAATTATAAATGCTCGGCCAATAGCTCAGGCTTGTTACTAACCAGCTCTTACATTTTAAGTTAACCCATATTCCTTATTTACTCTCTGCCACATGGTGGTACCTTTACTAACATGGCATGTTCATCTCCTGTTTCCTCTGCGTCTGGCTGGCAACTGCTCTGACTCCGCCCTTCCTCATCCCATCATTCTCAGTTTGGCTTTCCCACCTAACTTTATCCTATTCAGCTATTGGCCAGTCAACTTGTTTATTAAACCAATCATAGCGACATACATTCACACAGTGTACAGAAGGATTATTCCATAGCAAATAACAAAATCTATTAAGCCCAAATAATGAAGACTCCGCCCTTCCTCATCCCATCATTCTCAGTTTGGCTTTCCCACCTAACTTTATCCTATTCAGCTATTGGCCAGTCAACTTGTTTATTAAACCAATCATAGCGACATACATTCACACAGTGTACAGAAGGATTATTCCATAGCAAATAACAAAATCTATTAAGCCCAAATAATGAAGACATTATGGTACCAGTTTGGAACTAATGTGAGGTTCACAGATTACTTTGAACTGAGAGAGAAAAAGGATGGTCAGGAGACAGAGCTGGTACTGGGAGTAGCAGGATGGGTATCTCTTCAGGAGGGGACAGGGTAGGTGGATGTCACCTGGGAGAGAAGATTGTGCCCCACTGTACACATAATTCAGCCTCCATGGATCAATGACCCAAAGGAAAGACTTCATTTAAACTGTAAAACTTACAGAAAAATAGTTCACAGTTTTCTTGATTAGTACATAAAAACTATTCAATAAAGCATTCTAAGAATAGAACCTATGGCAGGATTTAGTGGCATAGTCCTGTAATTTTAGCTCTTCTAAGCTGGAAACAGGAAGCCTTACATATGTCAGGTTATGTGAGACTGTCTCAAAAACAAACAAGAAAAAAAAATAAACAAAACAAAACTATCCCAACCAAATAAAAGGTAAAATACAAACTGAAAAACTATTTGTGGCCCACAGCACTCATCACTCACAAAATGGGTCTATCTAAATCATAAAAGGTATATATCCAAATTACAGAAAGAACTTCATGGCGCTAAAGAACAAGGCTCAGGAGGAATGGTCCATCAGTACAACTTCCCGAGGCTGCCCCACTCTACTGACAGGCCGAGGGACGCAGGCTAGAATACTGTTCCAGAGGGCGACCACTTGAGTACCTTCCAGGAGGCTGTCACACCAGGCCTCCGAACCCTTGTCAGTGTGGTCGGGCCTGGACCACTGTCTACAGCTACTCAAGCAGGACTGTAGTTGGATTTTCTTTTGGGACTATCTGGACCACCAGCCAGCAAATAATGACGTGGAGACTTATTAACTATGAAAGCTTGGCCTAAGCTTCGGTTTTTCCCCAACTAGCCCTTATAACTTAAAGTAACCTGTTTTTATTCATCTATGTTCTGCCACGTGGCTTGGTTACCTCTCCTCTGCACTGTATTCTGACTTCTTCAGTTTCTCAAAGCTGGCAGCTTCCATGTGTCTAGATTCCTCCTCCTAGTTCCTCTCTCTGTCTGAAGTCCTGCCTTTCCTCGCCTGCCTAGCTACTGGCATCAGCTTTTTATTACAGCAATCACAGCACCCATCTTTACACAGTGTGATTAAGTATCTCGATTAAGTTCAGACTGCACAGTCCAACAAGAGCTGTCAGAGGTACAGTTGGTTGGGCCTGGGGAACAGCAGTAACTTTTGGGCTCCGTGGTGGTAGTGGTGGTGGGGAGAGGTCTGCAGATGGGGTAATGGAGGCAGCTTGTCAAAACAGTGAGTCCTAAGGTATTAGCAAGACAAATGTTAAATCATCCACCTTGTTCCCTACCCTACAAAGCTCTGGAAAGGAGTTCTGAGGATTCTGGAAGTAGCTTCAAAAACAGCCTCAGAATAGGAAGGTATGCTTAAAATGTGCATAAGGCAGATCAAAATTATTTCAAATAGCCTCAAATTAGCAATATCCTGCAGTTCATCAATGATGAATGGATAAATAAGACTCAATTATCAGCTGAGCATAATGCCCTAAGCCTTTAATCCCAGCACTTGGGAGGCAGAGGCAGGTAGATCTCTGAGTTTGAGGGCAGCCTTGTCTACAGAGCGAGTTCCAGGACAGCCAAGGCTACACAGAGAAACCCTGTCTTATTTATTTATTTATTTATTTATTTATTTATTTATTTATTTATTTATTTATTTATTTATTTATTTATAAGATTTATTTATTATGTATACAACACTCTGCCTCCATGTATGCCTGCAGGCCAGAAGACGGAACCAGATCTCATTATAGATGGCTGTGAGCCATCATGTGGTTGCTGGGAATTGAACTCGGGACCTCTGCAAGAACAGCCAGTGTTCTTAACCTCTGAGCCATCTCTTCAGCCCGAGAAACCCTGTCTTTAAAAAAAAAAAAAAAAAAAGATTGAACTATCAATCAAAGGAACATTACTCGGTCATAGAGATCCCCAGGCCAGCCAGCTTCCCTGGCTACTCACCAATCACCTTTCCCACCATGTTGCTCTGGGACTACTTTCTGTCTCTAGAGATCCAACCAGAACTTCAGCCAGTGCAGACACTGGTCCCTGAAACCCAAGTGGCCCCAAGACTCAAACCTGAGCATCATTCAGCTGACCCACAATCTGACAGCAAACAAAGACCCGAACACACACCCAACAAAGGTGTAACCAGACAGATACCCACACCAAGAAATACCATGAATATACCCCAGATGCTTAGATCACATCCCCAAACACAAACATTAACAACAAAGACAACATGCCTCCTCCAGAAACCAGCTCCCTATTGTAGTATTTCCCGAGAAAAGCAATATAGCCGAAGTACAAGACAAGACTTCAAATAGCACCCATGAATATATTCAAGGACCTTAAAAAGGATATGAATAGGGGCTGGAGAGATGCTCAGCGTCTCAGAGCACTGGCTGCTCTTCCAGCGGACCTGGGTTCAACTCCCAGCATTCACATGGCAGTTCACACCTGTCTGTAACTCCAGTTCCAGGGGATCTGACACTCTCACATAGACACACATGCAGGTAAAACACCAATGGTCATAAAATAAAAATAAATAAATAAATGATATGAATAAACGTCTCAAGACCAGAAAAACACATGCAACTAGTTGAATGAATGAATAAAAACAATTCAAGACATGAAAATAGAATTTAACAAAGAAATAGAATCACTAAAGAAAAGCCAAACTGAAATAAAACTCATGATTAAAAACTCAAGAAGCCAAACAAAAAGCTGAGATAAAAGCCTCACCAACAGATCAAACCAAGTAGAAGACAGAATTCCACATCTGGAAGACAAGGGAAAAGAAACAGATAGCTCAGTCAAAGAAAAAGTTAGATCTAAAAAACCCAGGCCCAAAACATTCAGAAAATCTGGGACACCATGAACAGACCAAACCTATAAATGATAGGTACAGATTCATCTTTTGGCTGCCTCCAGTAAGCAAACCTCACCATCAATGACAGACATCACCTCAGGGTAAAGGGGTGGAAAAGGAACTCCAAGCAAATACAACTAAGGCAGAGGCAGGTATGCATCTATTTTAGTGCCTGACAAAACAGATTTCAAACCAAAACTAATCAGAAGAGCTAGGGAAGGTTACTACGTATTCATTACGGGAAAATCCACCAGGAGGATGTTACAGTGCTAACCATCTCTGCACCAAACACAAGGACAGAAGTTTATAAAGAAACACTACTACAACTAAAACTGACCCTCACACAGCGATACTGGTGTCAAAACCCTACACTCTCTCACCAGTAGAGAGGTCACCAGATAAAAACTAAACACAAATACTGGAGCTAAGTAACATCATAAATCAAATGGATCTTATAGACAGAGGACATTTCATCCCAAACACTGAAGAATATACTTCCTTATCAGCAGTCCATAGAACTTTCTTTAAAATTAATCACATATTAGGACACAAAGCAAATTTTAACAAATATAGGAAAACTGAAATACCATTCTGCATCCTATCTGACCTCTGTGGATTAAAACTGGGCGTCAACAACCTAAGTTCAGATGGTACACAAACTTCATGAAACTGAACAACTCACTACCAAATGAAAGCTAGGGTCAAGACAAATTCAACATTTTTTAGATTGAGTGAAAATGAAAATACAACATACCAAAATGAAGGCAGTTCTAAGAGGAAAGTTCATAGCATTAAGTACCTATATCAAAAAATTGGAGAGATCTTATATTAATAACTTAACACACTTGAAAGCTCTAGAAAAACAAGAAATAACACCCAGACAGATTTGATGGGAAGAAATAAACTCATGGCTGAAATTGATGAAATAGAAACGAATGATACAAAGGTCAATGAAGAGTTGGTTCTTTGAAAAAAAAATCAGTGAGATCAACAAACCTTTAGCTAAACTAACCAAAAGAAAAGGAGAGGACCCAAATCAATAAAATTAGAAATGAAAAGGGAGACATTGTAGACACCAAAGAAATGCAGGGAATCATACGGACATACTTTTAAAAAAAATCTGTATCCCATCAAATTGGGAAATCTAAAAGGAATGGAAATTTTTTTTTGACACAAATGACCTACCAAAGATAAATCAAGAGACCTAACCCATAGTGAAATAGAAGAGTAATTAAAAATCTCTCGAGTAAAAACAGCTCAGAGCCTGGCGGATTCAGACATAACTGTACCAGATCCTCAAAGAACCGACACCAACACACCTCAGACTGTTCTATAAAGTGGGGCATCTCCGAAGTGCTGGGGGACGGTCTGTGTGTCAACTGCTCTGATTGGTCAATAAATAAAACACTGATTGGCCAGTGGCCAGGCAGGAAGTATAGGCGGGACTAACAGAGAGGAGAAAAGAAAGAACAGGAAGGCAGAGAGAGTCACCGCCAGCTGCCGCCATGACAAGCAGCATGTGAAGATGCCAGTAAGCCATGAGCCATGTGGCAAGGTATAGATTTATAGAAGTGGATTAATTTAAGCTATAAGAACAGTTAGCAAGAAGCCTGCCATGGCCATACAGTTTGTAAGCAATATAAGTCTCTGTGCTTACTTGGTTGGGTCTGAGCGGCTGTGGGACTGGCGGGTGACAGAGATTTGTCCTGACTGTGGGCCAGGCAGGAAAACTCTAGCTACACCGAAGTTTTTGTGTAACAGCACTACTGTTGCAGGATATTTGATCACACTGTGAAGCAGATAGTGCGTTATTTATTGCAAAAACCTGCCTCTAGCTGTGGTGTGGCCCAGCCCTAGTACACACCCTTCATCTTAGAGCTTTCTGTTTATTGTAAACAGGATTAAACAAAATAGACCACAGGTCAAGAGGCGGGGCAAGCAACTAGTTGACAGGAAGTAGCCACAGAGAGTAAGAGGGAGTCAGGGAGACAGATAGAGATGCACAGAAGTAGTAGTTTGGTGTCCCTTTTGGTTTGGAACAGTGGAAGAGAAGCTCTCTTTCTAGGACACTGGTGAAGGAGGAAGGTCATCTGGCTGCTTTCTCTGCCTCCCTGGGCTAGCAGGTTTTCACCCCAGCATCTGGCTCCCAAGTCTTTATTGGTAAAATAAAATGACAGAGACTTAGTTAAAACAACATTTGTCTCCTGATGTGGAGGCAGCTGAGTTGGTGGTGGTGGGATGTGAAGGCTCCCCCAGTTCGAGGCTGCGGCTGAGGAGACACAGTCAGCAGCTGGGGTAGGATTAGCTGTAGCTGCTATGCCGCAGATACAAAAACAACACACTGTTATTGCAATTTCAAAACCACACGAGGACTGAACAACAACAGAAATCCATAAGAAAAAATGGCACGGTGGAACAGATATGCTGATCAATGGAACGGAAATGAAGACAAGACCCACACATAACCCACATACCTACAGAAACCTTTTTTTTTTCTTTTTTACTTTTTAAGGCAAGGTCTCACGATGTAGCTCTGGCTATCCTTAACTATGTAGATCAGGCTGGCCTTGAACTCACAGAAACTCTGCTACCATGCCCAGCCTGATTTCTGACAAAGAAACAAAAAACATCCACTAGAGAAAAGACAGCGTGTTTAACAACAAACCATGCTGGTCAAACTGGACAACTGCAGCTAGAGGAATGAAAACAGAGTCAGATCTACTCTGCACAACTCTAAATGGATTAAAGATCTCAACACAAGACTAGTACCTTCAATCTGATAGAGAGAAGGTAGGAAATCTGCCTTAACTCATTGGCACAGGAAGGAACTTTCTGAACAGGATTCTGACAGCGCAGCCATTAATAAGTGGGACCTCATGAAGCTAAACTCTTCTGTATAGCAAAGGACATCAAGGAAACAAATAACTAGCCAGGCTGTGGTGGTGCACACCTTTAATCCCAGCACTTGGGAGGCAGAGGTAGGTGGATCTCTGAGTTCAAGGCCAGCCTGGTCTACAGAGAGAGTGCCAAGGCTACACAGAGAAACCATGTCTCAAAAAACCAAGTGAATAAGCAGGTGGAAAGAAACAGACCATATGATCATATGAGCATGGTCTAAGAGATACATTCCACATGAGGGCTACAAGTCACTCAGCAGGCAAATGTCAGAACATACTCAATCACACAGAAAGGCAAATATGACAGATTAAAGGTCTAATGGAGAAAAGCAAAGCCACAAAAGCACAAGAAAATTAGGTATTATTATTATTATTATTTTGGAGTAGAAAACAAATTCCTAAGCAGGAATCTGAGTCCAGATGTGATAAAGGAAACACCTGGGACAGATGGTATTATAAATGAAGGCACTGCCTGGGGCCACACTAGCCACAAAGGGAACAGACAACAGATAACAGCCACAGCACGTAAAAAACCTCCTATAAGTCAATAACAGAATCACAACCTACAGAAAACCCAGCATAAATGGAATATACAAGGTAATATACATTCACCAATTAGATTGAAAACAAGAATGGGATTGAGCAGGAACCAGTGACTGTCAGGCAATGCGACTAGTTTCACTGTTAAACAATTTACCAGGATCTCCCAATCAAAATGTACCTACCCTTCTGGTTCAGTAATTTAGGAGAAATGTGTCCAGTAGATTTGGATATATTTACAAAAGTGTAAAGCACACATAAAGGGATGTTTGTGATGGAAAACAACACACCTGGAAGGTGCAGGGCCCAGCTATCACAGTAGGGATCATTTACACCGTGAGAGGGGATGGGGAATTGGAAACGGTAAGAGCTGGAGACAGCAGCATGGAACTCCTAAGTCCATCAGATGGCGTGGTACCACTGCCAAGTGCAAACACTCTGGGAACATCCGAGAGGGAGGCTGGGCTCACCTGCTCCACATGGGGCTCCTTGGCAAAGGAGATCCTGGAGATGGAATGGGATGAGATACACAGCTCGTGCCCGTTCACTTCACCCTCCTCCACCTCCACAACACCTGCAAGGGAGGGGCGGGGCAGTTAGTGTCGCTCTGGGCCACTCCCACCTTCAGAGCACTGTGGACAGTCGGGGCAACCTAACTTTGCTACCATGCAGGTACAGCGTTTCTTCCTTCTCTGAAGTCCCTCTTGCAGATACCGAGGAAATGACTCAGAATTCTCTCTATGTATATCTGTCTCTGAGTTTGTGTATGTATTTACTTGTGGGGGGTCAGAGGCTCACTCTGAGAGTTTTCCTCTGTGGCTTTCTTTCTAACGTTTTGGAGACACATAGAAAGCCCTCGAGATCCGTCTGTCTCTGCACTCCCAATGCCGGGGTTACAGACGTGTGGCATTGCTATGTGGGTACTGGGGATCTGGCTCAGGTCCTCGGGCTTACAGTAAGCACTCTGCCCACTACGCTATCTCCCCGGCTCCCGTACTTGTTTTTCAGAAGGGGTCTCATTATGTTGCTTACTGGTCTGGAATTCACGGGGTAAAGATCCTCCTGCCTCACCCCATGGCAAATGCTCAGTGGAGGGTCACCCTCTGCAGGGGTGCTGAGCCCCAGCCCTCCCTACTGCATTTCTCAATCGGTAGGCAGAGTCCCACGCTCAGGTTCAGTACTACCCTAGGCTGAAGAAGGAACCACCGACGACAGCCCTCTGGCGTTTGCATACTTCCATGCCTCACAGTGCCCAGTGCTGGCATCATTCCAAGTTAGTTAATCCTGAACAGGAGTGAGACTGGACATGGTCAAAGGCACACAGGCTGTTGAGTGATTTCTGAGACATCAGATTGCCAGACTTCCAGACAAAGACCGTGAGGCCAGTTGGCCTGTTCTTGCCAGGATCTACCCTTTGGGCATGTATTGTGTTAGCACAGGCAAAAATACCACAATAAGATTGTGCTAGGAGGAAGGCTCAAGTCTATGGAGAACCGCATCTTCATGTCCCTACAATACCTGACCATGAGCAGAAACATTTCAGAGTCACGGAGACAACCGCGGTCACACTGGCCAGCAGGCCCCAGGTAGGGGCACCATACCTGTGTTCTGGGCACTGACAAAGGCCACCTTGTTGGTGTCGGGCTTGAGGCGGATGAAGCCACACTCTCTGTGCATTGGCTTGTGTGTGTCTGGGTGGAACGAGTTGAACCTGGATGGGAAACAGAGAGGTAAAGCAGACAGCAGGACCTCAAAGGGCGGTCCCCCCGAGTGTGCCGTGGCAAGGTTGCTCCTCTGGGCGTCACATGACCATCCCGTGCCACCTTGGAGATCACCTCAGCCTCATAGTCAGGGCAATGGAAGAAGCAAAACACAGTGACAGCTGGTCCTATGGGAACAGTGAAGGAGCTTTCTGTCTCTTAGACAGGGTCTCAATGGATAGCCTTGGCTGGCCTGTAACTCACAGCCTGTCTCTGTCTACTAAGCACTGGGATTAAAGACATGTGTCACCACACCCAGCCAATAGTTTTTGACACTCCTAGCAGAAGGGGAGATTCTCACCATCATGCCTCACCTCTAGCCGTAAGTGACTCTGGGAACTGCTGGAGCTGAGTATCTAAAAAGGGGGCCCATGAGGTCGTCATCTACATGGGATGGGACTTTGCAGAGATACAGCCACTTGAGGGTCACCTAGAGTTTTGTAGGAATTACAGTGGGAAGGCTCATGTAGTTAGCATTCTCCATGTTAGTCTCTAATTTGGCAGGTAATTAGACAAAAGAGGACGAATCACAAGTTGCTGGCTCACCACTTCTTGCTTCTGGGAAGGGGGCAGAAGAGAAGAGGACAAATTAGACCTGGTTAAAGAGTCCCTCCTGGGATCAAACACCTTAAATCCCCCAAAGAGTCAGACAGTGAAGAGGGAAAATAGAGGTCAAAATGACAGAAGCTACCGCTCAGGTCCAACTTCTGACACACGGGAAAGGAAGTCTATGATCCAGCGTGCAGACCAGGTGTATAGAAAATCAAGAGTCAGGGGAATCCTCTGCCGTGGAACAGCTTGAGTTGGGAGGGACGTGCAAGAAGGAAGTGAAAGGGGGCTGGAGAGAAAGCTCAGAGGTCTTCCAGAGGTCCTGAGTTCAATTCCCAGCACCACATGGTGGCTCACAACCTTCTATGAGATCTGGTGCCCTCTTCTGGCCTGCAGGCATACATGCAGGAAGAACACTGCATACATAATAGATAAATAAATCGGTTAAAAAAAAAAGGAGGTGAAAGAACTCACAGCCTGGCTTGGCCTTTCAGCCTGTGGGACGATTAGCCTGTGTGCTGGGGAAGGAGAGCAACTGAGTGAGGACCCATCCCTTCCTGGAACAAAGGCTGACAACCTGAGACAACAGGAAAGAAGCCAGGTCCCAGGGGACTGGCTCATACATGCCATCAGGGACACTCGCTGATCAACAGCTGAGGTCCCCACGAATCAGGGACTGAAAGAGAGGAAAGGTAGAGAGAGGTGGGGCGCGGTGCTCAGTCCACTCAGCAGGAAGGGACTGTTTTCTCTACTTAAATAAGGAGGGGACTCAGCAGAGCCCCTGGGAATGGGAATGGAGTTGTAGATGCTTAGCTGAGCCCCTTGCTGGGTGTGACCTTTACAAGGCAGAAGAGGTTTTGCTGAATCTGGGTGACTTAAAACGACATGTAATTGGGCCCTTCAAGTGCTGTTGCAATCAAGAGGACATGGAAGGATAAAGCAGAGAAGAGAGTTTGTCCAGGTCATTGGAAGGCAAGATTTGTGTCAAGCTGAAATTCCTAAGGGGGAAAATGGCAGGAAGACGGATGCTAATTCCAGTGAGTGTCACAGAAAACATGAAGTGATAAAACAGTACAGATGAAAACTAGGAAGCTTGTGGATAGTTTCCACCTCTGGCCCAAGTAAGCTGTGTACATTTTTCCCTGCAGGAAATCGTGTTCGGGGTGGAAACTATTCACCTGGGCTGGAATTTTCATAGCAGCTTATGGAAGGCCAGGCAATGGCAGTGATGACTTTCACAGAACCCGGAGTCTGGCTGGCAGACCGAGGGAGCCAACTCACGTGGCAGGCGATGGAACAGTCCTGCTCCCCGTGGGCTCGTGCCTGTGCTCAACACTTGAGCTAGCCCATCAGGAGAGGACAGACGCTCATCAGCACCATGGCAACAGTGCCCAAGGATGAAGAGACAAAACAGTTAATGGAGAATCACTAAGCCATAGAAAACTCCATTAAGTAGTCCCTTCTATCCATGCCATCGTAGCTTGTGTGCTTGTTTGAGGACACAAGTAATGGAAGTGTTTGAGACAAGTAATGAAGTGTTCTCATGGACCTCACTAACATCTTTCTTTAGGATCCTCTTTTAACTGCTGACCCGAGATCAACTAAAACATGCTTGGAATGGATGGTGGTGGCCTGAGAAGTCCTGCCCACCCTCTACAAAAGGGCTTCATCACAAAGGTGGTATAATGCTAACATGAGTGCCTTACAGATTTTGAGAAGCATCTGAAAAACAGTAAAACCAGCAGCAAAGAGTCTAAAGAGGGTGTCCTGCATGGAAAGAAACATGCCAAAAGCTATGAGGGTGCCAACTAAAACTTCCAGTGCTGGGGTGGGTTACTTCCCTAAAAGCTGTTTGTTAGGAAGGGTCCCCAAGTCATAAGGACTACTGCCACTGCTGCTGGTTACATGTCAGAACCAGATGGTCGGGTCTTCCTGATGACGCACTACAGGCTTTGGTGCGGAACACGGAGAAGTCGAGCTGGAACCCAGCTGGAAGCTCCTGTGCTAGCTGGCTTTGCTGCTGGGGAAGGCCTGCAGACCCCGAGAGCTGCACTATCGCACGGCCAGGCAGGCTGTGCCCAGTGGCATGATAGCAGCAGCGACTATGATGAGTGCAGCCAGCAACTTTCCAACTGGGTTTCAGGCTTGTCCCACAGAAGAGGATTCACATCTGGTCATGTAAGTCAGGACGAAAACTTGTGGCTGGGAAGGCCACGGCCTCTGTGTGTGTGTGGTCATTTTGTTGAATGGATGTGGATACTTTTTTTTTTTTTTTTTTAAGATTTATTTATTTATTTATTTATTTATTTATTTATTTATTTATTTATTTATTTATTATGTATACAGAAGAGGGTACCAAATCTCACTATAGATGGCTGGGAGCCACCATATGGGTGCTGGGAATTGAACTCAGGACCTCTGGAAGAGCAGTCGGTGCTCTTAACCTCTGAGCCATCTCTCCAGCCCGGATGTGGATACTTATCGAATGACCTTCTAAACCTCTGTATTTATGCCCATAGTTTATTATACTATTGGCCTTGGTTGTAGAGAGTTAAGTGCCATAACAACGAAATGCTTCCAAAAGGAAAATAAGGCTCCTACACACATCACCTTCCCAAGGCTAAAGGAATGCTGCAGTAGAGGGAGTGAAAACAATGTAGAGCCAGAGGCCGGGGTTTGATGTGCTGTGCTCTTCTCAGGCATTCCATGGCCCCCCTCCTGCCATCCTGGAGAGGAGATTCCTTCTCCCCGAAGCCATGGCAATATGGTGGTGCTAGATCCGGGGTAACGGAGTAGCACAGGACCTTTAGCTGGGGTTCCACATTACTCCCTCCTGTCCACCCGACAGCTGTGACCTGGGAGACACTAGAGTATACAGAAGTGGAAAAAGTTAACTAAAAGAGAACTCTGACGCAGCTCCTATGAGGCTGCTAAGCATGATGGGGTGTACTCTGTGTTAATGTGGGGGGACCACCTATGCTCCTATAAGTAACCTCTCACCTTTGCTCTATAAACATACCCAACAAACTCATGGGTCCCCACGAGAGACCCTGGTAGACCCCTTTGTTGCTGACGCCCTATTTGAGGTGAACAGTTCACGTTTCCCCAGGAAAAGGTCAGGTAGCAATGCAAAAAGCCCTGGGGAAGAAACAGGAGCTACGGTCGGAGGGACACGAGCTAACCTGCTCAGCGGTGGTCCCTCCAGACGCCATCCGCGGACTACCGCCACCTCCGTCACCACCCTTCCAGGTCGGAGGGACACGAGCTAACCTGCTCAGAGGTGGTTCCTCCAGACGCCATCCGCAGACTACCTACACCTCCGTCACCACCCTTCCAGTTCCGGCTCGTTCTTCCTAGCTGACCAACTCTTAAAGACAGGAAATCGTGTGTGTGTGTGTGTGTGTGTGTGTGTGTGAGAGAGAGAGAGAGAGAGAGAGAGAGAGACAGACAGACAGACAGACAGACAGACAGACAGAACACGTGTGTGCATGTGTGTCTGGGGTTGAACCCAGGACCTGAAGCATGTACTTCCTAATAATGTGGAGTATCAGGCCTTCTCAGCTTGTCCATTTCAGTTTTCAGCCCTAGGTGCCACTGTAAACACTGTAGATAATTACAGCAGAATCCTACCTTATCAGCACTTTTCTCTTGGAACTTTTTTTTTTTTTGAGACAGGGACTCATTGTGTATCCCTGGCTCCCTGGAACTTACTATGTTAAACAGGCTGACCTTGAACTTAATGAGATCTGCCAGCCTCTGCCTCCCCAATGCTGGGGTTAAACAGAACACTTATTTCTGTGTAAGAGTCCAACTACTCTTTATGGTAGAAATGGAACAGGAATTGAATTAGAGTTTCTAGTTAACCTTTATACAGATTCTTACCGAACACAGAACACATGTTTATAATCTCAGCACTCAGGAGGCAAAACCAAGAGGCCAGCATGATCTACACCATCACACCCCGACATGAAAGGGCTGGGCTCTGAATGTGGTACGGTGTAGAGACCCTGCGCTTGCACAAGGCCTAGTGAGGGAGAGGGAGAGAGAGAGGGAGAAAGGAGAGAGAAAGGAGGAAGGGAGGAAGGAAGGAAGGAACGAACGAACGAAGGAAGGAGGAGGTGAGGGAGGGAAGGGAGAAGGAAGGAGCGAGCCTGATTTATACTATCTGGGTCATTTATTTGCCTGTTTTTCAACAGTGCTGGAACTGAATCTCACACATGCTGGGCAAGTCTTCCACCACTGAGCTACATCCTCGGCTCTCTTGAAATTTTATTGTTATCTTTTATCTTATGTGTATGGGTGTTTTACCTGTATGTATGTCTGCGTACCACATACATGCCTGGTGTCTTGCAAGGCCAGAAGAGAAGAGGGCACTGGATCCCCTCAAACTGTAGTTACAGATGACTGCTAGATACCTTGTAGGTGCTAGAAATCAAACCCAGGCCCTAGGTCCTCTAGAAAAACAGGGCTCTCAACTGCTGAACCATCTCTCCAGTCCCATACCTAGCTCTCTTTACTTTTTAAATTTTGAGACAATCTTGCTACACATCCCTTGAACTTGTGATCCTCCTGCCTCTGTCTCCCAAGTGCTGGGAATACTATAGGCATTATTTACTTGGCTGTTCCATACTACTTTGAGATTTATTTTTTTTTTTAAAGATTATTTAATTTTTCATCATGTGTGTATGTGTGTGTAGGTACCTGTGGGTGCCTGAGGTTGGAGATCCCCAGGAGCAGGAATTACAGGTGGTTTAATTTTAACCTGCTTGACATGAGTTCTAAGAATTGGACTTGAGTCTTTTGGAAGAGAAATATGCACTTTTAACTGGCAAGCCATCTCTCCAGCCCAAGCTTTATTTTTTTATTTAATGTGTACGGTGTTTGCCTGCATGGATGCCTGATTACCAGACATGTGCGGTGCCCATGAGGCCAAAAAGGAGAATGGACTGAACTCGGGTCATGGGGCCTGGAGGCTCAAGTCCTCACCACTGACATAAGCAGGAATGGAGTTCTGCTTTTTTATTTTATGTACTTATTTTTTTTTTTTTTTTGGTTTTTCGAGACAGGGTTTCTCTGTGTAGCTTTGCGCCTTTCCTGGAGCTCACTTGGTAGCCCAGGCTGGCCTCGAACTCACAGAGATCCGCCTGGCTCTGCCTCCCGAGTGCTGGGATTAAAGGCGTGCGCCACCACCGCCCGGCTCATTATGTACTTATTTTTTATGTGAGGCGCTGGGGAGTAAATCCAGGGCCTGCACACACGACAAAACCACCCCACCATTTAGATATGTCCCTACTCTATTTAAACTTGCTAAACACATATCACTTTTGTGACTACATTTCAGTCACCCTTAAAAGCAACACTATTTCCTATTGAGAACCATAAACTTCCTTCAGCACCTCACCTAGCACAGGGCGAAAGTAAAGCAAGCCACATGCTCTCATTCAGCAACACTGGAGTGACTGATTTCCACACGGGTCAGACTGACACTAGAGATTTAATCAAGCACATACCAAGAGTTTTTCTGCTTGGATTAACAAACTTGTAAACTTGTCGTCTGCCTAACATCTTAAAGAATATCGTGGAGCAAGAAAGTACCATTTTTACAAACCCTGTGCCTCAGATGCCAGGCCTGGGAAAGAGAGCTTTTCTGAAGCAAATCTACAGTTTCTTTTGTGTCTTCCTGCCTGGTTTGTCTTTGATCTGTCTGGAGTTAGCTGAAGACCTAGGCAGGCCATGAGCCAGGTGGGGACTTACGAGAAGTTGAGCATAGGCTGGCCCACATGGGAGATGTGCACCTCCTCCAGGTATTGGAAGGGCTGCAGTGTCGGGAAGGTACCAACTCCCGGCGGGTCGGATAGCCAGGTACCCAGCATCCAGGACAGCGGCTCCACCACGGGGTTCATCTTGGGAGGCTCTGAAAACGAGAGGATGGAACAGTAAATGACTTGCTTCCTGCAGTGCTTTTCCAGGCTTTGGATGGAGACCCACACGCCACTGGAACGTACTTCCGTCAGGACAGCCACACAACCTTCCAATGCCCTGTGGAACCTCTGCAGTGCCCAGCGTCTGGGTCCTGGGGGGAATGAAAAGAGGAGAGCCAGAGTACCCTCCTCCAGCCCCTGGCATCCTGGGGTTGGAATGCAGTAGGTGGGCTACAGAATCAGCTGTGAAAAGCAGAGGGGCTGGAGAGGGGGGTGAGGCTGGAACTGGAGGCTGGCAGCCTCCAGGAAATTGTACTTTTCCTTTATTCCACTGTGCCTTCTTCAGATCCGCAGGGCTCCACTGTCTCCTAAGTGTGAAGGGGGCAGTCTGAGGAGCTGGAAGCAGGGGTGAGGTAGTAGGGCAGGCTGCTCGATGAGGTGGAGGTGAGGACAGGGCTGAGTGGGCTCAGCAGGCGCTCGCTGTGGTTAAGTCACATGACCCTAAGATGTACTCTGCAGGAGGTTGTGTAGGGCCCGACAAAGACCCCCAGACCGATTCCCACACATGGCCAGGATACTTCTGGGACCTTTCTAGGACTTAAGTCTGAGTGCTGAATCTGGAGTTTGGAAAGCAACTCAAAGGAAGACAGAACTGGAGATGGACAAACTCATCAGTCTACCAGGTGGATTCTTCATCTACCAGCTGACATAGTTCCACTTCCAGAAATCAACAACTGACAATGTGTTCCAAGACAGCTGTGCAGGGCTGGCCAGGACAGCCTTGGGAATGACTTGAGTTTCGATATCACACAGCTCTGAACTGAAAGAGTTGGAAGACTATCCAGAAAGGGGAAGACCTTTAAAGGAAGAGAAGACGACTGATAGTTGTCTTCTACCATGTGGGTGCCAGGAATCGAACTCAGCTCAACAGACTTGGCAGCAAGTGTCTTTTCCCACTGCGCCATCTGGGCAGTCCTTAAAATGTCTTTATTGCGTTGGAGAAACGGCCTAGCTCTTAAAAGCACTTATGCTCTGGTGGAGGCCCAGGGCTCAATCCCCAGCACCACATGGCCATCCAAAATTCCAGTTCTGGAAGATCTGATGCCGTCTTCTGACCTCCTCGGGCAGCAAGAACATGCCTGGTGCACACACGTACACGCAGGTAAAACATTTTTACATAAAACAATATATATAAGTGCCACACAAAATTTTAATTTATTACTTTTATTTACATATATCTGTGTGTCTATGGGAGTGCAGCAGGTCACTTTCTGGACCTCCTCGCTGGATCACAGGCAGGCCAAGCTCCCATCTACTCCCTATATTTAGGGTGCTGAGTTAGCCTCCACATCTCAGTTGAAGCCTCTACCCCAAGGGGCAGGGGTCAGCTGAAAAACACTCCAGGGAGGCTTTGTGACCTCAAGCTGTTCCAATACAGGGCATAGAGAACATAATGCACAGGTGCCTTGCTCTGAGGGGGCCCTTTGCAGAAGCCAGATGAGTCTAGCAGCATCCAAACCACAGGGGACTGTGCATGGAGAAGCGTGGCTGGGTGTGTGGCTGGCCTGAAGCTAGTTCCTATGCCTTGGAGTGTCTGTGGGAAGCCATGATGGACATGTGACATCTTGTACACTGTGCTGAGGAAATACCAGTTCTCCCTTACAGGTCTTCTCACAAACCTACTAGAAAGCACACATGAAAGCAAGTCCTGTCAGCTTATTGCCTGTAAGTGTGCTGTGTCTCTCATGCATGATTAGCATGTCTATGCTACGAATGTGTACGTGCTCTATAAATATGTACGTGCTCTATAAATATGTACGTGCTCTATAAATATGTACGTGCTCTATAAATATGTACGTGCTCTATAAATATGTACGTGCTCTATAAATATGTACGTGCTCTATAAATATGTATGTGCTCTATAAATATGTACGTGCTCTATAAATATGTACGTGCTGTGAGCGCCTATGCCCGACAGTCAGCCGTCTTTTCTCCATCCTCTTCCCCTTTATTTTGCTCCCCATTATGAGCCTTGGCAGGATAGGGATGATCTATGCTGCCCCCTAGGGTGGGAGGCTGGCAACAACAGGCAGCACAGTCTCCTGATAGGGCATATTCAAGACAGGGCGAGGCTGTGTAGTAACCCACGGAAACACCTTGGCTTTCTCAGGAAGGGCTCAAGCACCCTCTCAGGAGGCAGAGCTGCACTAATGTTCATGACCCACACCTGGTTCTAGTCACATACTCCAGCTCCAGACCCAGATGCCCCTTCCCAGAACCAACTATGCCTGTTTCTATTCCCAGTATCCTCTGCTGCCCCTCACTTCTGCCTGGCATTGCCTTTATTTTAGATTCCCTTGCTGTGGAATAATCCCCCTGTACACTGTGCTGTGACTGGTTTAATAAAGAAGCTGGCTGGCCAACAGCTAGATAGGATAAGGTTAGGTGGGAAAACCAGACTAAGGACACTGGGAAGAAGAAGGGTGGAGTCAGAGGAGTTGCCAGCAAGACACGGAGGAAACAAGAGGTGCAAGATGAAAGAGAGTTAACGTCACGTGGCAGAATGTAGATTAATATAAATGGGTTAAGTTGTAAGAACTAGTTAGTAATGAGCCTGAGCTATCAGCTGAGCATTTATAATTAATGTTGAGTCTCCATGTCGGTTATTTTGGAACTGGTGGGTGGGAAAGTCCGAATAGAGTCCCTGTTAGGAGTCACTCAGCTCCCTCCTCCTGAAGTTCTTCTGTTTCAGTCATTACTGGGTGACATGTTCCTCCAGCAGAAACAAGCTCAGACCCCCTTCACCCTGCTTCCAAGGGAGGACGGTCCTCAAATGTCAGGTGAGAGACACAGACCAGGAGAGGGAGGAAAGGGAAAGACAGAAGAAAAAGGTAAGGCAGGAGAGAGCTGATCCTGCTGTTTCTTCCCTCCAATCCGTCTAAGGAT
Organism: Peromyscus maniculatus bairdii; assembly: GCF_049852395.1. Taxonomy (NCBI): domain Eukaryota; kingdom Metazoa; phylum Chordata; class Mammalia; order Rodentia; family Cricetidae; genus Peromyscus; species Peromyscus maniculatus. Next base: position 11,959,182 of record NC_134864.1, read on the forward strand.
CTGTCTGGGATGCATAAAGTAAGTTAGCACCATCGCTGCCTCTTCCAGGGACTGAAATAATTTAAAAGGGGAGGGTGCTCACTGTCAAGCATGACAATTTGAGTTGGATCCCTAGAACCCACATAGTAGAAGGAAGGAACCAACTCCAAGTGGGTGCTGGATCTGAACTCAGGTCCTCTGGAAGAACAGTAAGCACTTCTAACCACTGAACCATCTCCTCAGCCCCTTTGGGACAGGTCTTACTATATGACTCAGGCTGACCACAGGTCTTTCTGTTCAGCTTCCAGAATGCCTGGATCACAGGGATGAGCTACCAGGACTGGCTGCTATACTCTTAAAATCCTGAGCAAGGTGTTGCTTCTGCAAGACTATAAATTTACTCCATAAATCCAAAAGACCAAACGGTGAGATGAGTAAGTCTATTTCAGAGAGGCTGAAAGATGAAGCAAAACCACAGAGCAGTCTAGTTAGGAAATGTTCTTCATAATATTGAGCATTGAGCTCCTGGTCCCTGGTGGTGGTGCTGTTTGGGGAGGTTTGGGAGGTGCGGCCTTGCTGGAAGAAGTCTGTCACTGGCAGCAGGCTTTGAGAGCTAAAACTAAGGCCACTTCCAGTATGCTCTGCTTTGTGCTTCTGGCTGAGGATGTGAGCTCTCAGCTTCCTGCTCTGGCCACTGTGCCTGCCACCTCCCTACCATGAAAGACTGCTATCCCTCTGGAACCATAAGCTCAAAAAACTCTTTCTTCCATAAGTTGCTGTAGTCATGGTGTTTTTATCACAGCAATGGGAAAATAACCAATATACCCAACCAGTAGCCAAAGGAATGTAACAGTGACGATATGGAAGCACAGGCAAATGGAGCATGCTGGCGTTTCCCTTCAAGGGAGATATGCTGGCGTTTCCCAGCACAGATGTGGGCAGAATGCTAGCCCAAACGAACAAGTGAAGTCCAAACTATGGGACACACACACACACACAAAAATTAATTTTTTAAAAAAGGTGATAATGGAGCAGGATCCAACAACAGCTCTACCCCCAGTCACAGGTCCTACAGAAATTAAGAACCCACCAAAGTCAGACTTAACTATCTGCAGCAGCATTATTTACCATAGCCAAAAGTAGAACTCACATCCAATGCCTGCTGAGTGAGATGCACCACAGCATGTCCAGACAATGAACATTATTCAGTCATAAAAACAACTAGTTACCAATTGTACAACACAGGTAAGCCTGGGTGAAAGAAGCAGACTCAAGAGCAGGTTTTACCTGGTTTCACTCTTGTGAAATGTCCAGGGCTTCCACTACAGAGAGAAAGCAAGTCAGTGTTTCTCCATGGCAGAAGGTACAGGGCCAAGTGACAAGACCACAAGGAGAGATATCCTGTAGCTGACCTTAGCTTCCAGCACGCCCTGCTTGCTGCAGACCTGAGGTGGCCAACTCCGTAGCACTAGAGATGTGGCTGGTCCAGACACATCCAAGGCTTCCCAAAACCCAGTCCAGAAAAGTAATTTCAGTATTCCAGAACTTTAAAACTATTGGCCACTTAGTGAAATGACAGTGTTTTGGATAATGATGTCAAAATAATTATTGAAATTAGTTATACTAGTTAAAGTAGTTATTAAGAAGTTAAAGTGCCGGGTGGTGGTGGCACAAGCCTGTAATCCCAGCACTTGGGAGGCAGGGGCAGGTGGATGTCTGTGAGTTGAAGACCAGCCTGGTCTACAAAGCGAGTTCCAGGACAGCTAGGGCTACACAGAGAGACCTTGTCTTGAAAAACAAAAAACAGAAACACAACAGTTTAAGTTGGGGCTGGAGAGGTGGCTCAGTGGAGACCTGAGTGACCTCACCGCCCAGCACAACTGCTGTCCTGCTGGGACACAGCTCCACTGTCGCAATATTGCTAACTTTAGCACCTCAGGAAATCCAGAAATACTGATTTCTGAAGAAAAAAGACTCGTAAATGTGGACAACCGGTGAGTGGTGTGAGTCACATACTCTCGTCCTGGCTGCCTGGCCCACTAGTTAGTCACAGCGTTGTGGGGTGTGGCGTCCTACAGCCTCCAAGGTAGCTTTGCTGCTACGTCTGTGTACACTATTGTGCTCTCTCCCCTGCTCCTGCCTCCTTTATCCTTTCCTCTGCTGGGTAGGGACTGAAGAGCCCCCGGCTGTTCTGGACCAATCTACATAGCCCTCAACTACACCTCGGAAGAGGGTTCATGCTGTTCAGAGTCATCCTGGGGACAGGTTCCCAAAGCAACACTGCTACGGGAACTACCCCACTGGGGAAGTATTCAGTTACTAGCTCAACAAAAGCAAGGGGAACCAAACAACAGATCCTGACATGAAATACCTGTGAGAGCTAAGTGGGCATGCTGAAGCGCCCATTAACCCAGGGCAGGAAATGTGCTTCTGCAAAGCTGGGCCAGGCTGATGAACCAAGCCCTCAGAGCTAGAAGGTTTTCATGTGGAAGCAGGGGTGGCTCCCTGAGTGTCTGCTTACCTCTCCAGATGCTGCGTGCAGGAGCTGGAGAGACGGTTCAGTAGTTACGAGTCTATTTTGACTGTCCTCCCAGAGGACCTAGGTTTGATTCCAGCACCTACATGGTGGTTCAGAACTGTCTGTAATTCCAGTCCCAGGGGATCTGATGCTCTTTTCTGGGTTCTGCAGATACTGCATGCATGTATACATGTAGGCAAAACACTCATACCACATAAGAGCAAAAGAAAAACCAGGTGGAGACAGTTATGGAAACATTCTGATTAAGTGAGAAAAAAAGGTTATCACAAAGGGACAGACAGGAAGAGGGCGGCTGTGGGGAAGCTGGACATGTGGAGGTCCTGAGCTATTAAGGAAGAAAAAGGAACAGGGATGCTGAGGGAGTCTGGGGAGCTGAATGGCTAAGACTAGGTGGTCTAGCAGAGAGCAAGGCTGGCAGGGCACACTTGGCCTGGGGTGCAAGTGTGGGTTCAGTAGTCCTTTTCAACAACACTGCGGTTTGTTCCTTCTGGGCTAAGGGGATCAGCATGGCCAGGTAAAGCACAGGTCTTGTCTCATAGGAGCTCTGCAGGGCCTGGACAGGCCATGATTAGAGAGGGTTGAGGCAAACCAGCAAACTGCAAATCCAGGGCTGGCAGAACAGAATTATCAGAACCAGAGGTGGGGAAGGCGTTGGGTACCACAAGGTAAGAAAGTGGAGGTGTCCCAAGAGAGGGTGGGGAGGACACAAGCAAAGGAAGGGGATGGGAAGGAGGGCAGAGTAAAGATGTGTGGGTCACAGGGGTCTCAGGCTGGCTAGAATCACCAGAGCGGCCTGCTCAGCAGACGGGCACCTTGGCATGGTTTGTGCACCTACCTGAAAAGAAGGCAGGAGAGACTGCTTAGAGCTACAGCTTGCTGCCTTGCCCAAGGTCTGGCTAAAGCCCATTAAGCAGTGCCTGTCAATCAATGTGCCATGGGAAAAGGCACCTCAGGCTATGGCAGCCACTTTATAAACAGGAGTTCAGCAAGTCCTTCTGGAGGAAGAACTGTACCACCAATCCTGTGGCATGAAGGTTCATGAGTTGGTCTGTGACACTTGGCAAGTGAAAGGAAACACTGGACGAGGAGATTCTCCAACAATGAGTGGGAAATACGTGACTGGAAGTGAAGGGCATACCATCTTATCTACACACCAGGATGCTCAGAGTGCCACGGTGCATAACCCACCAGTGCAGTGCAGAAGAGACTGAAAAGCGGCATGTCACCACTGAGCCCTGGCTCCACCTTTCAGCTCGCTGTCCTTAAAGGATGCCAATTTGGACAAATGACAGCAGGTGGGCACTAAACAACCAATGCTTCCATCCTGGCAATAAACTTGGACTACCCTGGATGGGCTGGCTCTCTCTCTCTGCTCCTCCACTACCCCAGATCCCTGCCTGGAAACTGCTGCCAGCCCTGGCCACTCTCCTTGTTTTCACTGAAGTGGGGGGCAGGCGGTGAAGACAATCAAGCCATTCTATAACCCAAACATCCAGTTCCAGAGTCTACATGTGTTGAAAGCCATCAAACTAGAGCCCCAAGAACTTTGTGTTTTACTGTATATAAATTCAACTTCATTAGGAAAATAAAAACAAAACAAAAAGTCTAAGGATCCAGTCTATTTGTAACTTTCAATCTCTTAAAAAAAAACTAGACTAGCTTTTCTATGAACTTTCTTTTGATTTAATTTTTCTTTTACTAAAATCTTAAGCTGCAAAAATAAAAATTTAAATTTTCTACAGTAAGTGGCCTAAACATTGAAAGCAGGCTTACCCATCCCTAAGTTTTCTGAACTCCGACACACTCCGTCAAGGTTCCTCAAGGTTATTTTCTGCCAATTGACGGGAAATGTGTGCACCTGGCTGTTATGGCATTGCAGGAAATGAATGCCAATCCAAAGAGAGCACTCTGGGAATTGTAGTCTTCTATAAAAGACGGAGTCTCGGAAGAATGTGGAAGACAAAGAAAGCCTGGGGGTTGGCAGAATTTTAGAGCTAAGGAAGCTCTGGAAAGTGAGCTGCATCTTGAGTCAGGATCAGGCCAGAGAGTTAGCTGGCCCACCCAGAGAAAGGAGTGAGGACCCCACCTCTGTTGTCCCCACTGGCTGGAGCTGAGGGAACCAGCTCACTAAGTCGGAAAACATAGGAGGCAGGCACAGAACAGAGGCCGCCGTTCCTTCAGGAACATCTGCCAGGAGCTTAGGCTCCTGACATACTTTTCTGTCTTCAAGAATGCTGTTCTGCTTAGCTTAGCTATAAACATGGGGGGTTTCAGTCTGGCAAATGGGTCCTGGGGCCTGGTCACAGGACATGGTTAGATACACTTGCTGGGACCTGGGGACAAAATCCTTCACGGTTCTTACACTCCCATCCCTGCTTTGTTAGCAATAACAGTGTTTCCTGGTGTGGCAAGCAGAGAAAATGACACTAATCACACAGTACAGCAAAGTTACAAAGAAACAACCCAGCCGAGGCCGGCTGCTCAGTGCACTGAACTGGTGAAGAGACGCATTCCAGCAGGAGGCCAGGGTCTGGGTCCCACCAGCATCAGGACAACAGCAAGGTCCAGTTGATGGCAACAGAACAGGACACACACAGAAACTGGAAAACCGGAGAGGAGGAATGGGAAATAGAATACTGCTAGAGAACTCAACAAAACATAGGAAATGGGCGCTAATATTATTCCCTGCAAAGACTATGTTTAATTATCTAGTTATTCCTCTAATATTCCTATTAGAATGAGAGACTCTGATAAATGGTTAAGTTTTCTGTTTTTGTTTTTTGTCGACCTGACACAAGCTAACGATCTGGGAAGAGGAACCTCAGGTGAGAAAACGCCATCAGAACGCCTGCAGGTAAGTCTGTAGGGTCTTCTGAAATAAACCCCTTCCTCTCCAAGCGGCTTTTGGCCATGGTGCTTTATCACAGAAGTAGAAACCTAAGACAGCTAGCTAGTAAGTTATTAAAGTTAGTAGCTTGCTCACATATTAGCAATAACCAAATTTAACAATGATAACTTCTAGTCTCAACTCTAGAAGTAAATGGCTATAGTATGGTGGTCTATCCCTGTCATCCCAACACTTGGAAGATAAAGGCAAGAAGACCGCCAGAGTCCAGTCTGAGCTACACCAGGACCACCAGGACAGCCAGGATTACATTTTTATTTTTTTATTTTTTTTTTTTTTTGGTTTTTCGAGACAGGGTTTCTCTCTGTAGCTTTGTGCCTTTCCTGGAACTCACTCTGTAGCCCAGGCTGGCCTTGAACTCACAGAGATCCACCTGGCTCTGCTTCCCGAGTGCTGGGATTAAAGGCGTGCGCCACCACCGCCTGGCTGGATTACATTTCTATTTAGAAATGAGAGAGGGGAGGTGGGAGGTAGGCATGGTGGTGCATGCCTTTAGTCCCTGTACTCGGCAGGCAGGGGCAGGGAGATGTCTGTGAGTTCAAGACCAGCCTGGTTTATGTAGTGAGTTCCAGGATAGTCAGGGCTATGTAGAGAGACCATGTTTCAAAAACAAAACAAAAAAAAACCCGAAAAACCCACAAAATAAATAGCGATCCCATTTCCATCTTACAAGAAATCAGGAACCAAGTCCATGGACAGCTTCCTAATATAGAAGTACAGCCCAGATCAGAGTTCCTGGGTAGAAACCACAGGAGAGCGAGGTGGTGGTGGAGCATGTCTTTAGTCTCAGCACTGGGAGGTGGAGGAGGAGGATCTCTGAGTTCGAGGCCAGCCTAGTCTACAGAGCGAGTTTTAGGATGGTCAGGGATACACAGAGAAACCCTGTCTCGAAAATCCAGGTAAATACAGAGAAAAGGAAACTACAGGCGTTAACAGGTTGGCACGAACTTCAAGTGATTTGCATGATGTAGAAGGTAGAGGGGCAGGCCTGAACCTGCTAGGGGCTACAGTCCTGAGTTCCTCACCCATATTTGCAAGGAAGCCTACCTGTCTCCAGGAAAACCACTAAGTTCACACTACGAAAGGCAAGGGGAAATAAGAAATCACTTCATGTCTCTGATGGGGCGGCTATTATAAAAGGATTCCAGAGCTTTCTCCCCAAAGAGTTACAATGCAGACAGACTTTCTGGGGACTTTACCTAGGGGAGGACATTCCTTATGCTCCCAGCCCTTCCATCTCACCCGAGAGGTGTTGTAAAAAAGATAAGGAACAGTCGCAGAAGGTCATGGCTCAGAAACACAGGTCACTCCAAGTCTGACGTCAATCAATCAGAGGTAAGCAGATATTTCGGAGGACATTACTCAGCCATATTCCTGCCGCAGCCCTGATGACCAGGTCAAAACTCAAGAGTCACAATGCTGCCCTTCCGAAGTATGAATCAGAGCTCCTTTCACCCCAGACCACAAGAGAAAGGGGCTACTTCCTTCTGGAAGCCCCCTTCACACTCAACACGTGACGTAGGGATGTGACAGCCTGTACAGGTGAGTCCACCTACTGTGAGGACTCAGACCTCTTTCCCTCAGTCCTTTTCCGGCCCTGGCCTTCTCCACAGGCTGAGTGGGAGGCAGCAAACCATGTGGCTGCCATACTTGTACCTGCTATTACCCTTCCTGATGGACTCCTTCAGGCAGCCAGAGTCTCACTTCTCCAGGACAGTGAGTTGTTCCCCTTCCTCTAAGAGCTCATCTGTGGCCCTACCAACTAGACGGCTTTAGCTATGGTGTGAAAGCACATTGCATCTGAGGACTGCGAGGCCATCTCTTCACCCGGGGATGTTTAGGAGTCAGTGTGGTGAAGCTGGGTCTCACCCCGCCCCATGGGAAGATGTCCAATATACTAAAGGGGCTTTCAGGGCAAACCCTGCCCCTCCAGGAGGAGTTACGGTAGCCTTGCGTCCTCTATCTCCGCTGACCCACTTCCAGAATGTCATTTCAAAAACTAGCCAAGTTTGACCCTCAGACTCTCAAAAAGGAAAAACAAAACAAGACTAACCTTTCTTCCCTCTGTAACAAAATCTGGCCTTTGAATTCACCCCTAGACCAAGACTGCTGCCCACTTAATGGCACTGTAACTGTACTCTCCAACTAGGTCTCTTCTTTTGCCATAGTGTAGGACTCAAGACTCTTTTTTTGGTTTTTCGAGACAGGGTTTCTCTGTGTAGCTTTTGCCCCTTTCCTGGAACTTGCTTTGGAGACCAGGATGGCCTCGAACTCACAGAGATCCGCCTGCCTCTGCTTCCTGAGTGCTGGGATTAAAGACGTGCGCCGCCACCACCCGCCCGGCCTCAATACTCTTTATATCCAAGCTTTCGTGGCCTTGTTATAGAACCCTCAGATCTAAGAGGGATGGCATATGTGTCTCACCAAACAATTATTATTATTCTTGAGACAGGGTTTCTTTGTGTAATACCCTGGCTGTCCTTGAACTCATTTTGTAGAACAGGCTGGCCTCAAACTCAACAGAGATCCTCTGCCTCTCCAGTGCAGGGATTAAAGGCATGGGCCACCCCCACCCCCGCTCACCAATTTCTTTTCTGTTAGCCCCTGCTCAATCTCTGGCTTATCAAACAGCAGCCACCCTTTGCCTTAATTAATAACTCTGCTCCAGGAAGCCCATGAGGTTTTTACCATGAAAAGTCAAGAAAAAAAACCCATGTCTGGATAGTGTCTGTCTCCCACTTATCTCTCTTCCTTCTCTTCCTTCTTCCTTCTCTACTTTAGCAGAGCTCCCTCTGAACTCATAAGGAACCTGGATAACTATCTCTCTAAATATTTTCTACCAACACCAATGAGCTCATTTCTTTAACCTTGGTCTATGTAACAAGTGACCCCTGACCTTTCTGGCGTCACATGGCCCCTCTCACTGTTTAAGTTAACCTGTGTCCCTGAGATTCTGCTAAGGGTACACTCTGACTAAATGCAGTCTCTCCTCCTTGCCATTTCACCCCCACTCCCCCATTCCCCTTTTTTGGAAATAGGGTCTCATGCAGCCCAGGCTGACCTTGAACTCACTATGTAGATAACCTTGGACTTGTGATCCTCCTGCCTCCACTTCACAAGTGCTGGCATTACAGAGCATGTGCCACCAGGACCTGGCCCATTTATTCAGAGCTGGACACTGAACCCAGGCCTTTTGCATTCTAGGCAAACTCTTCACTGAGCCACATCTCCAGCCTGTTCTGAGTTCCTCAGAGTGTCACAGCGCTTTCATGTAACTGCCTTCCTGGTCCCGCTCTTGCCTGAGTCTATCACTTGGCGTTCTTTTTTATTCTCCTTTTGATACATGCTATGTGATGTGTTTATAAGACAAAGTCCCCACAAAAGGATTGAATCCAAACTGTCCTGTGAATAGAAAGATGCATATAAGCTTAGTCCTAACTCCTTTTAATTTGTAAGGTGTTAAAAAAACAAAACAAAACAAAACCTAGGGCTGGAGAATTGCTGAAATAGTTAAGAGCACTTGTTGCTCTTGTAGAGGACCCAGGTTTGGTTTCCAGCACCCACATGGTGTTTCACAACCATTAGTAACCCTAGTCCCAGGGTATCCAACCCCCTCTTCTGACCTCTCAGGGTGGTAACCCCTTTTCTGACTTCTGAGTCTTGTGAACATACATACATATAGGCAAAACTCATATACATGAAACAACTAAACCTAAAAAAAAAAAGGTTTTAATCTAAAAATTAGTTATTTTAAGTTTGTAAGAATAAAGGGTTAATTTAGCACTATAAAAACAATGCCAAGCCCAGCGGTGGTAGCACACACCTTTAATGCTGGCATGCAGGTGGATCTCAAGCAGGCAGATCTCTGTGAGTTCAAGGCCAGCCAGGGCTGTTACACAGAGAAACCCTGTCTCCAAAGAAAACCAAAGCAAACAAACAAGCCACCAGATAACTTCGGTTAGTTATTAAAAATGTTGGCTAGTAATAGTTGTTTGTTTACTACTACCTTCTAGCAAGACCTTTTTCTGTAAAAACAAAAAGCGATCAGATGTGGCTTGTGTCCAGGCTTTTATTACTGCAAAAGAAGAGCTTACATTCTGTCAGGGATTTTATAAACGAAAGTATGACAGAAAGAAACAAGTGTGGGAAAGAGAGAAAAGGTTGGATGCTCAGAAACACCTTTCTGATAAAAAGTTCATAGTTTTGAGTAAAAAAGGATTTTGTGGGGCCACTGAGATGGTTCCGTGAGGCGAGGTGCTTGCTGACAAGCCTGATGACCTGAGTTCAATCCCTGGGACCCACATGGTAAAAAAGAGAACCAAATCCTACAAGTTGTCCTTAGACCTCCACATGTGTGCTGTTGCGCATGCATGTGTGTGCACACACACGTACACAATTTAAAAATAAATGTAATAACAACTTTTAAAAGGGAAGACTTGATGTTTTATACAAACAATTAGCACTGAACTAGTGTCAGAAGACAAGTGGTGTTATAAGATTTCCTACCAACAAGACAACCCTCCTCTTCCCCATTCAAATATGACCCCACACAAACAGCCCTGGAGACTTCTCTTAACTGCTCTTAAGTAGTCATTTCCCCTCAGGGAGCTATTCTTTATTAAAACAAAACAAAAAAACAAAAAACACCCTACTTTTATCCCCATTCCTTGGGCTCATCATTTCTAGCACAACACCTAACATCACCAAACACGGAAACGAAACAAGGACTTCGGCATCGGGCCAGTAGGCAAAAGTGCCTGTTACCAAGCCTGACCACCGAGCTTGATCCCTGGCACGAACTGTAAGCTGTACCAGAGTACTTACTCCACACGTGTGTGACATACTACACACACACACACACACACACACACACACACACACACACACACCATAAAATAATTAAAAAATGCGTCTAATTCTGAAGCCAGTGAAATCGCTCTTCAGAGGCAAGAAAGAACTCTTTTTCAAGTAAAAATTGAGGAAATGTATTCCAAATAGACCTTAGGTCAGAAACTCAAATCCAAAAAAAAAAAAAAAAATCAAGAGTAATGGATGCAAGATAAAGTCTCTCTTCTCTTTTTGCCACACTTAGGGTCGAACCCTAATTAGGGCTCTGATTTTCTTAACCTTTTTTTTCCCTTCTTTTTTGAGATCAGGTCTTACTATGTAGTTCAGATCGACTTTGAACTTGTATCTTATTGCCTCATACTCCAGAGGCTCAGGCAAAAAGTCAAGCTCAAGGTTAATGTGACTGCATAGGAAAAGCAAGGAAAAAATATATGTCGTGCTAACGCTCAGAAGCTAAATGAGCTTCTTAAAAGGTGGTGATGGAGGAAGCCTTTAATCTTAGCGCTTAGCGGGCAGAGGCAGGCGGATCTCTGAGCTCCAGGCCAGCCTGGTCTACAGAGGCATCAAGACTAAACTACCAGGCATAGGAGGGTATTCCATAAAAATATGTCTCAACTGTCACAGAAGTGAAGGGACCAGACCTTAAGGTGAGTCCTTAACAGCAGAGTACTGAAATCAGGAGACAAACATGACAGGAATGTTGGAGAAGCAGACAGCTTCAGTGATCTCTGCCAGAAACGGGCAGATCTAACAGGGGAAATAAACGTCAGTGATGCAGGGCCCTAACTGACATCTTAAGACTGCTCTATCCAACAACGAACTGTATGTTATTCTCAAATTCACACAGAATAGTAGCCAAAAAAGGTAACCTCCTGGGCCGTGAAATAACAGACGTAAACATCAGCAAGGTGAGAGGTGGGTGCCCAGCCTCACTGCCCTGCTCAGCACCCACCTTCTCAGGACCTCCCACATGTGCCAGCCCAGCTCTGTGAACATCTTCCGGGCCTCAGTACAGAGGCAGGGGTGATCAGATCATTGGTTGGTGGTGATTAACTCAGTCTTTGGCCCCCGCCCTCACTTCCACCCCTCCAATCACATGGTTGGTCCTGTGGTGACCTGCCTTGCCCATCGAGGACAGACCACATTAGCACAAACTCAGATGTGCCCGGCAGGGCCTCAACAGACGATGCTGCTCTCATCCCTAACACGAAGTTCCAAAGGAGCCCCGTGCCAGGATATTCCTTATTGAATCATAATGACACGTAGGGGTGGGGAGAAGCCAGGAGCTTTCTCGCTAAGCTCAGGACCAACACAAAGATGCTGATATTGCCACTGCTTTTTAGCATCGTCCTGGAAGTCCCAGCTAGTGCGAGAGAAGAAAAGGAAATACACAGAATAAAAAGGAGAAACAGAAACAGACTGGGAAGCAAAAATAAAAGTGTCCTTGCCCATCAATTATCTGACTGTAGAAATTCAGGGAATCTAGAAAAAACTTCTGGGAATAATGTGCAATTATATTATAGCAAGGATTTAGGATACAGTGTTACATATAAAATTATTCACTTTCCTATGTGCTACCAATAAACAACTGGAATTTTATAGTTAAGCCTAAAATAAAATTCACATTTGCATTAAAAAGGGAATATTAGGTATAAATCTAACGAATTATTTATGCATGCATTTTAAACATTTATTTAGTGTCCTATGTGCATATGTCCGTGGGCACCTGTGTGCCAGTGTGCAACTGGAAATCAGGGACTACTTATGGAAGTCCGTTTTCTCCTTTCCACCTTGTGGGGTCTAGGGATGAAACGCAAGTCATCAGCTTCAGCCTTGGCAACAAGTACCTTTCCCTGCCCAGCCATCTTAACTTTCATAAAATACGCATAGGTTTTGAGGGAAAGTACCAAACTAGGTAAATGATAGCACAGAACCTAAAGAATGAAGAGATATTATGGAGAACCACATTGTTAGTATGTCTGTTCCTCCCAACTTGATCTACAGATGCAGCCCTGGGCCTGGCAGAGTGCCATCAGATACTCTGGAGACAGTGACAGAGTGGTCGTAAATAAAGAACACATGGGGAGGGTGGTCAAGGCATCTGAAATAGTTACCACCACACTAAAAGCAAAGCTGGTGAAGCATTCCACTTCCGGGTCTCACTCCAATGCTACAGCAGTGATTGTCTTGGACCACAGACCCAGTGTACAAACACAAAGCTGGAAAACTGGAGGATGAGGAGAACATCCAGGTGACCCTGATTCAGCTAAGAGCTTTTACAAGTCATAACAAAACCATGACCCACATAAGAAGAAACTGATAAGAAAGAATGAGCAGGGCCCTGGCAGCCCACTCAGTTCAGATAAGGAAGAGCTCCTTTCTCAGGGAAAAATAGAAAATAACACAAACAGACAGAAAGCCAAAATGAAACTAAATAAAAACCAAAGTAAGCTGAGAACCTGTCCTTTTCATGGGGTCTTCCAAATTCCCAGGCTGGCCTCAAACTCCAGGCAGCCCTCCAGCATTGCATGGCCTCCCACTTTGCTGCACTTGGGGCCCTACCTTTGATGAGGCCTTTTAGACCAACAACATCAGTACTCAACAGGGATGCAGTAGTACAGATCTGACCCTCATCTCCAAAGAAGGGACAAAGCAGTCCTACTACAGGAATGGTCTGCAGGCAAGGAACCTTGCCAAGCCAGAAGGGTGGGATTTCCAGTCCACCATCTCATACACACTTCCGAGACAAAATGAAGGATAGGTGATAAAGAACATTTACCGGTTTCCGCAGGTCTAGATTTGCATAACAAACTCTCTTTAATCCCTTTTCAGGGTGGGAAGGGGGTAGTGTTGAGCAGCAGAACGTTCAGATTTCAGAAACAGACTGACTTCATTCAAACTGGAGCTGGCCCAGTGGTTAAGAACACTGGCTGTCTTTCGGAAGACCTAGGTTTAGTTCCTGGCACCACAACGGTGGCTCACAACTGTTTGTAACTCCAGTTCCAGAGATCCAATGCCCTCTTCTGGCCCTGTGGGGGCATTAGGCATGTACAGACATACATGCAGGCAAAATACATACATATAAAATAAAATGAATAAAAAATAAAATTGAAGCCAGGCGGTGGTGGCACACCTTTAATCCCAGCACTCGGGAGGCAGAGGTAGGCGGATCTCTGTGAGTTCGAGGCCACTACAAAGTGAGTTCCAGGAAAGGCGCAAAGCTACACAGAGAAACCCTGTCTTGAAAAACCAATAAATAAATAAATAAATAAATAAATAAATAAATAAATAAATAAAATCGAAAACTTCCATGGCTGGGGACATTGCTGGGGGTAGCACGTGCGTGGCACACGCAAAGCCAGGGGCACCTCAACCAACCAACCAGCCAGCCAGCCAGCCAGCAAAGAGACAAACTTCCGCTCTGCCAAAACCCATTGTTAAGAGAACAGACAGATCAGAGCGGGAGAAACTATGCCTTTGCAAGACATATCTGAACTACACAAAGAGCTTATACAGCTCAACAAAAGGGAGAGAACAACTTAATTACAGATGGGCCTGAGAGCTGGATGGAGATTTATCATCAGTAAAACACTTGCCTTGAAAGGGAGAGCCAGAGTTTGACTGCTGGAACCCACACTAAAAAAAAAAAAAAAAAGGCTGTGTGTGTGGTGGGACAATTGTAATCTCAGTGGTCAGTTAGCCTAGCTTACTGTGTGTGTGTGTGTGTGTGTGTATGTGTGTGTGTGTGTGTGTGTGTGTGTGTGTGTGTGTGTATGTGTGTGTGTGTGTGTGTGTGTGTGTGTGTGTGTGTGTGTGTGCGCGCGCGCGCGCTGATATATGGAGACAAGAAGCCCTTCAGTCAGCTGGCCTGGAGTATGCAGAATGGCAGAAACAAGAGAAACCCTGCCTTGAAAACTAGGAAGATGGAGAAGTGACTCCTAAAAACTGTCTTCTGATTTCCACACATGCACTGGGGTATGCCAACTAACTCACTCCCTCCCTCCCTCCCTCCCTCCCCCCTCCCCCCCCCCTCTCTCTCTCCCCCACTAATGATAAAATGTAGAAAACCAGAACACTAATAACTGGAAGTCAGATGAGCAGTGGCAGTCAGGAGCCCTAATAGGCTCCTGAAAACTACAGACATTTTCTGGGAAGCAACTTGAAGTCAGGGTCTGAGAGGCTGGAGGATAAGCATCCTGTTCCAGGAGAATCTGCCATACTTTTGGAGGGCAGTCTGATCCAGCCTCAAGCCCACAGGCCCAGATGCTCCATTTGGCGTAAACTGTTCATGAGTAAAGGGCCTGGCTGATAAAAACTATTGAACAAACTTATCAATAGCCCTCTTCACTTCAACCTAAGAAGGGACCAAGGCAATCCTCCAGTGAAGGAACCCATCTGAGCAGAGACTAGTCAGAGCAAGAAACCAACAGCAGGTTTACTGGCGGGCCCGGGACAAGGTGGGAGTCCTCTCAAGAGCTCCTGCCCAGAACCTCAGGCCCGGTACAAGGTGGGAGTCCTCTCCCCAGAACTTCCTGCTTTCCAGCAGACTTCCAGGCCAGAGACTGCCTGACCCCTGTTCACCATCCCACTTCCAGGCTGCTGGGCTCTAAGTCTCACACCTCCCCAGGGCCTTCCTTGCAGGGGCCTCACCACTGAAAAACAGGCCTCTCCCCTAGGGTCATGGCCCTTTAGGCTACTGTCTACTTACTATTCTCCCCTCAAGGCTAACTGGTTTTTAAAAAAGCTACTGTCTCTGACCTTGTCAAGGCTCACATCTCCTCCACTACCCTGACCGGGCTCCACCCCCACACCCCCAGTGAGCCTGGAGACAAAGCAGCACCTTCTCCACACAGCCTCTTAACCCCTTTCCCTCTTAACCCCTTCCAGAAAGGGACCAGCTCAGACCCTCCCTCACCCAGTCCTTCACACACTCTGATCTCACACCTCAATTTTAGGCTGGGTCCTGTTTGGAGCCCTGTGCCGGTGCCTGAGAGCATCCTAAGCCCAATTCCCCTGGCAGCCTGTCCCAGGCCTCGGCTCCTGCGGGTGAGGAGGGACCATCCTCCCCGACATTGCTTTCCTTCTCAGGCCCCAGCCAGCACCTCTGCCTGCTGCTTCCTGTCTCCAGGCAGCTCTTGGCACGGCCCCTACACAGCAGAGGGCAATCCCCTACCTCACTGAGCAATGCTGCCCAAGACCAGCCCATCCTTTTCCAACACACCAGACAGGATGAGAAACGACAGAATTCCACATTTGAAAACCTGGGCTTTTAGGTCCAAGAACACACAAGAGTAACGAGATCCCCAGCAGGACCAACAGGCCAAAAGAACTCGTACTACTCTGGAAGAAGGGGCAAGTCGTGGCTAAGGCAACCGGAGTAGAACTGGTGTAAGAGGCAGGTACAGTGTAATAATTCCTTCAAATCAGACTAAAGAGCTGCGTTTAAATTCAAGGGAAAACAAAAACAAACCCTGTCAATCAAACTGGCCCTCTATCAAAACCGCACTACAACATGAACTTAAAATAAAATAAATTACCAGATACTGGGCATGGTGGCACACGCCTGCCTTTAATCCCAGTACTCAGGAGGCAGCGGCAGGTGGATCTCTGTGAACTGGAGGCCAGACAACCTCTATGTAACAAGTTCTAGACCAGGCAGTGAGAACCTTCTCAAAAACAAAAAGGGCTAAAGATATGGCTAGGTGACTAGAAGTACTTGCTCTTCTTGAGGACGCGGGTTCAAATCCCAGCACCCACGTCTGATAGCTTACAACTACATGCATGTAACTTCAGGGAACCCACTGTCCTCTTCTGGCCCCTGCTAATAAATTAAAAAAACAAAACAAAACAAAACAAAAAAACAACAAAAAACCTAAAACACAAAATCCTTTAAACCACTAGATATTTTCAAAAAGGACAAACTTAGATACATAGACAGTGGTGAATAAAGTAGCCAGCAGAATATTAATTTTAACACTAAATATTTAATGGTTACTTGGAGAGGTAAAAAAACAAGCAGTACAAACCAAAGCCCTATACTATCTGACCTAGAGAGGCTAATACATGGTAGCTGATCAGCTCTATACAGTCACAGAAAGATGAATGCTACACATAAATGCATTCATATATTATATTATTTTTGAGATGGGGTCTCATGTAACCCAGCATGGTCTTAAAATCTTGACTTTCTTGTCTTCCCGTCCCGTCCTGAAGGCATGTCTACTCCCACACCTAGCGTTACATGTTTGTTTTTAAGACAGTAACAGACTGGGCACGGTGGCTCATGCTTGCAATACCAACACTAAGGCCAAAGCAGGAGGATGGATGAGTTTAAGGCTGCCTGGGTTACACAGCTGTGCTCCAAGCTGGCTAGAGCTGTGGTGTGAGACCATCTCCAAACCAAACATATTAACAACAAAAAAGGGAAAGGCTAACAAGTTAAAAAATAACATTTCCAACTTACCAATAACGATAATCATAAGTAGATTAAAGTACTTTATAAAACAACTCTTAAAGTCAATTAGAATTTATTTATAAAATAAAGCAACATGACAAGAAAGTAATACATAGGTGGGTGTGGTAGCTCACACCTATAATCCCAGCACTTGGGAGGACAAGGCAGGAGGATCAGTAGTTCAAGGCTAGACTTAGCTACACTGTAAGAGAGGAGAAAGGAAGGGAGGAGGAGGAAGCCTTGAACTAGAAGCAATGATGCTAAATCTCGAGACTCCAACTACTCAGAGAACTGGAGGTTGAGGCAGAACAGAAAGTTGGAATGAAGCCTGAGAAACAAAGTGAGAGAGAGAAAAAAAGAGGGCTTTCTATGAGAGAAAGGTTTTCCGTGCTTGTGATCATGAGGAAGACATACACATCTAACAAGGTTTGGAATCTAAAGCAATAGCTGACAGATACTGGCAAGTGTGGTGGTTCAGGTGTATAATCAATGTTGGAAGTGGAGGCTGAAGGATAGATAGCCTTATGTTCAAGGCCAGCCTGGGCTACATAGTGAGACCCGATCTCAAAGACTGACCACAACCAGTAACTTGACAGATGCACAGGAAGACACAGGCAGCTCCGGAATGGCAGCAGGGTGTTCAAGAGAGTGCCTCACCTTTCCAGAAATCAGCTGACTTCGGACCTTACCTCGGTTAGGCAAGAGCTCTGCTGACTCACCCAGGGCTCAGTCTCAGCCCCAGGAGGAGAACAATGGAACCAGCCAGGGGGAGGGCACTTTCTTCTGAACTCAAGTCAAAAGTAAAGACACTTGCTGGCAAGTGTGACAACCTGAGTTCAAACCACTGTGCCAGCCACAGTGAAATCTCGACATTTCCCAAAAGCAGGCCTAAAGACAGCATAGCATTAAAGCTCATTATACAATTGAAAATAACTCCAAAAAATCTCTCCCCTCTACCAACCTACCTATACCTCAGGACCATCGCCACCATTTAAACAGCTCTAGGAGATGACAAAGTATTGGTGACCAATGAGAATAACGTAAAGCAAATCCAGAATGGGCCCACAGGTAGAAAAGACTCACAGCCTCAACCTCAGCTTTAGGTTAGGAAATTTTCTAGAAATTTTAGAATAAGTAAAACCAAAACAAGGAGAAAGAAACAATATAATAATAACAAGGGAAACAATGTAGACAGAACCAGGGCTAATTGTCCAGACAGGTCTGCGCTAGTGGTCACAGCAAAAGGGCACCAAAAGCAACACAAAAGCAGTACACCCAGATCGGCGTGGGACTGGGGCTGCTCTTCCGAGGACGCACCTCAACTCTCACAGGCTTCGCTATCTCCAGAGGTTCAAGGCCCTGGAAGTTCTGCTCCAGCAGACAGGGCCATCATACCTGTACGAGCAAATGCTGATACAGACAAAGTGAATGTGGTCAGAAAAGTTTTCCATATGCACTGAACACTATCCACACTATCCTCACTCTATGAGGAATACCTATGAATCAGAATTTTTTTTTTTCCTTTTTGGAGTCCCATTATACATCCCTGGCTGACATGGACCTATGTGGACCAGGCTGGCCTTGAACTCACAGATCCACTTGCCTCTACCTCCTGGGTTCTGGGGATTAAAGGTATGTGCCACCATGCCCAGCCTAGAAATCACTTTCTAAAAGTAAAATAAAGGGCCAGGTAAGACGGCTCAGGAAGTAAAGGCACATGCTGCCAAGTCTGACGACCTGGGTTCAATTCCTGGGACCATGGGGTAGGAGGGGAAACCACGCCCCAAAATTGCCCTCAGATCTGCATATGTGTGCCACAGCACTCTCCTGACCCCCATTTACACACAAAATAAATGCAATTTTAACAATTAAATAAAAAAAAATAGTAAAATAGTGGGAGAACCAAAAACATAGCCAATTAATATTTAAAACTTACACACCAACTTTTAAAAACACCAACAGAGAATAAAATTTGGGAGGTATGTAAAAAGTTGTTTTTTTTTTTTTAACTCAGATAAATGGTAATTATCCTGCCTCAGCCCAAGTGCTTGAAGGACAGGCATAATGAACACTTGGTTTATCTAGCATTTAATCTTTATAGAAGAGGGCCACCGCAATGGCTCAGCCAGAAAAGGCACTTGCTGCCCAGCTGCCCCGAGTTCCATCTCGAGGACTATCACAGGAGAAGATGAGAACTGACTCCTGAAAGGTCTCTCTGACCTTCACTCACATCTCACGAGGTAGCTCAGGCTGGATTTCAAAACTTAGTCTTTAGCATTCAGTCCTGGGATTACAAGTATGAGAGACCACACTCAGCTTTCCTAAACACTTGAAAAAGAGTGAGTTTAGCCAGAAGGTGGTGGAGCACTTGAATCCACCACTCTGGTGGCAGAGGCAAGTGGATCTGTGAGTTCAAGGCCAGCCTGGTCTACACAGTGAGATGTGAATGAAGGTCAGAATAGAAGACAGCCAGAGAAAGATAGCGAGACCCTGACTCAAACCTAGCCCAGATTAAAAAAAAAAGTATTTGTATGTTTTATTTTCCTTAAAATCCTTCCCCCTTCAATGAAAAGCCTTTGAACCAAGCATCTGAAACCTTGCCTGCTGACTTGATTTTTTATTTTTGTTTTGAGACAGGGTTTCTCTATCTCAGTGGCTATCAACCTGTGGGTCGTGACCCCTATGGGGGTTGAAGGATTCTTTCACAAAGGCTGCCTAAAACCATCAGAAAACAGATATATGCAGGGCAGTAATGGTAGACACCTTTAATCCCAGAGCTTGGGAGGCAATGGCTGGTGGATCTCTGAGTTCAAGGCCAACCTGGTCTACAGAGAGAGTTCCAGGACAGTCATGGCTACACAATGACACCTTGTCTCAAAACACCAAGGAAGAGAAAAAGAAAAGGATAGACAGATATTTACATTATGATTCATAACAGTAGCAAAATGACCGTTATGAAGCAGCAATGAAAATAACTTCATGGTTGGGGTCACTACCTGAAGAACTAACCGAATTAAAGGGGCGCAGCATTAGTGGTTGAGAACCACTGCTCCAGGTAGTCCTGGCTAGCCCGGAGCTAACTACATAGAGCAGGCTGGTCTCGAACTCGAACAGATGCCTCCTGGGTACTGGGACTAAATAAAGGTGTGTGCCACCATGCCTGGCTACCTACAATGCTAAGTCTTCATGTACACAGGCCTCTCCTGTGACTAGGGCTCCTATACCCTGGACTCCCTGGCCAATGAGCGCTCTCATGAGATCACGAGGGACGTGCAGCCCACAGAGACCCAGCACACAGCAGGAAACCCCTTGGGAGTCAGAGTACGGAAGGCAGGGGGGCACACTGGCTGAGTACTGACCGTGGCTGGGGGGCAGCAGGCCACTTAGGTAGGGGAGGTAGGGGAGACTGGCTCTCCGCAGCTCCTCCAGCTTCTCCTGCAGCTTGCGAACCTGGCTGTCGGAGCGGCTGACCCTCTGCCGCAGGCTCTTGAGCTCTCCGTTCTTCTTCTCGACCTGCTCCCGCAGACAGCACACCTGGCTCTTGTTCTGCCGGGCCGAGAAGCAGTAGGAGTGCAGGGAGTCGATGAGCTTGCAGGCCCCCGAGGCCGACAGGATGACCTCGTTGATGGACATGGGGTTGGCATCACTGTGCTCACTCTGCACGGCCTCTGCAGCTGGCTTTGGGGTCACATCAGTCGGAGGGGCGGAGGGGCTCTGGGAAGCCTTCTGAGGGGTTGCTGTGAGCGAGGAACTTGGGGGACTCTGGGCCACACTATTCCCACTGCACCTTGGCTCCGTCTCTCTCTTCGGCCTCTTTCGGTCAATGGGCTCACGGGGTACAGATGGCCTCTCTCGAGTGTGCTTGGAGGAGAAACTATAAGAATGAAGTGAGCCAATGAACTTGCAAGCTCCAGACCCCGGGGGTGTGAAGTCGTCCATGGAGATGCCGCTCTTGTCTGCCCCGCCTGCGTCATCAGAGGAAGAGGCCTTCTGGTGGTCAGCCTCTGTAGCAGACATTTCTGCTTCTTCCCGGCTGCTGGCCAGGGGGGCGGCCAGTCCAGCTCCTGAAGTTCTTTCCAGGGACTGCCCCTGCTCCTGACTCACAGCACCTGGGGTGGCCTTGGGGGTTGCATCACTCTGTGGAGAAGCTCGCTTCAACTTTCGGGACTCGGGCTTGGCCATGGAGGTATCACTTGAGGGCAGGGGGGGAGCGACGGTTCCTTTCCCTGCCGCTGCGCTGGTGTGGCCCCTCATGGTCCCTGTGGTCTTCCTCCTAGCATGGCCATGGCCTCCAGCCCCCCTCTTCTTCTCCGACAGGTGGAAAATAGAGGGCACAGCTGTGGGCTTCAGCAAGCGATGCTGGTCCTCCAGTCTCTTGGAGAAGCTGTCTTTGGTGAAATGCTCACTGCAGAGGAATGAGTACTTAGTGGGGGTCCAGTTATCCCTCTGAACGGCCTTTAACCACTGGATCAGCCGCTTGGAATCCTTTAGGGGGAACCTGCAGGACAAACCACAAAGCACTTAGAATTACTGAGGTGCCTTTCCCTAAAACTGTCATCGATAAAAGCAAATCAAGTATTTTTGCAAGCATCCAAACCCATACCGATGACATTCACTTAAAAACTCATAAGGACTTCAGGACCATCTTGCAGGTCATTACTGATCTTTCAGCTTTCACCCTCAATATCTACTCCACGACTAATTAGGATCACACTTCAAGAAAGCCCTATTGTATATCTTTTAGGACCCTGAGTTTATAGGGTAGAGAGGAATGAAGAATACTCCTCCTAGCTGTGGCAAATCACCCTAGGCACAAAGGATGCTCAGAGACAGCAGGAAATAGCTTTCACAAGTGTACCACTGACCAAATCATCCAGTACCCAAAAAGCAGGGTAAAGAATGCTAAAACCCTAATGAGAAGCCAGGCGATAGAGCTGGGAACAAGAAACCAGGAAATCTCTCAGAGGCCAGCTAAACAATCACAGCTGAGGCTCAAGTGGCTGAGGGCATAGGGAACAGCTTTAGCATAAAGCCCCAAAGCTCCAGCCAGGCCTAATGGTACAAGTCAAGTCAGGGATCTTGGTTACTCTCAAGTAAGAGGATCACAAGTTCAACATGTGCCTGGGCTATACTAACTAAGTTCAAGGCCTACCTGGGTAACTTAGTGTCTCTTTAAAAAACAAAAAAAACAAACAAACAAAAAAAAAAAAAACAGAAAACAAGAGCCAGGTGCTGTAGTGTATACCTGTAATTCCAGCACCCAGGAGGTGAGAGGGGTGACTGAGACGTCAGTGTCATCTTTAGCTACATGAGGACAGCCTTAGCTGAAATTTTGTCTGGGGGTGGGGAGGACAAAGGAAAAGGAGCTGGGAGAATAGCACTTGGAAGACAGAGGCAGGTGGATCTCTGAGAGTTCAAGGCCAGCCTGGTCTACACAGTGAGTCCCAGAATAGCCAGGGCTATGTAGAAAGCCCATCTCAAAAAAAGAGCAACAAGTCGTTAGTGGTAGTTCATGCCTATAATCCTATAACCAAGCACTTGGGAAGCAGAGGCAGGAGGATGGCCACAAGTCTGAGGCCAACAGAGACTATAACAGAGTTGTAGGCCAACAAAGCTATTCAATGAGACCTTGTCTCAAAACACCAAAAACAAACAACAGAAACCAAAACACCCCCAAAATAAAAATGTTAAGTTTATGTTGTATATTATGTAATAACAAGAAAATTAAAAAAAAAAAATGCTCAACAACATACTTAGTAATGTCTTCCCTGATCTAATGAAGCTATTTAAGGATCACTTACGAAGGCAGGATCTGTAGGGTTGGCGGCCGCGATCAACTGCCCAGAGCTTCACCTGAGGTCTTCCAGCCCTCAGGAGGCAGCTGTGGACAAAGACTAGCCCTAACAGGATGACCTGGACATTCTAAGCAACGTGACCTTCTAACCTTATTTCTCAATGTTTTGTGAGCTGGATTCCTAAGAGTTTCCCCGCCCCCAGTTCGGGCACCGTCTACCCCCATACCAGGTTAGAACATCGGAATAGCCAGCAGCAGTCCTTGCCACCCTGCCTCATTTTCGAAAATCGTTAACAAAACTTCTGGTGCATGTTTTAACCGAAATTGTTAAGGAAACATTCTGGTTGATATTTGTTAAGGCTGTTGAACGTTACTAGGTTTTGTTCTGAACCAGACCGTCAAGACCCAAGACTTAATGTAACCCTGGGAACTTTCAACAGGCACGTGCCATGCCCATCTTCAAATTTTAACACCAAGTACTAAGAGGTGTCACGATGTGCAAAGTGGCTTCTAACGCCGAGCCCCTTTGCTCGCAGTTTCACTCCTGTTGAAAATCACAGGAGAGGATCAACTGAGATCGGGGGAGTCTTGAAAGCCTTAGGAAGGCGCGGCCCGCCCCGGGGCCACCCGAGAACCGTCCCGAAAGCCCTTCCACGGTCCTCCCGCCAGCCTCTGCTGGAATGCAGGATGAGGGAGGTGTTCAGTGCC
Source organism: Peromyscus maniculatus bairdii (assembly GCF_049852395.1). Lineage (NCBI taxonomy): Eukaryota > Metazoa > Chordata > Mammalia > Rodentia > Cricetidae > Peromyscus > Peromyscus maniculatus. The sequence continues at coordinate 11,982,409 of NC_134864.1, forward strand.
AGTGTCCCGGCCGCAGGACCCCCGTAGGAGAGCGATGAGGGGCTAAGGATGCAGGAAGTAGAGCTGCGTGCGCCGGGCCGCACTCCTGCCACACACCTCCAGACGGGCTGCCCCGCCGAGGAGCAAGAGCGGAGAACTGCTCGAAACCTAAGAGCAGGATTAACCCGAGAAAGCGTCCTTGCGGGATGCTCCAGAAACTGGCAGCGCCAGCCCAAATCAGTGCGTCGCGGGTTGGTTGGAGGTGGCGGCGGCGGGGGCCTCCGTCCGCTTTACCCGAGGCATGGCCGCGCTGGTCCCCAAAGCCGGCGGTCCGGGCCAAGGTCACAAAGCTCCACGACCCGTCCACCTCCCTCAGTTACGCTCGGCTAGCCGGCCCCCCACTCCCGGTCCCCCGAGCCAGGTCCACCGCGCGGCCTCAGTTTCCCCGCGGGCCCGGCCCGGGCGGGGGCGTGGCGGACCCGGAGGCGGGCCGCGTACCTGTGGAAGGAGACAGCGCGCTTCTCGCCTTTGCCCTGCCTGTTGGAGCAGTTCACGGCCGCGCAGCAGATCACCATTGCGGGCCTCGGTCGTGGGCGCCGCCAGGCTCCGGTCCTTGCCGCCCGCCCGCTGGTCCGACCCGCCCCGAGGGAGCGCGGCGACACAGCTCGGGACGTGGGCCGCGGCCGAGCCGTACGGCAAGATGGCTGCGCGCTGCCGCCCGCACCACGCTGCGCCCGGGCGGCCGGACCACGGCGCGAGCGTCGCGGCCGCAGCGGGCGGCGAGTCCGTACCGAGACATGCGCGGGGGAGCGGTCTGTACGGAAAGATGGCTGCGCCGGACGAGCGCCGCTCGGGCCGGCTCCAGGGTGCTCCGAAGTGGCGGCGCGGGGCGGGGCGGGGCGACTGGGTCCGGTCAGGAGCCACATGCGTCGGGGCCCCGCCCCCGCGTCCCCACCGCCGTACGGCGAGATGGCGACGCCCGCGCTTCCGCTGCGCCGCGCTTGGCTCCCGCGGCTTCCCGTCGCGGTGTCGCGCAGTCGTCCGTCGGAGCGACACTACGGTCAGTCGGCGACCGGACAGGGAAGATGGACGCAGGTGAGGAGGGCGGGCGCCTGCCCTGTCGCGGGCGGGCTCCTGGGGCCGCCCGGTGGGGCGGAGGCCGGTGTGGTTAGCAGGGCGGGCCGCGCCTCCCCGCGGCGCTCCGCACCCGGTTCGCGGGGGTCACCCGTCCACGCCGCGGCCTCCGGCGCCTCGGAGGCCCTCGGGGAGCGCCCCAGCCTGTGGGCTCCCGGCTCTGGGCGGGAGGGCAGCGAGCCTGGGGGACGATCGGGGCGCGGGCACAGTGGTGCCCGGGGCGGACCCGTGCGCCGCGGAGCTAGGCCGTCAGCCTGCCCTAGTGAAGGAGCCGAGCTCTTGAACTTCTGTCAAGTTGGAGGCTGATGTTCCAGCATCCACAAGATGCACATCTTTTGTCTTTAAAGTTCCGTAGCCCGTGTAGGTGACCCACGCTTCTGTTTCTGCCGCTGGAGACAGTGATGCGGTCACATCCTACTTTGACTTCTTGGCGTCCTGATGATACCGGCTTAAGTGTGGGTGTTGTTTTTTAACTGGCTCTTGCTTCCGAAGCTCCAGAGAGAGAGAGAGTACAGGTCTTTGTTTTTCCTGTCAAGCTGTCTTGGAGATGTAAATCTACCAAATACATCGTTTGCTAATAGACCTAAAAATACCACACACACACACACCAAAGATTCTCTCTTTCATCCCCCTCCCCCCAGCAGCATTAGCGTTTTCATTTTTTTTTAATTAATTTTTTAAAGAACTGCTTTGCCTTCAAAAATCCACTCCTTTGTGAAGGAATCCTGCCACCTGGTTTAAGTGTACCTGTCTTGAATGGCAGTGCTCTTGATGTTTTTCCTCTACTAACAGCTACACCAAAGATGCAGTTGGCTTTTGGGAGTGATGCCTCCACATTTCAGTAGTTTGTGGCATCTGTCTCTTCAGTGTCTTAAAAGGCTGGAGGAAGCAGGGACCTTGACTCCCCAAGAAACATGAGCCAGGTGTAAATTTGTGAAGTTAATATATATATATTAGAATATTAGAATGAAATACTGAAACTGCCGCAATGCTTGCTGGAGGTATGGAGTGAATAACACGTAAAATTATTTAATTAACCCCCCTTTTTTTTAAAGTCAGTGCCTCACCATGTAGTCTTGGAACTCATATGTAGACCATGCTGGCCCCAAACTCACAGAAATCTGCCTGCTTGTGCCTCCCCAGTGCTGGGATTAAAGACCAGGACCACCTCAACTCTACTTTCTTTTCAGATATTTTCTAGATACCTAAAGCTCTTGATAAGAAATGTTTAAATTAAGATGGAAAACGCAATTTAATAATAGTCAGTTGTGCTGGGCGGTGGTGGCGCACGCCTTTAATCCCAGCACTCAGGAGGCAGAGCCAGGCGGATCTCTGTGAGTTCGAGGCTAGCCTGGGCTACCAAGTGAGTCCCAGGAAAGGTGCAAAGCTACACAGAGAAACCCTGTCTCGAAAAACCAAAATAATAATAATAATAATAGTCAGTTGTATTACCTTTAATGTGTAAAATGGTCCAGATTAAGTATATAACTGCACATATGTGATGTTTTTCTGTCGGCTTATTGGCTGCACATGAATCTACTGTTATATTGATTATTGTCTGTGGCCTCACAGCCCCTCAGCGCCCCATACCTGGCTACTCAGGTGGTGACCTGGCTCTGCTGCAGCTATGATATTTAGGTTTAAATTAAGTCTCTTTCATTCTATTTATCAATAAAACTCAGGAGTCAAAGGGCAGGGTAAAACCTGTCAGCTCAGAGAGGCTAGGTAGCAGCTAGCTGATCTGGCCTTTTTTTTTGTTTGTTTTGTTTTTTTGTTTTTTGTTTTTTCGAGACAGGGTTTCTCTGTGTAGCTTTGCGCCTTTCCTGTATCTCGATCTGTAGACCAGGCTGGCCTTGAACTCACAGAGATCCACCTGCCTCTCCCTCCCGAGTGCTGGGATTAAAGGCGTGCGCCACCACCGCCCGGCTGATCTTGCTTTTTGGCCTAATAGCCTGCTATAGACCCTCTCCCAGAACCAAGAGGAAACACAAACTCCAGTCTCCTGTGTGTCTTCTCTATCCAAATTGCTGGCTTCTCTATAGCTAATTCTGTTCAGCTAGTCACTGGTTCTGCCCTCTGATTCAAGGTATAACTCTATTGGGCAGCCTCAGGAGTGTTAGAGTGCTATCAAAATATCTCTCAACATATGGGACCTCAAGTGGGTATTGAATGCTGCCGAGAGATCAAGCTCGAGAAGACATTTGTGTTTGAAGACCTGTGTTAGTACTGATAAAAACATGCAGTTTTTTTTTTAGGGTATGATGGGGCAGTTTTTCTCCTGATATAATGCTGGATAGCCTTTTATAGTCTACCCTGTGATCCCTGGGGTCCTTGAAAATTCTGCCTTTCTCCACCATTGTAATATAGCAGTATGGCTTATGGTTGTTCCTGTAATTGTTTCTGTCTGTCTGTCTGTCTCTGTCTGTCTCTCTCTCTCTCTCACAGCAGGGTCTCTCTACAAAACCCTAGGTGTCCTAGAATTCACAATGTAGACCATGCAGGCCTTGAATTCACAGGTCTGCCTGCCTCTGCCTTCTGAGTGCTGGGATTAAAGGTGTTCCACCTTACTTGTTCTTTCTATAAACTAATTTGTAAATTCCTTGAATGTCAGAGACTAGAAAAATGGACCCAAAAAATGCTATCTTGAGGTAGCTGACATTCTCTACAGGAGACCAGGAGTATGTAGAATTGGGTGGTGCTCATATGGAAGAGTGATGTGGGCCAAATTATAAGGGATTGGAATTGTAGCAGGATGACCAAGAAAAATCTCACTTTGAAAGTATATTTTTAATTTTTTGAGATTATAATTCACTATTTTCCCCTTACCTCTCCTCCCTCCAAACCATCTTACATTTATCCACCTCTTGCTCTTTGAAAGTAGATTTTTTTTTTTATTTTTTGAAATAGGGTTTCTCTGTGTAACAGTCCTAGCTGTTCTGGAACTCACTTTGTAGACCAGGCTGGTCTGGAACTCACAGAGATCCGCTTGCCTCTGCCTTCCAAGTGCTGGGATTAAAGGTGTGCGCCACCATTGCCTGGCCTGTTGTTATTTTTTGAGACAGGGTTTCTCTGTGTAACAGCCCTGCTGTCCTGGAACTCACTTTGTAGACCAGGCTGGCCTCAGACTCAGATCTGCCTGCCTCTGTATCACTACTGCCCAGCTGGTTATAGTTCTTTTCCTAGGGTTGGGGCTCCATGAGATTTCCCCCTTTGTAGCAAGCTTACAAATAGTGACATGGAGACTTATTAGCTATGTGAAAGCTTGGCCTTTAGTTTAGGCTTGTCTCAGCTAGCTCTTTTTTTGTTTGTTTTTTGTTTTTTGTTTTTTTTGGAGACAGGGTTTCTCTGTATAGTTTTGGTGCCTGTCCTGGATCTCTCTGTGTAGACCAGGCTGGCCTTGAACTCACAGAGATTCACCTGGCTCTGCCTCCCGAGTGCTGGGATTAAAGGCGTGCACCACCACCACCACCACCACCACCACCACCACCACCACCACCACCACCACCACCACCACCGCCTGGCTCTCTCCTAACTTGTATTACCCACCACCGCCCTAACTTGTGTTACCAACCCAAAATTATCTTTTAGACCTCAAAACATTTTCTTAGACAATTTAAGCTTTTTTGTCTCTCAACCTTTACACCTCTTTTGTGAGTTTCTTTTCTGAATGTGGTAACAAGGAAAACTATTTCTGTAACTATCTAATCTTCAACCCCATCAGAGACCTGAGAAGGATATAATATTTATTACCTGAGTAAACAGGACGTGTGGAACAAACAACTTCCAAGACTATAGAAATGATAGAAACAGTTGACTGTCTGAACAGTCACCCAAGTTTCTTCTGCATCATTGGGGCATCTGCCTTTGACATATAGTCCTAGACTATCTGACAAACTTTTCTGTGATGCAGGAATTTGAAGGACTGCCCCACCTTGTTTTGGCAAAGTTCAGCAGTTACTTTCTTTTGTGTCCTGCATGTCCAGTTTGGACAGCACACTGTCAGCAGTCAAGGCAAGGACAGTTTCTTGTCCAGTGGCTAACTTTGCCACAAGGAAAGCAAACTCCAGATGGAGGTTCTTTGATGCCCATCATCCTTTTTTGAAGAAAATTGGTGCTGCCAGGAGCAGACATGTCTCACTGTTGTTAAAAGACTTTATGTTATTAAAACATTTTAAATGCTGTATTCTCTGTAGGTCTCTGACGTGTTTTAAGACCACTTGCCTATCTAAAATATATCTCTGTTTGACCTTGAAAACATACCTAACATGGCCACAAATTTGAATGTTAGAGACGACTAACTGCTAACCTACATTTTTTTAATGATCTTAAACAGTTTGTAATAATAGCTTTTAAGGACTAGAACTTTACATTACATTTTAAAATGAACTGCATAGGTACAATACCTTAAACAAAAGTAGAAACATATATACAGTATGTTAAAATAAAAATAAGCTTAAATCTATCAATATATAAAAATATCTTCAGAGTAGAAACATATATACAGTATAACAAAAATTCCTAAACAAGAGTGGAAATATATAATATATATAGTAACAAAAATAACCTTAAATTTGTATCAATATACAAAAATCCATACCAATGTAAAATATCTAAGACTAGTAGTTGCTTTTTAGTTTAAAAGTAGATTTGATAATCTACCCATTTTCCTATCATTCCTCTACCCCTTCCATTGGTGTCATCCTTGTTCAGGTCTTTGTTTAGGCGGCTGTGCTAATTAGACTCTATGGGTAGCTTCTGACATTTCTAAGAGATGTACTCTTACAGCAAACTTCCTGTTCTTTTGACTCTTAGAGTCTTTTGGCCCCCTCTTTCCCTGCAATCCCTGAGCTTTAATTGCAGGATCGTCTCAGCCAGCAGCCTTGAAGCTGTTCTGAATGCAGAACTCAGAGGAAACTGCAATAGAGATGCTCTGAAATGGATCATCTGGGCATTACATTCCCATCAGAGATTTTTCAGAAGGTCTTCCTTGATCAAACCTTATTTTTCTTAATCCAGAATGAATCCATAGCCTCTCATTTCCTGTCTGTCAGATATAGTAGGCCCATGGGCCAAAGATGGATGCCCCAACGTTAAGAGGAACTTTGGATGTCTGTCCAGGCAGTGAAATGTCCCTGTCATTAGGTAACATTTCACCCTTCTTGGGTCTTTGATGGAGTTGAAGACTAGATAGTCACAGTTATAGTTTTTCTCAGTTATGATAAAGGATAAATTAGATACAAAACTTTAGACTCACCAAGATAAGGTAGATAATTGTATTTTCTCTAATTTTGCCAGATGCAAATGGATTGGATATTGCTACTATAATTCTTACTTAATAACTTTTTGTTGTATATAGTTTTACTCTATTAAAGTTAAAACTTTCCTTTTTACTAGACAAAAAAGGGGAAATGTGGAACAATCCTTTTCTACACTATGAATGTGTATTACTTTCATTGGTTAATAAAAGGCTGATAGGCCAGTAGCTGGGCAGGAAGTTGGGTGGGAAAGCAAAACTGAGAATGATGGGAAGAAGGAGGGCGGAGTCAGGGGAGACACCAGCCAATCACCCAGGAAGCAAGACATAATAGAGGACAGGTATAGCCACGAGCTACATGGCAATACATAGATTAATAGAAATTGGTTAATTTAAATGTAAGAGTTAGCTAGTAACAAGCCTGAGCTATCATCTGAGCATTATAGTTTATATTTAGCCTCTGAGTTGGTTATTTGGGACTGGGCAGTCAGGACAGGAAATGTCTGTTTACAGTGAGGTCCCTGTTAGATGTCTAAGTAGTGTTAATGGGCCTTTGGTTACATAGGCTGGGACCCCTATACTGAAGATGTGCAGAAAGCTATTATCGGATGAAATTGCCCAGGGTCTGCATGTGACTAGAAAATAAGAGAAGCCAGGGAGGGAGCCCAAGTCTGCTGGTATAGGAGATAGAAGGCCCAAGTGACCTGGATGGCCTCTCTACCTATTTCCCAGAATTATGTAAACAAACATGTGTCACAAAGTGTCATGTCACAAAGTGTCGTGATATGGGTGTGTGGGTAGACATGGGTCTGTGGAAAGAAGACTCAGAGGCACCTTAAGGATGAATTTAGCCTTTTGTGACTGCAGGGGGATCCAGTCTTAAGGACTGCAACCTTTTCCCTTTGTCCAGGGCATTTTTATTTTTCTATATATTTACAGTGTAGCCAGTTGATTTCCACGTTCAAAACAACCTGAAAGAAGCTCCCAGTAATACAATGCCAAGTGCAAATTCCTTGATTCATCATGTACCACAGATTACCGTACCAAGTTTTGCATAGGCCTTTGTATCCTTGAGAGACTCTGAGACAAGATACATATAGGGCAACAAGAGGAACAAAAGGTGTCTGCTAAACAAAAGATGCATTAGAGTTAGGTGCTACTCTCTGGCGCCCAGGCCAGGGGAAGTGGGGGGGGGGGGCAACCACAAACATGCTCCTGGTTCAAAGAAGTACTGGTGACCACAGGAATGGATCGGTTGGTATAGTGCTTGTTTAACAAGCATGAGGATCTGAGCTTTGGTCCTTAGCATCTACATAAAAGTGAAGTGCAGCAGTCTCTACACACATGCGTATGCAGCCTCTCATACACCGCCACACACCCCAAAATAACTAACTGGTTGTGAGGGTGCATGCCTTTAGTTGCAGCATTCAGGAGGCAGAGGTAAGTAGAGCTCTGAGTTTGAGGGCAGCTTGTTCTACATAGTGGGTTCCGGGCCAGCTGTAGCTGTATAGTGAGGCTGTCTCAAAAAATAAAATAAAATACAAGGAGCTGGGAGAGGCAGCACCCGAAGCAGCCAGGCTGTCTGGTTCTTACAAACAGAACCAGCACCTAATGCTTGTGTCTCTAGTGCTCACATGGTTAGTAGTCAGTGAAACAGAGTTAGGACTGTTTTTGTTTTGTTTTTTCGAGACAGGGTTTCCTGTGTAGCTTTTGGAGCCTGTCCTGGAACTCACTCTGTAGACCAGGCTAGCCTTGAATTCACAGAGATCTGCCTGCCTCTTCGTCCCAACTACTGGGATTAAAGACATGCACCGCTGCCCGGCCAGAATTAGGATTGTTGAATTGCCTATCTCTCTACTACAGACTGAGGATACCTAATCCAAATTCAATATCCAAAATAATAACTGCCAGCCTGATGGAAAAACTCCTTACTTGAGCTCGTATCAAAACATAGTCACACACTGGGGATGTAGCTCAGTGGTAGAGTACCTTCCTAGCATTCTCAATGCCTTGTCATCCCCCAAACCACATTATTATTATTATTATTATTATTATTATTATTATTATTATTATTATTATTATTAAATTTTTTTTAAAGGGAGCAGGCAGGGGCTGTAGCTTAGCTGGTAGAGTATTTGGCTACCAGTCACAAAGCCCTCGGTTAACCTCTAGCATTTAGTGAAACCAGGCATGGTATCCTATACCTGTGATTCAGATACTTCCCTGGAGGTGAAGACAGATGGATCAGAAGTTTAAGGTCATCTTTGACTACATAGGGAGTTCTAGACCAACCTCAAATGCATGAAACCCTTTCTACAAACAAATGAAAGACATGAAATTCCCAGACTCTTTCTGCCAGGTGTTAGTGTGTGCCTGTAATCCCAGTACTCAAGAGCTGAGGCAGGAAGAGTATAAATTGGAGGCCAGCCTGGGGATCCTACTGAGACCATAGTGTGAAATATTAAGATGTGTTACATTGTTTATTCTGTGGAACATTTGTTTAATGATGCAAAGGTGTGTTGCGTTCTTTTGTGTTGCATTTGTTTAACTCTGTGAAGCTGTGTTACTGTGCCTGTCTAAAACACCTGATTGGTCTAATAAAGAAATGAACGGTCAATAGTGAGGCAGGAGAAAGGATAGGCAGGGCTGGCAGGAAGAGAGAATAAATAGGAGGAGAAATCTGGGAGCAAGAGAGATCAAGGATCCAGAAAAGAAGGGGCCAGCCACCCAGCTACACAGCCAGCTATTGAGTGAGAGTGAAAGTAAGATTACAGAAGTAAGAAAAGGAAAAGCCCAGAGGCAAAAGGTAGACAGGATAATTTAAGAAAAGCTGGCTAGAAACAAGCCAAGCTAAGGCCAAGCATTCATAAGTAATAATAAGCCTCCATGTGTGATTTATTTGGGAAGTGGATGGTCAGGCTCCCCAAAAGAGTAAAGAGTTAAAAAAAACAACCAACAAGACCCTATTTTAAAAACTGGATATGGTAACTTATGCCTATAATCTCTCATCTGAAGAGGTTGAGACAAAAGGATTTCCACTAGTTTGAGGCCAGCCTGGGTTACATAGTCCAGGTTAGTCTGAGCTACAGTGTGAGACTTGTCTCAGCAAAAACAAAACCAACAGCCTATCTAGTGCCTGAGCCTGTGACCCTAGCTACTTAGGGGGCTGAGGCAGGAGGGTCACAAGTTCAAGGCTAGCTTGGCCTACAGAATGAGTTTAAGACTAGCCTGAGCTAACCATTTTTCAAAATAAAGAGTAAAATAAGAGGGATAGAGATGCAGTTCTATGGTAGAATGTCTGCCTAGCATGTGTGAGTCCCCAGCACTGTAAAAACAAACAGGAAAAAACAATTAGATTGTTAAAACCACCATCACATTAAAAGAATTTTATGAAATTACTTTCGGGGGCTGGAGAGGTAGCTTAGCAGATAAAAGAACTTGATGCTCTGTGAGGGGGTGCTGTGGGATGTTCTGTATGGCAAATGTGCTGCTCTGATTGGTTAGTAAATAAAACACTGATTGGCCAGTAGTCAGGCAGGAGGAAGTATAGGCGGGACAAGCAGGAGAAGAATTCTGGGAAGTGGAAGGCTGAGTCAGAGACACTGCTAGCCGCCACCATGACAAGCTGCATGTGAAGATGCCGGTAAGCCACGAGCCATGTGGCAAAGGTATAGATTTATAGAAATGGATTAATTTAAGATATAAGAACAGTTAGCAAGAAGCCTGCCACGGCCATACAGTTTGTAAGCAATATAAGTCTCTGTGTTTACTTGGTTGGGACTGACAGGTGACAAAGATTTGTCCTGACTGTGGGCCAGGCAGGAAAACTCTAGCCACAAGGGGGTCTGGAGTTCAGTTTCCAGCATCCAGCCTCTGTAAGCTTACAGCTTTCTGTAACTTTAGCTCCAGATCTGATGCACACTTCTGGTCTCCACAGGCATTGACACATGTACATGGATGTAGACATACACACACATTTTTAAAAATTGGCTTCAGACTGTGTGTAAGGTGTGTAGATAAAACCTAAATAACTTTCATATTTTAATTTGGGTCATAGTGCTTTTTCTAATGAGGTTTTTTTTCTTGTTTGTTTGTTTTTGGGTTTGTTTGTTTGTTTGTTTGTTTCAAAACAGAGTTTCTCTGTAGCTTTAGCTGACCTGGCACTTGCTCTGTAGACCAGGCTGGACTTGAACTCAGAGACCGGCCTGCCTCTGCCTCCTGAGTGCTGGGATTAAAGGCATGTGCCACCACCCAGCTCTAATGAGACCTTAATTCTGTATATGCAGATGCTCCCAAAATTTAAAATGCTTCTGTCCTGGTTAATGGATGGTAACTTTGAACTCCTAATCCTTCTGCTTCCACCTCCCAAGTGTTCAGATCACAGACTAGGATTGTAAATGGTTCACCAACAAGCCCAGTTTGTGTGGTGCTGGAGATCAAACCAAGGGCTTCCTGTAAACTGTGGAAGCGTTCTACTCATTGAGCTATGTCCCCAGCCTGAGAAATGGGTTTTGATGTAGACATTCTGTCTAGTATATATTAAAGCAGGGTTTCCTAGCTTTTTAAGAGCTAAATTTTTTACTTTCTTCTACATGCAAACTATTATTTTAATCATAAGAATTTTTCAAAGGAAAGAAAGAACCCTTCTGATGAATTTATACTATAAAGTGTAATCTTATCGGTTAAAAAAAAAATCACAAACTTTTGAGATAGGAACTTGTATATCTCAAGCTGGCCTCAAACGCAAATGCTCCTCCTTCTCAGACTCCCCAGTGCTGAGCCATCCTTCTTAGCTTCAAAATATAACAATGAGATTATTGTGGGGCTTTCTTTGGACCTCCAGTTCCCAAATAATGACATGGAAACTTCTTATTAATCTATGTTCTGCCATGTGGCTTGTTACCTCTCCTCCGTACTGTACATCCAATTCCCTCCAAGTCTTGCTGGCTTTATCCACACACATCAGATTCTTCCCGAGTTCCTCTTTCTCCCTGGAAGTCCTGCCTATTCTCTCCTGACTAGCTATTGGCCATTAAGTGCTTTATTAAACTGATCAGAAGGTGCATTAGGCAGAAACACATCTTCACAGTGTACAAAAGATTATTCTACAACATGAGATATATTGGAGTAATCTCTAAGAGAGATCTACTGGCTTTATGTTTTTGTGATTCTCCCCTGCTTAAATGATAGTGTAATTTGTGCTTAAGTAAAAAGGTTAGTTCATTCATTGAACACAAATCTCTATTTTTCTGGCTGTCAGATAAATGATACTAAATCATAGTACTTTTTCTAATTAAACTGTCCTATTATTAAAACACTTTATATTTTCTCTTTCAGTTGTGACCACAGAAGTCCCAGGAAGAGGGTGGGAAAGTCAGATACTAGTGTGCTTGAACAAATGGAAGAGCTCTTTCATAGGTTTCATAGGGCAGAGGATTCTTGGACGCCTTACTTCCCCTGTGTGTTGTCTACTGACAAATTTAACTTACTGCTTGGGGGTTTGGAAACTGTTTTCTCTCTGCCCGGGGTGGCGGTGGGGGGGATGATTCATAATGCTTTGTAAGTGACATGCTTTGGGGTATCAAGACATTGTAACGAGGGCAGTGCAGTTGAACTGAAGAACCTCTGTGGAGAAGTGTAGAGACCAGTTGGTGTCCAGAGGGGAGAGTCCTCGTGCAGGTGGACAGGTTAGTGGATGTGAGCTTAGGTTGTGCACTTGTCTGGGTTCTCATCCCCTTGGACAGAGCTAGTGGTGTCCATTTCTTGGGTGAGGTGATAGAAGCTGAGAGAAGTGTATTGTGTTCTGTATGACTCCACATATGGGCTCTACCTCCAAAAGCAAGCCTCAGTCAGTTGTAATTAGAGCCTGAGTTTGAAAACCTCCTTTTTTTACTTCATATAGATCCAGGTCAGGAATTTCTCTTTCCCGTCACCTTTTCCCTGGATGATGCTTTGTGACTAGCATCTCAGTTGTGTGTGTGTGTGTGTGTGTGTGTGTGTGTGTGTGTGTGTGTGTGTGTGTGTTTCAGTTGGCACTGTGGGTATGCCTGTGTGAGGTGGGGTATCCTGGGGATGGTGGCATGTGTTTTCCTCCTGTCTTCCAGACTAGTGGGATGCCTATCACAACAAAAGGATGGGAGCCTTGATGTACCCTTCTAGTTGGAATCATTGAGGCCATGGAGCCTTAGGTGCTGATTTTCTAAGGTGAAAGGTCAAAGTCACCCGTGCTGGCCCTTGTAACATAGCTGCTTTCTGCTCTAAATGCAGTTACAAGACTGTGTGTGTGTATGTATGTGTGTGTGCATGCTTTCTTTTTTAGACAGTCTTACTGTGTATGCCTGGCTGTCCTGGAACTCACCTGTCTCTGCCTCCAGAGTATTGAGATTAAAGCCATGTGCCACCACACCAGGACTACATGTCTGTCTTGAGCTAAGTTTATTGGGTTAGAATCTGTTTTGGCAAAGAAACACATTTGATTTGAGTCTCCTGTACATTGTTACACTCCCATTTAGGAACAGAATGGATTTCTTTGCACAGAGTATTTCATCATTTCAAGGACTGGAGAAGGCTGGCCCTGTGAAAGTGTGCTTATGGCACTCCTGGTTGGTTCAGAGCTCTAGAGCCCTTACTCCCCAGTCTCACTGTTCCCACTTGATAGTGAGGAAACGGAGACATAGAAGGGATTCTGACCTACGGGGTCACATACTAGCTTTTGGTGGCCTCAGACCCCTGGTTCCACAGCTGGGCCCTTGACGACTACACAGGAGCGAATGCCTTTGAGACTATGACAGACAGACAGTAAACACTGTCCTGACTTGTGGAGGAAGCAGTACGGGGGAAGAATGGGAGACTGGCACAGATGGCCATCTACAGCGAGGCCCGGGGAAAGGGGCGCTCACCTGGTGGAATGTGGGCTTCTGTTGGAGGCTGGCCCTCCCTCCACAGACCGTTGGCATTGCTCTTGCTTCTCGGCTGCTGTGAAGCTGGTGGGAGCTGTGACTGCCTCTTTGTAGTTTTGTTCCCTTCTGGTTTCTTCACCACCAGCCTGGCTCTTGGTTTGTCAGGTTGCACAACCCATAATTTTCATAGTTATGCTGGTAGACTTGGTGATACATTTGAACTTAATAGAGCCCCACTCACTGCTTTCACTTTGAAGCTGGCTTCCCTACCTGTAAAGGTTGCTAATAAACCTAAGAAATTTGCCTGCTCTGCATTTTGCTGCTTTAGACATTAGGGACACGTGTGTTTTGGTTTCTTGAAAATGTGAATGTTAATTTAGCACAAGTTAGCCTTTAGTGACATGTACTGAAGTCACCATATGTAAAGTGGGAGAAATTAAGTTGGTCTTGGGATCACCAAACAGTTTGTTGACGTTGTCTTGAAAGTAGACAGCTAAAATACAGAAGAGCAGAGTTCCAGGACAAGGCCCACTGGCCCTGGCCCCTGCCCTGCTCAGAAAACCTCAGCAGTGCTCCGTTGCTAAGGACTTGTCACTTTGGCTTGTGTTTCTGGGGGTTACATTCCAGTATTTCCCAGCCTGTGACTGTACCCAGTGAAGCCCTCTGGGCATAGTAAAATATGTATGCTTTCATCTCTGTGATCTGCATCCTTAGCCTTGATATTAATGACAGCAGCTGATGGTGATGCCCTTCTGTCTGCCTGCCAGCACCTCATGGGAAATCTTTCATGAAGGCTTCATTGTTGTGTGGCAAAGCAGCCCTGTTATTACCCCATTTTTATGGATGAGTGGTTGTTTATACTCAGAAGTTATATAAATGGCCCAGGAACATATAGCTTGTGAGTTCCCTCGATAGATTTAAACCCTGGCTACCAGGGCTCAGAGGTAATGCCCACCTTTGCCATGTTCTGTCCCGCACAGAAGCTGAATACATGGGCATCCATGTCCACAGTGACAGCAGGTGGTTAGGAGAGTCCTAGTGGGCACCTTCTTCTTGGGGATATAGCTCAGTTGGTGGAGTGATTGCCTAGAATGCATGAAGCGAGCATGAAGTTCAGTTCCCAGCACCACATCAGCTGGGCTGGGGTAGAGGCAGAAGGATCAGGAGTTTAAGGTCATTCTTGGCTACATTTCAAGTTCAAGGACTAGGATACACAAGACCCTGTCCTAAAAGATAAAGCTGGACGCACACCTTTGATTTCAGCGCTTGGGAAGCAGACACAGGTAGATCTCTGTGTGTGGCCAGCCTGGTCTACATATCAAGTTCCAGAACAGTCAGAGCTACGAAGAGAGATGTCTCCAAAAGAAAAAATAAAGAACGTTTTAAGTCTCACATAACTAAGAGCTTACTTTCTTCTTTCTTTCTTTTTTTTACTTGATGGGGGGATCTTTTTGCCTAAAGTTTATCCCCACCATGTCAGCTGTCAGACATTGACTTGGTGACTTGGATTCTGGAGAGCTTACCTGACTCCCATTCCCAGCCTTCGGCAGAGCGACTATTCCACAGGCTGTCTGTCATGCTCGTATATCTATCTGTTCATGTGGCTAATAGGGAAGTGCAGAAACGATCTCAGTATGAAATCAGACCAGTGTGTTTCTCTGGTTTCCACAGCCACATTGACATATGATACTCTCCGGTTTGCTGAATTTGAAGATTTTCCCGAGACCTCAGAGCCTGTTTGGATTCTGGGCAGAAAATACAGCATTTTCACAGGTATTGTCCACTTGGCTCCGATGGCTTCTGCAGAAACCTTGAGCTGGTAATTGTGTGCTGACCCTCACTTTGCTTGTCTTCCTCTTTTAAATGACTAGAAAAGGACGAAATCTTGTCTGATGTGGCATCCAGACTCTGGTTTACATACAGGAGGAACTTTCCAGCCATTGGTGAGTACCCTACTTTTCTTTTTTCCAAATATTTTTTTTTTATTTATTTATTAATTTATTTATTATGTATACAGCATGTATGACTGCAGGTCAGAAGAGGGCACCAGATCTCATTACAGATGGTTGTGAGCCACCATGTGGGTGCTGGGAATTGAACTCAGGACCTCTGGAAGAGCATTCGGTGCTCTTAACCTCTGAGCCATCTCTCCAGCCCTCTTTTTTCCAAATCTTTAATCTTTCATTCTTTTTTTTTTTTTTTTTTTTTTTTTGGTTTTTCGAGATAGGGTTTCTCTGTGTAGCTTTGCGCCTTTCCTGGAACTCACTTGGTAGTCCAGGCTGGCCTCGAACTCACAGAGATCCGCCTGCCTCTGCCTCCCAAGTGCTGGGATTAAAGGCGTGCGCCACCACCGCCCGGCTAATCTTTCAAATGTTTTGGTTCATTTGTTTTTAACCACCTTGTCTTTGTGTATGGGAGTACAGGCACATGTATGGAGGTCAGAGGACAGCCTACAGTTTTGGTCCTCGCCTTCCACCTTGTTTGAGAGAAGGTCTCTTCTTATTCCTCACTGTGTATGTCAGTCTAGCTGGTCCATCTCCAGGGACTCCCCTGTCTCTGCCACCCATCTTCCTGAGGAACTCTGGGGTTCAGAAGTGTGCTGCTGCATTGAGCTTCTAGGAATTGAACTCAGGTCCTTGCATTGGCGTGGCGAGCTCTTGACTCACTGAACTATCTCCCCAGCTTGAGTATCCCGCTTTTCTACAACCTTTGATGAAATACATATGCTTTCTATCTCCTTGTCAGACAGCTGTCACTGGGAATGTAGTCAAGATAAAGGATCATGACAATTTTGTTGTTGTTGTTTGATTGCTTTTGAGACTGGCTCTGTGCTGGTTAGTTTAGTTTGCGTGCTTGTGTTCTTTGTTTATTTTGTTTGTTTGCTTGTTTTCGTTTTTGTTTTTGTTTTTTTGAGACAAGGTTTCTTTGTGTAGCCCTGGCTGTCTTGGAACTGCTCTGAAGACCAGACTGGCCTTCAACTCACAAAGATCTACCTGCCTCTGCCTCCCAAGTGCTGGGATTAAAGGCATGCACTACTAGTGTCAGGCTTTTTTTTTTTTTTTTCCCTTTTCTAAACTTGACACAAGCTGGGATCTTCTGGGAGAAGGGAACCTCAATTGAGAAAATGTCTCCACCAAATTGGCCTGTAAGTATGAGCATTTTCTTTTTTTTTTTTTTAGTTTTTCGAGACAGGGTTTCTCTGTGTAGCTTTGTGCCTTTCCTGGAGCTCACTTGGTAGCCCAGGCTGGCCTCGAACTCACAGAGATCCGCCTGGCTCTGCCTCCCGAGTGCTGGGATTAAAGGCGTGCGCCACCAACGCCCGGCTATGAGCATTTTCTTGATTAATGGTTGATATGGGAGGGTCCAGCCCACTGTGACTGGTACCCCCCCTGAACAGTCTGTAGTTGGCATTTTCTTTGGGCGGCCAACCAGCTCCCAAATAAAGACAAGAGACTTATTATTAATTATGAATGCTCAGCCTTAGCTTAGGCTTGTCCCACTCGTTCTTTTAGCTTAATTTAACCTGTTTCTGTTCATCTACGTTTTGCCTCGGGGCTTTTTACCTTTCTTTCATTCTATATGTCCTACTTTCCTGCTTCCTCTGTGTCTGCCTGGCCCCTGATGTCTCCCTGTCATCTCTTTTTCTTTCTCTCTTGAATCTAAATTCTCCTCCTACTTACTCTCTCTGCCCAGAAGTCCTGCCTATACCTCCTCCCTCGCTATTGGCCATTCAGCTTTTTATTAGACTAATCAGGTGCCTTAGGCAGGCAAGGTAAAATAGCAACACATCTTTACATAATTAAACAAATGCAGCACATCTTTACATAGTTAAACTAATATGGCACAACAGTATTCCTGGGTTGTGTTTTTTTTAAAAAAAACAAAACAAGGTGAGTCTGGGCAGTAGAGGCACACATCTTTAATCCCAGCACTCAGGAGGCAGAGCCAGATGGATCTCTGTGAGTTCCAGGCCAGCCTGGTCTACAGAGCTAGTTCCAGGACAGCTAGGACTGTTACACAGAGAAACCCTGTCTCAAAAAATGAAAAAAAAAAAGAAGTTGCTTTGGTCGTGGTGTTTGATCCCAACAGTAGAACAGTAACTAAGACACAAATCCATATTGAGAGTCTCTTCCCAGGTATCTTAGTGATTTTTCGATTGCCATGACAAAACACCATTACTAAGGTAACTTAGAAAAGAATGTGGGGGCCCAAACATCTTTGCACCCACAAAGCACTAGGGAAGCCAGGAGTGTTAACCACACAGGACATCTCCTCAGTGGAGGAAATAACACACCTGCATTCCACCTGGAAAGCCGGGAGTGTTGTTTCTGTGGAGCCAGACCTCACCCCAATCCCAGGCTCTCCCTCTCTAGACCTTTATCTTTAGCTCCCAGTCGATAGACCCCAACCTTGGGGGAGATATCACATGTGCTTTATGGCCTGCTGACCTCTATATGTCTAGGTCAGACACCACACCAGATCCCAGGTCTTCAAGCTATAGAACCCATCTTCATGGCCACACATACTTTGCAAAGGTCTTTTTTTTTTTTCTTTTTGTTTTTTTGTTTTTTCGAGACAGGGTTTCTCTGTGTAGTTTTGTGCCTTTCCTGGAGCTCACTTGGTAGCCCAGGCTGGCCTCGAACTCACAGAGATCTGCCTGCCTCTGCCTCCCGAGTGCTGGGATTAAAGGTGTGCGCCACCACCGCCCGGCTGTCAAAGGTCTTTTTATTTAGTCACTCCTTAAACTTTATTGTGTACCTGGAATTGGATGATGGTTGCTTAGAAACTTTTCCCCAAATGATGCTGTGTTTAAATATGCTGGCAATAAACTGCCTGGCATGAGACTGGTGAGGTTTGATCTAGCCTGACTAAGACAGACTGAACTGAGTTTTCATTCTCACCTCTTTGTAGTTTGGTTCATTTCCCTGCCTGCCATGATGATTGCAGGGACTCCCATAAAAGAAAGGATCTGATTTAGGGTGCATGGTTCCAGATATCGAGTCTATGACCATCATGGCAGAGAGCATCGTGGCAGGCAGGCAGGCATAGCACTGGAGCTGAGGGCTCAGTTTACATGTAGGAGACAGAAAGAGCTAATGGGAGTGGCATGGGCTTTTGAAATATCAAAGCCTGCCCACAGTGATGAGCCTCTTCCAAAGGCTGCACTCCTAATCCTTCCCAAACAGTTTCGTCAACTGGGGATCAGTGTTCAAACATATAAGCCTGTGGGGACCATTCACTCAAACCACCATACCAGGTGATTGCAGATTGGGTCAAGTTGACAATTAAAATTAGCAATTAGCCGGGCATTAGTGGCACATGCCTATAATCCCAGCACTTGGGAGGCAGAAGCAGGAGGATCCTTGATTTCTAGGCCAGTCTGGTCTACAGAGCTAGTCCAGGACAGGCTCCAAAAGCTACAGAGAAACCCTGTCTCGAAAAACCAAAAAAAAGAAGTTGCTGGGCAATTGTGGCACACACCTTTAATCCCAGCACTCAGGAGGCAGAGGCAGGTGGATCTCTGAGAGTTCGAGGTCAGCCTAGTCTACAAAGGGAGTTCCAGGACAGTCTCCAAAGCTACACAAAGAAACCCTGTCTCGAAAAACCAAAACGAACGAGAGAGAGAGAGAGAGAGAGAGAGAGAGAGAGAGAGAGAGAGAGAGAGAGAGAGAGAGAGAGAGAGAGATTATAAGAGCTAGTGAGACAAGCCTAAGCTAAGGCTGAGCATTCGTAACTAATAAGGAATCTCTGTGTCATGATTTGGGAGCAGGTTGGTGGCCAGAAGAAAAGCTGCTACATTCTACTCCCCAGCAGATATGGATCTTGCATTTCTGAGTACTCAGAGTTACGCTTTGAGATGTAGCAGATATGTGAGGGGGTCAGCTCCTGTGGTATGTGGCTGTCCAAATGACTCCTGTTGCTGGATTCTTGGCCTCTGTTAGACCCTCTGATTGTGACTGCTTCTTGTTCTGTCTTCCACACAGGGGGAACTGGCCCTACCTCAGACACAGGCTGGGGCTGCATGCTTCGGTGTGGACAGATGATCTTTGCCCAGGCCCTGGTATGCCGGCACTTAGGTCGAGGTGAGTCCAGGTGCTTAAATGGGGTCTGTGCAGTAAGGGATGTTTAAAGCACAGAAGCTGGGCATGGTGGTTGGTACACACCCTGGGGAGGCAGAAGCAATTGGATTTCTATGAGTTGGAAGCCAGCCTGGTCTACATAAGAGAGTTCCAGGCCAACCAAGGCTACAAAGCAACCTTGTCTCACAAAAAGCAAAAAGCAAAACAAAAAAAGCTTATCATAGGCAAAACACAGATTTATGGTGCTTTTCTAGCATGCTCAAGGCCCTGGGTTCAACCTCCAGTACCAACAAATTGTGTGTGTGTGTTTCTTTCCAGTGAAAACCATCGGTCCATACTCAGTGCTCATGCCATGGAAAGCCCATTCAGGAGTTCTCTTGCTCTCTGTAGGAAGCTTGCGGTGCTCAACACATTTTTAGCCCTCTTCTTACTTAATATTTTAATTCAGGAGCTCACTGTGTTGTCCAGGCAAGCCTGGAACTTGCAGTTCTCTTCTGTCTTAGTTGGGGTTTCTGTTGCTGTGATAGAACACCATGACCAAAAGCAACTTGGGGAGGAAAGGGTTTCTTTCATCTTAGAACTGTCAGGTCATGCTCTGTCTCTTAAGAGAAGTCAGGGCAGTAATGCAAGGCATGAACCTAAAGCAGGACAGAAGCAGTAGCCATGGAGGAGTGCTGCTGCCTTCTTATGGCTTGTTATTATGCTGCTTCATGTTCTTTGTGGCTTGCTCCACCTGCTTTCTTAGACAGTACAGAACACCTGTCCCGAATTGGCATCACTCAGCTCTCCCACAATAATCATTAATCAAGAAAATGCTCAAAAGATTTGCCTATAGGCCACTTTGTCTATGCATTTTCTCAATTAAGAGTCCCTCTTTCCAAATGACTCTAACTTGTGTCCAGTTGACATAAAACTAACCATGCATCTTGCTTTAGCCTTCCAAGGAACTGGGATTATAGGCCTGAACCACCAGGCCTATAATTTATATAGATATAAATGGTCATTTTTTTTTTTTAGAAATTATCTTCAAAGTACTGAAACAGTTTTCTGTTTTCAGCCTAGATTTGTTTTGATAAGATAGTGTATGCATATTTGAGATTCTGGAGAATTCAACTTTTAACTTTAAAATTTAAAAGGTTCAAAAAATAAAGTCTTGTATACCATCTGAATATTGAGCACTGTGTAAAAGGAAGGCTTCTTACTTGTGTAGTGGTCAAACTGACATTCTGTGTTTTGTTTCTGATAGATTGGAGATGGACTCAACGGGAGAGACAGCCTGGCAGCTACTTCAGTGTCCTCAATGCTTTCCTCGACAGGAAGGACAGCTACTACTCCATCCACCAGATAGGTGGGGGTTAAGTGTGTCCTAGGCATGGCTCTTTGCAGAAGGCAGACTCCTTGGGACTCCCTTGCGAGCTTTCCAAATCTTGCAGAGTTGGAGAATGAGGCTCTAGATCACTCTCTAGCCTGACCCCTGTGAGCTGCTGTCTGTTTTCCAGCACTCACTCAGACCCAAGCCTACCCTGCCCCTACCCCTGTATAGCCTTCAGTGACTGATTCCAGGCAGTCTGTGGGAGTTAGGATCCTCCTGAAGGTTTGCTTTCCTTAGGAGAGTAGATGTCCTGTCTAGACCTTTCTGTGAAGTCATTCATTGATGTACCTAAAGTGAGGCCTGGTGTGTGTGTGTGGTGTGTGTAGACCTTTCTATGAAACGTTTACTGATGTACCAAAAGTAAGGTGCTCTAGAACGGATGTGTTTGCTAACATGGGTCTGTTTCCTGCAGCGCAAATGGGAGTTGGCGAAGGCAAGTCTATAGGCCAGTGGTACGGGCCGAACACTGTTGCCCAGGTCCTCAAGTACGTAATGAGCCCAGCCCTTCTGCTTCTTGGGGTCAGCATGAGTTCTCCTTGGCATTTACCCACTCCTTGAGTACTTATTGCCACAGGAAATAAGGTATTCTGATTCTTTGCTTATAGACCCAGGGGAGTCCTCTGGGTGACTGTGCCTATTGTTCTGTGAATGGGATTCATGTTTAGGTCAGAGCCCTAGCATGGCCCTGTCCTCTGTCTTGGTGTACAGATCCATCTGGAACCATGGCAGTTCTGGTACTCTATCTGCAGGTGCTGTAGCCCTCTACCTCTGTGGATTTGTCAGAGATAAGCCTCTACATGTTGTTCCGAATCTGTTGGAGTTCGTTTCTCATGACTCCCTGCCTGTTCTTTCCTTCCCTCTCTGTGGCCCCAGAGTCGGGAGCTCATCGGCCTTACTTGTTCTGAGGGGCATTTGCTCCAAAATTTCCACTGAAGTGGGTCTTTGTGCTGTTTTCAGGGATGTGCCCCATGTCAGTGTATGACCCCTCGGTGGTTTTGTTTGGGAGATTATTTTTGTATGTATGGGTATTTTGCCTGCACGTATGTCTGTGCACATCATACATGCAAGGCTTGTAGGGGGCTAGAAGAGGTTGCTAGACCCCTGGAACTGGAGTTACAGGTGGTTGTTAGATGCTGTGTGGGTGCTGGGAACTGAACACTGGATCCTCTGCAAGAGCAGCAGGTGCTCTGAACCACTGAGCCATCTCTGTGTTGCCCACACTCCCTCCCTGCCCTGTTTTTTGATCTGATTCACTTTCCCTGTGGCTTACTATTCCAGTGCCTCTGGGAGGCTCTGGACCAATGTTCAGGACTCACTCGTGTAGGGCCCTTTTGCTGTTGGGCTGAAAGCCAGTATCTCTCAACTCTTTCTCTAGCTATAGTTTCTCCTGGCTGTTCCCTTGACACCCTATCCAGTGTCTGTAATGGCCATCTCCTACATGCTGCACCTGGACACTTTTTTCCTGTATCTGATGCCCAGCTATCCCAGGCTGTGGCTGGCTGTGACTCCTTGACTTGGCTTCTTTGTGGCATGCACACCCACTCCATCCCCTTTAGTGTCCTTTTCTAAGTCCTGCCTTGCCTTAATGATTTTCTATTGCCAAGACAGAACACCATGACCAAGGCAACTTATAAAAAATAAAACAATAACAAACCATTTAATTTTGGGGGCTCACAGTTCCAGAGGGCTAGAGTCCATGGCCATCATGGCAAGGAGCATGGCAACAGGCAGGCAGGCAGGCATGGCACTGGGCAGTAGCCAAGTGCTTACATCTAATGCACCAGCACGAGACAGAGCAAGAGCTAATTGGGAGTGACACCAGCTTTTGACTTCTCAAAGCCTATCCCAGTGACACACCTCCAACAAGGCCAGCCCTCCTAAACCTTCCCAAACAGTTCCACCAACTGGGGACTAAGCATTCGAATATATGAGGGGAGTGAGGGAGACAGTCCTAATTCCAATTACCACGCACCTCTTTGGCTTGGGATGTAATTTACAGGGCCACCATATTACTGCTACCTTTCACTGCAGCTCTAACTAGCCTGACCAGTTCACCGTCAGTGCTTTGGTTATATCTGTTGCCTCACTTTTTCTCTATCTTCACTGGCAAAGAGCAGCCCCTTAGTGTTACTATATACATCTTTCTGGAAATGGCAAGTCAGGCTGCTTATCTATGCTTACTATTTCTGTCCCTGGCCTCCTCTGCTTTTGTTGCTAGATGGCTTGTCCTCACCTGTGGCTACCTCTCTGTCCTACACACTGGGATAGGGTTACATCCTCGAACTCCGTTGCATCTCTACCTGGAGGCTCATGAGGAATCTTAACTTCCAAAGTTAGAGCACTCTGCCAGCACTTGGCTGCATCAACCTCCCTTTCCCACAGGAGACTCTAGTAGGGTTTCTTCAACTGCCTAGGCCAAAATATGGACTGATGCTAGACTTCTCTGGCTCTTAGTTGAGCATGCTAACCCATAGTAAGTGCTCATCCTTCCCTTTTCAACCCTGGTCCACATCTTGTCTCATGTTTCATTGTTAATCCTCTTTCTCTCATCCTAGACTTTTTCAAATAATAACCAAAGTCATTTCCATAAAATGCAACAGCCCTCTCTGAGGCTCTAGCTGTCCTCCGTCTTAGCTGCTTGCCACATCATGACCCACCCTATCCCCCTGAGCTTGCTCTGCCTGACACACCCTTGGACGGCACATGTTACTCATACACTCCTACTTTAGAACCTTTGTGTAACTTATGATCCCAGCCTTGTAGCCCCTCCCTCCCAGAGACCTTCCTAGCCTACTTCCATACCTCTGCTGACCATGGTCTACACAGTTTGCGCCTGCCCTAGCAACCTCTTCCCAGTCCCTGCTTTTGGGTTCTCTGTAGCATACACTGCCTGCCCTGCTTGCTTGCTTGCCCGGCCTCCCTTTACAGACAAGTCAGCACAGTGGAGTGCTGCTTTGACTCTCCTGGGTCTGTATCCTTACAGCTGTGGCAGGGCCTGATGAGCAGTGAGGAAGTACTGGCTCTACTGAGCCCCTTCCAAGTCTCCAATTCAAGGGAGGGGCTATGTGTGGGTTTCTCTAGTGCACTGGTTCACAACCTGGGCGTCACAACCCCTTTGGGGTCAAATGATCCTTTCATAGGGTTCTCATATCAGATATCCTGCATTTCAGATATTTACATTATGATTCGTAACAGAAGCAAAATTACAGTTATGAAGTAGCAATGAAAATAATTTAATGGTTGGGGTCATATAACATGAGGAACTATACTAAAGGGTCACAGCTTTAGGAAGGTTGAGAACCACTGCCCTAGTTAGTGCCTTCCAGGCATTGGCCTCTCATTGTGTTCCTAGACAAGGACCTTGCAGCTCAGGTCCTTGGTAACTGTCCCCATGGATAAAATGTCCCTTCTTGCTTTCTGTTTCTCACTGATTAATGGGCCTTCTGTCTCATCCACATAGCACCCAGTTTACATCCTGTTTCTGCAAAGTATGGTTGCAGTCTGCTTTTCTTCCAGAGCCATAAATCTGCAGCCATGCTTCCTCCCACTGGTGGTAACAGTGGTGCTGCTCATTAGATTTCTGGGGCTGTCAGTTCAGGATATGAGGTGCTGGAAGAGAAGCTGCTCAACAGTGAGCTGGCCCTCCCTCCACGCAGGTGAGCCCTGTCCATACTGACTTCTGGCAAAGGGCAGCTGGCACTTCCCCGACGAGCACCACTCAGCTTTCTTCCTGTTTGAGTTATTGGATGAATCCTTGACTTAATCTTTGAAACTGCCTCATGGTTGTCACTGTGGTGTACAGTGCTCATGCTGTAGAAGGCTCATGGGAGAACTCTCTTGCTTTCTGTAGGAAGCTTGCTGTATTCGACACGTGGAGTTCCCTGGCTGTTCACATAGCAATGGACAACACTGTGGTGATGGAGGAAATCAGTAAGTGGCTCAGGGTTTGGCTCCCCCAGAGGGAGCCTCAGCTAGAGAGTTGGAGTCTCAACAGCACTGGCACTTCCCAACAGGTGGAAGCCTAGGGGAATGTCTGTCCACCCCATTCTCTTACTGTGTCTACTAGGCTAAGGGAGAGAAAGGCATTCTCTTCAGGATCAGGTTAGTTATTTGTGTGTGTTACAGATAACATGTTAAAGCTGAGTATAATGGTACATGCCACATACAGATGGTTCCAGTGCAGGAGAATCATTTCAGTTCATGAATTAAAGGCCAGGACAGCCTTGACATAAAGAAAAAACAATCTGTTAATGTATGCTTTTCACTGAATCAATGCACCACGGTGAAGGGCTTTTCAGCTAACCCATCTCCAGCAAAGGACCCTGAGAAGGAGGTGCATGGTTCTGGAACGAAGGCCTGCCAGCAGCCTGAGGGAAACCAGACACCCAAACTGATTTCTAAGGGGAAAGGGGTACATGCCTGTAATCCTAGTGCTTGGAAGATGGAGGTAGGAAGATCAAGGCCAGCCCAGGCTACATAAGTCCCTAAATCAAAAACAAAAGTAGCGGCCGGGCGGTGGTGGCGCACGCCTTTAATCCCAGCACTCGGGAGGCAGAGCCAGGCGGATCTCTGTGAGTTCGAGGCCAGCCTGGGCTACCAAGTGAGTTCCAGGAAAGGCTCAAAGCTACACAGAGAAACCCTGTCTTGAAAAACCAAAAAAAAAAGAAAAAGAAAAACAAAAGTAGCTGGGTGTGGTAGAGTACACCTTTAATCCTAGTACTTTGGAGGTAGAGGTAGGTGGATCACCATGAATTCAAGGCCAGCCTGATCTACATAGTTCCAGGCTAACCTAGGCTACTTAATAAGACACTATCTCAAAAAACAAACAAGCAAAGGGCCTATGGCTATAACTCAGTGCTAGATTTCCTAGGCTCAATTCCTAGTATAGCCACACATTCATAGAACAGAAAAACAACCAAAACCTTATGTAGTGTCATAAACATTTTCCCCTGGTGTTGAGAACATGATGACAGCACCTGGGTGGTAGTGGTGCACGCCTTTAATCCCAGCACCTGGGAGGCTGAGGCAGCTGGATCTCTGAGTTCAAAGCTAGCATGATACACAGAGCCAGTTCCAGGACAGCCAGCACCACGCAGAGAAACCCTGTCTTGAAAAACCCCCCCCAAAAAAAAAGTGGAAAGAAAGAAAAATGAAACAAAATAATAGTAATAATAATAATAAATAGAAAAAGGAAAGAAAACATAATAGCTTTAAAAAATGTATTTTTTAAAGGGGCTGGAGAGGTGACTCAGCAGTTAAGAGCACTGGTTGCTCTTCCAGAGGAATGGGGTTCAATTCCCAGCACCTACATGGCAGCTCACAGCTGACAGTAACTCCAGTTACAGGATATCCAATAAAATTAAATAAGTTATTTTAAAAAAAATTTAAAATTTATTCATTAAAGACTTGATACCGTAGAAATCTATGGAACTGTTGTTCTTAAAGATTTTGTATGTCTGAGCACGCGCAGAAGTTTTTGGAGGCCCAAAAAGGTCACTGGATCTGTAGATGGAGTTACAGTGGTTGCGAACAGTCGGATGTGGGTGCTAGGGAATGAACTCAGATCAGCAAGTGCTCTTCTTAACAACTGAACCATGTCTGCAGCCCCCATAGTAACTTTTAAATAAAAAAGTTTGTGTGTGTATGTGTGCCCGCGTGCAGATGCATGTATGTTATAGTGTGCATTTGCCATGTGAAGGTCAGAGGACAGTTTTTGGACGTTGGTTCTCTCCTTCGCCCGTGGGGTTGCATGGCAAGTACTTGTTACCTGTTGTGCCCCCCCCCCAAACTGGCACAAATGGCACTGTGGGAGCCTCACTGGCGCAGTCTCTCCTGTAGTCCCAGGGCTGTCTGGAATATCAGTACTGGACCAGTAAGCTCATAAACTGAGGCCTTGTCCTGAGGATGTGGATCAGAGCTGGAGAGGAGCCCGAGTCTGCATCTCTTAAAGCTCCTGGTGGGTGCTGAGGCTGCTTGCCTGTGACTGGGATCTGGTCAGAAGTGATGTGCTCATCACATGACATAAAACATCTGACTCTGGGTTTAGGAAAAGCTACATCAGGACATGGTGAAAGAAGGGCAGAGCTCGGGTAGAGGCTGGAGCCCCTGAGCATGGTGTCGTGTGGTAGGGTAGATAAGACAGTTCTCAGTTGCTTTGGGCTTTTGAGAGCATCAGTGAAGACAGGAAGCATGAGATGGCACTTTACCAAATCTGATGACCTGAGTTTCATTCCTATGACTCAACATGGTGGAAAGCAAACCAGCTCTTCAATTTGGCCTCTAATCTCTACACATGTGCTGTTGCACACATGTTCACATGCAGACAGATAAATATAAATGTGGTTCAAACTTTTTAAAAGAAGCAAGCTGCCTTTTTATCCTACTACTGAAGGTTGTCCATAGTAGCCCAGTTCCTAGAAATGGCAGCAGAGCAAAGTAAGGGCACAGTGTAGTAGCAGTAGGTTCTTCTTCTGACTTCTTGAACTGCTTGTGAATGAAACAGTTAGGGAAGAAGTGACATCATTCACAGAAACTGCCAAAGCCTCCTTCATCCTGAGAGCTGGTCTATAGCAACCCCCCTACACACACACACACACCCAGTCCTCCCATCTACCTCTGCCAGCCTTTAGTGTTGATGGATTTATTTGGTTGTGGTGAGGTTTTTTGAGATGGCCTTACTCTAGCTCAGGTTGTTCTTGAACTTGGAGCAATCCCTCTACCTCAGTCCCCCTAGTGCTGGAATTACAGCTGTGAGTCACTATACTAGCAATGTTGATGGGTTTGGACTAGGCCTTCATAATTGTACCAGGAAGTAGCAAGTCCCCAGATACAAGGAGAAAGTGTAGATTAGAAAAAACGTGTCAGCATTGAGGAAAGGAACTTAAACACTACTGCAAGAGCAGCAGACAGGGGAGGGGAGGGAGGAGAGGGGAGGGGAGAAGAGAACCAAGACAGGTGAACTAAGGCTGCCAAGTGGCAGTTAACTGAACAGAAATGGCTTCAAGTCAGATGTTTGCAGTGAGAAGTTCCAAAGGAGCGGGGGAAGGAGCCTCTCACTTAGTCAGAGGTGCTCTTTTTTTTTTTTTTTTTTTAAGGATTCATTATTTTTCTCACTCTCTCTTTGTGGGGGTGGGGTGCCCACAGAGAGCCAGGAAAAGGAGTTGTGGGCCACCCAATGTGGGTGCTGGTAACCAAACTTAAGTCTTTGAAAGAGCTCCAAACACTGGCTGTTTCCTAGAAAGTTCAATCTTGAAGAACAGTGAATCACTGCCACTTTTCGTCTCTTTAAAGTTTATGTGCATTTTTGTGTGTGTGACTTTATGACACCATGTGTGAGCAGGGAATCTCTTGGAACTGGTGTTTTTGTGAGCCTCTTTGTGGATGCTGGGAAATCAATCCTGGGTCCTCTGCAGAAGCAGTAAATGCTCTTAACCACCCATCGCGTCATCTCACCCCTCTGTGTTTTGATCTCTGATAGCATTAACATTTTAAAGAATCTTGTTCAGTTAGTGGCCCACAAATTGGATTTGTCTGTTTCCTCAGGGTTGTGGTTGAGATAATATTTTAACAAAGGCAAACCTTTGGACAACCACCACCACCAGGTAGCACTCAGTGACCTCTCAGACCCATAATGTCAGTGTGTTGTGATGCCACACACACCTGGAGAGGGTGATGTCTTTGTCTCAATGATGCCATTCCTTGAAATTAATGAAGATGATTTTTTTTAGAACTACTTTGTAAAACATAAAAACAGGTTATAATTCAAAAGTCTAGAAAATATTTTCTCTGTAGCCCCTAACTAAGTACTTGGCTTTCAAAACACTCTTTCTCCTTGAGGAGAACTTCTGTCTACCTCTGCTTAGCTCATGAAAAACACATCTTCCCTTCCAGGAAGGTTGTGCAGGGCCAGCCTTCCCTGTGCAGGGGCTGCTGCACTTCCTACAGATTCAGAGCGGCACTGTAATGGGTTCCCTGCTGGAGCTGAAGTCACCAACAGGCCATCGGCCTGGAGACCCCTGGTGCTTCTCATCCCTCTCCGCCTGGGACTTACAGACATCAATGAGGCCTATGTGGAGACGCTGAAGGTGAGTCTTCAGAGCAGCTCTTAACCTGGGCCCTGTGCTCCCAATGTTTCATCATCTATTGCAAAGTGTGGTCAACTAGCTGTACCTCTAGGAAAGGGGAGGGGCTTAATCTTATAAGTGATGGTAAGAATTGAAATGTCTAGAGGTGGGTTTTTTTGTTTGTTTGTTTTTGTTTTTTTGATACAGGGGTTCTCTGTAGCTTTTGGAGCCTATCCTGGAACTCACTTTGTAGACCAGGCTGGCCTAGAATTCACAGAGATTCACCTGCCTCTGCCCCCTGAATGCTGGGATTAAAGTCTAGAGTTTTATAAAGGATCTTCAAGACCAGTCAGCCTGTTGCTGAGGCTGGCATCAGGGTCTTCTGTCTCTACCAGGTCTCTGCTGTGCCCTTCCTGGGTATCCCTTGAACCTCTACTTCTGACTGGATCAACGGTTCTCAACTCATGGGTCATAACCCCTTTCTCACAGGGGTCCTATATCAAATATCCTGCATATCAGATGTTTATATTATGATTCGTAACAGTAGCAAAATTACAGTTATGAAGTAGCAATGAAATAATGTTATGGTTGGGGGTCACAGCATGAGGCACTGTATTAAAGGGTCACAGCGTTAGGAAGGTTGAGAACCACTGGTCTGGAGGCTGGGTAGGCCCATGAGGATGGGGACTGCAGACAGATTTACTGAGAATCCATCCACCTACTTCTTTGATGTTCCCCACCCCTGTCAGAAAAACAAGAGGCAAAACCTCTTGAATTAGTTACCTCAGATTTTAAAGGAAGGAGTCACACTTGAGAGCCTTACTGTATGGAATGGCAGGCAATACTTTTTGTTAAATGTTTCACTTTTAATCACCTCTCAGTGTAAAACCCAAGTATAAAGTCTCTCCCTTATCTTGGTCTTACTTGACTGTCCTGGCCACTCCCTCTGTCGCTTGGGCTTCCCCTCACTGATTTCCCATTTTTCTCTGACCTGCCTCTTGTGGTCATCTCTTGTCCCGTTGGGTCAGACTGATGTCTGGCCAGGCTACCTCTCCAGTGTGCTTGCTCACATTTCCCACGGAACACCTGCATGTTAATCTACACCATGTTCCCCAATCCCATCACCTATCGAGGGTTTACCCAGGTGGAACTAGGAGCCTGTGGTGTGCTTGTGTACCGCCTGTACCAGAAGCTCTTTGGGTATGTCTTCCTGTTGTTCTTGTGTCATTCAGGTGGGCTTCTGGAGGCCATGGCCTACCTGTGGTTATGGACGGTGAAACACATTCTGACTGTGTCCTGTGCTAGTGTGTGGGACTGTGTAGGAGCGTGCTCTTGCATGCTGTTGTAAGGCCAGTGTGCTCAGTGGCCTTCCCTCTTCTCTCCTGCAGCACTGTTTCATGATGCCCCAGTCCCTGGGTGTTATCGGAGGGAAGCCCAACAGTGCCCACTACTTTATTGGCTACGTTGGTGAGTCTGATTTGCATGCTGTGGGTTCATAGGGGATGAGCTGTCTCCCTGAAGGAGTGGGTTTTTTTCTGTAGAGTTGTGTTGTTAATTCACTTGCCTCTCCCTCACTCACTGTGGTGGCATGCACTCTCCCCCTGACGTTTTGATTTCTACCTACCTTCTGTCTGCTGACTCTGATATGGTGGGTCTGGATGTTGCTCTGGCCGGCTCCCTCCCTCTTGCCCAGCTCTAGCCAGCTGCATCTGACTTCTTCATCATCTTGCCCAGGAGAGGAACTCATTTATCTGGACCCCCATACTACACAGCCTGCAGTGGAGCTGACTGACAGCTGCTTTATCCCGGATGAGAGCTTCCACTGCCAGCACCCGCCCTGCAGGATGGGCATTGGAGAGCTCGACCCGTCCATTGCCGTGGTATGTTCCAGCCATGCGAACTCCTAGGTCGTTAAGGAGACAGTCTGTACCAGTCCTGCAGTGGAATATCAAGGAAAATGTCTACATCTTAATAGTTTTTCCAGCATTTTGGAGTGTTAGCTTTATATAATTAAGGATTCTCTTACCCTCCCCAGAGACTGTCTGCCTCCTGAGTGTCATTCACAACCATAATGTGTGTGAGTGTTGCTTGTGATTGAGTGTGTGTACCACCAAGTGTGAGGGTGTGTGTTTTTCCTACTCTATAAAATACAAATGACAGCTTGTTAGAGTCACCTGTCTGTACCTCTTTTCCTCTTAGTTTTTTTCATCATCAAATTGTTGTTTATTTAAATTATCTTGGAGACAGTTCCCTTGAACGAGCTTCTCCATCTCCCTTTTTGACGATATAGTAGGGATTTCTGATCATTTATATAAACCTGCCCACTCAAAATGTGTTTGGGAGAAAGAGGATGCAAAACCAAAAATGTCAAAACAATGCCATACCCAGGGAAGTCATGGCCTAGTTAGGCTGCACATCATATTGTTTGTTGCCAAAGAGTGTGACATGTCTAGTACCAATACGTAACAGTCACACAGACACAGCACCCAGGATACACTCTGTCATGTGTGCCCCTCCCAAGTTCTGTGGAGAGTAGACTGAGGCCCCCCTGGTCAATTCCTCAGCTAACTTGAGTGTGTGCACATAACAGTGAGTGCATCTCGGCAGCTCAGTGATTGGAACTTGATGTTCTACCACCACTTAGATAGCCAGCCTTATAGAAGATGCTAGACACATGGGGCTAGCAGTGCAGGGAGCACCAAGGTTGAGCCTCACTCCTAGCTTTTGAGAGCTGAGATCCAAGGGAACACATGGTAGAATTACTCTCCCTTGCCACCATGGGATAGGTCTTCCCTCGCTGAGCAGACTGTCTATATGTGTGAACCAAAGCACGGGCAAAGCAGGCAGCCTGGCATGTATTGGCAGGTACATGCCAGGGTCTCTGAAGACTGGAGATCACACTTCATGCTCATATAGATGTTGTCACTACTCACAATCATTTTCATTTTAGGGATTTTTCTGTAAGACTGAGGAAGACTTTAACGACTGGTGTCAGCAAGTCAAAAAGGTCTGTAGCTGCCCCTGTCCAGAGCCAAGATGAAACTTCTGGGGACCCAGGCAATGAGGTGGCTGGGGTAAAGGGAACCTCTTTGCATGGCCTAGCTAGGAACCCCGTTTACTGGTTGCATGGGGAGTTTTGTTCCTGCCTCACACATGTGGGCAGGCTGAACGGGGCAGGGTGCCTCATATTGCTGTTTCTCTTGGCTATGTCTAGGCCATAATTGGCCGCCTTTTACCTACCTAAGTTCTGCACATGAACTTCATGGTAGGGTCTTGCCTGCCTCGTGGTTATGGGATGGCAATAAATTGTGTGCCAAAGGCTGCCCCTGTGCCAGTTGCTTCCTGCTGTCTTCCCTGTGCCTTCTGTGATGATGGATGCCTGATGGGGTGACAGACCATTCCCAGTGGGCAGGCCTGTGCTATGCTGACCACTGGTCTGGGCTGTAACCTTTAGTATGGATACCACTTCCATTTTCTTACCTGTGAAATTAGACCTCTGCAGGCTGGAGGCTGTCGTGACTGTCAAGGTGCATCTAACAGCTGTGTCTCACTGACAGCTATCCCTGCTTGGCGGTGCCCTGCCCATGTTTGAGCTGGTGGAACAGCAGCCTTCCCATCTGGCCTGCCAGGATGTCCTGAACCTGTCCCTAGGTGAGTGCTGAGGCTGTGGGGCCAAGTCTGGGTGGGCTAGTCCCCGATCCCTAGCTCTTAGTTCATGTAGTCTGTGCCTGCCACAAGCCCTCAGGTCTTGGTCATTTTCCTTTTAACCATTAAAGTTTGTATGAGTCCCAGGTGCAAATAGTTGATAGGGCACTGAAGAGCACTCCATGCCACAAACCCTGAGCTTGGCAGCAGCACAGTATGTCCATGTTCTGCGAGACATATTCCCACAGGTTCCTTGGGCACTGTAGTGACAGGGCACAACAGGTTTTGCGATGAAGAAGTCCAGTCTAAGAGCCACTGGGGATGAGCAGTCGTGGCTCCTTGACCTATGGCTAGTGTGCCTGTGGGGGGCATAGCCCAGGTCCTATGGACCAGCACAGCAGAGTTCAAGGACTGGTCTTGAGAGACAGTGGATAGAAGCCTGGCCAGACCTGCTCATTCCTCAGCTGGTGCAAGGACTGGGTGCCCTCATCCTCCTGGGCTGCTGCCAGACCCTATCACTTGTCTGCCGGCAGGAGTCAGGTTCTGTTCTCTTTGGCGGAGTTCCCATCCCTCTTTAGGGCCTTGTCACTTGCTCTTGGGTCTGGACCCCTTTATACCTGTTAACTCTCCAGTCAGGAAGGGGCTTACAGGGCCTAGCAGGCCTCTTCTAGTTTGTCCTCCTCTCCTAACGTCTTCCCAACCACCCCACACCCACACCAGCTCCTGAGAGATGCCTAATGCTTTTCTTGTTCCTTCCAGATTCTTCGGATGTAGAGAGGCTGGAGAGGTTCTTTGACTCTGAAGATGAAGACTTTGAAATCTTATCCCTCTGAAGATCCTGGGGTTTGGGGATGGCCTCCATGGCCCTCGTTGGGGTGCTTTGAGAACCCAGACCTGCCTTGGGCACTCAGTGTCACCGCATTCCATCCACCCAGCCCACCCCTGCCGAGTGCTGTGCGCCTGTGCCACCTCTGTCCAGAGGGCCTGCTCTGCTCATGGACCAAGGACTGCGGGGCCTGGAGGCCTTACTGCTTGGAGTCAGACTGCCTAACCCCAAACACGCGAAGGGCCTGTCCAC
Organism: Peromyscus maniculatus bairdii; assembly: GCF_049852395.1. NCBI lineage: Eukaryota > Metazoa > Chordata > Mammalia > Rodentia > Cricetidae > Peromyscus > Peromyscus maniculatus. Next base: position 12,015,913 of record NC_134864.1, read on the forward strand.
ATGAGAAGTCGCCGTCGGAAGGCCTAGTCAGGAAGAGCAGCGGGTCAGGAGCTTCCAGAGTTCTCCACTTGACACTGCCAGCCCTGGTCAGCACATCAGCTTTGGTTCTGCTTTCTCCTGGGCTCCTGGGTCTGTGGTCTATTTGGAATTAAAGCCCTGTTTGAAGTTGTTTAACAAAGACATGAGTTTCTAGGGCACTTCCCAGGTCAGTCTTAGAAGACCTGCAGGTTGACGTGTACATTCTCAGCCACGTCATGGCCTCATACTGCTGGGCAGGGTGAGCTTTTGGGCTGTCTCCTCTGCCCAGTGTGATTTATCAAGGGCTACCTCAGTGGGAGAGCATATGGAAAGATTACAGCAAAATTGCTACTTGCTTTGGAGAAAGTATTCTGGTGGGGCATTTGGAAAACCCAAAGATAACAGTGTACATGGGCCCAGTGTGGACACCTGCGCCATGGGGCAGCTGACAAGCTCCTAGGGCGTCTGGAGCCGTGGTCCGGAGGCTCCCCATCAGGACCCCACTAGGGAAGAGATTTGTCTCTTATGAGGGGTTGACGCATTTCAAGACACACCGCCTGCTGCTGTTAGCTTGCCACCCAGCTTCCCTCTGGGAGGAAAGGGAGGGGAGCAGAGCTGCTCTTGGCTTGTGACACTGTGCCCGCTGGTGATAGGGGACACATCACTACTTGAGCCTTCTTCCATGTTCTTGCCCTTCTCAGAAACCCTCCTGGGTCACAGAGAATTGTAGATGGTTTGGGGCCAAAATGGTTAAGGAGCCATGGCTTTTAGTGCACAGTGGACATTTAAACAGAGCAGGTAGCTCCAGGCACTAATAGGCGAAGTGTCCAGCCCCTCCTTGGCACTCATTTTCATACCTGCCACCTTCTAACTCCGGCTTTCTGGGCCTTCAAGCTTTGATGCTCTAGGTCTGCTGTCTTAGAGAGCAGCCTCTCCTCCCCCTAGACTATATGAACAGGGTATGGCAGCCTGGGATGGCCCTTTTGGAGCTTTTGCTAAAAGCCCTCCCATAGGACCCTGTAAATGGGTGAGGCTGGAGCTGCTCCTTGATGGCATATGCCAGATATGGCAGCTTTAAGTAGCCCAGAGTAACAAAGGACACCCCTACCTACCAAGTGTTGATGACATAATTTATTTCCTCTTACTCTTTCTCCTATATTGTGTCCCTTAGCCCCATTCCTCTGGGGCTCCACTTCCTGAATCCAGTAGCCATCATGCTGCTGTGGCCCAAGGTCTTGCTGCAACTCCTGCTGATGGTACTAAAGGTGGATGTGTGGAACACTACAACCTGAGAAAAGCTTCCTGAGGTTGTTCATTCTTAGTAGTATAGTTTGCAATTCTTAATGGTAAATAATAAGTTTCAGTAGAAAACAAAGTTTGTGTGTGTGTTGATTTTTTCCTCCAGTTATGGTTGGCTGCTTTTAGTGTTGACAGGTAAAGATTTCCCTGCGTTGACCAAGTGAATCCTGCCTGCCTCAGGCCTAGCTGTTAGCCAATGTCTGTTTTCCCTTTTATTGAATAGACTCGTGGCCCTAAAAGGAAGAAGTGCAAGGAGAAGATGATCTAAAAATGAGCAGGAGGCTGGAGGAATGACTTAACAGTTGGGAGCTCTGACTGCTCTTCCAGAATTCAGTTCCCAGCACCCCACCCCCACCCCACCCCCAGGCAGTTCACAGCTGCTCCTGACCCCAGCTCCAGATGGCCTAACACCCCTGACCTCTGCGGGCACATACACATAGAAATAGTGAAAATCTTGTTTAAGCCAGGCAGTGGTGGTGCACACCTTTATTCCTTGTACTCGGAGGGGCAGAGGCAGGCAGGTCTCTGTGAGTTTGAGGTAAGCCTGGTCTACAGAGTGAGTTTTAGGACAGCTAGGGCTGTTACACAGAGAACCCTGTCTCAAAAAAACAAACAAAAAAGCTTACTTAAAAAATGAAAGTGGTAAAAAGCACCCACTTAGAAGGCTTGCCTCAGGTTCTCGCTAGACAGGGTCAGGCTGTACCTAACCTTGGCCCTGGGGGACTAGTAGGGATACAGCCAGGGTACAAGTAGGAGACTGAGGATCATCTCATCCTGCCTGGTAAAATCTCAATGGGACAATCCTGGATGAAGCCTACCTGCTCTTGAGTCCAAATAAAGGAAAACTGCTGACCCAAATACAATGGCCCAAGGCAAGGCTTACCTTTCAGATTTGCTGTTGGCTTTCTATGGCTGCTATGACTACATAGCACATGACCCACTGCTGGAACTTATTATGGTTCTAGAGTGCAGAAATGCAGATTATGCTGTCAGTAGGGCTAATTTTCCAGCATCCAAAGACTTCTATATTCCTGCAAAGGCTCTGCATCTCCTGACCTTGGGCTGCTTGTTAAGAGGCCGATGATGGTGGCTGGAGAGATGGCTCAGAGGTTAAGAGCACTGGCTGCTCTTCCAGAGGTCCGGAGTTCAGTTCCCAGCAACCACATGATGGCTCAACAGCCATCTATAATGAGATCTGGTGCCCTCTTCTGACCTGCAGGCAGGACACTACATATATAATAAATAAATCTTTTTAAAAAAAATAAAGAGGCCACTGATGACCTACCTGACTAATCCTCTACCTTTACTTTCTTTTTGAGAGTGTCTCATTTTGTAGCCCTGGCTAGTCTGGAACTCAGAGATCCACCTGCCTCTGCCTCCTGAGTGCTGGAATTAAAAGTGTGCATTATCACACCAGGGTAGTACTCAGTATCAAGGTACCATCCCATGCCATCTGCCTAGACTGTCCTTTTGATCCTGAGGAAGGTGCTTCACCTAACCTGCAACATACTCTACGAATATAGGCTGTATTCTACCAGGAAATGTAAAATCATCCTGTTTTGGAGGGGTTAGTGTGAGAAGCTTCAGCAGCACAAAGAAAAAACAACAGAGTTATTAGCAGTGAGTCTAGAATGTTAAGCAGCATCATGCCTCTTGATAAGCCTGGCCAAGCCTGAGAACACAGACTCAGAGCATGGGGCCCGGTAACACTGATCAAATCCACAGTAGAAATCCCATGAATAGTAGGCAGACCCATCTCTACAAATTCTTAGGGGAAGCCAGTGAGGTACATTTTCAGATAGATTTTTATTAGTTTCTGTAAAAAATGTGACTCCCAACTAACGGATGTTTTTTGTGACGTCAGTGAAACTGCCGAAAGTTACCACTAAAGTTCAGTATGGAAACAACACCTTTAGGATCAAGGAGTAGGCAAGGGAGATATTGCACAATGTGTTCATACCACCAAAATCTCAAGTTATGAGTGGAAGCTTGTAGGTTTCTTCTGCCAAGAAATAGCTCCTGCTGAACAGTGTTGAGTGTGAGCTTTCCACCAGTCTCCCAAGGGACCAGAGATTAGTATCTGCAGTGAACACTCTGGGTTACTTCCATAGCTCCTCCAGTGGTCTCTGTGCAGCGCTGCGGATGGCGTCCTCAGAGAGGACACGGATCTCTTCATGGACATCCTCAATGCTTTTGGAAGCATCAACCACCTATCCTCACATGGAGACAGCAGAAAGGATCATTACACCACCTTTCCTCTATTCCCAGTGCATGTGGTGACCTCAGGGACCCTTCACCCACAGCTTTCTTTGAACCTGGTGTTCTTAGCACACAGCAGCCTGCATACCCACCACATCCCAGGCACAGGGGATGCAGGATGCATTAGCTGCCTGCCCATCTTGCTCCTAAGCAGGCTAAGCAACTATCCTCCAGTTGACTAGTAAAAACAGGCTCCATGCCAGGCACAGTGACCCACCCTTTATAGTTCCAGCACTTGGGAGGCAGAGGCAGATGGATCTCTGAATTCAAGGCCAGCCTGGACTACATAGTTCCAGGATGGCCAGGGCTACGTAGAGAAACCCTGTCTCAAAAACAACCAAAAAACCAGCTCCACCTTTCTTGAGGGTGCTCAACACAGCTGCCCTGTTCCTTGCAGGACAGGCAGATTAGGTGCAAACCAGGGCAGTCAATAAATGTCAGCATCTCCAAGTCCCACCATCTGGAGGGGGTCTGGACAGGACCCTGGCTTCTGTAAGTCTGGCTCAAGACCTTTGGCAGCAAATGTTTGAAAAGCTTCCAGGAGTGTAGAAGGGTTATGAAAGGAATCCAACTACCGCACAAGGTATGACTACGTGCAGGAAAGCACCACAGGGGGTCACCTCCTAGAAGGGAGCACAGCAGCCCCACTGCAGTCACACGACCTTGTGACAGTACTACCTAAGAATAATCCAATTATAGACAGTACACTGCAGAGCCATTCCTAAGAGAAAGACCAGAGAATCAAGTGTGATGTAGCTTGCAAGACCACGTACTGAATGGCCAGGTTACATGGCTAAAGGCTTGTACAGGGAAAGATGCAGATATTTGCTGGGGCTCATCTTTGAGTCTAGTGGATACAGCCTATCTCATTCTTCATGAGGACTGTCTGTCTCAAACTCATCTGGTCCACCAGACAAAGCAGGAGTCTTAGGGTTTTGTAAAACTGGTATGATTAGATACCATACGGGGCTGGACGGATGCTCAGTGGTAGGTGAGCCCCTGGGTTCTGTAGCCAGCACTACTACTATCACCAAAAAGGCTGCTGGCAGAGAACCAGAATAGTCCCTGAGGTTTCATAGGTGGGCAACCAAAACACCACACCAGCTGTGCTGACGTCAGCAGAGGGGAGGCTACCGCACGGCTCCTCAGTGGCTGTCTGTAGCCAGGACTCACCTTCCAGTTCAGGTTTTTATCCTTCATGAGCTGCTGGAAACACAGCAGAACCTGCTCCTGGAAAGTCCCAGTCTCATAGCGCTCGAGACCAAACTCTCCCCGCGTGGCAGCATCCAGCAATTGTAACTGAAGGAACAGGATGAGGTCAGGTTTGGGAAGGCCCACGTCGGGTTGTTTGCACCAATCCAGGGAAAAATTCTGCCAACAGTTAGAGAAAGAGAACTGAGTAGGGTGTAATCTTTTGCTTCAAAGTGGGGCTGGGGGACCTGCTGGAAGTAAGAGTTAGCAGGATGGTATCACAGCTCTGTGCCCTGCAGTCTACTATGAACCTCATTTCAGAATAAGGCATGGCATATGTAGAGATCCTGGTGATACAGTCAACCCAGAAAGGCTGAGGTGGAAAGTAGCTCATTCCAGACAGGAACAGCAGCGCTCTGTGCCGTAAGCTTTCATCCGTATTCCTCCCGAGAAACACGGGAGGAAAACGAGCAATCCTGGTAGCCCACTGTATGCTTGACCGCCTACTGTATCTCATGTACACATCCCCACTTACTCATCAACTTGCTAAAAATGTCATTTCTGGAAGAAAAGTAGGGCTACAGGGGCCATCCTATCCCCCAGAAACACTATAAGCTCAAGAAGTAACCCAAAGACCCTCCCAACAGGGCCACAGTGTGCCAATCATCTGTCCTGGCTTCCTTAGACAAACAAAATACTTCACTGGAGAAGAACTCAACATATGTAAAAGAAACAACAGAATTTAAAAGGTTACCATCACTTGGCAATCTGTCATCCCCAAGGGCTATTATATGAAGACATTATCAGACCCCATCTGCTTCCTGAGAGGATCCAGCACTCTTAATAGAGAACCCAGAACTTCTGTTCTGTTTTACTTGTACAGAAGTACAAGGTAAAAACACGAAGCCAGGCCTGGTGATAGCACTTGCAAAGGGGCAGCAAGAAGACGGTTCAAGTTCCTCCTCGGCTACAGAGTTCCAAATCAAGCTGAGCTACAGAAGACCTTGTCTCAAAATCAAAACAAAACAAATGCAATTCCAGTACTTCGGAGCTAGAAGCAGGAGTTCGGTGTTATTATTGGCTATATAGTGGGCTCAAGGTCAGCCAAAAACTGTCTCAAAGAACCAAAGTAAAACAGTAAGGTTTGAGGGGGATGCTGGGCTGTGGTGGTGCACGCCTTTAGTCCCAGCACACAGGAGGCAGAAGCAGGGAGGTCTGAGTTCAAGGTCAACCTGGCTGGTCTACAGAGTGAGTTCCGGGACAGTCAGGGCTACACTGAGAAACTGTCTCAAAAAAAAAAAAAAAAAAAAAAAACCAGCAGCAACAAAAAATAAAGATTTGGGGGAGCTGGGCAAGCACATGCTTTACCCGAGTTACACTCTCCTACATGGAGAGATTGCTTAGCTGCTAAGAGCACTTACTGCTCTTCTAAAGGACCCACGTTCCCAGCACCCACATGGTGGCTAACAATTCCCCGTAACTCCAATCTCAGGGGATCTGACACCCTCTTCTGGCCTCTGTGGATGCAAGTGTATACATGCAGGCAAAATGCTCATACACATAAAGGAAAATGAATACATCTTTTAAACAAAACAAAACTCAAGAGTTACACCCTCAGCACTCAGAATATTTTAAACGAAATGCCAGAAAGAGATGTGGGAACTTACACATCAAAAGACGTAAGGGACTGGAGATATAGCTTAGTGGTAGAGCAATGGCTACCATGTGTGAGGAGGCCCTGGGTCCAAATTCCCAGCCAGAAAAAACTCCCAAAACCCACTTTGGCCAGTGAGATGGTTCAGCTTGTAAAGGCCTGCCCTTTCCACACAGCCTGATACCTGAGTTAAATCCCCAAAGCTCAGTGTAAGAAGAGAACCAGTTCTCCAAAGTGGGCCTCTGACCTATACATGTTTGCCATGGCACACATGCCCTGGCCTCCATCCTTACAAACAACAACAACAAATAAAAATAAGAAAGAGATGTAAGAGGCACATGAAGCATTGACCTTGGTCAGATTCTGGTTTAATAAAAATACAAGGCGGGCTGGAGAGATGGCTCAGAGGTTAAGAGCACCAACTGCACTTCCTGAGGTCCTGAGTTCAATTCCCAGCACCCACATGGTGGCTCACAACCATCTGTAATGAGATCTGGTGCCCTCTTCCGTATACATAATAAATAAATAAATCTTTAAAAAAAAAAATACAAGGCAATCAGCCAGCTCTTGAGAGCTGGGAATCATGAACACTGTATGTCTAGTGGCCGAGATCTGTGTTTAGGTGAGACTATACTTACAATGTAACTGTCTTGGGCTAGGAGTGGTGCCTCTCTCCTGGAATCTCAGCAAGGCTGAGACCCGAGGATTATAAGCCTGAGGCCATCACAATCTACCTAGTGAGTTCCTCTCAGTTTGGGCTACAAGAGACCCTGTCTCAAAAATAACAATCCCAGGTGTTGGAGAGATGGCTCAGGAGTTAAGGCATTGGCTGCTCTTCCAGAGGACCTGGATTCAATTTCCAGCATTCACATGGCAGCTCACAATGGTTTGTAATGCCAGTTCCAGGGGATCCAACACCCTCTTCTGGTCTCCATGAGCACCAGACATATATGCGGATAAAATACCCATATAGATAAAATTAAAAAACCCAGAGATAGGGAGGCAGAGACAGGTAGACAGGTGGATCTCTGTGAGTCTGAGGTCAGCCAGGTGTACATAGTGAATTCCAGACCTGCCCTGGCTACACAGTGAGACCCTGTCTCAAACAATCCTCCCCCTCACACCCCCAACACACACACACACACACACACACACACACACGGTTACATCTTAGATGTATAACAAAACATTTATTAAGAACTGGCAGGGCTGGAGAGATGGCTCAGAGGTTAAGAGCACTGCTTGTTCTTTCAAAAGTCCTGAGTTCAATCCCCAGCAACCATATGGTGGCTCACAACCATCTGTAATGAGATTTGGTGCCCTCTCCTGGCCTGCAGGGATATGTGCAGGCAGAACACTGTATACATAACAAATAAATAAATATTAAAAAAAAAAAAAAAACATAAAAAAAATTTAGAATTAGGGATTCACACTGAAATCCAAATTTTTGGTTCTATAAGAAAAAAAAAATCTAGAAACCCAGCACACTTGGGATTTGAAAAAATAAAATTAGGATATAAAAAAAAAGAACTGGCAAAGCCATCTGATACAGAGCAGAGGATTTGAGTGTCCCTGAAGCTGATGGTACTATGGGAGGTTTTCTGTTGCCAAATATCTGAGGTTTAAAAATTAAAAAGCACTGTCAGACATGGTGGGGCAGGCCTTTAATCTAGCATTTGAGGCAGAGGCAGATAGCTGGCTGATTCATGCTGAGTCTGGTCGACACAGTGAGTTCCTAGGCCAGCAAAGGCTACATAGTGTAGTGGGTAGCTATTCCAGCTTGGATCTGGAAGTTCCAACCCCCATTGAGACTCTGGCAACTGTCACGCCTACGAGGCGGGGCCAAGGGAGGCGCTGGAAACCCGAGACCTGGATGGGCAAGCGCTCTCTTTGTTCCTGGACCCTGGACGGTGGAGGTTGACTGAGCAGAGCTCCAGAGAACACCGCTGGACTGCAATACACCTTCCCCAGACCCTTCCTTTTAACTGCGTGGAGTGGCCTTAATAATTTCACCAATAACATAGTGAGACCTTGTCTGAAACAAACATAAATGGCAGAATAAATAGAGAAAAAAGGGCAGTGCAGCTACTACCATTACACACAGGAAGCCGTGGAGAGGGACTAGAGGGACCAGAGGAGGCGGCTCCAGTGTCCCAGTCATTCTCCATCTGGTCACAAAGCGAGGCAGTGCATGAGAGTCTAACACGACACTCTGTGAAAAACAACCTGCCGAGTACATTTCTTCATTGATAAAAAACTGTCTTGGGCTGGAGAGAGGGCTAAAGGCATGCCAGAGTCATCAGATTCCTCAGAGTAACTTGAACAGGTACTCACTGTGGTCGGTGACCCTGAAAATGAAGACAAGCAGATCAGGGCCCACACCTGGCGACCCGGAACAGACGCCACACACGACTCACCTCCTTGGCGCTAGTGAAGGCAACCCCGGAAAAGGCGTATCTATCCAAAACAAGGGTCACGCCCTGGTTCAACTTCGCCTTAATTAGTGGCCTGAAAAACAGAATGCTCTTGAGCGCTGGAACAGGTTTCCCAAACTACCCCAACTTGGAAATCCCGTACAACTAAATTACAGCAGGGCGATTTATAAACCTATTTACAAAGCTGTGCATCTTCTCTCTAGGTGATGCCAGTGGACACTTCCACCCTGCCCTGCTGAGGAAAAGGAGAACCAGCAAAGAGCGAAGGATGGCGGAGGGCACGGGGAGCCAGGTGAGGCTGATACTTGTGCCCAAGTCTGAACTGCCAAGTATAAGAGCAGACAAAATATCAAGGATGTTTTCCACCAAACATCACAGGCTCACGATCACTGCCAGTGTGCCAAACCTTAGACGTGTGAAGAGGAAGGGCTTAGCATGAGCAAAAAAAAAAAAAAAAAAAAAGCGTCACTGAAGACACAAAGGCAAAGTCAAGATTCATCTCACTCAGCACACCTCACAGGAGGCATTTAGTTTGGGGGTGTGGGGCGGGGGGGGGGGGGGGGGGGAGAAGGCTGAAATAGATCTCACTGTGTAGCCCAGGCTGTTCTAGAATCTGTTATGCAGCCTCAGCTGGCCTCCAGCTCTTGATCTTTAGGGCATGATGGCATAAACCTGGAATCCCAATGCCTGTGAGGCTAAAGCAGAGAATCCAAGCCAAACTAAACTATGTATACAGCAGGACCTTTAAGAGCTTTTGTTTAAGATTTGTTTGTTTTATGTTTGAGTGCTCTATCTGCATTTATGACTTTATGCCAGAGAGGGCACCAGATCTCATTACAGATGGTTGTGAGCCACCATGTGAGTGCTTAGAATTGAACTCAGGACCTCTGGAAGAGCAGTCAGTGCTCTTAACCTCTGGCTATCTCTCCAGCCCCAGAGTTTTTAATGTATGGAGCTAGAGTCAGTAATGTGAACATATAAAAAAGAAAAGAAAAAAATAATTAAGCCGAGTAGTGGTAACACATGCCTTTAATCTCAGCATTTGGGAGGCAGAGGCAGGTGGATCTCTGTTTGAAGCCAGTCTGATCTACAAAGAGTATTCTAGGACAGCCAGGGCTACACAGAGAACCCCTGTCTTGAAAAACAAAACAAAACAAAAAGGAAAAGAAAATCTAAACCCACCAGATCTTACACCCGTCTCAAATTAACATAGATAGACCCTAGACCTAAATATAAAATAGAAAACTTTAAAAAAAGAGAGAGGAGTGGCCTGGAGAGATGGCTCAGAGGTTAAAAGCACTGGCTGCTCTTCCAGAAGACCTGAGCTCAATTCCAAGCACCCACGTGGTGGCTCACAACCATTGATAATGAGATCTGGTGCCCTCTTCTGGCATGCAGGCAAACATGCAGGCAGAACACTGCATACATAATAAATAAATCTTTTTAAAGAAAATAAAAAAGGGAAGCCAAGAGGTTGTGGTGCACGCCTTTAATCCCCGTACTTGGGAGGCAGAGGCAGGCGGATCTCTGTGAGTTTGAGGCCAGCGTGGTCTACACAGTGAGTTCCAGGAGTAGTGGTGCAAAGCTACACAGAGAAACCTTGTCTCAAAAAACCAAAAAAAAAAAAAAAAAGAAAAGAAAAGAAAAGAAAAATCAAGAGAGAGAGAGAAAGCCTGGTTGCCCTTAGGTCGGACAACACCAAAGACCAAATCCATGCAAGGCCTGATACGCTAACCTCAGTAACATTAAGCTGTGCTGTGCAAGAGACTATTAAACAATACAATACAAGCCCCAGAATGGAGGAGAGAACGTATGAGAGGCATTTCTGACAGACGACTGACATGCTAAGGATGGGCCCTTACAGTGCAACCAAGAAAACAGCAGCCCTTGGAGGGCTGAGGTGGAAACGGCCTGGGCTGCAGAGTGAACCACTACCTCCAAAAGAAAAGAAAAAAAAAGCTGGGGCCTGGGGAGAGGGCTCTGTGGATGAACTGTTTGTCGTGTAACCATGAGCACTTGAGTCCGGTCCAGAACCCCAAATTAGTGAGCTCAAGGTTCAGGAAGAAACATTGTCTCAGCTGGGCATGAGAACAGTCTGGGCTACAAGGCAAGTTCCAGGATAATCAGGGCTGTTATACAGAGGAACTCTGTCTTGAAAAAACCTCTTAAAAAAGGAACTCTTGTCTCAGGGCTGGAGAGATGGCTCAGCAGTTAAACACTTCTTGCTCCGGGTTTCGTTCCAGCATCCATATGGCAGCTCACAACTGCCCCTAACTCTAGATATAGGGATCTGGCCTCCGTGGGCCACGGGCATGCATGAGGGGCACAAGCATCCATGTAGGCATTTATACTACACAAAAATGCACACATGTAAACCCGCTCAAGTGTTCACACACATGTCTGCATGTGTGACAAGTGGGGAGCAGAGAGTCAGTATTTACACTTGTTCCCAGCGGTTTGCAGAAAAGAGCAGGTGCACCGCGTGGTCCTCCAGTTCTGTTTTCTTTTCTAAGTAGGAATTCAGAAGCCTGCCGATTTCTGTGGATCTTTCTAGAAAGAGAAAATTACAAAGACTCCTTAAGTCGGGCTTTTCACCTACTAAATTATACTACAGTTTGCACTGATGTTTTCAACTTGTACTTATATCTAGCTCTAAACTTTATTAACCCTCTAGACAGGTTTGGACCATCTGTGAAAAAGTCAGAGGAGTTTCCCTGGGAGAAGGCATTAATGTGCAGAGACCATGTAAAGTCTTGATTTCAAAAGTCCTTGTAAGACTTTTGACTGGTTGGCTTATGTTATAATTTAAAAGTGGCGGGAAAGAGTCACACCATACAACAGAGCACAAAAGGGAGATTTATTGAGGGGAGGGGAGAGAAGAGGGCAGAGACCGGGGAGGAGAGCAAAGGAAGGGAAAGAGAAAAAGACGGGAGGTGGGCAAGGCCCGCCTTTTACAAGGAAACTTAGCAAATGCGCACACGAGGGGCACTGGGTGGCTGCAGCTGAAGATATATCCTGTCAGGACCCTAAAGGCAGGCCAGTACAGATGCCTAAACGCTAACAGCTTGAAGAGTCAAATATCCAACAAAGCAGTTTTCCATTTCCCAACCTACTTAACTTGTAGGATTAGGGTTGGTGTTCTAATGCACAGGGGTGAAGCCCAGAGGTCAACCTCGTTCCTTTTTTTTCTTTTTTTGGTTTTTCGAGACAGGGTTTCTCTTTGCGCCTTTCCTGGATAATGTTCCTTTTTTTCCAGAGCAATCTGCCTTGTGCTTTTTGGAGAGGGTCTTCACTGGGACCTGAAGCTCAATTCTGGCTCGACTGTCTGACCAGCAGGCCTCAGGAACAAGGAGCGAGCCTGTCTCCACCTCTCCAGCGCTGGGATTATAATCAACTATACTGGCTTTTTACATGGAAGGTTGAACTCTGTGTGCATTTTACCAACTAGATGTTGGATTGTACCAACATCTCCTCCAGCCCAGGGGCGGCACTGCCCACAGTGAGTTGGGCCCTCCCCACATCAATAGTCAACCGAGAAAAAGGTCTCACAGGCTTACCTGCAGGCCAGTCTGGTGGGGGCCATTTTCTCAATTGAGAGTCCCTCTTCCCAAATGACACTAGCTTGTGTCGAGGTGACATAAAACTAGCCAGCACACCCACGCACAGTAGTAAACAAGTGTTCTACTCAAGTTTTTACAAATACAAAAACAGATGCTCCCAAGAGTGAGAGAACTCTCAAGGCCCGCCCCCTCGCCCGCCTGCGCACCCGGGAAACGCAGCATCTCGGCTTGGTGGCCCGAGTCGCACAGTGCGGTCACCAGCCTGAGGCCCTGCGTGGTCTTGCCGGCACGGTCCACGCCCTCCAGCACGATGAGCGCCCCTCGCCGCGACGCCATCGCCACCGCCGGCCCGCACAGCTCCCGCCAAACTGCCAGGTTCCCGCCAATGTTGGATGCTGCAGGAGGCGGGAGCGCGCAGGTCTGCGGGCCGCACCGCCTCTTCCGGCTGGAAGCCGAATTCTGGAGCTTGCAGGGGGTGGGGGTGGGGGGGAACCGTTCCGGAACCGGTTCCGGACGTTGCGTAGCCCGTGGCCGGGGTCCCAGCCGCCTGCTGACCTCCCACTCGCGGAACTTCCGTTTGCAGCGCCCTGCGAGGAGGGCCAGTCTTACGGAGTGGGACTGTGCACGCTCCGGTCACGTGGAAACCCTACAACAGTAACGGAATCCAATTGTCATGCCCCTGAGCGCGCCGCTCCCGGGTTCCAAAAGTTTCTTATCTCGAGGAAAGAGCCATCTTACATTTTCCGCTCTGAAACGAGTAAAGATAACGAGCATCGGACTCCCAAGAGGTGCCGAGGCATCATCAACGCGCTCACGAATGTTTGTTGTCGTTTTAGTGTTACTGGGATTGTGTCGAAAACCCGAAGTTGGTGAAAGGAAATTGATTTATTTGCAGCGTTGGCCCGAACAGAAAAGTTCCCACTTTTTGCTTTGCTCCTAGTAGTGTTTTTATGGAAAAGATTAAAGCCAGGAAGGATATGTGTGCAGGAGGCAGGCAAATTTCTGTGAGTTTGAGGCCAGCTTGATCTACATAGCAAGTTCCAGGACAGGCAAGGCTGCATTTTTTAGGCCCAGTCGCAAATAAAACAAAACAATGGCATTCTAGAGGCTGAGGCAGAAGAGTCCCGAGTTGAAGGCTAGCCTGGGCTACGTTTCAATAAGACTGATCAAGGAAGTACTCAGTCGGTAGAGTGCTTGCCTAGCATGAATGAAGCCCTGGATTCCACACCCAGCACGAATAAACTGAATATAATGAGTGATATATCCTATAATCCCGGGCACGTGGGAGGTAGAGGCAGGATCAGAAATTCAAGGTCTGCAAACATCTGAACTGACACCTAGTCAAAGAAGGTACTCAGGATGACAGACATGCAAACATGCTCAACATAAACATTATTAGGAATCATAAATTTAAAAGAAGATAATTTCCCACCTCTTCTAGAGTAGCCAAAACCTACAATTCTGACCATAGAACGTGCTGGTAAGGATGTGGAGCAAAGGAAAGTCTAATGCTGATGAGAAGCAAAAACAACGTGTGGCCGCTTTGGGAGACAGCTTGGCTGTTTCTCAGGAAACTACTCTTCTCTTACTATATGGCCAACAGTTACTCAAATGAGTTGGAAACTATGTCTACAGAGAACCCTGCACACAAATGGTTGTATCAGTTCTAAATAGGGAAGCAACTAGGGTGTTCTCCAACAGATAAGCTGATAATTACACAGTGGAATTCTTTTCAAATAAAAAAGGAATGAGCTATCAAGTCATAATAGGACATGGGAGAACCCGAAGTGCGTAATGGTAAGTGAAGCCAGCCTGAAAAGACTGTAAACCCCGACTACATGGCACTCTGGGAAAAAGCAAAGCCACATCGATTCTAAAATGTTAATTGGTTACAAGAGTATGTGGGGATGCCCCATACTCTAGTAGACCAGAGGAATTTAAGGCAGTGAAATATTCTTCAGGATGCTGTATACTTAATATGTATTTGTCAGAAATATTAGACCCCACCAAGAGTGAACTTTATCGTCAACTATGGATTTTAGTTAATAATGTATCAATATTGTTTCGTTAACTATAACAAAGTTACCATAGGAATGCGGGGGGGGGGGGGGGGGGGGGGGGGAGTCTACAACTGAGGAAATTGTTAGAGAGCCCTCTGAGGAATATATGCTCAATTTTTCAGGAAACCCAAGACTACTTTAAAAAAGGGTTACTAGTGTTTAAAATGAGCTCCAGAACAGAGACATTTAAACAAAAAAGCGGGTACAGTGATGTCCTGTTTATTCTCTCATTAGGCATTAAATGTGTCCAGGAACAGCACCTTCTTCAAAGGTCAGGACCAGGACTCAAAGTGAAGACCATTGGTTTAGTATTTGGAGGGAGTGGGAAACATTTTAAATTTCTGTATAGTTTGAATTTTTTTATAGAATAAATGCTTCTAACATTTGAAAAATCCAATTAAAAAATGGGCTAAAGAGCTAAACAGAGAATTCTCAAAAGAAGACTCTCAAATGGCTGAAAGACATTTAAGGAAATGCTCATATCCCAGGCACTTGGGAGGTAGAGGCAGGATCAGAAATTCAAGGTCTTAGTCATCAGAGAAATGCAAATCAAAATGACTCTGAGATGCCACCTTACACCTGTCAGAATGGCTATAATCAAAAACACTAATGACAGTCTATGTTGGAGAGGATGTGGAGCAAAGGGAACACTCCTCCACTGTTGGTGGGAATGCAAACTTCTACAACCACTGTGGAAATCAGTATGGCAGTTGCTGTGGGATGGTCTGTATGTCAAATTACTCTGATTGGTCAATAAATAAAACACTGATTGGCCAGTGGCTAGGAAGGAAGTATAGGCAGGACTAACAGAGAGGACAAAAGAAAGAACAGGAAGGCAGAAGGAGTCACTGCCAGCCGCCGCCATGACAAACAGCATGTGAAGATGCTGGTAAGCCATGAGCCACGTGGCAAGGTATAGATTTATGGAAATGGATTAATTTAAGCTATAAGAACAGTTAGCAAGAAGCCTGCCACGGCCATACAGTTTGTAAGCAATATAAGTCTCTGTGTTTACTTGGTTGGGTCTGAGCGGCTGTGGGACTGGTGGGTGACAGAGATTTGTCCTGACTGTGGGCAAGGCAGAAAAACTCTAGTTACAGGCAGTTTCTCAGAAAATTGGGAATCAATCTACCTCAAGACCCAGCCATACCATTCTTGGGCATATACCCAAGGAATATTCAATCATACCACAGAGATACATGCTCAACTATGTTCATAGCGTCATTATTCGTAATAGCCAGAACTTGTAAATAACCTAGATGCCCATCAACTGAAGAATGGATTAAGAAAATGTGGCACATATACACAATGGAATACTACTCAGCAGAGAAAAACAATGACAGCATGAAATTTGCAGGCAAATGGACGGAACTAGAAAATATCATCCTGAGTGAGGTAACCCAAACCCAGAAGGACAAACATGGTATGTACTCACTCATAAGTGGATACTAGATATAAAGCAAAGGACAATCAGACTGTAGCTCACAACTCCAGGGAGGCTACATAGCAGGGGGGACCCTAGGATGACTGTGGCTTATAATAAGTTTTGGTTTTGCTCAATCACTGGGCAAGCCTCAGTGAAACATTTCACTATTAGGATAAGAATTTGTACTGCATCAAGCTGATAATAAAAAAATAAAAATAAAAAACAACAAAATAAATAAATGTCTGTATAGTTTGAATTTTTTTTATAGAATAAATGCTTCTGAGGCTGGGAATATAATCACTTGGTAGAATGCTTACGAATTTCAAACCCAGACATCAAGTAAACTGGGCATGGTAGCGCACCCCTGTAATAGTAGCACTTGGGAGGTGGAGGCTGGGGGGATCAGCTCAAGGTCATCTTCAGCCACATATGCAGATTGAGGGCAACCTGGGCTACATGTCCCCAAAAATTACATTTCAAGTAATGAGGACTGTGGGCCAGGCAGTGTGGTGGCACACGCTCTTAGTTCCAGCACTGGGGAGGCACAGGCAGCTAATCTCTGAGTTCAAGGCCAGTTTAGTCTACTTAGCAAGTTTGATGACAGCCAGAGCTACATAATAGGGAGACCCTGTCTCAGAAAACCCAAAAGAAGAAAATACAATAATAATAATAATAATAATAATAATAATAATAATAATAAAAACCCCTCCCAGGTGGTAATGGCACACACCTTGGAGCCTAGCACTCGGGAGGTAGAGCCAGGCAGATCTCTGTGAGTTTGAGGCCAGCCTGGTCTACAGAGAGAGATCCAGGACAGGCATCAAGACTACACAGAGAAACCCTGTCGCGGAAAACCAAACCAAACCAAAACCCAAAAAACCTGCTTTTGGGGGGCTGAAGCGATGGCTCAGAATTTAAAAGCATTTGCTGCTCTTGGTTCAGTTCTCAGTACCCACATGGTGGCTCACAACTCTAGTTTCAGGAATCTGAGGCCCTCCTAGGGCTTTCTTGGGCACCAGGCCGGAACTTAACGCACATCTATACATGCATGAAAAACCCTCATACACGTTAAAAAAAAAATCTAAAAATGATACAACCAATCATCTCAGGGGTGGAGGATGTGAGGGGTTGTTCCGGCACTGTTTCTGTAGCCCAAGCTGTTCCTTGGCCCTGGAGCTTTCAGGACCGGCATCCCTTACTTCTGGCCTGTGTGAAGTGACAGAGTAGAAGCAGGATTTCGCCCATGAAACTTTGCTGGAGATATTTTCCTAATCTTAGTAGGTTCAGTGAAGCAGAGAGATCTGTGGTGACTGGGATGCGTGTCCACGGTAACACTGAATAAGGTTCGGACACAGAGGAAACACATTTCAATCCCACTGTTGTGCCCTGGTCTCCAGGACCCCTGAAAGACCACTATGGAGACCGAACCCCAAAAGTAAAAGCAAAGACCCTTTATTTCAAGCTCAGGATTGGCTGACACTTGAGGGTGTAGGTGGGTGCTGTGCTGGGAACGTTTGGAATGTCAGTTCCCCCTTAGATGCAGGCCCTCCCTGGGTGGGGTCAGCTCATGGCCTTTTCTGGATCCCGGAGCTGCCTGCCAGCAAGCCTGTCCCAGATGCTGTGTCTGGGTCTCCAGGCCTGTCATGGCGGCTGTGTGGTCAAGCTACCCTGGGTCCTGCAGATCCACCATCTGACATATTTAAGTAGGACAAACCCCCTTTTGTTTGTTTTTAGAGTCAGGGTTTCTCTGTGTGGCCGTGGTTGTCCTGGTGTTATGCCCAGATCTCGGGGACCCCCAAAAGACCACCATGGAGACCGAATCCCACATGTAAAAGCAAAGAGCCTTTATTTCAAGTTCCAGAGCTTGGTCCCTCTATCCAACACAGCGGTGAGAGCAGAGAACCCTGAGCTCAGGTCGGGCAGAGTTTTTATCACAGCAGAGGTTGGGGTGAGGGGATTTCCAGGGTCCACGACCCTGATTGGCTGACAATTGTCTAGGGTTATCTGTAAAACAAGCAAACAACAACAAAAAAAAAAATTGGTGAGTGCTAGACTCAAGGACATCTGCCACCTTATCCAATGGCTGGAATGTTTGGAGTGTCAGGTACTTCCTCACCCCTGGGTGGATCTCTGGGTGGCATCAGCTTAAGGCTTTTCCTGGATCTGGGTGTTGCCTGCCAGTAAGCCTGTCCCAGAAGCTTTGTCTAGGCCCCTAAGCCTGTCATGGCTGCTGTGTGGTCAAGCTATTTTGGGGCTCCCCTTCACGCTGGAACTGACCCTGTAGACCAGATTAGCTTCAAACTCAGAGATCTGGCCGCCTCTGCTGTGCTGGGATTAAGGCAGGAGCCACCACTGCTCCGCTAATTCCCCCCCCACTTCTTTTTTTTGAGGATGTCTCCCTAGTCTGGGCGGGCATGGAACAGGCTACATAGGTGAGGGCAGGCCTTGAACTCATGGAGATACACACCTGCTTCTGCCTCTGAGTGTTGGGTTTAAAGGCACCTGCCACCACGCCCTGCTTTTCCAGGTATTTTTTCTGCTGGCATCTAGACATGCATGGCTTCATCAAGTGCGGGTCAAGACACGCAGGTCCGGTGTGGGCACACCCCTTCGAGGGACTAGATAGCCACAAAGGGGATCAGTGTTAACCAAGGCCTGTGTGTGTGTGTGTGTGTGTTGGGGTCGGGGGTGGGTGGTGGGTGGGGGAAGAGGTCTCCTTCCTGGACGACCACGCTGCCAGTTTCCAGAAACCACGGGCAGGCAGCTCGCGCGGGCTCTGGGCTCCGCCAGCCCCCAGGGTCTGAACAAGGCGGGCACAGCGGCAGAGAGGCAGGCGTGGGCTGGAAGGTGCAGCGCGGAGCCAGCGCACGCGCAGCGGGGTCATCCCCCAGTCCAGCGCTCCCGACAGGGCACCGCCAAAGGCTTGGGACTCGGCGGGAGCAGCAGCAGGCGTAGCTTCCGCCCCGCAAGCCACGATCGGACTCCATCGCCCACCCGGACTCCCTCAGGGAAAGCCCCACAGCGCCGCCCGGCTACCGCAGCCGGCCGGAAGCATGGGGGCGGGCCCCCGCCGGGCCCCGCCCCTCCTCGGGGCCAATCGGCGCGCGCGGCTCATGAATAGTGAGCGCGCGGCGCCGCCCCGCCCCGAGTCCGCGGCACCGCCCGCTCGCGCAGACCCCGAGCGTGGCCGCAGCGAAGATGGCGACTGCCATGTACTTGGAGCACTATCTGGACAGTAAGCACCCTGGCCGAGCCGCCGCCCTCGCGGGTTCTGCGCCGCCGCCGCCCCTGGCCCACCGCGACCCGTGCGGGGCCCCGGGGTGCGGTCGCGGACGGGGACTGGTCTTGGGGATAGTGGGGGGCTCACGGCCGGTCTGGGGCGGGGCCGTGGATGGAGGGCGTGGGGCGCGGCGCGGGGTCCCGCCGCCTCCGCCGCGCCAATTCCAGGTGCGTCACGGAGGGGCGGGGCCGGCGGCTCAGCCCGCCCTCTCCGCTGCGGCCACACCCCCGACGCTGACCACGCCCCGGTCCCCTCCCCTCCAGTTCAGTCTTGCCTGGGGGAGGTCCGCCCCTTCCTAACCTGCTGCTGGTGTTCGCGTTTGGAACCATAGTAGGGAGCGCTAGGCTAGCGGGGTGCGCTCTTTTCGCGGGAACTCATGCTGCCACAAGCCAGTCCGGCAAGGGAGGATGTCCTGAATAACGGATTGATCTTTGACATCCCAGGCATGTCTTCCTCCTTATATTTATGAGATTGACTCCTGGTGGGAATTGAGAGGGGGATTGCTTTTCACTCTTTTTTTTTTTTTTTTTTTAAATTATTTATAGTTTATGTTTGAATGCTCTGCATGTATACCTGTACACTAGAAGAGGGTGATGGTTGTGAGTCACCATGTGGTTGCTGGGAATTGAACTCAAGACCTCTGGAAGAGCAGCCAGTGCTCTTAACCTCTGAGCCATTTCTTCAGCCCTATTTTCCTTTTTTTTTTGTTTTTTTTTTTCGAGACAGGGTTTCTCTGTGTAGCTTTGCGCCTTTCCTGGAGCTCACTTGGTAGCCCAGGCTGGCCTCGAACTCACAGAGATCCGCCTGGCTCTGCCTCCCGAGTGCTGGGATTAAAGGCGTGCGCCACCAACGCCTGGCTTTTTTTTTTTGGTTTTTGGAGACAGGGTTTCTCTGTGTAGCTTTGCGCCTTTCCTTTACTCACTTTGTAGACCAGGCTGGCCTTGAACTCACAGAGATCCGCCTGGCTCTGCCTCCCAAGTACTCTTAACAGCTGAGCCATCTCTCCTTCCCTGGAGGCAGATTTTTGTCTACCAAGAAGTACATGCTTTCATGTTTCTTTCAGGCATTGAGAACCTTCCCTGTGAACTTCAAAGGAACTTCCAGCTGATGCGAGAGCTCGACCAGAGAACAGAAGGTGGGTATAGCCTGAGCCGGGTTTTGACCATTGGTCAGAGAGAGAGTGAGTAAAGGACGTGGGGTATCTTAGAGAGTCTGAAGGGACCTTGTATAGCACAGGATTTGCATCGTACAGTGTCTTGGAGGGAGTGCTGGTACTTGGTTTTTGTGAGACAGGGTTTCTCTGGGTAGCCTTGGCTGTCCTGGAACTCACTCTGTGGACCAGACTGGGCTTGAACTCACAGAGATCCGCCTGCCTCTGCTTCCCAAGTGCTGGGATTAAAGATGGGTGCCACTGCCACCCCGCATTTGTTTGTTTGTTGAGATAAGGTCTTGCTATCTAACCTTGGCTGGACTGTAACTGGCTGTGTAGACCAGCCAATCCCAAACTCACAGAGATCCACCTCCTCTGCCTCCTGAATACTGGGATTAAAGGTGTGTGCCACCATGCCCATCTCAGGTACTTACTTGTTTATTAATTTTGAGACAGCATCTTTTTCTGTGGCCTAGGGGAGTGTAGGGTTAGGGGAGAGTGCTGGTACTTTTAACTTAGCTATAGTTCCTTATTCTTTTTTACTCTTGTGTGTGTACGTATGTGATATGTGTGTATACATATGTGGGGATGTGTAGGGGTCAGAGGACAGGACAGCCTTGGGTTCAGACCTCACCTTCCACCTCCTTTGAGACAAGGTCTCTTTTCTTGTTCACTGCTGCATGTACCAGGCTAGCTGGAATTTTTCCAGTCTCGGGCGCCCATCTCCCAGTAAGTGCGCTGGAATTACAGATGCACATGCTACCACACTTGGCTTTCAAGTGGCTTCTGGGGGATTTGGACTCATGTCTTCCTTCACAGCAATTCCTTTACCCACTAAGAGGTAGCCATTTCCCTCGCCTGTCTCCTGGCTTCCTACATGATTCTTGTCAAAGCTTTCCAACTATTGTCCTTTTCAGTCAGAATATCTGTTGCTTTTCTCCTTTAGAAATATCCCTATCCGCACTGTTTATAAGTTGAGTAGTCCTTATTCAGAATGCTTTCGGCCAGTAGTATTGGATTTTTATGTTTTTCAGTTTTGGGGTGTTTACACCTGTAATGAACTATCTTGGGTGGAGGTGCAACTCAGGTCTTAAGCAAAAGATTTGTGTGTGGAAGGCAATTTTATATGCCATTGCTATTGATTTTGTGTGTGAAATAGTTTGTTCTGAACTGAATGCTAACGGTTGTCAATCTGAAGTTCCACTTCTTGGTTAGAGCAGAGTTGTGTGTGTCTGCCGTCGGCGTTAATGGAAGCATGCAGGGTGTTTCTACATGTTTTGCTCTGTTGTTCACTGTCAGCATCATTGGATTCAACCATAGGGTTGTGAGTCACTAGTTATTCCCTATGCTCTAGGTGGTATGTACGGATGGAGCACAGACCTTGCTTACTAGCCATTCTGTGGGTTGGATGTTTATGTTTTGTCTTGCTTTTGGCTGCTGTGTGTGTTTTCCTGCGTGTATTCTGGTACCTGTGTGCTTCTCCTCTGGTATGTGACGGAGTTAGTTGTACACCAGGAGCTAGGCAAGATGACCACAAAGTTTACTGTTCAGGAGAGTCAGGGCAGTTTGACTACTTGCTGGACAGTACTTGTGCTGGGTCTGTCCTGGGTAAGTTGCCGTACTAGAAAGTGCACGCCGACATGGCCAGCGGCGTTCCTGCCAGCATCCTGGATGCACGGCACTCTACCTCCTGCTTCCACTTCTGCCCTGTCCCCGTTAGATAAGAAAGCCGAGATCGACATCCTGGCTGCAGAGTACATTTCCACGGTGAAGACTCTGTCTTCAGAGCAGCGCGTGGCGCACCTGCAGAAGATCCAGAGCGCCTACAGCAAGTGCAAGGAGTACAGTGATGACAAGGTGCAGCTGGCCATGCAGACCTACGAGATGGTGAGCGGAGGGTCAGCGTGCAGGCTCCCGCCCCTGCCTTCCAGGCCACAGGAGGAAAAAGGTCTATGGAAACGTGTATCCAGGGTGGGAGTTTGGAGCACCCAGAGAGAAGACACATTGGAGGTCTTCCACTGGGCCTGCTCCTACGATTTTGGTTTTTTTGGGGTCCTGTTTTCCTTGCTTGTTGGTAAAACCATTTTTTGTTTGTTTGTGTTTTCTCGGGGTGCTGGGGAATCTAATCCAGGGCCTTGTACATTCCAGGCAAATGCTGAGCCCCTGAGCTGCATCCAGCCTTTGTTTTTCTGTGAAGTCACGTGTTCAAGTGTCCTTTCGCAGGTGGATAAACACATCCGAAGACTTGATGCTGACCTGGCGCGCTTTGAGGCTGACCTGAAGGACAGAATGGACGGAAGTGACTTTGAAAGCACTGGATCACGAAGCTTGAAAAGCAAGTTGACCGATGTTCTGTCTGTTAATGATTGCAGTTTTAAAGGCTTTGATCTAAATGTGTTAGTCACATGATGGTGAATGAATCTGGGTGACTCTTGCTCCACTGTGGTCTGTGCTGTGATAATAATGGGGGTCTTTGTCCTTCAGAAGGTCGGAGTCAGAAAGAAAAGAGAAGCTCCCGGGGCCGAGGCAGGAGGACATCAGAAGAGGACACTCCAAAGAAAAAGAAGCATAAAAGCGGGTAAGAGGTTTTCTGCCCCCTTTTCCCAATGGAACACCATCTTTTGAGCAACAGGGAGAATGCGCCTGGGGGACTCCCTCAGTACCAGTACCCCGGTACTTCACACATGCTGAGCCAGTCCAGGCACACAATGGTCCTTGGACAGTATCTTCATATCCTGGGCTGTCACAGTGACCAGGGGGCTGCAGGAGTCTGAGCGCCTGTGTGCAGAAGGCCAGACCCCTCCTCGGAAGTCATGTGGGTACCACCCTTGGGGTCAGGAGAACGCTGGGTACTTACTGACAGTGCTCTGCTGAAGCCGCTTTTTCAGTAGCCGAACTTACTGTTGGTGATGGTTTTATACATTGCTGTGTGTTCCATACATAGTTGCTGTTGAACTATGTGAGTGCGTTCACACACGTCATTTATCTTGAAATCCTTCAAGATAGTCTCCCACTGTTGCTTCCTGCAGAGGCATTGTGCTATTTCACTGAAGTGGTGTTTGGACTAAAGGGAAAATGGTGAAGTCAGGAGACCCTAAGTGCTGGGGAAGGCTGGGGAAGCTGGTCCTTGACAAAAGGGGGGGCAGGAAACTCGATCACTGAACCTCTTGGTGCATGGACACTTGATCTGTCACTAAGCTACACCCCAGTCCTCCCAGTGTGGTTGTGGCTTTTATTTTATTTTATCTTATCTTTTGGTGTTTTGGAATAAGGTTCGGTAGATGGCCCAGGCTGCCCTTGAACTAAGGACCTTCCTTCCTCAGCCCTCCTAAGCACTGGAGTGCAGGCGAGTGCTGTCGTGGCTGGTTTATGCCGCCGTTGGGATCAGACCCAAGGCTCTGCGTTCTAGGAAGGTACTCTGCCAACTGAAGTAGGTCCCAGCCCATCTTTACCTCTTTCTTTTTTTTTTTTTTTTTTTTTTTTGGTTTTTCGAGACAGGGTTTCTCTGTGTAGCTTTGCGCCTTTCCTGGAACTCACTTGGTAGCCCAGGCTGGCCTCGAACTCACAGAGATCCGCCTGGCTCTGCCTCCCGAGTGCTGGGATTAAAGGCGTGCACCACCACCGCCCGGCAACCTCTTTCTTTTGTCATCATTTTACTTTTTGACTGCAGGGGCTTGCTAATTTTGGCCCATGGGGTGGCAGCAGGATGTCTCTGCCCCTTCCCCGAAACCCAGAGGCCGTGCTTCGGGGTTTGAACAGACAATTTGGATGACTACAGTGCCTCGCTAATTTGCACAGCCACGAGAGCGTGATTTCACATGAGTCTGTGGCATTCCTGTACTTCTTGCTCGTAGTCTCTGGACCGGGGCTTCTTGAACTTGTCTACTTGTGACACACAGAAAACACACAGAAAAAATAGGTATATAAGAGGGCTGATAATACATCATACAGAAATTTATTTTAAAATAAAATTCTTTGACATACATATAATATATACATATATAATATATATTAAGGTTTTTGTTTCTACATGAAGAATTGTCTTTGCTTGATATTTGGTACTGGAGAATATAGAACATCCTCATTGCTTTTCAGAGTTTCTTGCGGGCCACAAGAATATATCCTAGAGATTCAGCTGTGTATTAAAGCTGAACTTTGACCGGCCAAGGGTCTGTCAAAAGGCAAAGCCATTTATTATGAATATTTGGTGTTACCCAGCCTTTAATGTTTCAGCTGTCTTCTGCTATGAAATCCTTGCGTGCCCAGACCAATTGGTAAACAGTTCAGCTCCCCAGACCTGCTGAACCTACTAAGTTACTGACTGCCCTGCTGAGCTTAGGAGACAAGCGGGTGGGCGGGAGACGCCTAGCTTTGTTTCTTGTGCTAATCCCAGACCATCCCCTGGCCTTGAGGAGGCCTAGTGGTTCTCCAGAGTATTTGACTGAGAACAAAAGAGGTTTTTGTATATCAAGGTGAGAGATAAAACAACATTTCCTGAAGAGGCAGGGAACCACGTGCCCAGGGGAAGAAAAGATGTATTTTCTGTAGAAGGGAAGAACAGGACGGAGAAGAGAAAAGAGAATGGAAGAACTAGATGGGTAAGAACTTGAGAGGAACAAACTGAGATGGGGAAGAACTAGATTGAAGGGCTAGAAGAGAGGACTAGAGGAATGAGATGGAAGATGAGGAAGAGTCAGATGGGGAAGTACTAGCTGGGTAAGAACAAGCTGAAAAGAACCTAGATGAAGCAGAGTTAAGACGAGAGAATTAAGATAGAACTTAGAGGGAGCAGTAGATAAATATAGAGAGAAATCAGGCAAGAAAGGAGCTAGGCACGAGAACAGAACTGAAGCTGTGTAAATAGGATGTTATGCCAGAGGAATTAAAGCAAGTGGACTATAGAGCTCAGTGTGCTGAGATTCTATTTCCCGAAAATAGTCCTCACCATTAGTAGTTCTTTCTCTTGAGCCCCTGGGATGTATAATATTAAGGCTGGTCTCACTAATATACAAGAAGAGTTGATTGATATTTTGATGACTAGGGTTCGGTTATTGAATATTCTGAAACCTTATACTGTTGTCAGATTTTCTGAGACACCTCCCTCCCCCATCACATTCAGTAGTTTAGGGTTTGTGACCCACAGTTTAAGAAGCTGAGGTCTAAACAGTGCTGCTAAGTAGAATTCTGTTGTGATCTTAGGGATTGTCTCATGTGCACTGAGGCTGAATCTGTGTGGATCTGACTTCCACCAGTGGGCCATGCTGTCTGTGCAGCTATGGTTACAGGTGTCTGCTCATGGTGGGAGAGGATTGGACTGTAGATTAGCAACTTGTGTCGATATCACAGATGGTAGTTGTCAGTTCTGGAGCACCCATTTGAATTGATTCCCTTTTTAAAAATATAAATTTGGCTCCTTTTTTTGAAAATGATCCCTATTTCTATCCATTTACTCATCTCATAATTCTTTTAACTTTTTTTTTTTTAAATGAGATAAGGTCTTACTCTTTGGCTAAAAAGCAGTGGACCAGCTAGGCAGTGGTGGTATATGCTTTTAATCCCAGCATTTGGGAGGCAGAGACAGGTAGATATCTCTGTGAGTTCGAGGCCAGCCTGGTCTGCAGCGCGAGTTCCAGGATAGCTCCAAAGTGATACCGAGAAACCCTGCCCCAAAAAAACAAAACAAAACAAAACAAAAAACTGGCAATGTATCCTGAATTCTAGCATCCCAAGTGCTGAGCATTAACTTACTTATGATAGCTATTTAAAGTTCTTTTCTGTCAACCTTAATATCTCGAAAGACTGTATCTGGTCTCACAGACTCTAGAGCTGAGGGACTTGTCACTCTGCCTTTGTTGGCATATAGCTCATTTTGTTCTCATATTCAGCACATAGCCTGGGTGTACATGGCTACCACATGTAGGTCCTAAAGTGTTATGTTGATAGCTAGGCCACCCTTCCTGCCAGATCTAACAGATGGAAAGCACCTCTCCTGCTACAAATCACCCAGCTCTATCACTCCAGGGTCTTGCTGCCTCTAAGGGTTTTTTGAGCTTTGCATTTCTGACTCGTGGGAAGGCAGCATGATGTCTCTGCTCCTTCCTTCTCCAAAACCCCGAGGCCGTGCTTTGGGGTTTGCACAGACATTGTTGCTGGTGTCTTCTTCACTGAGTGTTTCACAGAGTGTCCTCAGCATGAGGAGCCCAGTACAGGGATCTCGGTGTGGGGGAAGCCAGCACCCACTGGTTGGAGCATCCCCCCAAGGCCTCAGGTGTGAGACAGGCATTGTAACTGCTCCTAAAAACTCACAGATGAGGCAGGCTGTTTCTCCCTTGATGGGAGCCATCATGTTACGTCTGATGCTTAAGAGACAGTCACTGCTTTCTGACCTGCGTGCGTGCTGGGCTCGCTGCGGTAGTGGCTGGGTGGTGGCTTTGGCAGTGGTGGCGGTGGCGGTGGTGGCAGTGGTAGCGTACCTGTTCTGTATTGACTTGGTGTTGGTCCGTTTCCTCTCTGGCCCCTGAATGGCAGTGCAGCCACGGTCCTGATTTGCACATGCTCAGACAGGAGAGACGGCTGGAAGAAGGGGTGTGCTCGGGCCTTGACATCTGGTGCACAGATCGACTTCCACAGAGTAGGCATCCAGAGGTAGCCCAGGGCCCTGAAATTCTGGGCTTGCTGTGTCAGGGTGGGCACTTGGTGTGGCTTCAGGACCTGAAGCTTACACAGACTTCCTGCCTGTTTCTGTCTGGAGTTCTGCACAGTCTTTGCCCCTAGCCTGTGGTTTTCTTCATGACCTAGATGAGATGGACTAAATGTTTCAGTTATAGCTTGGTGGTGACCATCATTTTCCATAGGGGACTTGGAGCCGTGCTCTGTCAGGTTCCTGTGGCTCAGTGGCCACTTGACCAGAGGATGGATATCAAGGAGAGGTACTTTCCTAAATGACTGCCAGACCCCATCTGTTTCCCATGTAAGGTCCTATAAGCTAAGGTTCATTCAGCTCCTTGGCTGCCCCAGGGCCTGGTTTTCTGGCACGCCAAGGCATGCCTGTGAGACCCAAGGGGTCAGTTTCTTCTGCAGTCCTTATCCTAAAGTTTGGGTAAGCAGCCAAGTCCCTTCTGGGTTACCTGGATTGTTAGGGAAGCCCATGGGCAGTCATGTCTGGAGGGAGCTTTCCTGGACACATCTGTGGAGAGGAGCTTCCCTAGCCAAAGGCCAGAGCAAGTCAACATGCCCCGGGGACAGAGGCTGCCTGTGGGGTGCTGCTAACTAGGTGGTCTTCTCAGCCTCTTCTACTCTCCTCTGTGTTTGGTTTCCTATTTCAGAGATGAGGTCCTAGTATGTACAAGCTACCCTTGAACTTCCTTTATAGTTCAGGCTATAAAGGCTTTGAACTCAGGATCTTCCTGCCTCAGCTTTCTAGGTGCTGTATTAAAGATGGGTGTCCCCGTGACTGACTGACCGAACCTGGGGATTCTGAGCTGCAGGTCCCATGATAGCTGAATGGCTGTGGCTTCCTATGAGAGCTGAATGGTGGAGTTTCCTATGGGAAAGTTCCATATAGCTGTTAGAATTGAGCAGCAGAGGCAGGCACACTTCTGGGCCAGGTTTGCTGTCTCAGAGGGGACTGCATGGTGTCCATTGACAGTAGGCCACACAGAGACCATGGAGGTCAAGATGCTAGGCACAGAGTGTCACGGGTCTTGAAGGAAGTTTCCTCCTTGAACCTCTTGGGAGTTGCTTGAAAGCAGTATTGTAGAGCACTTGGACTCATGTGTTTGTATGACATTTCTGTGAAAGCATGGCTTACCTGCTAAGGAGAGGCCTCCAAGGTGCTAGACTAGAATGTAGTTTACACACCGACCTGTCTATGCAGCAACTGCAGTGGCCTGGGGAAACACTGAGGAATTCAGAGGCTAGGAGCCCAGGCTTCTTCTGCAGACATAGTCCTCCTGGGAACTGGCCATATTTATTTATCACTCTACATTCCTAGTTTAGGGGTGGGTAGGGATAGTGGTGTTACAGGTTGTAGCACCAATCATAATTGGTCCCGGAGCCAGATATCAGGGTAAATGCTGAAAGATCAGTAAAGGAGCCAGCTACTAGAGAGACTTTTTTTTTTTAAGATAGGGTTCCTCGGCATGGCCTTGGCTGTCCTGGAATTAGCTCTGTAGACCAGGCTGGCCTTTGCTGGGGTGAAGGGCATGTGCCACTACCGCTCAGTTAGAGATACTTTTTACCTCCAGGACTTCTCCACCCAGCCATATTATTTCCTGTTTCCACCCCCCCTAGTACTGGGATTAAAGGTGTGAGATCCCAAGTGCTGGGATCAAAGGTGTGTGCCACCACTGCTTGGCTGTTTCTCTTTTCCACTAGTCTTGCGCAGCCCAGGGTGGCCTTAAACTTCTGATATTCCTGCTTCCTCCCAAGTGCTGGGATTAAAGGTGTGTGCTACCACTGCCTGGCCTCTATGGTTACCTAGTGGCTAGCTCTGCCCTCTGATCTTCAGGCAAGCTTTATTTGTTAAAGCACAAACAAAAGATCACAGCAGGTATAGGGATTGTACTGTCTGGACTGCCCTATAGTTACATGATTATTTGAAAAATATATGCAAAGAGTAAGTTCAGTGTCCTGCTCTACAGTGAAGGGTGGGGCTGGGCTTTGTAGGCAGCAGTTGTAAGGGAGGGTGAAGGGGTAGGATTCTCGATAGGTTGCTGTTCAGAGACCTAGAGGCGGTTTTGGGCATTAGGAAGTGAGCAGGATAGTGTGTACCAAGCTGGCTCTTGTTAGCCTGGTGGGCAGATGGGTAAGGTTACTCGGTTGATACCTGGAACCCAAAGGAGGCTAAAAGGGGCTGCTAGTATATGGTTTGGGGTGAGGGTTCCTGGGTAGTTGTAGAGGAAACACTGTCTCTTCTCAAGGGAGGAGTGTGAGAGTCTCTGGGAGCCTAGTTCTGACCTGCTCCCACCTATCGAAGGGTTCTTGGGTGGAGGAGAGAGGAGTGAGGAAATACTAGGTAGAAAGATAGACCTAGATGACAAGGAGAGAGACAGAGACACAGGGTAGCTTCAGGAGGGCCCTGGGTCAATACCTAGCTGCCCAGAGCTGTATTCAAAAGGGCTTTTTATAATATGCCAAGGGGAGAGGCAAAAGACCTCCCCCTTGCAAGATCAAGGCACACTATACAGCCAAGTGTGGACCCTTCCATATACTTGGTAACCACACCCCTGGCCAAATCATCCCATTATGCAGCCCTGCTGGATAAAGCAAGCTCAGATTCTCTGACCCTGAGTAAGGTCTCACTAGATAGCCTCTGTGGGCCTCTGTAGAGGAGAAGATATCCATTGGTTATGGCAGAACTGGTGAGTGCCTCAACCGTGAGGTCAGCCCTGGGTGAGACACAGATAGACTCTTCTCAAATGTTAGCTATCTGCTGGCAGGGGGCTCGTGTTCTTGTCCCTACCAGGAGGTGGCAGCCAACACAGAAGGGAGGCCCAGAGAAAGCTGCAGCTTTATCTTGTTGGAGTGGCTATTTGTCCCCAGTAGACAGCAGTGGCTGGTGTTGGATTTAGTTGCTGGTGAACGCTGTTAGCAGTCTCACACCCCACTGCCTGCCTCTGGGGCCTCTGCTGGTATGAGGGTAGCGTGATTTCTGCTTGGTGTCTGCTGCTGCCCCTAGGTTTGTGGCTGGTAATAGTCCAAGGGAATCTCTTCACCTGATAATTAGCATACCATATCATTCTCACTATAAATTCTTAGGAGAGATTTGGCTGGAAGGTTTTGAGGTTATCCTTGAGAATGTATCTCTGTGACAGGTATTAGGACTGTTCCCAGGTTCCATTGACAAGAAAATCAGAAGCAAGCTTATGAGTGATGGATCTTTAGTTCTGAGTCATTGTGGATTCTTTCCTTGGAACCTCAAGCATCTCTGGTTCCAGTGTAGAGGAGCCCTGGGCCATTGGCGGAATTGGCGGAAGGGCTGCAATCTGGCCTCAGCAGCGTCTCCTGCCTTCCTCCTGTTGCCCTGATCGGCGGCGATCCTCTCTCTCTCTCCCCAGGTCTGAGTTCACGGACAGCATCCTCTCTGTGCACCCCTCTGACGTGCTGGACATGCCCGTGGATCCGAACGAGCCCACATACTGCCTGTGCCACCAGGTGTCCTACGGGGAGATGATCGGCTGTGACAATCCAGATGTGAGTGTCCCCGGGACACACCGCGCAAAGAGGGGGGGCGCTAGCCTTTCTGTGTCTGACGTACGGAGCGCACGGGTGTGACGCGGCTTTCCCCTTGCTTTGCAGTGCCCAATTGAGTGGTTTCACTTTGCCTGCGTGGATCTCACCACAAAGCCCAAAGGAAAGTGGTTAGTATGGGGTGACTGCAGTCTCGGGCGAGCCTGCCTGTCTGGTGCTCTGGGTCCTGTTGCGTGTCTCCATATTCCTGCAGCGTTGGCCCTGGCTGGGGAGGGGGGCTTTAGCGGTGGTGGCGGCGGTACACTTACAGAGGGAGATCTGCTGCTATGCTTACCTGGGTGTGTATAGTATCCACACTACCGCCCTCGGAGGAAGGGCTCCCTGCC
Source organism: Peromyscus maniculatus bairdii (assembly GCF_049852395.1). Classification (NCBI taxonomy): domain Eukaryota; kingdom Metazoa; phylum Chordata; class Mammalia; order Rodentia; family Cricetidae; genus Peromyscus; species Peromyscus maniculatus. Next base: position 12,046,822 of record NC_134864.1, read on the forward strand.
TGCACCCCAGTGTGCATCCAGTATACCGGGACAGTGCCGTGCCCCTGAACTATGTCCCCTCTGCCCTCTGGCGCCATGTTGGGTAGACGGTATTTTAAGTGAGGACAGAAGAGCAGGTTACTGTCATCAGGGAAAAATGGGAATTAGGAAGAACACGAGAAGTAGCTGTAGAATCTGTGCGCTCCCTTCCAGGGGGCTCCACCTAACAGAGCACGGGAGGCTTGTGTGGTCTTGTTTCCATCCTACCTCTGGTAATACCTACTGCGCATGGCTCCTTACCTCATGTTACAGGAACCGTATGGCAGGTGCCTTGGCTGTGCCTGTGCCTTGTGGGAGTGTGGGTGTGTGAGAGCGGGCATGTGGCTGCCCCGGCAGTGGGTGTGTGAGAGCGGGCATGTGGCTGCCCCGGCAGTGGGTGTGTGAGAGCGGGTGTGTGGCTGCCCCGGCAGTGGGCGTGTGAGAGCGGGCGTGTGGCTAGGCTGTGATGGATAGTGTTTACTCTGCTGAGGAAAGGGAAGAAAGCAGACTCATGTGAGACCGTGGCATCTGACTTCAAGTTCAAGTTGGACATGGCGTTTACAGGATTTCCAGGTGGGGCCTATGACAGCTCTGGCCATGCTGTTGTGGTGTCACATCAACCTTAGAGAGTCTGTAAGCCTGGCAGCTGCCCGATGTGCTAGGCCCAAAGCCAGACAGAAGAACTAGGGCGTGGGGTCCCACTGTGTCTTTCTGTAGGTTACCAGGATGGGCTTCCTCAAAGGGACACACAGCTCCTAACTGACCCGGTCACTAGCACACACAGGTTGGTGCTCAGAGGGAAAGTGACGTCAGCTGTAACGTGCCAGAGAGCTGTCTGCCACATGGAAACCTCCCTAGAATGTCCCTTTGGATCATGAGTGGCTGCTCTGTTCTCGAGTGTCCATGAACGTTGCCTGAGGCTCTGATATGTGGTTGACCCACAGCACCGGGACCTGTGTGACCCACACAGGCTCCAGCGCCCGGTGCAGTGTGCTGTCCACAGGCTTCTCGGGCCCATGTCTGCATGTAGGATCTTCAGCATGTCCAGTCTGCCAGCCAGCCATTGGTGTCACCTCCATAGCGGGCACCTCATATTATGACCAGCCTTATCAACCTGATCACAAGGCTGTGCTGATACGTACTGGTCAACTTCAGATACGCACAAGTTAGCGTTTCAGAAGCCAGCTTTCCTCACGACAGACTGCCGCTCTCACCTGGTGTAGTGATCTTACCAGAGTCCAGCTACCCTGGGGGATATAGAAAGTATATCCTTGGGTGTCCTGTGTGCCAGGAGAAACGATGCCGAAGGCTGATCCCCGTGTCTTTCTCGTGACAGGTTCTGTCCACGATGTGTTCAGGAAAAGAGGAAGAAGAAGTAACGGAGAGGCTGTGCCAGACTGCAGAGCAAGCTAATATATTTCTTCACTCATGTTGCAATATTATCTTTCATTTTAAAACTACCTTATTTCAACTGATATTTAATAATTCAGTGGCCAGTTATGATTTTGGATGTTTCCCAAACTAGGAAGCCACTGCACCGTTTGCACAGAACAGTCTCGCAGGGACTTGCCACAGTGACTTCACACGCAGGCTCCCCACTCCTGCAGCCTCCTCCCAGCACTGAGAATGTCGGAAACGTGGCCTGTGGTGAGTGTCAGTCTGGGTTGTAGGCAAAGTGCTGCGTGGTGCAGGGTGGACACATTCTAACCTGGTGTCCTGCGCTGTCCGGGGACTCGAGGGTCAGCCTTGAGGGTCCAGGTTTTCCTGGACTGTCCCGCGGCACCCCGGAAGCAGGGCTGTTGCTCTGTGAGCAGAGTCTTGTCAGGCGCTGCCCCGTGCTGTGCTCCGACCCTGACCGAAGACCAGGGGCTCCTGGCCAACATACCTCGGATGTGTCTGGAAGGGACTGGGGCTCTTCCCCGGTGGAAGCGCCCTCTGTTTCATCGTGCACCACCACCTTTTCAGGGGGACCCTCCAGCCCCCCCTGGAGGGTAAGCTTCCGTTAGCCTCGGACTGTCCGTTATCAACCAGCACCGCCCATCTGCGGATAAACAGCCAGGCTGAGCTTCCACCTCTCTGGGAATTCCTAACTTCTTTTTTTTTTTTAACTGTGAAGATGAAATTATTGTAATAGCATGAAGGTCATGGGTCTGTGTGTCTATGAAGTGAGTCTGTCTACTGTGAGCTAATTTTAGAACTCTGCTATGTTGCATCCCACTAGACCAGCAGCTTCCATTCAAGGGGACTACAATTATGTGACATGATTTGTGAATCTGTATGTCCAATAGCAGTTCTGGAATGAAGGTAGGGAACTAGAGTGTACTCTTTGTTTAACCAGTGTCCACAAAACCAGTGTTGAACTGTCCTTTGGAGATAGTTGGGGGTGGGGGGTGTATACACAGGGCCTGTGGAGATGCATCTGGGGTGGCTCCTTACGTGTGACAGGATCCTGAGAGCTTCCTTAGACTTAGAATTCCTCTGGCATGTTTTCCAGTGTCTCACTCAGGCTCTGAGAGGTAAGAGAGCCAGTCCCTGGCCTCAGAAGAAGACCCACAGGACAGAGCTGGGCTACGCAATTTCCCGTGTAAGGAGAGGCCAGTTTTTATCTGACGACAGGTGCATTGTTTTAAGATGGTCATGTCTAAATAGAGAGATTGCCCTCCCACTCTATCCAAGGAATGGAAACAAGGCAAGAAGGAGCTGTGTCTGCCCCACATCATACCGGCGCGGTCATGTTCTACTGGACAGGGCGTCCTGCACAGCCTGTCCCAGCCAGAGAGGGAGACAGGAATGGCTTGTGTTTGTGCTACTGAGTAAGTTGGTCCATGTGGACCCTTCCTAGGCAGCAGCTGCTAGGCTACTGTCCGAGCTTGTCTCCAAGCTAGGAAGAGCTTTGGAAATTCGGTTCCTGTGGCTTGAGGGGCTAGTTTTCTTCTTGGGGACCCCCTCTCAAATTCAGATTAGATAGACATTTTCATTTCTTTTTGTTGTTGTTTTTTGGTTTTGATTTTATTATTATTATTTTTCTTTGTTTTGTTTTATTTTTTATTTTTCCAGACAGGGTTTCTCTGTGTAGCCCTGGCTGTCCTGGAACTAGTTCTGTAGACCAGGCTGGCCTCGAACTCAGAGAGTCACCTGTCTCTGCCTCCGGAGTGCTCAGATTAAAGAGATGCATATGCCACCACCACAGGCTAGACATTTTCATTTCTTAACTTAGACTTCTGTTGTACTAAAGGTTGTGAGGATAAGTTACAGAAAATTTTTTTCCTTTTCTCTTTATTTTAAAGACTGGGTGTTATGTATCCTAGGCTAGCTTTGAATTCACAATGTAGCTGAAGATAACTGATCTTTTGATCTTCCTTCCTATACCTCCCAAATTTAAGGTTACTGGTGTCACCAACAGGTCTGGTTTTGCAGTGTTAGGGACCAAACCCAGAACTTTTTTTTTGAGACAGGGTTTCTCTGTGTAGTCCTGGGCTGTCCTGGAACTTGCTCTGTAGCCCAGGCTGGCCTCGAACTCACAGAGATCTGCCTGCCTCTGCCTCTCCAGTGCTGGGATTAAAGGTGTGCACTGCCACGGTCTGTTAAAGGTGTGCACTACCACCCAGCTCCAACCCAGAGCTTTGCATGCTAGGCAAGCATTCTGCAAATTGAGTTCCATCCCCAGCCCTTTTTCTTCATTCTTTTATCTTTTTAATTTTTTTCTTTCTTCAGTCCTCGGGGTCAGGTCTCGTGCATCCTTTAATTTAATTTAATTTATTTATTTATTTGGAGGCGGGGCCTAATTATGTAGCCCAGATTGCCTTTGAACTAGTAATCATCTTGCCTTAGCCATCAAATGTTGGGATTACAGGTGGGTGCCCCCTGTAATGTCTGACCCTCTTATCATTTCTGGAAGCACAAGAAGTTTAAATCAGATCTTGTCTTGGAAGCTGATTTAATACCTGAGATTCAGCCTGAGGCAGAGGAGTGTTTCCTGGTGGCGGCACTAGAGGCTACTTAAAATCCATCTTCGGGCTTCCTGAGTTCATGCTGGCTTCTCCTCTGACTTCCACCTGGGGCCATCCTGTGTACTGGCTTCGGACTTTTATTTATTTTGCAAATTTCTATGATTATCTGCTTTTTTTTTTTTTAAATTTACTTTTGACAGTTATAATAATGTCACCAAAATAAGATTCATATAGCTTGGAAACGACAGAATTCATGGTTTGGGGATTTAACTCTGTGGTGGAATAATTTGCTTACCATGTGTGAAGCTCAGTGTGGTATTGGTTGTATGGAGGTGAGCAAAGCTGCCTTCCAAAAATGATGGTCTAGGTTTGGTCCCTGGCAACGAAACGGAAAAAAGAAGCAGGAAGCAGAATCCTTTGGGTCATTGCCGGTACTCCGATGGAGTGTTTGTTCCATTGTTACTATCCGAGCAAGGAGGATATTCAAAGAAAAGTGTACCTACCACCAGCTCTGGCTAGGGTGCTGCAGAAACACAGAGGCCATGCTGCTGCGCCACTGAGCACCGTCCCAGCAGCCCCGGCTGTCTCCATCCTTGGACCAGATACTCTTTCATGCCTGCCCGTCTAGGCCTGGCGCTTGAGCTATCCCTGCTGCTTAGAGTGGGTAGGGTGACCCCCACAGGTCACCATGGCAGCCAAGGCTGGGTCTTCCTTCTGTCATTCCCCTTCCTTAATAAGTACGTAAGTGTTTTGCTAAGAGGAGAGGAATCACCTTCCTTATTTTCTGTGCATATTATCAGTAGTTTGAATTTCTCCAGTTTCTTATAGGAGAAGCATGATGAATTAATAAAAAAACTGAGCCCCAAGATCTGTGAACATGCTAGTGGTGTGATGGTCCGAGCAGTACTGACCACTCGCCTGTCCAGCGGGTGAGGTCGGGAAGAGTCAGGCTGTGTCTTCCACTCCACAGTGAAGAGCCATGTGGTGTGAGGGCCTGTGGATGGCTGGGGAAGTGGCCGCCTGTTTGCTCCTGTGTACACACATAGCACCTTGTCTTCTGCCCCTCACCTTTCCCCAGAAGGCCTTGGCAGGGATGCCTCAAGCAATAACACTGTCCAGAGATCAACTCCTCCGTGTGATACGGTGCCAGGGTTGGCCCTGTTATGAGGCTGGGAGGTTAGGTCTTCAGGGTTTGAGATCAAACAGTGAGGGACATTTATTTGAGGCTTTGAAACCCTGTTTTCCATGAGCAGAGGTTGGTCATCACTGCCTATGCCGAGAGGAGCTTTAAAGCAGGGGAGGTCTAAGGAGCGTCTTTTCCCTCAGAATGTGCTGTGGTGTTTGCTCGCCACGCTCCATCCATCAGGATGATGCAGCTTTAACATGAATGTCACATTTTATTTTCAAGGAATTATTACCTATGTCCCCTTTGTAAAGGAGAGATACTATTGTAAATCTTTTTATTAAATAATGTAAAGATGTATATCTGTATTTTTGGATCATGGATTATGGATATATTGTTTAATAAATAAAAAAGTATTTTTGGGAAGAAACATTTGAAAGTTTCTCGAAAATCGTTTTGAAAACAGGCATCCCTGTGCTGTGCCAGAGGTGTGTCTCATGTCCATTTCCTCAGTCAAGGGTGCCACTGAAGGACTTTGTGGACCTAGGATCCTGAACTTGGCTTTGGTTGGGCCCTCAGGGAGGTCAGTGGCCAGGGCTGGGTTTCCACACTTGCGAGGAAGACGCGTGCGTGGAATGGGAATGCCAGGGTCTGCTCTGTGAGGTCTCACTGAGGGGCGGGGCTGCCTCGGTCTCTCTGGTAGGAACACTTGCCCGATGTGTGCTGCGCCTCCCCTGGGCAATTCCTGAGATTGTTGGCATCCGTTTGAGAACTGCCCTCGTCTGGTGGGGCAGTTTCCACACACATTCACAAAAAAAAAAAAACCCAGACTGGGTGCTTAACAAAACTTATTCCCCTCAGTTCTGGAGACTGAACCAGGGTTGACACCTGCTGAGGGCTTTCCTTGGGTTGCAGGCGGCCGCCTTCCCACTACACTTACGTGGCGAGGTGAATGGGGTAGGTAGGAAGGGAGTTCTCCAGCATCGTTTCTAATTTCTTACTTATTTTTGAGACAGGGTCTCACTATGTAGCTCTGGCTGTACTGGAAATCCACGGACCAGGCTGGGCTCGAACTCAAAAGAGATCCACCTGCCTCTACCTCCCAGGTGCTGGGATTACTGCACTGCCAGGTATGGTGGTGGCACATGCCCATAATCCCAGCACTTGGGGGGTCAGGCAGGCTGATCTCTCCGAGCTTGAGGTAGCCTGGTCTATATAGCTAATTTCAGACCAGCCTGGCCTACATAGTGATATACAGGACCTTGAGCATACTAGGCAAGCGCTCTACCCACTGAGCTACATCCTCAGTCCATAGTGTTGCTCTGTAACAAGTCCTGCAGGTCTCAACAGTAAGTCCCTCTTAGCCTTAATTACATACATGTAGGCCCTGTTCCCAGTCACATTAAAGATTAGAGCTTTCACATAGGACTCAGGGCTAATATATACATTACTGAGTTGACTTAGACATTCCCTTGGACAGTGCTGAGTTTCTAGACACTGGTCAGCAAGACAGGGTTTCTCTGTGTAGCCTTGGCTGTCCTGGAATTTGCTCTGTAGACCAGGCTGGGCTAGAATTCACAGAGATCCGCCTGCCTCTGCCTCCCAAGTGCTAGGTGTGTACCACCTGACATTTTTTCTTTTTCCTTCTTTTTTTTTTTTTTTTTTTTTTTTGGTTTTCCGAGACAGGGTTTCTCTGTGTAGCTTTGCGCCTTTCCTGGAACTCACTTGGTAGCCCAGGCTGGCCTCGAACTCACAGAGATCCGCTTGGCTCTGCCTCCCGAGTGCTGGGATTAAAGGCGTGCGCCACCACCGCCCGGCCTCCTTCTTTTTTTTTTTTTGAGAGAGTTTCTTTGTGTAGCTTTGGAGCCTGTCCTGGATCTCACTCTAGACCAGGCTGGGCTTGAACTCACAGAGATCCGCCTTGGCTCTGCCTCCCGAATGCCACCGCCCAGCCCTGACATTTTCTTCAAGATTTATTTATTTTTATTTTACATATTTTTATTTTGCATGTATGAGTGTTATGCCTACATGTGTGTCCACGTGTGCTGGGACATCCGCATGGAGTCCATTCTGATCAAAGCAGAACGGTCTCCACGGGAGCTCACAGCCAGAGCACTGGGAGGGTGGAGTCAGGGCGGAAGGGCGGGGTCTGGAAGGGAGGGCCGACACACATGCGCAGTCGCTCGCTCCACCCCTTCTGGTCGAGGCCTACGGTGGTGCCGGGGGGTGGGGACCTGGGTGCGGGAGAGGACACATTTTTTTTTGCAGTCGGACGGACGCTAGGGTGCGTAGTGGGCCGGCTGCAGTTCCAGGGGGGTGGGCGTTGGTGTCCGGGTCTATGCAGCCCGGGCTGTGGCCTGTCAAGTGATTGCACGGGTCGGGAGCGAGCCGGGAGTGCCGCGGTGCGAGCCCATGTGCAGCGTTTCCACCCGCAACAACTCCCAGGCCGTGGTGGCTGGAAATGCAAATAGCTTGTCCTCCCGGACGTCACAGCACATGACGCATGCGCTTGCTTCGCGCATGCTGAGGTGTGTTTTTTCCGTCTCAGGTAAGGCGGAAGCGGCGGCCAAGTAGAACCTTCAGTTGGAAGGTGGCAGCTGGTGGATAGCGACCTGTGTGAGCTGCCTTACCCTAGCCGGTATGCACTGTCGCAGTTCATTTCCCTTCCCTCCAGGACATTTTTGTTGATTACCCAGGCTTTTTAAAACTTGTGGCAAAGTAGACGTAGAATGTGAATTTGCCTTCAACTCGTTTGGGTTCACGATTCCGTGATACCTTCCCTTTCCGTGCCTTAAAACCTAGTTTTGTTTTAAAGGGGAAGGGCCTGGAAAAGCGGTCGCTGTTTGCAAACGCTAAAATACAACGCCCAAGAGAGAATGCACCACCACCGCCAAGTATCCTACTCAGTGAATTCACGGGACTGTTATGCTGGGCCAGTCATTCAGAACCGAACCCTTCTACGGATCGCATCCTCTGTGTCCTGCAGCCTGACACCCCTTACCCCCATCTTTCTAGGGCCAAGCCACACTCTTCCTCTACCCTAGTGGCTCTCAACCTTCCTCATGCTGTGGCCCTTCAATACAGTTCCTTATGCTGTGGTGACCCCCAACCATAAAATTATTTCGTTGCTACTTCATACCTGTAATTTTGCTACTGTTATGAATTGTAGTGTAGATACTGATATGCAGGGTATCTGATATGTGACCCCAAAGAGGTCGTGACCTGCATGTTAAGAACTGCTGCTCTAGGCAATGTGTATGTGACTTCAGATGTGGCAAGGAGGCCATTGTAGGGCTTTCCCATTACTTCATTGCTCATGAGTCACAAGTTCAATTTATTTACTTATTTGCTTATTTTTTAGGGCAGGAGCAATGGTGCTCCATTTGGTGCCCAGATGTTCTGCGAGGCTCCTCTGGGCGTCTCCAGGATGGAGGAGGACGTACACTCAGGGAACCTCAGTGGGGCAGAAGTGGCTGGGTTGCCCTCGTGATACATACAGACCCTTGGCTTGCAGAGGGCGCTCCTCGGTCTCTGGCAGCCCTGAGGTGATGCTAACCCCTGAGCGATACCCTGTGCAACGCCTGCCGTTTTCTACTGTGTCTGAGGAGGACCTGGCTGCCTTTGAACGCATCATACCCGGCAGAGTTATCACAGATCCAGAGCAACTGGAAGCATGCAATGTGGACTGGCTGAGGGCCCTCCGGGGTGAGTCAGGACCTGGGCAGTGGAGTAAAAGATCAAAGGGCAGAGACCAGGAAGACAGTGTAGGTGAGGGGAGTAGAGTTCACTGTGAGTATGCCTTCAGTGCCTTGGGAGACACCACCGAGGTCTTCAGAGAGTCAGATGGGCAGATTGAAAAGTGAAGCAGCCCTTGGCTGGAGTGAGGACTTGAGATACTACTGCCTACAGCTTCACCAAAGGCACCCCTCTCAGTTCCAGAGGCCCGGGGTCCAAAATCAGGTGTGTTCTCTGCAGCCTCTGGGGGAGGGTCCTTCCTGCCCTCTGAACTTCTGGTGACCCCAGGTGTTCCTGGGAGCATCCCTCTGGCTTCTGCTTCTGTATTTATGTTGCCTCAATTCTTGTCCTCTTCTGTCTGTTTTTAAAAAAGATTTATTAGCTGGGCGGTGGTGGCTCACACTTTTTTTTTTTTTTTTTTTTAAAGATTTTTATTTACTTATTATGTATACAGTGTTCTGCTTGCATGCCGGAAGAGGGCGCCAGATCTCATTACAGATGAGCCATCATGTGGTTTTTGGGAAACTCAGGACCTCTGGAAGAACAGCCAGTGCTCTTAACCACTGAGATATCTCTCCAGCCCGGCTCACACCTTTAATCCCAGCATAGAGGCAGAGGCAGGCGGATCTTGGAGTTCAAGGCCAGCCTGGTCTACAGAGTGAGTTCTGGGAGAGCCAGGGCTACACAGAGAAACGCCATCCAGGTGTGGGTTCTGGGAACCAAATTCTAGTCTTCTGTACTGTTCTTAACTCCTCAGCCATCTCCAGCTCTCAACGTTAGATCTTAATCAAGAGCCTATTCCTGTATTGGACTGGAGAGATGGCTCAGCAGTTAAGAGCACTGGCTGCTCTTGAGAGGACTGGGGTTCAATTCCCAGCACCCACATGACAGCTCACAACGGTCTGTAACTCCAGTTCCAGAGGATCTGACACCCTCACACAGTCATACAGGCAGGCAAAACACCAACATACATGAAATAAAAATAAATACTTTAGGGGCTGGAGAGATGGCTCAGAGGTTAAGAGCACCGACTGCTCTTCCAGAGGTCTTGAGTTCAATTCCCAGCAACCACATGGTGGCTCACAACCATCTGTAATGAGATCTGGCGCCCTCTTCTGTATACATAATAAATAATAAATCTTAAAAAAAAAATACATTAAAAATTTTTTTTTAAAAGAGCTTATTTCTATATCAAGCCATTCATATAGGGTCCAGGTTAAGATTCCATCTTTGTGGGGATCCATGTATCTCTATAGAGAGGGGTGCTTGAATGGTGATCTTGCTGTTACCTGTTGCACATTGGTGCTATGAGCCTCTTCCTCGTGCACCTGTTTCCAGTGCTCAGTAGTCCAGGCCGAGCAGTAACTACATCTCATTTTCTCTTCTGAAGTGATTTTCATCCGACTTGAAAACACATCATGATATTCTTGCTATAAAGAGAAGTACTCGGCAACAATATACAGAAAATAATGCATTGGACAGGAAATAGGGACACTTGGGAGCCAGGCATCCTGGTTCAATACTTCATGGATGGTCTCTTGCTGGAAAGATCTGATAAAAATTGAAACATCACAGGTTCCAGGGGGATTGGAAAGAATTGTCTCTAGGTCTGTTGATGGGATAAAGAGGAACAACAGTACAGCTGTGTGGACATTGGAACCCTGGATCTCTGTTTACTGGGTGGAAAGGAGCACAGGAGAGCCAGTCCTCTGGGAAAACAGAGTTTGGGTTTGTACAGATAGATGCAGCCATTGGGCTGAGTGACAGGCCAATCTGGAGTCCAGCGTTGGGGCCACTGGGTCCCAAGACTGTTAGTGGAGAAGAAGAGAGCCAGCTGAGGAGACTGAGAAACCAAGGGACAGCAGGGAGCCACAGGAGTATGGTGTAGAGCCAGTGGGGAAAGGCTCAGTGAGGGGGCACAGATTGCTACGTGTAATTACTGATTGAGCTAGATGCCATCAGTGAACTTGACTCAGAGCTGTGGGCCCCATCAGTGACCTTGGTGAAAGACAAAAGCTGGAGCTGACTCCAGGCTGGAGGAAGGAGGCAGTTCTCTTGGGTGTTTCCTGGAATGGTCACTATCATCCAGCGGTTGGGGAAGTGAGGGCATTTTGTAGGAGTCCAGGCCGGAGGAGGTTTGTTTTCCTTTTTCTGTTGTGAGATGAGAGCATTTTAGCTGGTTTATGGAGCTGATGGGGATGATGGGGGAAGATGGGTCGAAAGGGGGGAAAGAAAGGCAATGAGCAGCAGGGAGCAGGAGTGGAGAACCGTCCACGAGTGAGCTGCACAGGTGTGGGACTCCAGGTGGCAAGCGGGTTGCCTGCAGTAGATGGAGGAAGTGTCTGTCATTGCTAGTGGGTGTAGAGGCAAGGTAAATAGAAGTTTGGAGGGGTGTTGGCAGCCATGGACATGCATAAACTACGGACATGACTGTGTTTCTTCTTTATTAAAATAGACAGCAAGTCAGATTTCGATCTGTTGAAGGGTTCTTGGGGGAGGAGAGAGGAATGAGGAAGTATTAGATAGAGATATAGAAAATGTAGAAAATTAGATAGAAATATAGCCAACTAGAAAGACAGAGACACAGGCTTCGGGAGGCCCTGGGTCAATATCCAGCCGCCTCAAGGTTTATTCTGATGGATTTTTTATACATTGCCAAGAGGAAAGGCAAAAGACCTCCCCCTTTCAAGATCAAAGCACAACGTACAGCCAAGGGTAGACCCTTCAAAACACCTGGTAACCACACCTGTGACCAAGTCATCCCATTATGCAGCCGTGCTGGGTAAAGCAAGCTCAGATTCTCTTGAGTAAGGTCTTACTAGGGAGCCTCTGTGAGCCACCATAGATTTGTCCCCAATATGAGTAGATACTGAAGTCCTAATGAGTTCTCCAGGAAAAGGCTAGGGAGCAACAGGAGCATTGGGCAGCCAGGCTTGAGATGGGTGAGTGGTGAGATGGAATGGTCCTTTGGCGGTGTCCTAGTTAGGGTTACTATTGCTGTCATGAAACACCATGACCAAGGAAACTTGGGGAGGAAAGTGTTTATTTGGCTTATACTTCCATATCACTGATCATCATTGAAGAAAGTCAGGACAGGGACTCACACAGGGCAGGAAACGAGGCAGGAGCTGATGCAGAGGCCATAGAGGGACGCTGCTTGCTGGCTTACTTCCATGGCTTGGCTCAGCCTGTTTTCTTATAGAACCCAGGGCCACCACCCCAGGAATGGTACCACCCACCATGGGCTGGGCCTTCCCCCATCAATCACCAATTAAGAAAATGCCTTATAGCTAGATCTTATTATGGAGGCATTTTCTCAATTGAGGTTCCCTTCTTTCAAATGACTCTAGCTTGTGTCAAGTTGACATAAACTAGGAATTAGCCAGGACAGGTGGATTATCAGGGAGAGGACAGGGAGAGACTAGGGCAAGGAGGATACCTACATACTCTTTTTTTCTTTTCTTTATTTTTTCTTCTTTTGAGACAAGTGTTTCTCTGTGTAGCCCTGGCTGAACTGGAACTCACTCTGTAGACCAGGGAGGCCTTGAACTCAGAGATCTACCTGCCTCTGCCTCCCGAGTGCTGGGATCAGAGGTCTTCATCACCTTCGCCTGTCAAAGAGAAGGATTGTGCCTGAGCCACATCCCTCCATGTGCTCTGACGAATCTTATTCTTGTCTCAGGCTGTAGCAAAGTGTTGCTGAGGCCCCAGACCTCTGAGGAAGTGTCCCAGATCCTCAGGTAAGAGGAAATATCCTGCATTCTTAGGTGAGGAGATGTCTTCAGTCAGTGCTTTACGACACCATGGGCCACATGCATACCTGCCCAGTAGAAGATCCCTGTAGTTTGCTTTCCTTGGGGTTCACTGGGTGCTTATGGGCAAGGGCATCCCTTTCCCCAGATCCCTATCTGCATGAGTACCCAGCTGGAGGATGTCTCAGAGGCACAGCCCAAGGGCTGGTGGGCCAGGCTCAGAACTCAGTCTACAGCAGTGGGATTAGAGGGGCCAGGGTGGTGGAGGTACAGGTGGTGTCGCTGACTCTTACAAACCATGAGAAGGCCCTGAAGGTGTTAGAATTAGGCCACATAGACCTCCTCCCCAGGCCCCAGAGACCATGGCAGCCTCCCTTTCTCTGGGTACAACTTGGGGTGGGCTGTCCCTTAAATTCTTCACAGGGTATTGGGGGAAGAGGCCCTGTAGCAGGAAGGCCCAGAAAGGAGATCAGGTTTGGGAGACAGGTGTCAGCTTGGTAGCCCGCCCTTTGGCGATGGGAGGGTTGTATGGGCAAGGCTTGATGTATATACTGTGTGTGTCCCAGGCACTGCCATAAGAGGAACTTGGCTGTGAACCCACAGGGGGGCAACACTGGCATGGTGGGGGGCAGCGTCCCTGTCTTTGATGAAGTCATCCTGTCCACTGCCCTCATGAATCAGGTCATCAGCTTTCATGATGTATCTGGTAAGCTTGTGTGTCTGTGTGCTCCAAACTCCTCTGTCCTTCCTAGTGCCCGATGAGGATGTCTTTCCTCCTTAGCCTGGGACTGTGCTTAGGCTAGCAGATGTGTTGATCCGTGTGTGTGTGTGTGTGTGTGTGTGGTGTGTGTGTGGTGTGTGTGTGTGTGTGTGTGTGTGTGTGGTGTGTGTGTGGTGTGTGTGTGTGTGGTGTATATGGTGTGTGTGTGTGTGGTGTGTGTGTGTGTGTGTGTGGTGTATGTATGTGTGGTGTGTGTGTGTGTGGTGTGTGTGTGTGTGTGGTGTATGTATGTGTATGTTGTGTGTGTGTGGTGTGTGTGTGTGTGGTGTATGTATGTGTATGGTGTGTGTATGTGGTGTGTATGGTGTGTGTGGGGTGTGGTGAGTGTGTGTGTGTGTGTGTGTGTGTGTGTGTGTGTGTGTGTGTGTGGTGTGTGTGTGTGTGTGGTGTGTGTGTGTGTGTATGTGGTGTATGTATGTGTGTGGTCCTGGCTGGGACAGAACTGGCAGCTGCATCAGGGCCATCTTGTGTGTGCTGTAAGTCACTAGGTGGCTCACACTTGTGGACGTGTCACACAAGTCCTGTTTGCGACCAGACTTTGCCATGGCTGCTGGTCGTGGACAGGTATGGCCGAGCAGTGATGCCTGCAAAGGGGCTTCATAGCCTTCTCCCACACGAGGCTGGATTGCTGTGGGGGGACTGTTGTTGGCAGCTGACAGCAATGGTTTTCACCACCCAAAAGTAAACAATGTAACTAGGGAGCCCAATGCTCCCCCAAGCTGAGGCCGCTGCTTGGTAACTGTGCTTTCTTCCACTCACTCCCCTTAGTTCTACAAGAACTCTTCTCCATTTTGGCCTTCCTAGTTTTCCTTGTTTTATATTGTAATTACAAAGGACCAAGTTTGATTTTTTTGTTTTTTATTTTTCCTGATTAGCAGGAAGACATCCTTCTTCCTTGACTTCTGAGAACACTCCTTCTGGGAGGTTCTTACCTACAGAGGAGTTTGGGGTTTCTCAGCAGTGAGCCTTCTCACACCCCTAGAAAGCCAGGCGTTGTTGGTAACTCCGTTGCTCTTTGCAGGAATTCTGGTCTGCCAGGCAGGCTGTGTGCTGGAGGAGCTGAGTCACTATGTGCAGGAGCGAGACTTCATCATGCCGCTGGACTTGGGAGCGAAGGGCAGCTGCCACATTGGGGGCAATGTGGCAACCAATGCTGGTGGCCTGCGCTTTCTGCGCTATGGCTCGCTTCGAGGGACTGTCCTGGGCCTGGAAGTGGTGAGCTGGGTTCCGACAAGGTGCACGCCTGCCCTGGGGATGCCCTGGCTTCAGTCTGAGGCTGTTGTCTTGGCAGTGGTGGCAGGACACGGGCCTATGTTGGTGAGTGTGTATCTGTTCCAGGTTAGGGACCCTGCTGTAATGGTTACTGGCTCTAGGTGCCTCAGGGACATATGGAGGCCAAATAAGGAGCCGCCAGGGGACACTTCACTCAGGCAGCGACACTAACTTGTGCCAGACTTCCAGGAATTGGAGAATGAGGAAGGCTAGCTAAGGCCAACTTGGTATGGAAGTCACACCCCTGCCAGCTTAGCTTCCGGGCCCTTGAGGCCCCTTCCCTGAACCCTTGCTATATTCGTTACTTTTTGTGGGGCTGGGATAAAGTAACTGACAAGTAATGTAAGGGAGACGGGGTTTGTTTTGACTCGGTTTGAGAGGATACAGTCCTATCACGGCAGGGAAAGGATGGCGTCAGGAATGTGAGGGAGCTTGTTACATTGTGTCAGGAAGCACAAAGCAATGAATTCTGGTGCTCAGCCCATTTTAACCAAGCTGGGGCTGGTTGTTGCTTGCTGTCCCCATTCAACGGGAGCTTTTCCACCTTAGTTAAATATTTCCGGAAACACTCACATAGACACCACAGGTCCAGTACTCCATCGTAATTTAAATTTAAAAATTGATCAATCTGTGTGTGTGTGTGTGTGTGTGTGTGTGTGTGTGTGTGTGTGTGAGAGAGAGAGAGAGAGAGAGAGAGAGAGAGAGGGAGGGAGGGAGGAAGGGAAGAAGGAGGAGAGAGAGAGAGAGAGAGAGAGAGAGAGAGAGAGAGAGAGAGAGAGAGAGAGAGGGAGGGAGCAAACTTGAATGTCTTCCATCCCTCTTCACCTTGTTTTCTGAACTTTTAATGAACTTGGAGCTCGCCAGCTGGCTAGACTGGTTGGCCAGTGCTCGGAGTGCTATCTCTGCCCCCCAGTGGTGGGATTATAGGCACCATGGTCATGTCCAGCTTTCTCATTTATTTATTTGTTTGTTTGTTTATTGAGTCAGGATTTCTCTGTGTAGCCTTGGCTGGCCTGGAACTCACTTTGTAGACCAGGCTGACCTCAAACTCACAGAGATCCACCTGCTTCAGCCTCCTGAGTGCTGGGATTAAAGACATGTGCTGCCATGCCTGGCTCTCCATGTTTATTGTATGTGTGCATGTGTGTGCATACCATGGCACATATGTGGAGGCCAGCTTGTGGAAGTTGGTTCTCTCCTTCTGCCATGTAGATTATGGGATGGAACTGGGTTGCCAGGCTTAGTGGCAGGTGCCCTTACCCCCGACCCATCTCACAGGCTCTAGACCCAGCTTTTTACATGGGTGCCGAAAATTGGAACTCAGGTTCTCAGCTCGTGCAGCATTTTTACCCACCAAGTGATCCCCCAGCTCCCGAGTTTCTGTCGGTAAAGTGGACAATGAAGACTAACTTCCTTACCCACCTACTGGTGGGTCCTAAGGGCAGAGCTTCTGTCTTATTTACCCAGGTATCCAGGGCAAATATAAAACCATGCTTTCTCCAGTTAGTGCCAGTGTCCCAGTAGCTGTTATCTGGTTGGTTGCCGGCTACTACTATTACTGTTTTTCTGTACTTACTGTCCTGAAAGTTCAGTAAGCCTCTGGCTTGAAGTACTAGCCACCAAGTCTCAGATGTACCATGGGAACCAGCAATGCCTTTGAGACCTAGGGCCTCAGATGTGGGGGAAACCTCCAGGCAGGGCTGTTCTCTGCTCTTCAGTCCTCCCAGCTGTGCTCCTTCTGTCTCCAGCTGTGCTCCTCCTGTCTCCAGCTGTGCTCCTCCTGTCTATCTCCAGCTGTGCTCCTCCTATCTCCAGCTGTGCTCCTCCTGTCTCCAGCTGTGCTCCTCCTATCTCCAGCTGTGCTCCTCCTGTCTCCAGCTGTGCTCTCCTGTCTCCAGCTGTGCTCCTCCTCCTATCTCCAGCTGTGCTCCTCCTATCTCCAGCTGTGCTCCTCCTATCTCCAGCTGTGCTCCTCCTCTTATCTCCAGCTGTGCTCCTCCTGTCTCCAGCTGTGCTTCTATCTCCAGCTGTGCTCTCCTGTCTCCAGCTGTGCTCCTCCTCCTGTCTCCAGCTGTGCTCCTCCTGTCTCCAGCTGTGCTCCTATCTCCAGCTGTGCTCCTCCTGTCTAGCCCCAGCTGTGCTCCTCCTATCCAGCTGTGCTCCTCCTGTCTCCAGCTGTGCTCCTCCTATCCAGCTGTGCTCCTCCTATCCAGCTGTGCTCCTCCTGTCTCCAGCTGTGCTCCTCCTGTCTAGCCCCAGCTGTGCTCCTCCTATCCAGCTGTGCTCCTCCTATCCAGCTGTGCTCCTCCTATCCAGCTGTGCTCCTCCTGTCTCCAGCTGTGCTCCTCCTGTCTCCAGCTGTGCTCCCCGTCTAGCCCCAGCTGTGCTCCTCCTATCCAGCTGTGCTCCTCCTATCCAGCTGTGCTCCTATCCAGCTGTGCTCCTCCTGTCTCCAGCTGTGCTCCTCCTGTCTCCAGCTGTGCTCCTCCTTCCCCTTTCCTGGGCTTCCTGCCTCTGAGGTGTGTTCCCTGTTCCCCGGCTCTGGAGGTTCCTTGCCTCTCCCAGATGTGTTCCCTCCCTTTGCGGCCATGCTCCTGGCCCTCCTCATCTGTGTCCCCTGCTCTTCCTAGCCACGCCCCTCACTGGACCAGCTCTGCTTCCCCCCTCTCCCTCCAGCTGTGATCCCTGCCCTCCACAGATGGGTCCCCTGTGTATTCTTTGCCTTGGGTGGGTTTCCCTCCCGCAGCCAGACAGTGACCTTCTTGGCTGAAGATGAGGTTGGGAGTGTGTTGCTCTAACTGGGGAGAAAAGTCGTTCCTCCAGTCCCACCGCAGGTTCTGTTCCTCCCCAGGCTTCATCCTGAAGTAAATGGTGGTGGGGTGGGTGGAGTGGCCGAGGGTTTATGGCTGGCTGCTTTTGGGGTGGTGGTGTTTGGAGCTGGGTCAGCGTCTCCAGAGAAGGGAAGGGTGGCTGATGCAGGGAGGCCTCTTTCTTCTTGCCAGGTGCTTGCTGATGGGACCATCCTGAACTGCCTGACCTCCCTGAGGAAGGATAACACAGGCTATGACCTGAAGCAGCTGTTCATTGGGTCAGAGGGCACCCTGGGAATCATCACTGCTGTATCCATCTTGTGCCCACCCAGGCCCAAGGCTGTGAATGTGGCTTTCCTCGGTAGGTCCCCTCAGCCTGCTTCTGAGCCCGCCAGCGGAGAGTGGGCAGCCGCTCTGGACACGGTGGTGTGAACTTGGAATGAGAGGCGCCCGTTGCTCTTGCCTCTCGGCTTCCTGTCTGGAGACCTGGGTCCTGGCCCTCCAGTTGTCCAGAGTGTAGCTTGAAACAGAAGTGATGACGACCCGTTTCTTATCAGAACACACTTCACTCTAACAAAATTGAAGCTCTTTTCTTCTTGGTCCCACCGTGCTTGGATTTAAGAAGTGTGCCGTGTGACTCTGAGAGAAGCAGGGACATGGTGGAAATTGCTGTGGGGCCATTGGTCTCTCTCTTTCTCTCTCCCCCTCGCTCTAGCTCACCACAGTTGGCTGTAGCTTCTCCATGCAAAGGGCTCTCACACCATTGGACTTCTTTTCTATGCAGCGGACGTGAAGGCAGCTTCTGTCTAGGGCCTGCCTTTGCTGACGTGGTTTGGGGGTTCGTGTTTTTCTCCTTTATCCCTTTCCGATTCCTATCTAGCTTCTGTCTGCAGCTGACTCATTCAACTAAGCTGGAGTTCTGGAGGGAGACAGGCATGCTTGACTCACCACATCCTACCAGAGGAGGCTCTAGGTCTTGCTTGTGGTCTTTTCCCAGTTGTTTGTTCTTATTATGTCCTTTATCTATTTATTTATTTTATTTGTGTAGATGTGTGTGCATGTGTGTGGGGCACACATTTCTGTGCATGCTTGTGGAGTCCTGAGGCCAACCTTGGGTATTGTTCCACCTCTTTTTTTGAGACAAGATTTTTCATTGTCTTGGTAATCACTGATTAGACTAAGCTGGCCGGCCAGTGAGCCGCAGAGATCCATCTGTATTTGCTCAGTGCAGGAATTCCATGTGTACACCACAACGCCTGGCTTTTTTCTTTATTCCCTCCCTCCCTCCCTGCCTCCCTCCCTCCTTTCTTCTCTCCCTCCTCCCCTCTTTCTCCCTCCCTCCCCTCTTCCTCCCTCCCCCCTTTCTCTCTCTCTCTCTCTCTCTCTCTCTCTCTCTCTCTCTCTCTCTCATGGTGTTTTTCCTGCATGTACGTCTGTGCACCATGTGCGTGCAATGCCAATGGAGGCCAGAAGAAGGAGTCAGATTTTCTGGAACTAGAGTTACAGATGCTTGTGAGCTGCCGTGTGGGTGCTGGGAACGGAACCCATGACCTCTGGAAGAGCAGCCAGTACTCTTAACCTCCAAGCCATCTCTCCAGTCCCATGCTTGACTTTTCATGTGGGTGCTGAGGATGAGACTCAGGTCCTTCTGCTTGGACAGCCAGCACATTACCAAAGACTGGGCCATTTCCCCAGCCCCCAGGTAGTCTATCTTTTTAAAGTCTCTGTCACAACATTGTTTATGGGCCATTTCTTTGACTCTCCATCTGTCTGCCGCACCAGACATTTCTCAGTCTCTTGTTCTCTATCGATGCATCCAAGAGCATTTCTTGTCGTGGAGGACCTGGTTTCTCATAGCGTCTTGTCTGTGTGTTCTGAGCTACCGTGGGTTGTAAGCAGAGCCTTGATTCTCAATTGTTAGTTTGGTTCCTAGAAGCCTAGGGCGAGTGTGGTTTCCTCTTGCAGGGGGTTTGTGTTGCTTTGCTCGGTGGTCCTGGATCTTCTAAAGTACAGGAGTGTCATCTCCTACCACATGGTCTCTGAATCATATACCTGTGGATACAGTCCCTTGGTTCCTTTCTGCTTCCATACTTGGGGGCAGCTACCCCGGGGCTGTGCCTTGGCCCCCCAGCCCTGTAGCACTGCAGAGATCTCAGGTGTCCATAGCTGAGTGTTTGATGAACCTCTGAGACCAGCTTAGACCTTCTTGCTGATGGGTGAGTGAAATGACCGTCTCTGATGGCTCTTGGCTCTGGACCCGTGTTGACAGACTTTACCAGGATGTGCCTCTCTGATTCCTTCTGCCCTTGTGAGTGCTCTGTGCCAGTTCTTAGGCATAATTTCAGATCTTGAGACCTTGAAGTGAACTTGTGGGCTGAACTGTGGAGTATTCTCTAGAGCACCAAACCCTTCATAGTCACTCTCTACTTGTCCACTTGTTGTGAGTTGAGTTGATGCTGCTGCTGCTGCTGCTGAGAAGGGGGTGACTTGGCCAGGCGGTGGGTGAGGCCCTGGGTCCCGGCTGTCCTTCCCTCTGTAGTGCCTGATGTACTGTGTCCCGTTGCAGGTTGCCCTGGGTTCACTGAGGTTCTGCAGACATTCAGCACCTGCAAGGGGATGCTGGGTGAGATCCTGTCTGCATTTGAGTTCATGGATTCTGAATGCATGCAGTTGGTCGGACAGCACCTCCACCTGACCAACCCAGTACAAGGTACCGACTCCTGTGCAGTTGGGCAGTGCTGCCCTGCCGCTTTGACACCGTGGGGCATGTTGGGGCAGTGGCATGTCCCAGGCGGGCAGGTGGGCAAGGAGCATTGTGTGGCCATGGTTCATTGTGTATAGGAAAGCTTTGCTGTTGTTAGCACTTGGTATTCAGTCTGTAGTAGGATGAACTAGTTTTTATTGTTCTGGAAGAAGCCTTAATGTTGTGTTTAAGGGGACAGTGAGTGCCCTTGAATAAGTTAGTGATACACATTTAATTTTAAACAGCAAGTTCTTGTGGTAGAAATTATGGCCTCTAGCATGTAGTAGCCATGTCTGAAGCTATCTTCTACCAACAGGTGGCCTTTCCCTGGGGTTCTGGAGTTTTGTAAGTGTTATGGCGGGATATTTGATCACACTGTGAAACTCTGAGACTGTGTTAACCTTGGATCAGGGGGTAGAACCAGTGACTAGCTGACAAGAATTAGCTGTAGAGAGTACAGAGGACCCAGGAAGATGGATAGAGAGAAGGAGTAGGGAGGGACTTATAGGCTCGTGGGCCTTTTTAAAAGGTTTGGGACAAGTGGAGAGACAAGAGACGCTCTTGCTGGTTCTCCCAGCCAATTAGGAAAGTTAGCTGGTTCCTTCTTGCCATCTTTAATCTAGCAGGTTTTCACCCCAATATCTGACTCCTGAGTCTTTATTGGTAAATAGAACAACTTAGATAAAACAACATGTAACAGTAGACAAGCCAGTTCTTAGAGCCGACAGTTGCCATGCTGTGCCGGCCCTGTCCCACCTCAGGCTCTAGGGAGGTACCCAACTGGATCCAGCCATGAGGCTGAGAATGAGCAGGGTGGGGCCTCACACAGAGGGTCACCTTTGGTCTGTTTTCTCTTCCAGCAGAAAACTTACATGTAAACCATGTGAAATTTAGCCTGCCCGAGTGCTTCCTGTTCATAGGTCACCTTTAGCATCTTGGAAGCGTTGTCTTTGCCACGTGACCTAGAGTGAAGTGGTTCTAACTCTGAATGCCAGCAGGTGGAACCGGGGCTTACACTGTATCTCCTGCTCCCTTGTAGAGAGTCCATTCTATGTCCTTGTTGAGACGTCAGGCTCTTGTGCAGGACATGATGCTGAGAAGCTGACCAACGTCCTGGAGAAGGTGCTGAACTCTGGCCTGGTGAGCGACGGCACAATGGCCACTGACCAGAGGAAAGTCCAGGTGATGTAACACTGCTTTCTGCCTTCTCTCCCTCCTAGTCCCATAGCTAGGACCTTAGCTGTCTAGCAGTGATGTAGTGTGTAGTCAAGCTACAACTGGGTTCCTGGTATAGATAGAAAACCTCACTGTAGCCATGCTTTTGGATTCTCCAGAAGAGCTGCCAGCCTAAGTCGTGTTGGGATCAAGAAAAATGGGCCTCGGTGGTTCGTGTTCCTGGAGTTGTATTCATGTCAGTGGATGCCCACACACTCCAGAAGAGAATTTGACATTGCTGCTGCTGTTGTTGCTGTTATAGCAGTGGCGGCCACCGCTGCTACTGTTTTTGGGATTACCATTTCATAATTGCTTACTACAGCTAGCACAGTGGAGACCCTGGCAGCAAAAGTAGCTACAACGGTTAATTAATCTTTCATTTTATTGGGCATGATAAATTTAATTCAATAGTTATATACATTTCGATTGGCTTTTAAAATTATAAATTTATAAATTCAAGTTCCATTTGCCTTTGAGATATCATCTTACAAGGACTCCAATTTGCAGTAAGGCTTGTTAAGGAAGGGAATGGCTCAGTTGCCTTTAGCCTACTGGCTATGGGTGGGATAGGACCTCTGTTGGTCTTTTCTGTGTCAAATACACAGATTGCAAGCCCAGTGCCACTTTGAGATCTTTGGCAGCAGTTAACTCTGCAACTCACACACAATTGAGCCTGTATGATAATGAGTATTCAGAGACAGGCAATGCCTGGGGGGCGCTCACCAACCTAAGACAGATCGCCTGTGTGGCCTGGGCAGGCGTCTCCATGACAGGTAAGGTGACCTGCTGACTTCCCACGCAACCTAAGTCAGAAGCTCATTTTTTAGTGAAAGGGGGACCTGTAGGGCCCTGACCCCCCGTTTTGGGTAACTGTTGCCTTGCTTGCTGACCTTGACCTTAATATCCTCCCTATGCTAATTCCCTGCCGGGTTCTACCCTCCTAAATGCTTAAGGGAAGTTCCGTGTATCCTGCATAA
Organism: Peromyscus maniculatus bairdii; assembly: GCF_049852395.1. Lineage (NCBI taxonomy): Eukaryota > Metazoa > Chordata > Mammalia > Rodentia > Cricetidae > Peromyscus > Peromyscus maniculatus. The sequence continues at coordinate 12,069,198 of NC_134864.1, forward strand.
TGGGCGTTAACAACTTAGATGCAAGATTGTAAAACATCGGTAGTGAACTTCTGCCCTCCTGTGTTCTCCCATTGTGCTGTAAGCCTGTATTTAAGACCTCTCCCCTCCTTCAATAAACAGCATTCGGCATTAAAAAAAAAAAGAAAAGAAAAGAAAACCTCTTTGTAGTGAAAAAATGTATTCTTGCTATCTAGATCATTATCACTAACATTAGCAAAATATCCCCACACATCTTCCCACCTACAGCCTGCATGGTGAGTCGATCTACATCACTGTGTGCTGGCTGTAAGTTGGCTACAGCTCCCCACAGACTTGTCTAGAGTGTGGAGAGGCAGGAAGAACTGAAAGGGCTAAGGAAAGCAAGCCTAAAGGCCCAACAAGTCCTGGGGAATAGGGTGCCTAAGGAACAGGCCTTATGTAGGAGTAATTTTCCTGTCTCAACTGCTGGTTCCAAGATAAATGCACAGAGACTTTGCCCTTCTTGATCCTATCATTCTGTTTGGCTTTCCCGTCTAACTTTATCCTGTCCAGCTATTGGGCAGTCAGCTTGTTTACTAAACCAGTCACAGCTACATGTACTCACACAGTGTGAAGGAATATCCCACAGCAGCCTTGCTATATTGTCCGGAAGCCATTTGGTCTCCTGGAGCGGGGACAGAGGAGCAGGAGGCATATCTATCTGTTTGGGAATTGCTCACCCCCTAAACTGCGAGTTTTATTTTCCTGGTGTCTGGCTCTGGTCCTGCTGTCTGCAGTATGGTGAGTTGCCAGCAGAGGGCAGAGAGGCTGCAGGGAGCAGCCGGCGTTGGTCTTGAAGAGAGAAAAAAGGAAGGCACCTAGGGAGTGTGAAAAACCCCTGAGTCCTCCCTCGAGCTTTGACCTCTAGGTTCAGCCTGTTATATAGTCTATTGTATTTTTAAAGCTTCTTCTTTATAGTTATGCTTGTTTTGTTAGTTGGTTGGCACGCGGACGCGCGCACACACACACGACACATTCTCATATAGCTTCAGCTGGCCTTGAACTTGCTGTATAACTAAGGGTATCCTTGAACTTCTGATCCTCTATCCTCTACTCCACAAGTGCTTAGATGTGTCTCCCATGCTGGGTTTAGGTGGTTCCGGTGACCCACCCTAAGGCTTCTTGTTGCTAGGTAAGAACCCTCCGAGCTGAGCCGCATACTAGCTCCACTGTCCATGTTTCTTGAAGTGTAAGTGATTGCAGTACTTCATATCAAAGTGTTCGGGGGACCGTGGCAACCTTTGTGGCCAATTTGATTCCGTGAGGCCGCCTTTCTGCCACAGATTGATTTTGGGGCTGCTGGTGATGAAAATGGGACTCTCCACCCGATTTCGGCCTTAACTTCCTCCTTTATCCTGATGTGGTACTTTTATGCTCCTGATGGCAGAGCTGCTCACTCTGAATCCTCAAGGTTCCCATGTCCCCTCCTAGATTTCCTAGGAAAGGTCTGGGAGAGACTGGGGTATCTCAGCATCCTGCTTTATACTGAACTGGTGTTGGACTTGGATTTGAGTTTAGAACGACCCCTTTCTGGAGTCTGATCCATGAATGTCTTTGTCTGGTGCAAGGGTGGTTTTAAAGATGTTTCTGCTGACTTTTCATGTTGAATGAGGGCCCTAGGGAGTCCTGAGTTCCCCTGCCCTCTGGTCCTTGTTTTTTTTTCCTCCAGAAGCCCTGAGTTGTCTTTTTAAAATTTATTACTCTATGTGTGTGCACGTGTATGTGCATATGTGTACTCATGTTATGGCATGTGTATAGGGCCAGGGGAAAACTCTGTAGATTCATTTTCCTTCTGTCACCATGTAGATTCTGAGTATTGAACTCAGGTTGCCAAGCTTACACAGCAAATGCCTTTACCTGCTGAGCCATCTCTCTGGCCTTTTTTCCTTTTTAAAAAGTTATTATTGTGTGTGTGTGGGGAGGAGGTGGGGGGGTAATATGCTTCAGCAAACACGTTGAGGTCAGGACAACTTTTGGGAGTTGGTTCTCTTCTCTTACCTTAGATTCTAAGGACTGAATGAGGCCATCAGACTTGCCACAGCAAATGCTTTAACCCACGGAGCTGGCCCAGCGGTGGGTTTCCTGACATGGCCTAAGAAGGTGGCCCTGTGTGGATCCAGAGACATCCTGAGTGTCATTGTTTTGAGGAGGCTGTCACATGACTTTCCAGGAAGACATAGACATGCATTTACTCCAGATAGGAGGCTAAAGGAAGACTATGTCTAGCTGGCGACATAAAGGAATTTATTAGGATTATTTACCCGCGCATGTCTGACTTGTGGGAAGTAAAGGCCCCGGAAAGTCTGAACCTCTTGCCTAACTCAGCTTCTGCCTGCACAAGTGGAGTTCTGCCTAATGCGGAAGGGTCAGGCGGCCATTAGCTCAGATAACCTTAGGACCAAAGAGGAGTCTGGGAAAGTTAAGATGATTCACGCTCTGCCTTTGCTTTTTAAGATTTATTCTTTTGTATTTTACGTGGAGGAGTGTTCTGCCTGCTTTTGTGTATGCGCAGTGCACACCTTGTGCCTATAGAGGGTGCCAGATCTCCTGGAACCTACAGACAGTTGTGAGCCGCCCCCATGTGGGTGGCTGAAAAGAACCTGGGTCCTCCACGGGAGCAGCAAATGCTCTGAACCAGCACCAAGTGCTCTGAACCAGTACCAAGTGCCCTGAACCAGCACCAAGTGCTCTGAACCAGCACCAAGTGCTCTGAACCAGTACCAAGTGCCCTGAACCAGCACCAAGTGCTCTGAACCAGCACCAAGTGCTCTGAACCAGTACCAAGTGCCCTGAACCAGCACCAAGTGCTCTGAACCACTGACTCATCTCTCCGGCCTCCGGCCTCTGTCCTTGCTCTTAGGAAAGATTCTATCGCTCTGCGTTGTGACATTGCTAGACGTACAAACTGTGCCTGACGCATATCTCTTCCCTGCCACCAACCTCAGCACTTCCTTCCTTCTTCCCATGGGCCCCCTTGCTTGTCCCAAAGGGCTTCTCTTCTGCTTTCGTGCCACATGTATATACATGTGTGCATACAGTTAAATACAGATGCTACATGTGAGAGAAACTGTGGCCTTTCGAAGGGCAGCTTGTTTACTCCAGCCTGGCACATAATAGCTAAGTCATGGCTGTGGTCGGAGGGCTGACCTCACTACAGAGGCCCCTGACTCCTTATACAGACCGTTCCTGTCCTCACCCTGCTGGAGGCTCACGCCGTGTATCCCTTACGTCTCCCAGCACATGTGGGATGTCTCTGTGACTTGTGAGAACTAGGTATTCCACTGGTTGGATTTCAGCAGTGACCTGGTGGCTGAGCACAGCAAAGCTCACACCAGCGCAGTGACTGCCCGGTCAGCCCTGCCTTGAGCGGAGCCCTGGAGGGAGGCAGCTCACACCAGCACAGTGACTGCCCAGTCAGCCCTGCCTTGAGCAGAGCCCTAGAGGGAGGCAGCTCAGGTGAGGGTAACAGCTGATGAGATGGGAAGATAGGAAGATATCCCCTAGGGCCATTTGTGGGAGAGGAGCAGAGTTAGGGCACAGGGACAGGCTAGGGACACCAGGCCTGGTGGCTGTCAGGACTAGCAGGAGGCACCACAGTACAGTGTCTACCGTGTTCCTGCCAGAGCTGGATGTGCCCGTGGTGGGGATTGACGAGTAGGTAACAGGGCAGTCCGGTGCAGTGACCTAGATGGCTGTAAAAGTTGAGCAAAACAAACCAACCCATCAAACAAAGAACTGGGCGGTGGTGGTGCACGCCTTTAATCCCAGCACTTGGGAGGCAGAGGCCAGCGGATCTCTGAGTTTGAGAATCCATCTGGTCTACAGAGCGAGTTTTTTTTTTTTTTTTTTTTGGTTTTTCGAGACAGGGTTTCTCTGCGTAGCTTTGCGCCTTTCCTGGGGCTCACTTGGTAGCCCAGGCTGGCCTCGAACTCACAGAGATCCGCCTGGCTCTGCCTCCCGAGTGCTGGGATTAAAGGCGTGCGCCACCACCGCCCGGCGAGAGCGAGTTTTAAGACACAGAAAGAAACCCTGTCTCTAAAAACCACACACACACATACACCCCACACACAGACATAGGCAAAAAAAAAAAAAAAAAATTGAGAGAATTGGGGAGATTTGGGTTTTGACTGTAGCCTGAAGGGTGGTGAGGGGCTCTGGTTTATTGTTGGTCAGGGTTAAAGCTGGCATGAGGTGACAGAGAGGGAAGGAGGGGCTGTGGAGACAGCCCAGTCAGCAGATTACTCCCTGTGCAGGTGTGATGACCACAGTTTGATCTCTGGAACTCCTGTAAAAAGCTGGGCATGGTGGGATGTGCTTCTAATCAGAGTACCGGGGAGGTGGAGATAGCCAATCCCGGTGGCTTATTGGCTAGCTAGCCTAGCCTGTTCCTTGAGTTCCAGGCTGTTCAGAGACCCCTGAGGAACATTTGAGGATGCTATCTGAGGAACAGTACTCAAGGTTGTCCTCACACCTTCACATGTAGTATATGTAAACACACACACACACACACACACACACACACACACACACACACACACACACACACACTCAGCATGTGGCAGGGTAAGTCCCTATTTTTTAGATGTTTTATTTGGTATGTTCCCTGAAATGATGGGGTCTCTACAGGGACTGGCACAGGGGTGGAGGTCCTGGGTGGGGTGACAGGGTGGTGGGTGGTGGCTGACTCTGCAGAGGGCAGATAGGTCTCTGTCCTTCTTGTGGGCTTCAGTGTACAAAAGCCAAGTAATGATGGAACAGTTCTGAATGAACAACTTGCCCCAGGCTCCCTTCTGCTCTGCTTTGGTTTCCCCATCCAGCTTCCACTGGTCCCTCCAAGAGCCCAGGCCTTTGCACGCCCAAGCCTTTGCACACCCAGCCTCCCTGCCTGCATCTGTGAAGACCGGCATTAAAGCCACACCTTTTCAGTGACCCTGGCCCCAGGAGCCCTGATGAGGTGTGCTCTGTTTCCTTTCATGGTCCTAGATGCTGTGGGCCCTTCGGGAGAGGATCACCGAGGCGCTCAGTCGTGACGGCTACGTGTTCAAGTATGACATTTCCCTCCCCGTGGAGCGGCTCTATGACCTCGTGATCGACCTCCGCACCCGCCTCGGCCCTCGTGCCAAGCATGTGGTGGGATACGGGCACTTGGGTGAGCACAGTCACACCGTGGTGAACTGAGTGAAACATACTACACACAGCCTCACAGTCACTAAAGTACATTGCTGTCCCATTCAGGAAGGAGCTGAACGCTTGCCCCTGAATCAGTTCCACCAAGAACAAGCCCAAGTTTGAATTCCCCACCTCTCTTGTGTCTCGTCTGTGGTCTCTCTGTGGTGTGTTTACCTTTGCCTGCCTGATGTCTGACTGTGAATTTGACTGTGTTCCTATTGCTGTCTGTCTGTCTGTCTCTAACAAAGAACTTGATGTTTATTGAACAGCCCAGTAAAGGTCACAGGGGCAATGAATGAGGGATAATTTACAAAAATTAACAGAATTTCCCAATCAATTACGTTATTTTCTCCAGCCTTCCCCAACTGGCCCCGGAGTACTCAGTCAAACAAACAGCATTGTGAAGTACACTATCAAGTTCTCTCTGTGCTGCCTCCGATGTTTATGCCAGAGATTTGTTATTTCCGGCTGTTTCTCAACCTGTTGGCTGTTTTCAGCAAATGATTGCCATCGCGTACATATATACAGATAACCTGTTGCCCTCTGAGTCAGGGGCATGGAAGAGTTATTTAGGATTATACCTATGCATTGGTTTAGGCTGTAAAATCTGATTACATGGGGAAAGTCCAAGTCACCTAAGGCTGGCTGTTACATTGTTTTCTTAGCGGCAGGTTGGCTACACAAACAGGCAGAGTACTTGGCAGGGTATCAGGTCAATTATGCCATCTTATATTAACTCGGCTGTGAGACCCAGCAAAAGTTCCAGTTTCCTCTGGTGTAAGAGAGATTTTGTTAAACCAGTGTCAGCCAGCTGAGTTCTGGGTTTGGTCCCAGCAAAGGACGCAAGTCCTGGGTTGAGAAGATGCCCTTGCTTTCTTTCTCTCTCTCTTCTTTGTTTTTGTTTTTGTTTTTTGAGACAAGGTATCACTCCGCAGCCCGGCTGGCTTGGACTTCACTCTGTAGATCAGGCTGGCCTCAAACTCATGGAGATCCACCTGTCTCTGCCTCCCGGGTGCTGGGATTGAGATGTGCGCCTCTACACTCTGCTACTGTTTCTCTTATTCCAAGTATTGTTTGAAAAGTCCTCTGCTGGGCAGCGGAATGGTTCTCACCAGCCTGTCTCTTTAGCCCAAAGTCAGTTTCCAGTCATTTGGGGGAGGGTGGGAAAGTGATGCTTTAGGTCCTGGTGGTGTGGCTTGACAGGAATGGCTTGTTTATTCCTCCCAGTCTCTGACGTCTTCAGCTCGTGGGAAATGTGCGGGGACGGGGGGGGGGGGGGGGGGGGGGCAGTGTGCCTGTGGACTTCCTGCTGCTTCCCACCTGGCTCTGAGCAGGGGCTCACTTGCCCCAAGTACCATAAGATGGGGCTCAGCGGCTCCGATTCATAGTCACGGAGGGTTGAAGGCACGGGCAAGGGTTGTGGCTCAGAACCAGGGCGGGCAGGGTGCCGTCCCCTGGCCAGGGGGGGACAGTACATCTCAGGAGGTATTAGAAGTGTGAGCTGACCTTTGGGGCAGCTTTCGGGGCCTGCCCAGCCTAACTGTTCCCGCGTTCCCCAGGGGACGGCAACCTTCACCTGAACGTGACGGCAGAAGCCTTCAGCCAGGAGCTGCTTACCGCCTTGGAGCCGTATGTGTACGCCTGGACCGCGGAGCAGCGGGGCAGCGTCAGTGCCGAGCACGGCCTAGGCTTCAAGAAGAAGAACGTACTCGGCTACAGCAAGCCACCTGTGGCCGTGAAGCTTATGCAACAGCTCAAGGCCCTGCTGGACCCCAAAGGCATCCTGAACCCCTATAAGACTCTGCCTGCTCAGGCCTAACTGGAGCTCTTCATCTTGGGCACGCAGGGTTGGGGGCGGGGCTTTGAGGCCTCCCATCTGATGGCACCTGCAACAGACCGGGTTACTTACTGTCTCTCATTGGCTAGCCGGGAGCCAACTCTGAGGACCCCCTGGGCTGGGCTGCCTTTCTGTGGGGTGAGCAGAGCAGACGGAGCTGTCTGGCTCTTCTCTGGTCTCCTACCAGCTCACTGTGGACAGACTAAGTGGGTGGGTGGGCACCACTCCCGAACAGGCCAAATCTCGGCTGCTCCGTGGTGGCCGGTGGAGACCCACCCTGTTGCAGCTCTGGGAAGAGTGCCATGTGATCTTGTTACTGGATAGATCCCTGTGTGGTGTGTGTCCTGTGAGGGCTACCGCAGAGTTGTCCAGCCCCAAACCAGTCACCACGATGACCCCAGAGCACCACCACTTGTTCACACGGGGCTGAGTGGAATCTGCTGTCATACCAAGCCGGTCTTGGATTGGTAACAGACCAGGACAGATCATCTTCCTTGCTCCCCCCCCCCTTTTTTTTGTTTGTTTGTTTAGCCCTGGCTGTCCCGAAACTTACTCTGTAGACCAGACCTTTAACTCACAGACATCCCCCTGCCTGTGCCTCTGCCTCCTGAGCGCTGTGATGAAAGGCAAACACCACCACACCCAGCTTATGTTGTTCCTGAAGGCCTGTCTGGTTGGTAAGCAGGTGTGGTGGGCTGTGATTGTCTGCAGAGTTGACCTTTCTGGCTGTGGGACTTTACCCAGACTCAAGTGAGAGAGGCAAGTTTCAGTCACGGGCACACCGTGTGGTCTACACGCCATCCTCTAGGACTCGGCCAGTCTCATGATCTAGAGTCCAGGCTGCCTGGGAAGTTGAACACACCTATCTTCTCTTTTGCTGTTGTCAGTTTCCAGAAAAAAAAAAATCTAAATTATGCTCTGCTGCTGCTGCTAGAAAGTTCTTCACATAAAGTTCATTGTAAACTTCTGGCTCATCACATCCCTCCTATTTGGTGCTTCCTGGGTTCCCAGTATGTCTTCACATGGGGATTAGGAAGTAAATGTGGCGGCAGTCGGTCTTTGAAGAAGGAGAGGCTGTAGTCACCCTGACCACTGGCGTGGTCCAAATAGGTAGAGCGAATGTGGAGTCCCAAGCAGGTGTATGTCAAGCCCTTCCGGTTAATGCCAACTTTACTCTTGCTCCTGCTGGGCATTTGTTTCTGGAGTTCACAGGGTTAGGGGTGGGCAAAAGGGCTGTGGTTTTCTCCTCTTGAATAGCTAGGGATGCCCCCTTTGATTCATCCATCCCTGGGGAAGGGTCACTTTTTAGATCCACTATAGCTTTTCTTTTGTGCCTGAAGCTAGCACGCATTGAAGTTAGTGGCATCTAAGATCAGAGGATACAGCATGACTGGTGTAGCAGTGTGTAGCTGGAAGACAAGTTATCCAGATTTGTGTTGGCGCTAACCACTAGAACAAGGGAGCAGCGAATTCTACCATTGTAGGAAAACTAGTTAGAAATAGCTGGAAAAGTGAAGCTGCTTCTGAGTCTGCAGACTGACCCAGGCTACAGTCACGGAGGACAGGGAACATCCTGAACCTACCATGGATACATAGGAGGCACACCCCAACCCATCATGGTTTGCTGGCCTGGTGTCCTTGGTCAGGTGCATGTCAGTAAGATTCCTGGAGAAACCTCGGGCCTCTGACCCAGCCATCCCCCTAATACCTGTAGTCTCACGCCTCAACACAGGAAGAAGAATAAACTTATCGTCAGGAGGAGGCCTGAATGTGACCTGTCCTGGGTGGCCTGTTCTGCCCTGGAGCATATGGGCCAGCCCTCGGTTGGTCTCCCTGGATCCTGTCTTGCTCTTAGCTACAGGACTGCAGTAGACTTTCCCTGTTGACTCTCATCCAGTAGGTATATAAACAGGTGTTCTTGGGACAGTGGCAGAGAGCTGGGTGTGGCGATGCTTGCTTGTAAATCCAGCATTCAGGGGACAGAGGCAGGCCGATCTCTGAATTGGAGAGTCCCAAGCCAGCCAAGGCTCCGTAGGGAGACCCTGACTTAAAAAGCAAGAGCAGATGACCCCAGAGGCTGACCACTCCCATTCCACTGCAGGCAGGAAGTCTCCAGTGTGCAAACTGGGAGGGGCTATTGTGTTTGGATTAGAAGTTTAGGATTCCACCTCCAGACATCTAAAGTTGGAATATGAGACCTCGTTACCTAAGCAGGACAGTGGGAGGAGCACCGGCCTTGGCCAGCAGCTGCTCAGAGAGCCTGGCGGTCTCAATCCTAGGAAAGATGGCTGGGGCACGGGCAGGCCCTGCCCAGGGCTATAAGGGGCTATGTGGTCCTCCAGTGCAGTGTGCTTCACAGAAGTAGGACAGCTGCCACATGAAGATGGTCAGGATCCAGGGCCTTGTATGGTTGTGGGCGTGGAGCCCTCACCGGAGGGGGTTGTGCTCACTGGGCCCAGCACACCTATCCAGTGGTGGTCGCCCTGAACCAGCCCCAGCCCCCGGACATGTGGGATGCCGAAGACCTGCTCTTGTTCTGGGTATTGTGGTTACAAGCTCCCACTGCTGACCATCTAGAATCCCAAAGCCTGGCTTGGTAGGTGACCCATAGGCGTTAGAAGAGAACCCATCGCCCTAGCGGGTCAGTGGGAGCACAGAGCAAGCATAATGAGTAGGCGATGGCTCTGGAGTCACAAACCTGTGCCCTGGTGGGGTCGTTCCTGGTGGAGTATGCCACCTCTCAGCCTGGTGTCATTTTTCTCTTCAAAACCTGCAAGGAGCCTGAGGTAACTGTTTTTCCTCAGCATGGCCCTTTATCACGGGTTAGGGCCAGGGCCTGCCCCTGGAAAGTGCTTCTTGACATTTCCGCACATTCCTGCCTGCCCCAGGTCTAAGGACAGACTGGACCGTGTCCTGCAAAGACTCAGAACTTAAAGAGGCATAGGGTGCCTATGGCCTTACACTTGTGGACACCTTTCTGCCCGCCTCTAGAGCCAATGTCCTGAGGGGAAGAGCACAGTGAGGAAAATGAGGCAGAGAAGCAGACAAACTGGATCTTACCAGGCTGCTTTATCGGGACAGTGAGGGGCCCCAACCTTTCCATGGGATGAAGGCTGGGCATGCTTAGAGGGTGTGGGACATACACTCACAAACACGGGAGGGGGGAGGGAGGGAGGCGGAGGGAGGGAGAAAGGGAGAGAAAGAGGCTGGAAATGGGGTGCTTTGTTTTCAATACCTGGGCATATTGTTCCTGCAGGTGGAGTGGAACTGCACACACACACACACACACACACACACACACACACACACACACACACACAGGCTGGAAATGGGGTGGTTTGTTTTTGATACCCGGGCATATTGTTCCTGCAGGTGGAGTGGAATTGTCAGGCTGGGGCTATATCTTTATGGCTAGGGGCTAATGCCCAGAACAATAAGCCTCAATTCCTCATGGCCAGAGGCTATTACCCGACAGGTACAAGACTATCTGTAAGGTTCCTAAGACAGCATTTGTCAGGCAGGGTAGTAGATCAGGAGGGACTCCAAGACTTGGCTGACGCTTGGAGGAGGCCTGAATGTGACTTGTCCTGGGTGGCCTGTTCTGCCCTGGAGCATATGGGCCAGCCTGGATCCTGTTGGTCTCCCTGGATCCTGTCTTGCTCTTAGCTACAGGACTGCAGTAGACTTTCCCTATTGACCCTCCTCCAGTAGGTATATAAACAGGTGTTCTTGGGACAGTGGCCTTGGAAGCTGGATTCCTCTTTATCTATAGAATGTGTGACTGCCAGACAGACACCTCCTTAGTTTACAGACAGTGTAGTTGCCAGAGCTACGGTTTTGGTTATGTGGCCCTGGGGTCTTTTGGGAAGGTGGGAGAGATGGGGTACAGGGTGGCGTGACACATTGAAGGTAACACGTGGAATGTGTAACATCCATTTAGCTTGGGTGGGAAGATTTGCCTCTGACTCAAGTGGAAACCCAGCGGCAGCCAGATGGATCCTCCTATTGGTTCTCACTGAAGCCTGGACTGGAGAACTTCCTGCTTCAGGCCACACTGACCTGACCCATGGCTGCCATTGCCTTCTGTTTGGCAGGTAGTCTCCTTGTCCTCCAACCCTGGCCTGGGATCTGTAACCCAGACGTCAAGAACTGAGCCTTTGTTCTCTGGTCACTTCTGCCCGAGGCAGGGCTGGGCTCGATGCCAGCTGGTCAGATAGCACCAACTGGAGAGGAAAGCCAGTAGGCTTGACCAGCCTTGGGTGGCACTCCTTCCTAGCTGTGGGTCTGGCTGAGAGGGGCCCCTTCCCACTGGGCACAGACTTTGTGCCTAGCACATTAGCACAGCTGGAGTGTGCAAAGGCAGAACCCTGGATAGATGAAACTATCCCCATACATTGCATCTGATGGGCCAGGAAGACCAGTTGGGAACTCCTGTGTCTTCTGGGTAGAGTCATGCTCCACTAGACACACTAGTTTTTGGTGCTCTAAACTGCCATATTCCTGAGCCTTTGAGACCTTAGGGAGGGACTAGAGGGCACAGATTCTGTCTCAGGCAGGCTCTAGATAGAGCCCCTTGGTCACAGGAGTCTGCCCCTTCTGTGTGGCTGGCCACCCTCTCCAGATCCTCATTCTGAAGGATCTCACACTGTATCACAAAGTCCTGTCTATTCTCAGTGGCATGAAGGCAGATGGTCTCGTCTCCCTGCTCAGGCCCTGTAAGTCACTGAGAATCCAGGTTACTGGGACCTCAGCCTGGAAGAAATGTGCTAATTTGGGGACCTGACTCCATGTGTCCTGGGCAACTTGCTGTCTTCTGGGCCACTGTCTGCCGTTGTGGAGCAGTTAAAGTACCTGAGATGTTTTAGAGGCACACGAGATCCACGCTGGTCCATTATGTCTCTGTTTGAACCTGTGTAGCCCTGGCAGGAGGATCTGTGAGGGCCTGTCATAAGGTAGAGCAACCCTTACCATTTGCGGAGTGGAATGTGGGGGAGGTGAGGTGCAGGGCAGAGAACAGCCTGGTAGAGCCAGTACCACTTATCTGTAGATTCACTCACTGTTCGCTTGGAGAGCTAACTGGCAGACTCCTCCTGCACTTTAATTTCTGGGATGAGTGCTGGCCTAGCCCTTCCCCAGTGGGAAAGGTTGTTAAAGGGACTGTGGTGATGGTGCCTCCTGTTTGTTTGTTTTTTTCAGGAACCGCCTAAGTTTTAGTATTTAATAATTAGGAGATAAAACTGGGAGGGGACAGAGATACACTAACGTTATTAACTAACCGTATAAACTGTGATAAGAATGCATGCTTTGCCAAAACATATGTACTTTCAAGCCCCTGTTTGGGTGCTACTGTTGCTGGGGTGGAGGTAACACAGGCCTTTAACCCCAGTACTCGGGAGGCAGAGGCAGACAGGTCTGTGAGTTCGAGGCCAGCCTGGTCTACAGAGAGAAAGAGTTCTAGGACAGCCAGGGCTCCATAGAGAAACCCTGACTCTGAAAAAAAAAATCCAGTAAATAACTGCTATAGTTAGCTACAATAAGTACATTACTACTATGTGCACCTAGTAGTTAAATGAATGAAGCCATTTGGCTTTCTCTTGGCTTGGAAGAATGGCATTCTGGGTTTCAGTGTAAGTCAGCTGCAGCCTTCACTTCTCTGTGGCAAGTATCTTGTTTCTGCCTTGCAATTCTACCCCAGCCTGTGTCAGGAAGCCAGTGATGTTTTTCTCCAGATTGTCAATATGACTACTTATTTAATATCCATTCTAGTTGGGAATGGTCTGACATTCATCTTGCTTCTGCTGCAAGTGTGTCTCCACCACCAAGGTGATGCTCTGCGTGGTCTTGGGATCCATCTTAGCCATCTCACTTCTTGCCCTCATTGTCACCTCTTGTCACCTCATTGGTGGTGACATCTCTTCCTTACCTATTGTCTTCGCCAGTCTTGCTGTGTCTCGAGACACCATGACTGCAGCAACTCTTTTAAAGGAAAATATTAATTGGGGCTGCCTTATAATACCAGAGGTTTAGTTCATTCCTGTTACAGTGGGAAGCAGAGCAGCCTGCAGGCAGACATGATGCTGAAGAGGTAGCTGAGAGTTCTACATCAGATCGGCAGGCAGCAGGAAGAGAGAGAGAGACACTGGGCCTGGCGTGAGCATTAGAAGCCCCAAAGCCCTCCCCTATGACATACTTCCTCCCTCCTAATCCCTGTCAAGTAGCAACTACTCTCTAATGATGAAGCATTCAGATATATGAGCCCCCACCACACCTGTATTTCAGTTTCTCAGCCAAGACGCCCCTAGCCACTGTTTCTTCAAGAATTTTGGGGGCCTCTAGCTATTAGTAGCAATTGGATACATTGGTGAGCTGAATAAGAGCTGCCATGCTGAGGGCAAGACCCTAAGTGGAAGGGGCTAACAGCTGCCTCACTCAGAGTCTCTGATCTCTATGAATCTATTCCAGCTTATGTGGCGCTTTGAATGGGAATATACCCATAAGCTCTTGTATTTGAATGCATGGTCCTCAGTTGGTGGAAGTACTTGGTAAAGATAAGGAGTTGTAGCCTTGTTGGAGGTGGTGTGCCAGTCAGGGTAGACTTTGAAGTTCAAAAGCCAATACCAGGCCCAGTTTCTCCCTCCCTCCCTCTCTCCCTTTCTCCGTCCCTCTGTCCCTCCGTCCCTCCCTCCTTCCCTCTCCTTTCTCTGCCTCCATCTTGTGGATCAGATGTAATCTCACTGCCCCAGCACAGTGTCTAGTTGCCTGCCGCCATGCTCCCCACCATGATGGTCATGGACCAACCCTCTGAAAGTGTAAGCCAGCCCCCAGTTAACTGCTTCCTTTACAAGTTGCCTTCGTCATGGTGTCTCTTCATAGCAATGGAACAGTAACTAAGACAGCATCTCTGGAGCCTTATGTCCTTCTTGCCCTCTGGGTGGTAAGAGGCCGCATGGTACTGTCCTCTGAGCACCCATCCTACCCTGGCATACAGTAATCCCTGCATGTCACTGGCCAAAACAAGGGGGCAAGGTGTCCAGTGTTCTGCTCTCTAAAGGCACACAAGGAGGGCAGTGCTCAAGGCTTTCTCAAGGTCAGGAATCAGAGCTAGCCATGAAGGACACTGTCAGAGCCACTACCATGGATTACTGTGTCTCTGTGGGGCAGCTCTCACCACCCTATCAGTTTGTATAAGATGTTGTCTTGATGGACTTACCTCTCCCGCCCCCAGACAGGTTTTTTCTGTGTATCCCTGGCCTGGAACTCCCTCTGTAGACCAGGCTGGCCTTGAACTCACAGAGATCTGCCTGCCTCTGCCTCCTGAGTGCTGGGATCAAGGGATGTCAAAGGCATGTGTCACCACTACCTGGCTTGGACTTAACCTTTTAAGTGTTTAATATACTAAGCATTTATGAGAATTTTAATTAATTAAGTTAGTAAGTAATTCTGAGATATGGTCTTACTGTGTGTGTAACCCTGACTGACCTGGAACTGACAGAGATCTACCTGCCTCTGTGCCCCAACCCCCCCCCCCCGCCCCCGCCCCCTTTTTTTCTCTCTATGTAGTCTTGGCTGATTTGAAACTTCATATGGGGACCAGGCTGGCCTTGAACTCACATAGATCTGCCTGTCTCTGTCTCCCAAGTGCTGGGATTAAAGGCCACCATGCAGGAACTGCCTCTGCCTCTTGAGTGAGTGCTGAGATTAAAAGTTCTTTCTTTTTTTTTTTTTAAATTATATTTCCTGTACTCTCTCAAAGGTTCCTCTTTACCCCAAGATTAAAAAAAAATGTTTTTCTTCTCTCAGTATAAAGAGAGCTTTGAAGAAGAAAATATTTCTGGCATTTGATCACCCATCTGCAGAACTATTGGCCCATTCCCAAATATCTACTACTCACAAAAATTAGGGAACATGTGTCTAGACACCCTCATAGGTCCATCATCCCTGGGTCACCTCCCTCCAAGACCATTCTGGGAGGACTAACATGGAAGTTGGGGAGGAAGGGGAAAATGTGAGCCTGAACAAGCAAATCCTCCTGGGTCAGACATCCCAGCTGCCAGGGCCCCGCCTAGTGATGCAGGAGGAGGAGGCCTAGTGAGGGCCAGCTTTTCTTTCTGAGCTTAGGGGAAGTCTGGTTCCCACTAGGGTGGGGGATAGAGGGTGGGGCATGGGACACCACACCTGAGCCAGTAGGTGAGCTTCTTAGGGATTGAAGTTCAGTTTTCACGGTAGCCATGCCCTACCTGGCATGCTGAGATCGGGCTGTCTCATACACAAGGCAGTCGGAACTCTCTACCGCTGCTTCCCTGCCCGTCTCTGTTGGAGGCTCTGAGCCAGGATGCTGCTGTCCATCTTGGGAAGCACACAAAGGTAAGATGGTATTGTTGTGGGTGGTCAGCATAGGGGGGTAACCGGCTTTCCTCCTAGAGTAGTTCAAGAAGCTGGCAAAATATATCGATGGCTTTTTTGTCTTTAAAAGGAACTTGGCTTAGGTTTGGGGAAATCAGTGCTGAGACTTCCTTGAAATCAATCTTTTTAGATTTTGTTTCAACCTTTTAATTTCCCGGCAACTTGTGGTTGAAGCAAGCAGTCAACCATAGAATTATAATACCCAGGTCCAGTTTCACTTGGCACAGGAGAACATTTTGTAGTTTGGGAAGCCCATGCATGAGAAAGCTGTACCCCAAGCCCAGAGGTGTTGAACTTACCTGGATTATTTGGGCTGGAGATTTTGGTGGGGGAGGCACTGGGGTCAGAGACTTACTGGCTTGGTTCAGTGACTTCTGTCCTGCCCCATGGCTGGGTCCCCGTTTTCTAAGACTGTCTGGGCTGTGAGCCTCTGACAGTGTTTCCCTAGTTCACAGCCATAGGGAGAAGGTTGGCCTCTGCTTGGAATCTTGTAACCCTCCTTTACGTGGATATTGCTGGCATATTGTAAAGAATAGGCTTCCTAGTTACTGTGGGGTGCGGCACAAACCTCTGTTTAGCTGAGGGGCATTCCAGGTTCCTGTTGCCTCCTGGGACCCTAGTCTGATGGTGGAAAGCCTTGAAAACCTGTGCTCCTAGAGTGTTGAGTCCAGGGGAAGTCCCTTCAGGGACAGAGCTGCCCAGGGTGGCCTGTGTGACCTTGTGATTGGTATGTATCTCCATGGGGGGTTGATGTGACCATGGAGTCTGTGTGTCCTTGGGGTCAGCTGTCACTCAAGACCGGCTATTGGATCCCAGTCTGGGGGCTGCCTTGTAAGGGAGATTGGCTACCATTTGCCACATGTGGCCACGTGAGGGTGGGATGAGAAGTGAGGCTGAGTGTGGTGGCAGATGCCCGTTGGGTGACTAACTTCTCTTGGGGAGACACAATATACATGTTTACTCATTCTAGACATGGAGCCTACGCCAGACCAAAGTATGGACACCACCAAAGTTCAACTTGGTGACCAATGAGTTTTATAGGGGTTACAGGAATTTATTGCAGGGATACGGGTGAGAGTTTACTTCCAGGAGCAGAAATGACCCAAAGACGACTCTATCACCAAAGCCCACTCCAGCATGGGTGGCAGCTCACAAAGCTGGGGACCTGGAGCTCACTGCACAGCCTGCAGGCAGCTCAGCAGTTTGGAGAGCGTCCTTTCCAGGAATCATAGAAAAGCTTGGCTTGCGATTCACACAGCCCCTGGAGCTCAATGGCTAGTTCCCAAGGAGATGTTCTATGGTTTTGTTTGTGGAGGTCACCTGACGTATTGTGGACCCGTGTCCATAGGAGCTGGCTAGTTGAGAGCTAAATGACCCCTCCTCCAGGGCGCAGCCAGGTCTGGGAGGTAGGGGAGACATGGAGGAGAGGGTGGTATGGGACCCATTGTGATAGAAACGACAATCCTTGGAGGGAGTTCCCATGTCATTTGTGGAGCAACCACCCATTGCAAGAATTACAGAAAGAGGATTTCAGAGACTGTTAACTACTGTCCACGGATCTACCTGCCTAACTTTTAGAAGATGTTCGTGTGTGGCACATGAAACTTACTAGTTGAGGGATGCCCATCCTTTTGGATCACTGGCCAGTGTGATACATGCTCTGGGTCTCCAGGTTGTCCTATACTGGTGGGTATAGGTCAGGTTATCCATTGACTAGTATGGCAGGGTCCCCTGGGGCTGACAGTTTGTCTTTCATAGATTGAAGGTAGAGTAGAGGTGTCACAGTTGGGAAAAGCAGGGGTCTGGGCATCTGGGAAGGTGTGTGGTGCACACTTTTTTTTTTTTTTTTTTGAGACAGGTTTCCTCTGTGTAGCTTTGTAGCCTGTCCTGGATCTCGCTCTGTAGACCAGGCTGGCCTCGAACTCACAGAGATCCACCTGGCTCTGCCTCCTGAGTGCTGGGATTAAAGGCATGTGCCACCACCACCCAGCCAGGTGCTCACACTCTTACAAGTGGCTTTGCTTCTTGCCTGTCTGCCTAGGTCTCTCAGACTGTGCAGGGTTTCCCACCAGAGCATCTCGGTGGGCCAGATTGAAAGAACTGTGTAAGTTTTCTCATACTCCCAGCATCACGGACCCTTTGCTGCTTCTGGGAGTTCGGTTGCACAGTATTTGGCCACCAGCAGGGGCTACTCCACTGGGCTCTGCAGGCAGATGCCGTGACTACTGTTCTCTCTAAATTATGTTGGGATCTATGGGAGGATATGGCCTCAGTCTTTCACAGCTTCTCCAGTAAAGGCAAGGTGAGGTGGGGTGGCAGGACCAGGTGCTTGGGTAAAAAGACTTAATTAGGTCTGGAGTCATTCCCGGTAAAGTGTTGTTTATCCTGGTTGCTCACCAGAGTCTGACAGCCACACTGGGAAAGAGAGCTGGAACATTCCCCTGGAGAAGGGAACTGGAACATTCTGGGGACTGTCTTCTTCAGGAAGCAAATGCCTCACCTGCCTCCCTCCTCTGTCCCATCTAACCTACTTATTAAAATTACCCAAGCTTGACTTGGGTGATTCAGCAGCAAATAAAGTGACACCTCTGATGTCCAGATGGACTCTGTACATTCTTTGGTAGTTGAGGCAACTGGATGACAATCAGATCCCTTTGTACTGGCATCTGTGACCATTTCCAGCGGGCCAGAGGAGGGTTGGGTTTCGTGGTCCCCATTGCCATGTTCTCATCTTGGTGGAAACCTCTTGATTCTAAGAGCTGGTTGAGACACTCAAGGTGTGGAAGAAGTGGACTTGGAGGGCTTGAGAGGACACCTGAGGGACCAGGTTCTAGGCAAAGGTTATGTCCTCCATCTAAGGGTAGAAAAGACAAAGGCCTGGGACTGTTTTGAGGTGGAATGCTTGGGAGTCATGGGAAATGTGCCCCCTCATATCCATGTTCTTTTGGGGGTGGATTTCAAGACAAGGTTTCTCTGTGTCACAATCCTGGCTGTCCTGGATCTCGCTCTGTAGACCAGGCTGGCCTTGAACTCAGAGATCTGCCTGCCTCTGCCTCCTGAGTGCTGGGATTAAAGCTGTGTACCACCACTGCTCTGCTCACAGTTGAAAGTTTGTCAATTATCTGAGAAAGAAGGAAAGAATTTCTTTCACTTTTTGCACATAAGAATCAAGGTTTATTTTAAAAATCTAGGTTCCTGTTTGTCCTCATGCAGAGGACTGGGCCAGGTTCTGGGTCTTGGACTATGGCCTCCTAGCCCCCAGCTCACGCATGGAGGGTGTGTGGAGGGTTGTGGGCTGTGCTGAAGCAGGGACAGGTGGTGGACTTGGTGCCCTCTTCAGCTTGTGATTTGGGAGACCCGGACCTTGTGCTGTCCCCGTAAAGACTCATTCCTGGCAAACCATAAGACAGATGGTTAGTGGGTGCTGAAATTTTATGAATCCGAGAGGAGACCAGTAAAAGGCCACGTGTTTAAGGAAGGATTTCTGTGAGGAAGAAGAAAGCAGTGGCCAGGGAAGAGCAGAAGGTGAGCTGTCATCTGGCTGTGCTCCTCCCTGTCCTTATCAGGTGGAGGTCACACTCCAACCACATAAGGCTGGAAACTGTCAGGCCCCATGAAGTCACCTCTCCAGGGAGTGCTAAGCACAATGACACAGGAAGCTGTTGACTTGAGGTGGTGCCTAGGTTGGTCTTGGGCAGACTTAACGCCCTCTAACTCAGTGAGGAGTCTTCGGTGGAGACTCAACAACCTCACGGCTGCTTCCTGTTCTCCGCCTGCCTCTGTGTCAACACTGCTCATCCGGGAGAGAGAGGGCCCTGAAGCTGAGGCTATCTGACCACGTTGGGTCACACCTCTGCAGCTGTGATGTCTGTTCAGTTCCTGCATCCCGTAGAGGCACCGAGGCACAGAGCTCTTTGTCTGTACAGACTTCCTGGGAGTGTTGGGGGACACTGGGACATGGCTGACACACAGAGGTGACATGTCCCATCCTGACTAGGGTAAAACTTTGAACGGCACAGTGAGGTGGCAGTGGGTAGTGGCGCCACATTGGGGTCCCAAGGGTTTTTTTTGTGCTGTTCGGTACAGGTCCAGTAGATAATGTCATTATGGGATGCCCACATCTATCATAGCTTGTGTCTTTGGGAGCCACACTGTGGGTGTGGAAGACAGGAGACAAATATGACTGGAAGACACTCAGTTAATGGCTGTAGTCAATGAGTTAGACATGTAGGTGTAGCCTCAAGAGGGTTTCTGCCATATATGGAGCCCCAGCTTTATGTATGGAGAAGGCCTGGAAGATCTGGATGGTTTTCTAATACTCTAACTGCAGGGGTGTCCTGGGCCAGAGTGGCTGTGCCTCACGTGGTGGCTCTGTGTCCTGGGTTGACACAGCCTGTGAATTAGGACCCAGCAGAGGTCTGCCCTGCAGGCAGCTCTGGTACTAGCATTTCACTGTGGCTCAGCTTGAAGCAGACAGCAAATCCTCCGCTTCCGCTTCCGCAGGTGGATTTGCCAGCCCGCTCCCTCCCTGTCCCAAGATGTCCACTTGCCAGTCAGCTGCCTGATGTGGCCCCTCCCACACAGGGAGGCCTAAGCAAGAGCAGTCCTTTTGGTGCTTTGGAAGCTAGAGACTGTGAGAGGAAGTGTGTGTGTGTATGTGTGTGTGCGCGTGCGCGTGTGCGTGCGTGCGTGTCCCTGGGGAAGGAACTCTCCTGGGCTTGAAGACAGCAATTCTCTTTGTCCTCACAGGATAGGGTTGGGTGAAGAGAGGAAGAAAACTCTGTACCTGTCTGATCAGGACACTAATTCCAATCAGTGTTCGTAATAGTGTTCTTAACCATCACTTTCCAGTGCCCATCTCAAATTGCCGTCCTATCGGGGGCTGGGGCCTTAGCATGGGGCTCAGTCCACGCATCTACCCTCCAACCTCCCCTTTGCAGCTCAGGGGCTGGGGAGGGCCTGTAAGGCCCCAGCTGCAGGTGCTCCAGGTTCTGAGATGAGCAGGCCTGTGTACCCTGCTCCAGGCTTGCAGGTTGTTACAGGGCTCCTGGTTGAGCCGTGGGTGGGGCTGTGTATCCAAGTGGCACTAAGCTGGTACTGCCCACAGGTTCTTCCAGGTGTTACTCCTGTTGCTGGTGCTGGTTGTGTTCCTGATGCTTGGCTTCCTACATGTGGACTTCAGACTGCTCACACCGTAAGTCCTGTGCGGGTGCCACGTGCACTGGGATGTGGTTCTCATCCCCCTGTGGCCCCAAGAGCAGTGCCGAGACCCCATCCTGCCTAAGAACACCAGCACTCACTTCCCCATTGAGTGTCAGTGCCCTCTCTGGGAGAAAGTGGTGAGCTATGCTTGTCCTGGGCCTGTCTCCTGCAATGACAAGCCCACTGGGAAGGTTTCTGAGGAAGCTCTGGGGAGCAGGCCTGGCCTGGCCAGCCTGGACTTGGAAGAGCAGGGCTGGGTTTGTAGGAGGAGCCTTGGGAAGGCTACCTTCTGGCCTACAGAAATGGCCTGGCTTCTAGCATGGCTTCCAGGTGGTGAGGTCGGGACTAAACTCCTTGTCACTAGGCCCCAAAGCACGCTCTCTGCTGCCTGCCAGGACTACATCATCCAGAGAGTTTCCATCTATGTCCACAGTACAACCAATTGCCTCCCAGGCCAAGGATTCCCCAGGGTTCTGGGAGGGTCTTATTTTCCTGTCATTCATGCATCCTCTGGTTAGATTTGTATGATGGGGAGGGTCCTCTGAGAAAACACACTGTCCCGAGGTCCACTGGATCCTGCCCTTCACCATCCTTGTCAATCTTATTGGCCTACATTAACACAAAGGTGCAGGCTGGAGAGATGGCTCAAAGAGCACTGACTGCTCTTCCAGAGGACCAGGGTTCAAATCCCAGCACCCACATAGCAGCTCACAACTGTCTGTAACTCAAGGGCCAGTGGATCTGACTCCTTCACACAGATGTACACGGAAACCAAACAGCAATGCATATTTAAAAAAAAAGGAAGGAAGGAAGGAAGGAAGGGAGGGAGAAAGAAAGAAAGAAGGAAGGAAAGAAAGAAAGAAAGAAAGAAAGAAAGAAAGAAAGAAAGAAAGAAAGAAAGAAAGAAAGAAAGAAAAAGAAAAGATGCCCTGTGACCAAGGCCATCTGAATGCATCCTAGCATTTGTTAGGCCGGCTGACCTTGTCTGAGGTCACTGGGCCACTGCCACACCTGGGAGACAGAGAGCAGGTTTTAGGGGCTAGGGGGATGCTTAGGGTCTGGGGTTGAGTCTATGGCTTGCATGAGAACAGAAAGTGCAGCTGTTGACATCTTTTTTTTTTAAAGATTTATTTATTTATATGTATACAGTGTTCTGCCTGCATGTATGCCTGCAGGCCAGAAGAGGGCACCAGATCTTACTACAGATGGTTGTGAGGCCACCATGTGGTTACTGGGAATTGAACCCAGGTCCTCTGGATCAGCAGCCAGTGCTCTTAACCTCTGAGCCATCTCCCCAGCCCAGCCGTTGACATCTTGCTGCAAGGGGAAAAATCATATCTGTCACAGAAAATCCCCCTGGATGGCAAGATTGCAGGGTGGTGGAGCTGGTGTGGGGACAAGGCACCGGCAGATAGTGAGAGGAGATGGCATAGGGACCCCATGTGGAGGGGTGCGACTTGGGGGATGCTGTTGGGGGTGTGTCGCCCCTTTATTGATGGCGGCCTGCACTGTCTCTCCTAGTCTGCTCAGGGACGAGGCCCAGGAACCACCCGTCACCAACATCATGTTCCTCAAGACGCATAAGACAGCCAGCAGTACAATACTCAATCTCCTCTACCGCTTTTCAGAATCTCACAACCTGTCTGTAGCGCTGCCCAAGGGCTCTAGCTTCCATCTGGGTTACCCCTGGCTTTTTGTGACTCGGTATGTGGAGGGCATGGAGCAGGATGGCCACCTGAATCATCATCACTTCAACATCATGTGCAACCACCTGAGGTTCAACTTTCCTGAGGTGTGAAAGATGGAGGTGGGGAAATGGGTGGGCTGGAGGTTGCCTTGCTTGGTGTTATGGTTGTTTGTAAATATGCTGCTTACAGGGGTGCCGTGGGGTGGGGTGGGGTGGGTGAGGCTGGGGTGGGGTGTAGAGTCAGGGGAGGAGTGGTTTGAAGTTGTAGTGTTGGAGAGGCCTGCCTGTAGACCCTGCCAGGCCGCTCTCTTCAAGTCGCCAGTGTGTAAGACGAATTGCTAAATGATCTTATTAATAAAAATCCTGGAGCCAGATATTAGGGTGAGAACTGAGAGATCAGAGGAATAGAACAAGCCACAGCCAACCTCACCTTACCAGCTCCTCAGCCTCCATGGAGAGCTACTTCCTGTATACTCGGGCCTATACACCTTTCTGTGCCCTGCCATCTCACTTCCTGTCTCTGCCCAGCTCCATCACTTCCTCTTTCCGCCAACCTCTATCACTTCCTGTCTGTCTGTCCGGACCTCCAGACCTCTATGGTTAACTAGTGCTGGGCTTAAAGGCATGTGCCACCAGCCTGGCTCTGTACTCAGTGTGGCCTTGAACTCACAGAGATCTGGATGAATCTCTGCCTCCTGAATGCTAGGATTAAAGGTGTGTGCTACAACTGTCTGAACTCTATCTTTAATGTAGTGGCTGGCTTTTTCCTCTGATCCCCAGATAAGCTTTATTGGGGTGCACAAATAAAATATCACATTTTCACTTTTTTTTGTCTAAAATAAAAAAGTTATAATTAATATAGGAAAAACTATATACAATAAGTACTATAACTATATACAATATATACAGGCAATAAATACATCAGCAATGTCTAGTCCATTTGCATTTGACAAATTCAGAGAAAATATTCCATTATCTATTCTATCTTTGTGAATCCAAAGGGTTGTATCTAATTTACCTTCTATCCTTATTTGCTTTACCAAAACTATCTTTTGATGTTTTTCAAACTTTCCACCTCTTTAGTGAGTTTCTTTTCTGAAATTGTTAACAAGGAAAACTATAACTATCTAATCTTCAACTCCCTCAAAGACCCGAGAAGGAATAATATTCCCTAGTTAAACAGGAAGTGCAAACAAGTGACTTCCAAAAAAATGTGAGTTATGACAGAAACAGCCAGCTGCCTGGACAATCACCCGAGGTTTCTCTGCAATGTCGGGGCATCCATCTTTGGCTCACAGGCTTAGCATATCTGACAGACTCATCTGTGAAGCAGGATTTTCTAAAGAGCCTTCCTACCTTGTCTTGGCAAGGATTGGCAGTCCTTTCTTTTGTGTCCTGCTTGTCTATTTTGGACAGCATACTGTCAGCAGTCCATGTGAGGGCACTTTCTTGCCCAGTGGCTAACTTTTGCCACAAGGAAAGTAAACTCCATACGGAGTTTCTTCAATGCCCACCATCTTCTCTGAAGTAGATTGGTGCTACCAGGAGCAGACATGTCTCATAGTCAAGAAAAAAAATCTGTTATTAAAACATCTTAAATGCCATATTCTGTTGATCTCTGATGTGTTTGAAGATGACCTGTCTATCTAAAACATATCTGCTTGACCTTGAAAACATACCTAATATGACTACAAGTTTGGTTGTAATGACTACTAACTTTCATTTCTTTATATACTAATTAGTTGGGAATAAAAACTTTCAAGGACTAGCAATTTGCACTACATTGTTAAATGAACTGTATAGGCACAATACCTTGAACAAGACTAGAAATATATGTACAATCTCAAATTTGTATCAATATACAAAATTTGTATACAATATACAAAAAGCCAATTTAATGTAAAATATTTAAAACTAGTAGTTGCTTTCTAAAAGTAGATTCAATAATCTACCTTTTTTTTATCTTATCGTATCCATATTCTCTCTTTTTTCCTTTTCAGAATATACCCTTTATTCTATCATTTATGTATCTTTTTTTCAGAGTAAATTCAATATTCTACCTCTTATCTATATCCTCTTTTTTTTTTTCTAACAAGAACCTTGAATCTAATTTCCTTTGTTTAACTTTTTTCCTGACCATTAACACCAAAGGCCTGTAATTGCTCTTGGCATGAGACTTGTAGCCCCAACTCTGTCCTCTTGAAGGCACCCCCAACCCTCTCTCACATCCCCCCGTTTCTGGTTCTGGAAGAACATACTGAACTTTTGTTGCCCCGGAACCTTTGCGCTTGCTCCTGTGGTGTACGAAGGAGCTGGGACGGGGGAGGGGGGGGGACGGGGGGACGGGACGGGGACGGAGACTCTGTGGGCAGCTGCATAGTCCATCTAACGCGGGGCTCTCAATGTCCCACCTGCTCCTTCTCCAAATAGGTGCAGAAAGTCATGCCCAATGACACTTTCTACTTTTCCGTCCTACGGAACCCGGTTTCCCAGCTGGAGTCTGCCTTCATCTACTACAAGGACTATGTGCCTGCCTTCCAGAGGGTCAAGAGCCTGGACCAATTCCTGGCAGATCCGTGGAGGTACTACAACGTCAGCGAGGGCCTGAAAAACGTCTATGCAAGAAACAACATGTGGTTTGACTTCGGCTTCGACAACAACGCTAGGGCTGACGCGGACTATGTGCGCACGCGCCTCGCAGAGGCGGAGCGCCAGTTCCATCTGGTGCTCATTGCGGACCACTTTGACGAGTCCATGGTGCTACTGCGCAGACAGCTGCGCTGGCAGCTGGATGACGTGGTATCCTTCAAGCTGAATGCGCGCAGCCAGCGTACCGTTTCGCGCTTGACGCTGGAGAGCCAGGAGCGTGCCAAGCACTGGTGTGAGCTGGACTGGCGGCTCTACCAGCACTTCAACCGCACGTTTTGGGCCCAGCTGCACGCGGAGGTGAGTCCGCACCAGCTCAGGGAAGAGCTGGAGCAGCTGCGGGCGAGGCGTCGTGAGCTCACCTACCTGTGTCTTCAGGACCCCGAGCCCAAGAACAAGACACAGATAAAAGACCGGAATCTGCTCCCCTACCAGTCTGGGAATGCTGAAATTCTGGGCTACAGCCTTAGGCATGATCTGGACAATACTACACTGCGCATCTGTCAGAGGATGGCGATGCCAGAGCTCCAGTATATGGCCCACTTGTACTCGCTGCAGTTTCCCAACGAGCCTCCCAAGAACATCCCATTCCTGAAATAGTGGAGGTTCAGCTAAGTGACCCCTTCTCCCCAGGCTTCCCTGTGAGCCCTAGACTTTGCCAACCTACCTTTCCAAAGTGAAAAACAGAGTGAAACCTGTGTGTAGAGACCCACCCACCCCCAGCTCTGGGAGGAGGGCCGTACACTTGAGACAACAGGCACAGCTGGACCACAGCTGAACCCGCCCGTTGTAGAGACATGTCCTGGACAGGCGAGAATGCTAGTACCCTTTAATTATCTGTCCACAGGGAGTCAGTCTAAACAGCCCATCAGGTGAACATCAGCCTTGGAGAGCACAGGGAGTTAGGCAGGTGGGCCTGGCCATCCATGAAGAGACTCAGAACAGCTCCCGGGGGGTTTTCCAGCCTCATGGATTCAGCACTGGTTACAGAGGAGCCATACCTGTGTAGGGCACACAGCTCCAAGTGGGGCCCAGGGGAGATGGGATGAATAGGCAGCGTCCCATCTTTGGCTTTATGAAGTACAGTGTAGACTGAGAAATTTGAAAGTTGCTGGTTGGACTGAACACAGCTGGGTCCACTTTATAGCTTCCCAGGGGGCGATCGTGAGGGAGAAAGTGTCTGATTTGAAAAAGGTGCTCAGAAGGTCTTAGATCTCTTTAGTTGCCTTGGAAACCATGTTGTATATAGTCTTTGGGATCTTTTGTGTGTGTGTGTGTGTGTGTGTGTGTGTGTGTGTGTGTGTGCCTCTCTTTTCCATTTGTGGGAAGATACTAAGCCCCCAGCCCCCAGTTCTGGCAGGACGATGAACTTGGTTACTGGAGGGGGGCGTCTTAACATCAGGGAAAAGCAAGGCGTCTGGGGTCCTGGAAAAGTTGCTCCTGTCACATACATACCCAGCCTAGAGCCTCCGTTTGAGCCATGTCTGTCGAGCCTGAGTGGAGGCTTTTCTTCTGTGTCAGAGCCCCCAGCTCTGCGCAAGAGGGCCCATGCTCCTCTGGACAGCAGTTTCATAGAGGCACTTTAGGAAAAGTAATTGTCAGTGAATTTAGAGATGGTGCAATGAATGAGCTTATCATTCCAAAAAGAAGAGTGTAAATTGAAGAACGGCTTTCCCAAACTGAACAGAGCTAGTCAAGAATGCCAGACGTGGTGGCACAGGTCTTTAATCCCAGCACTGGGGAGGCAGAGGCAAGCAGATCTCTGAGTTCAAGGCCAGTTTGTTACATAGTGAGTGCCAGGACATGCAGGGCTACAAAACAAGATCCTGTCTCAAAACAAAATAAAACAGAAAACCACAGACAAACAAAAAACCCTACCAAACAAACAAAACCAAAACCAAAAGCAAACCTCTGAATTTAGATGAAATTACTCTTAATAAACTTGGCTCTGGAAGAGTAGGAAGTGCTCTTCTTAGCCCCTGAGCCATCCCCCTGGCTCCTCAATTAGAGTTTTTTATTCTTGGTGGACTTCATTCTTTTTCTTTTTGTCAGTTGTAGAGATCGGTCCCAGGACCTCAAGTGAGCTAGGTCAGTGTTCTAACTCTGAGCCATGTCCGTAACCCTGAAACCTTAAGTTCTAGGAATTACTCAGGAAGAAAGCAACATTCAGTTGTTTCTTTCTTTCATATAAAAAGAAACAGTTGAATGTATATATGACATATATGTATATGTGACAATTGAATATATGTGCGTGCGTGAGCAATTCATGTAAATATTTTATTTGAACACATGCTTTCTCTCAGGAAAAAAATGTTCTTTATGTAGAATATGATATATTTGTTGGTAGACACACACATACACATACAGTGCTTAGAATAGAAGAAGCCAAGAGTACTTGAATTACAGTCAGCAATGGATCATTTTAATGTACTTAGGAATGGCTCATGAGTTTCTGTGACTTAATAAAAATTTCATAAACATGGATCCCATTTCATTCATACTTTATTTTTTATAATCATACCTAGATTACACATGAAAATTAAGTTACTAGATAAGCAAAATAATAATTTATTTCTTATTAAAGACCCTACCCAAGGTCTAATCATTGTTCCAATACACAGGACACAATAATGGGCACCGCCCTGCACTTTATTCTATATTTAATCCATTCGCACAAAAACACAGCTCTCACCTCAACGGGATAAGAAATAGTTTATTTTGGAGCCAAATGTGAGTGATCATGGCCCAGGACACCAATTCAGATTACCTTGAATCCCTGCTCCTACCTGATATCAGTTTGACCAAGTTTTCATAGTAGCGTAACAAAGAAAGTCATAGATGAAGGCACTTTAAAAATACATCCGTGGGAGTACTAGGAAGACAGGTTCCAGAAAAGTGAGGCAATTCCTGCTCTAGCCTCGGATGATGTCTAATGACATTCTGAGCTTTTGTAGTGAGGAAGCCAGGGATCTGTTTTAGCACATTCCTACGGGTTTTACCTCTTAGTCCCGAGGATGTTAGATCAGATACAGAGGTGGGCAAGAAGTGGATAATCGGCCTGCCTGTGCTGGCTAGTTTTATGTCAGCCTGACACAAGCTAGAGTCATCTGAGAGGAGAGAACCTCAACTGAGAAAATGCCTCCATAAGATCAGTGTGTAGGGAAGACTGTAGGGCATTTTCTTAATTAGTGACCAATGGGGGAGGTCCCAGTCCATGGTGGGTGGTGCCATCCCTGGTCTGGAGGCCCTGGATTCTATAAGAAAGCAGGCTGAGCAAGCCAGGGGGAGCAAGTCAGTAAGCAGCCCTCCTCCATGGCCTCTGAGTCAGCTCCTGGTCCAGCTTCTCATCCCGTTTGAGTTCTTGCCTTGGCTTCCCTGAATGGACTGCGACTCAGGATGTGCAAGCCAGATAAACCATTTCCTCCCCAACTCTTTTTGGTTCACAGTGTTTCATCACAGCAGCAGCAACCCCAATTATTACAGGGGATGAAGATAGCTCAGGATAAGTTGCAGTATCCCAACCTCCCCGCGATTGAGATTCTAACCAGTTAGTCGGCCTTGGATACGGTTCTCTCCAGAAACTTGTTCACAAGTTACCTCTCTTTGCCAACCATCACATTTTGCATGTCTAGGGGCCACATAGCTTTGATGTCTCCCACCCCTAGGATCTGACGTAGAGGAAGCTGAGTGGTAAACAGGAGGGCAGGCTTCAGGAGAGAGGAATAGCAGTTAAGCCACTAAGCAAGAACTCCTGGATTATAGCATTAGAACCTACTAGTTATTTTGACCCCGTTCTGGTTTTAAAAAAAATCTATTTATCTGGCCTAATGTGTAAAATATAATAAGAATAACATAATGAAATTAAATTAAAATAATCAGGAACACTGCCTGGCTTAGTGGAGCGAAGGTAGCAGATAAGGGAAATAGGCATTTTTTTTTTTTTTTTTTTTTTTTTGGTTTTTCGAGACAGGGTTTCTCTGCGTAGCTTTGCGCCTTTCCTGGAGCTCACTTGGTAGCCCAGGCTGGCCTCGAACTCACAGAGATCCGCCTGGCTCTGCCTCCCGAGTGCTGGGATTAAAGGCGTGCGCCACCACCGCCCGGCTGGGAAATAGGCATTTTAAACAACCAAATTCTACATATTTTAAAACTAGATTAATGAGAGACTTTGAAGACTTCTGTGACAACCCCAAACCCGCCCCAAAAATCCAGACAAGAAGTTATTGAAGAGAGTCCTTTAAAAACTGTGATAAAGATGCTGAGAGGTGGCTCTTCACAGTTGATGGTTTCCGGCAGACATGGGGGACGACCCAGTTTTCTTTAAGGGCTTGGACCCTGGGAGTTTGATCATGCTCCAGTGACTATATGGGCAAATACAAATTGGACTTGGTGTTTTTTTTGGGGGGGGGTGCTTAAGGGTGGTAAGATGTACCTGGGAGAATTGGGAATCAGGTGTGATCAGGTGCATTGTATGAAATGCCCAAATTATTAATAAAAATATTATGTTTGGCAAAAACTCTAGATTGAGTATGTGTTTCCTCCTGTATTTACAATTATTTATACTCTATAAACCATTTATATTTAGAGTATTAAAAATACCTTTTAATTTTAGTTTTTCTTTTGACCAGTTTGATTTAGTTATAACTTCATTGGAGTGGCTTCCTCTAATTCTTTTTTCTTTTCTTTTCTTTTCTTTTCTTTTCTTTTCTTTTCTTTTCTTTTCTTTTCTTTTCTTTTCTTCTCTTCTCTTCTTTCTTTCTTTCTTTCTTTCTTTCTTTCTTTCTTTCTTTCTTTCTTTCTTTCTTTCTTTCTTTCTTTCTTTCTTTCTTTCTTTCTAAGGGAAGGGCACTGTCTCACTGTGTATCCTTGGCTGGCCTAGAACTCACTGTGTGGACCAGACTGGCCTCAAACTCATCTAGATCCACATGTCTCTGCCTTCCAGGTGCTGGGGAAAAGGTATGTGCCACCAACCCTGGCTTAAACTTAAATTCTTACGAAAGATTAATCTTTAGTATTTAAGTTATCAAAATTTGTATTTGTGGACTGACTTGATAAGACTTTATTTTAAAACTTAGTATTGTACAAGGTTTCAATTTGGGAAAGTAAGTGAAAAAAAGTCATGGGAGAAATTAGAGAATATAGTGTTCTTTTAAAAAAATTCTAGCAAGATTGTCTTTTCCTGTGCACTTTTGTTATTACTAAGAACAGTGATAGAAAAAGAGATCAGCCCTGCTATAAATCAGAATTTTATAGGCCTTGTAGACATAATCTTTTTTGTTTGTTTGTTTTTTGAGACAGTGTTTCTCCATGTAGCCCTGGCTGTTCTGAAACTTGCTCTGTAGACCAGGCTGGCATTGAACTCACAGAGACCCACCTGTCTCTGCCTCCTGAATGCTGGGAAAGGCATGCACCACCACCATCTGGCTCATAACCAAATCTTATTGATTATTTTAATAATTATAAAATGAAATGAGACTCTATTAGGAATCAGTATTCATTTCCTTTTTACTAGGAGAATACAATTATATTTTAATTATTTTTTAATCCAACTAATTGTGCTATAGGATGCCTTAAATATTCATTTAATCAAGAAACATCTGCCTTTGATGGTATAAAATATCACGAGTGTTGTTAATTTTGGAAACTGACATCTTTTGTATAATCTGGATAAGAAGAATTAACTTACATTATTATATTTGTGTATTAGTTGGCTTTGTTGTTGTTGTTGCTGCTGCTTTGATTAAACACCGACCCAAACCAATCTGTGGGAGGAAGGGTTTATTTGCCTGGTGCTTCCATGTCACATCCAAGGCAGGAGCTTGAAGCACAAACCATGGAGGAATGCTGCATTGCGGCTTGGTTTTGCTTTCCTTTTCTTATCCTGGGCAAACTCACCTTCCTAAGGGATGGCACCTCCACAGTGAGCTAAGCCCTTCTACGTCAACTAGCAATCATGAAGGTTGTCTTATGTTGTTGAGAAATAACCAAATGAATTAGTCATTCATCTATGAAATGAAAGGCTAGTGTCAAAGCATTTACTAATGTGGACAAAGCTCATTGGAAGAACCTATCATTTGGTAACCTACAACACACACACACACACACACACACACACACACACGCGTGTGTGTGTGTGTGTGTGTGTGTGTGTGTGTATAAATTCTAATCACAAAGCTTTCTTGCTGCTTTTCAGAATGCTTTCCTGAAGTCACTGACAAGCTAGTTGGAAGGAAAATACGTTTGAAAAGTGGTTTTGGGTTGCCCTTAAGGGCAAGGATGGAAGAGGAAGTGGAGGATGGAAGGAACCAGGAAGAAAGATTGCTTTTCATTTTATAATCTCCTAGGGTAATCTGTGGAATAATCCTTCTCTATACCGTGAAGATGTGTTGCCCTCATTGCTAATAAAGAACTGACTGTCCAATAGCTAGGCAGGATTTGGGGGGCAGAGAGAACACTGGGAAGAGGAAGGGTGGAGTTAAGGGAGTCACAGAGAGATGCCATGAGATGCAGAGCAAGCCGCATGGGCAGTATGTAGATGAGGTAAGTGAGCCTCAGAGAAGCACATAAGTTAATAGAAATGGGCTAAATTACGAGCTAGTTAGTAAGAAGCCTAAGCTATCAGTTGAACATTTATAATTAAAAATACATCTCATTGTGGTTATTTGGGAGTGACTGGCGGGACAGAGCTGACTGGCGTTCATGATGAAAAACTCTGCCTATAAATGGTGTTCCAGTGTGGGGCACCTACATCTACGTAAGACCTGAGAAAGCTTTAAAAAAGTTTTTTTTTTTTAAAGATTTATTTATTTATTATGTATACAGAAGAGGGCGCCAGATCTCATTACAGATGGTTGTGAGCCATCATGTAGTTGCTGGGAATTGGACTCAGGACCTCTGGAAGAGCAGTTGGTGCTCTTAACCTCTGAGCCATCTCTCCAGCCCCTAAAAAAGTTTTAAACACACAAAACAGAGCTAAATGTAGCTTCTTAGTCTTGTGTTTCTCATGCCAGCTGCAGTACAGAGATGTGTCACCCAGCAGCTGCCTGTGGGATGGAGCCAGCCGCCAGCTGCCGTTTGTTAGCACCATTCACTAAGTTGAGCAGTACTGGTGTCTGACATAACAATTTAAGATTTGTCTCATATGATAAAAAAAAAATACAGATGCTCAGTAAATACAGATCCAGATGGAAAGAACATCTAAATGGGCTACAATGTGTTTAAAAATATGCACAGGCTTGGG
The DNA here is from genome assembly GCF_049852395.1 of Peromyscus maniculatus bairdii. NCBI lineage: Eukaryota > Metazoa > Chordata > Mammalia > Rodentia > Cricetidae > Peromyscus > Peromyscus maniculatus. Next base: position 12,101,397 of record NC_134864.1, read on the forward strand.
AAAGAAAAGAAAAAAGAGATATACAGTCATAGATTTAAAAATAGTTTAAAAATAATAAAGTCCTTAAAAAGTAATAAAGTAATAGAAAATAAGCTACATAAAGATGGGAAATACACAGAGAGCCTGAGTCCTGTATGTTATTGTGTTGTCTTTGAATTTTTTGACTGCTTATGAAGGATCAATAGCTGCTCAGAGACACTGGATTATGAAGGTTGCTAGATTAAACCAGCCTATATATTTTAAAAATATCTTGACTTCAAAATGGAAGTTAAAAGGTGTCTTGCTTTGGGGAAGAGGTTATGCCTTTATTTCCACAGGAAATGAGAGGCTGTGAATTCATTCTAGGTTGATATGGATCAGGTTTAATTGAGGAAGATCCTCTGAAAATCCTGGCTACAGACATAAAAAAACTAAACCTAGGAAAACTGCAAAACATGTGACGTATATTTTACTTGCTCAAACATAAAACAGAAAATCATCTTTGGCTAACTTGTGTATAACACATATTCCATACTTGTGTTAATGCAGATATGTATGTTACCTTTAAAAGTTTATTTTCAGTGCCGGGCGGTGGTGGAGCACGCCTTTAATCCCAGCACTCGGGAGGCAGAGGCAGGCGGATCTCTGTGAGTTCGAGGGCAGCCTGGTCTCCAAAGTGAGTTCCAGGAAAGGCGCAAAGCTACACAGAGAAACCCTGTCTCGAAAAACAAAAAACAAAAAAACAAAACAACAACAAAAAAAGTTTATTTTCAGAACAAGAGGACCAGATACCAATAAAAAATGAATGGCCTAGGTAATCCAGCATCTCAAAATGTCTCTGTTACAGCTTCTTCAGAGTTCTGTATCTAGAACAGCTTCAAGGCTGCTCACTGAGATGATCCAGCCTCACAGACTACCCCAGCCAAGACTTAATCATTATCTTGATTTTCTCAAGGTTCCACAAAAGATTCTAACACCCACAGACAACAGGAAACAGTCTAGAGAAAGCAGCGCCCACATTCCCAAAAGATGAGTTATGGATATTTGTTATCATTTAAAGTGGGTTGGTTACAAGTTGTTAATGGTCATAGGAAAAAAAGTTAAACAAAAGAGTTAAATTTAAAAAAAAAAAGAGTTAAATTCAAAGATCTCTTTCTAAAGAAAAAAATGGAGATATGGTAGGAATGTTAGGAAAAAAGGGTAGATTATTGAATCTACTTTAATCCAAAAACAGCTATTAATCTTAAAGTATTTTACAATTGTATGGATTTTGGGACAAACCAGGGCAAAGGCTGTCTGCCTAGTGAAAAAGAGCCTGAGCCAGATCCTCCTGGCAAAACAAAGCTCTGCCTAAATAATTTGAATTCCCAGGCAGGGTTTGTGTGATTTTCTTTGGTCTTGGGAAACAGATAAAATACTAAAGCCTGAGAAGATGGTTCCTATTGTCAGACTTTCTTTTTAACCACCAGCCCCCAAATAATGACATGAGATTTATTGTTAATAAATATTGTTAATAAAGCTTGGCCTTTAGCTTAGGCTTGTTTCCAACTAGCTCATATAACTTAACCTGTTTCTATTAATTTACATTCTGTCACAAAGCTCTTTATCTCTCTTCCATTCTGTATGTCTGACTCCCTTTCTGTCTCACTGGCAAAACCCACTCCCCATTCCTGCTAGATTCTAACACAGAGTTCCTATTTTTGCCCAGAAGTCCTGCCTATTCTCTCCTGCCTAGCTATTGGCTGTTCAGCTCTTTATTAAACCAATCAGAAGGCACCCCAGGCAGATAAGGCAAAACAGAGACACATATTCACAGTGTACAAAAAGATTATCCCACAACAGGTTCCCTTCCCAGGGCTTCTGCTGGATGTGTTATGGTCCTTTTGTTAGCAATGGCAAAGTAGGAGACACAGCCCATAGTTTCCTCCAGCAGAATTCTGAGTTCTCTTACTCTTTAGGGAGGTCCACTCAGATAAAGCAGAACTGTTGATGTCCCTGAAGAAAAACACTTCATGAGGAGCCAGTTTGAAGGAGAACTGGAGTTTATAAGGGAGAAAGTTTAGCGTAATGTTGTGGATTATTAGTTTAAGATACAAAGATGTGTTGCATTCTTTAATGTTGCATTTGTATAATTCTGTAAAGCTGTGTTACTTTGCCTGTCTAAAACATCTGATTGGTCTAGTAAAGAGCTGAGAGGCCAATAGCTAGGCAGGAGAAGCATAGGTGGGGCTGGCAGGCAGAAAGAATAAATAGGAGGAGAAATCCAGGCTTGAAAGAAAATAGGGAGGAGTGAGAAAAGGAGAAGGAGAGGAGGACACCAGGGTCCAGCCACCCAGCAAGCCATAGTGTAAGAAGGAAAGCAAGATATATAGAATAAAGAGATGTAAATATCCCAGAGGCAAAATGGGATGATTTAAGTTAGAAAAGCCAGATAGAAACAAGCCAAGCTAAGGCTGGGCATTCATAAGTAAGAATAAGACTCTGTGTATTTATTTGTGAGCTAGGTGGTGGGCCCCAAAGAGTAAAAAAAAAAAATCAAGTCAAAACAAACAAACAAAACCCCCCACAGAATAGTATAAATGTAAGTTCCATAAGAAAGAAGAAAGTATCTACACCCTCTGTTGAATCTTCTACAAAGCTGATGAACAGATTAGGATCATCGACTGTGGAGAGTTTGAATGTTGTGGCTTCAGAGCCTAGTCACAATTTATCTTGGCCCGTCTTTAGCTTCCTTATTGCTCATCTCGGTCTAATCTAATATCCTGTGACTAACAGGTAAGACCTTTTGGAATGTTTTCACAGACCACTGGCTTTTACCAACTCAAAGGCTCAGAGTGTCATCAGATAGCCTTTTAAACCTATAGAAGAGATTTCCTCACTTTACCCTAATTTGCTTACCTAATGTTTCTATCAATGTATTTGAAAAGTGGCATAATATTGCTGCCTGGGGGGCCAGCCTCTGGAAGCCCAGGGTATTTAAAAAAAATCCACAAATGTGACAAGGGCTAGATTTTTTCTATCTGAGGGATAATAAAGAAACACATGCTTTCTGATGATAACTTTCTCTTTTATTTCATCTTTAAAAAATCTCTTTCTGAAAAATCTCTCTCCACACAGCTACATCTCTCTTCTTCACAGCTTTTCTACACAGTTCTCCTCTACATAGCTACACATCTCTCTTCTACACATCTCTACACAGCTCTCTCTCAGGAAAAAAAAACTCTGAACAGATATATGAGTTACATTTTCAGGGTCACATAGCATTTCTTGAGTAAACAATAAGAAACAGAGCCATTCTGGTAACATATGAGAAATCCACACAGTTTCTCTCAAGCTAGAGCTGTCATGCTGACCAGGAATGGTGAGTAACATGGCAACTCTTGGCTATCAACCAAGTTCCTTGATATGCAGTCTGTGAAGCAAGCACATATCTTTGAGTGGTCAGTGTTCCCCGAGAGAGAGTGACGTTGAAATTCAGGACCTAAACAATAAACAGTTAGTTGTCTGAGCCTTGAGCCTTGTATCATAAAAGTGAGGTTAGAAGTTCATGCATACAGTCAATTGCTGCAAGGAGTTTTTCTGCTAAAGTTGCTTCATGGCTGGCTTTGGTTCAACAAACAGACACTTGTGAAGAGAGAGCTGCTGTGTAGAGAAGACTGTGTGGGGAGAAGTGCAGCTGTGTAAGAGAGAGCTGTGTAGAAGAGAGATGTGTAGCTGTGTAGGAGAGATGTGTGGAGAGAGATGTAGCTGTGTGGAAAGATGTGTAGCTGTGTAAGAGAGAGCTGTGTAGAGAGTACTGTATAGAGAAAGCTGTGCAGCTGCTGTGTAGAGAGAGAGATATGTAGCTGTGTGGAGACAGATTTTCAGAGAGAGAGAATTTCAGAAAGAGATTTTCAAGATTAAGTAAAAGAGTAAATTACTCCCAGAAAGTGTTTCTTTACCCCTCAGATAGGAAAAATTTAGATCTCACCACATTTGTGTTTTTTTTTTTTTTTTTTTTGCATACCCTGGGTGCTGCTGGAGGCTGGTCCTCCAGGCATCAGTATCTGGCTGCGTCGACCTGTTGAATATTAGTTGTCATCTGCTGTATGTTCTTAGTTGCCTCTGGCAACATAATTTATGACTTTTTTTTTTTGTACTGTCACTCTAAAAGTTTTATCAAACTATTATCAAATTGTAATATGCAGTTTGGGGTACCCTAAATCCACATGTGTTTCAGGCATGGTCACTCATATTTGTCTTCAAAATAAACTAAGTCTTTTTCAAAAGTTTTTCATTTTATGTATAGGTGTTTTGCCTGCATGCATGTCTGTGCATACACTTGTGTGCTTGGTGTCTGAGGAGGTCAGAAGAGGATGTAGAATCCCATTGGACTGGAGTTAAAGATGGTTGTGAGCGGCCATGGGGGTGCCCACTGGGTTCTCTGGAAGAGCGGCCAGTACTATTAACTGCTAATTCATCTTTCCAGCTCCAAACTATGTCATCTAAGGTGAAAATTGTGAGTTTTGTATTGACGATTATTAAGCCTGAAGAATTATCCACTTTGCCCCTGAAGGATCACCTGGATGAGAGCGAGGTACTGGCAACACGGATCACTCAGGTGGATTTTGGTGAGTTCTTTCTGGGACTCAGGGCTCTCTCGATCCATTTGTTGGTTGTTCTGAGCTGGTTGTTTAGGACCCTTTTTGGAAAATACCTTTTTTTTTCTTTCAAAACATTTGGTTTGCATTCTCTGTGGTGGTTTGAATGAGAATGGCTCATCTATTTGAATATTTGGTTATTTGAATATTAGGTGCTTTTTGCCCAAAAGAAGGCAGGGAGGTTTTATGGGTTGTAGGTGATGGGTGATGACGTGTCCACCACAAGCTGGGTTTATGCTCAAGTGTGGTCAAAAGCTGAGCGCTTAGGTGGAGACTTGGAAGACTGGCAACTTGAGGGGAGGAAGCTGCAGTAGCCACCAAGAATGCAAACTGGGCTTTTTGGCACCTTCCCTTTGTTTTGAGACTCTCTGAGTGGGCGGGGGCGGGGGATGGGGGGGAATGGGATTTCTGAATCGTGCAGGGGAGATCTGGAGTTTCCAACTGAACATTATGTCACTCAGGGTGGGCTTTGAGGTTTCAAAAGCCCATGCCGAGACTAGTCTCCCTCTTTTCTCCCCTCTCCTCTTCTCTTCCTCCCCTCCCCTCCTCTCTTCCTCCCATCCCTCTCTCTCGTGAGTCAGATGTGAGCTCTTAGGTGCTGCTGCAGAAGCCAGGCTCCCACCATGATGATCATGGACTAACCTGAAACTGTATGCAAGCCCACAAGCAAATGCTTTAGAAAGAACGTTTCCTTTGTCATGGTGTCTTTTCACAGCAACAGAACAGTAACTAAGACATTATCTATTTTATTTATTTTCTTTGAAAGCATTTTTTATTTCAGACCATTCAGTTTGTTCTTTTTTAGTTATAGACTTCAGTAAATATGTGGTTTGTTCTTGTGCTATCAGTACCTCTGTACCCCCCCTCCCCCATCTCTCTAGATACTTTTCCCATGTCTAATCTAAAGAAAGAGAAAATGTTTGGTGAAAAACAGATTATTTGGTTGGTATTCCAGCCAGTCAGGGTGTTTTTTTTTTTTTTTTTTTTTTTGAGATAGGGTTTTTCTGTGTAGTCCTGGCTGTCCTGGATCTCACTCTGTAGACCAGGCTGGTCTTGAGCTCACTGAGATCCACCTGCCTCTGCCTCCCAAATGCTGGGATTAAAGGTGTGCACCACCACTGCCTGGCTTCCAGCTAGTTTTATGTTAGATTCCTATGTGTGTCAACTCACAAATATTTTTAAAAATGAAAAAAAAAAAAAAAAAACCTAATAAGATTCACTGTTTCCGAATTGATTTATTTTGTGTGCTTAACAAAACAGAAGTCTAGACATCCTGGGCAATCATAAATGTGTAGCCTACTTGAATTAAGATTTAAAATCACAACCGGATGCTCCAGAAAGTCGTTTTTTGGATGGATTGTTTTGGGGTCAGGTTCCTTTCTTGTTGCAGCCACCTGCACCCAGCAGCCTTCTTGCCAGAGTTCTCAGGTTCACGTTCTCTGTTGTACCCTCTGCATTGGATCACTGGTGCACCCCCCCCCCCCCATCCGCCCAAGTCAGACTACGGACACCAGCTCTGAGGTAAGCTCATGGACTTGTGGAAGTGGCAGAGAAGAGAAGAGATGCCCCTGCCAACAGGATGCTAATGAGTAAAATGGGGGAGCAGGAAGCTGACCATGAGGTAGAGGAAGAAGGTGGTGGCGGGGGTGGGAAGAGGAGGACAGTGATGGTGAAACAGAGGACGGAGAGAAAGCTGTGGGCTAGAGGGCGGTTGGAGGTGACCAAGAAGCAAAAGACCTATGAGGGTGACTAGACAGCAAAAAAGGAAATGTTAGGTTTAAAAGGCCACACTGTGACCTAGTCAACCCTCCATTGCTGGTCTCAGAATCTAAACTAATTAGAGGGGCAGAGCCAGCTGCTTGCCTGTAGGGGGCAGTGCTGCCCACAGATGACCAGACTCTGAACTTGCAACAGGGAGGAAAAGAGAACCGAAACTTCCAAGGACCTGCTATTTTTTTCTCTTACAAATGGTTTTTTTTTTTTTTAAAGGGGGATGGAGAGATGGCTCAGAGGTTAAGAGCACTTGTTACTCTTGCAGGAGACCCAGTTTTAGGGTACCTAGTACTCACATGGCTCACAAACATCTGTAACTCCAGTGCCAGGGGATCTGACACCCTCTTCTGGACTCGGTCAGCACCAGGCATACACATGGTGCACATACATGCAGTCAAAACATGTATACGCATAAATAAAAACAAAGACACCTTTAAAAAGGTATTTTAAAGGGAAATTTTGTAATTTTTTTATCTACATTTTATATTTTTGTACATATTGTCAGGCACCAGCCACTTTTAATGACATAGGTAACCAACCCAGCCTTAGGAGCATTCTAAGTCCTCCCCCCTTTTCCCTTGGCTTTCTGAGACATGGTCTCTCTACACAGCACTGGTTATCCTGGAACTCACACTGCAGACCAGGTTGGCCTTGAACTCACAGAGGTCTGCCTGCCTCTGCTTCCAAGTGCTGGAACTAAAGGTATGTGGCACCATGCCCAGCTCTGTGGCCTACTTCTGATGTTACTTGTGGCACAACCATGTTCATTATAATCTCAAAGGAGAAAAAAAATACCTTGAAGAAAAGAAAGCAAACCAGCAACAGCAGAATCATATTCTGAGCATTCCAGTAAGCTTTTTTGGTTCATGTACTGTAATATAAGTAGTTGTAATGTAAGTATGAAATAGTGAGAAAGGCCAAACACTAGCTATACTTTAAGTGGTTGGTTTGTGCTGCGACACGCAGCTGGAGCACGAAATCTGGCAAGGGACGCTGAGGTTAAACAGCACTCTAGACACTTAGTTTCAGTTCGTCAGGAAAGCAGCTCTCTTTATTCGTACCAACATGGGCTTATATACCCCTCCAACAGCAGGGGTCAAGGAATGGTTACTCTGTATCCGGAGGCAAGCCGGACACTGTTTTCCAAACAGAAAAAGCCACAGGGGAACTGATCCCCAGCACCCTCCGGAACCCAACTGCACATTTTTCACACAAACAACTTAACTGGGACAGGACAAAAAAGGGCATTTAAAATTAAGGCAGCAAATTTACTGCTGCCGACAGTTTGTGGTGATATTTTGTTTGTTATCTAACAAATAAAGCTTCCTGAAGATCAGAGTGTGGAGCAAAGCCCCTAGTTAGCCACAGAGGCCAGGCAGTGGTGACACACACCTTTAATCCCAGTACTTAGGAGACAGAAGCAGATGGATCTCTGTGCATTCAAGGCCACCCTGGGCTACACGAGATTAATCCAGTGTAAAAGAGAAACAGAGCCAGGCGGTGATGGCACACACCTTCAATCCCAGTAGTTGGCAGTCACACACCTTTAATCCTAGCTCTAGGAAGGTGGTGACAGGAAGGGATATGGCTGGGCAGAGAGAGGAATATAAGACTGGAGGCAGGAGGAGACAGGAGCTCATTGCATTCAGCCTGAGGATTCGTAGAGACAGAGGCTCAGCCCTGTTTTAGGCTGAGGATTTTGTAGAGGTAAGAACTAGTGGCTGACTGCTCTGCTTCTCTGATCTTTCAGCATTTACCCCTGTATCTGACTCTGGGTTTTTAATTCATAAGACTAATTAGAATTCATGCTACCTTGGTTTATATAAAATGGTGAAAAAGACAAACATGAAAGCTGAATTTTTTTTGTATATGAAGTTACTGTTATTTAATTTTTAGTCTGATGTATATGTGAGACAATCTCAACTAATAAACTAAAGGTATTCTTTCTTTTAAAAATATTTGTTTATTTTTATATGTGCATGAGTATTTTGCCTGTGTGTATGTGTGCACTACTATGTGGTTTCTTGGTGCCCAGAGAGGCTAGAAGGTGCTGGATGGCCTCGGCATGGAGTTATAGACGGCTGTGAACTGCCATGTGGGTGCTGGGAACTAAACCAGGGTCCTCTGCAAGAGCAGCAAGTGAATTTAACTCCTGATCTAGCTCTTCAGCTTCAATAAACTAGACTTTTATTTTGGTGGAAAAAAAGAAAACCTCCCAAACGTAAAACTCTAGTAATTTACAAGAGTTAATAGGAGCTTTAAAAACTACATCTAGGTTAGGAGACATTAAAAAGAAATAAAAATTTAATAAAATATTAGAAAGTATTTAGAGGCTATATCAGAGCTAAAGATAACTTCTGGTCACATTCCCTCCTCTCTTTTCTTTAACTTTGCTTCTTACTTCTTAATCTTTAGGAAATAAATTCTCTCCATAAAAGTTATTACAATTTGTTTTAAATATAAATGCTAAAGAAAAAGTATTTTGTGCTATATCAAAAATTCCTGGGCTGGAGAGATGGCTTAGCAATTAAGAGCACTGTCTGCTCTTCCAGAGGACCCAGGTTTAATTCCCAGCATCCACATGGCACCTCACAACCGTTTGCAAATCCTGATCCAGGGGATCTGACACTCTCTCAGATATGCGTACAGGCAAAACACCAATGCACACTGTAGGGCCCTGCCCGCCCCCCTTTTGGGTAGCTGTTGTCTTGCTTGCTGACCTTGACCAGATGTCCTCCCTATGCTATTCCCCTGCTGGTTTCCTTCCTCCTGAACACTCACTGCTCACCGGAGGTTCCTTGTTTGTGTATCCTGCATATTGGGCGTAAACAGCTTAGATGCGAGAATGTAGAACATCTGTAGCAAACTTCTGCCCTCCCGGGTTCTCCCATTGTGCTGTAAGCCTGTATTTAAGGTTTCTTCCTTCTTTCAATAAACCCCATTGGCATTCTGCTGGGGTGAATGACCCGCTGTCTTTTGTCTCTGTTTTTTGATCCACAGCCCCTTGCTGGGACATGGTGAAAGGGTGGTGGTAGTGTGGGTGTTACTGCTACAACACACAAAGTAAAAATAAAGTATGAAAAATTTCACATTTGTAAACCTACTTTAGTTTTGGAAGCGGTACTCACTCTTCTTGAGTGGCTCTCTTTCTCTAAACCCTGGTGCTTCATTATACCAGCTAGTCCTAAAATTCCTGTCAGTGTGGAAGCCCAAATTCTAGTTTGGCCTCTGTATTTGAGGTCCCTAAAAGCACAGGAGAAGTCCTCAGGTTGCTAAAGATGATAACATATAGCTATGTCTTGGCTTCCCATGCTGATAACATTTCTGGGGATTCTTGCCAGGATCCATCTTGAAGCATCGTTGATGAATTGGCCTGACTGCTGTTCGGCTGATCATCCCTGCTACGCATGGCCTGAGTGTTACCTTGAGTTCCTTTTGCCAGAGGCCATCAGAATATGCAGCAGATGACAACTGATATTCATAAGGTCGACCCACCAGATGAATAATTCTCTGATAGAGGAACCTCGTCAAGCAAGGCTTACAGGGCCACAGACTAGGGATGCTGTCTGCTTCTGTCTGTAATTGTCTTGTGTGCTACCACAATTCTCCCTTAAACAGCTATGGGCTTCTTCCCACAGCTTATTGGTAGCGTGTTCTCTACTTGTCAGGCACATTTATTCCTGTGGATCGACAGAAAAATGATTCCTTCTTACACTGTGTAATTTTGGTAAATAAAATATACTTTCATAGCCATACCTTTGTTCCACGGAAACTGTGAGAAACTTAGAAATCTGTTTTATGTCCTTAGCTCAGGCTGACAAGACAATTACATACAATTAGCTGATTTAAAACCTTAGCAGCGCAAATTCAGACTAGACCAAATGCCTCTACAAATGGATTGTAAGTCAAACCTTCACAAATAATGCACAAGGACAGAGTGACCAGATATCCGATTTGTTGAACCAAGGTTACTAGGCACAAAGCAACCTAAATTTCTATGTCAGTCTCTCTTGTCAAGTCTGGCTGGTAACACAGACTAACGATCAACTCCCTACACGAATTCCTTATTACAAGGCTTTGTTTCAGCTAATGATGCACACCGAAACCCATGACCTCATCTTTCAGCGTTAAGATGAAAGGAATTTGAGTCAGCTTTGAACTTCAATTTCCACCTGCTACTTCTCTGACATGGCCACTGGCATCCACACATAAATAAAAATAGAAATAAATCTTTAAAAACCCAACAAGCTATAAATATAAATGAAATATATAAATATATAGTTTAAAAATCTATATTCATGTAGGATTATGTATGTATTGTCACTCATGTGCATATACCCACACACAAGCATACACATATACATAATTGAAAATAAATCTTAAAAAGTTAGTAACCTCTGTTGGTGTCTTAGGGTTTCTATTGCTGTGAGGAGACACCATGACTATGGCAACTCTTAAAAAGCAAAACACTTATTGAGGTGGTGGCTTGCAGTTTCAGAGGTTTAGTCCATCATCATCATGGCGGGGAGCATGGTGGCTGGGAGTGTGACAGCATGCAGGCAGACATGGTGCTGGAGAATTCTGCATCTTGGTCCAAAGGCAGCAGGAAGTGAACTCAGACACTGGGCGGTATCTTGAGCATATATGAGACCTCAAAGCCCGCCTCCACAGTGACACACTTCCTCCAACAAGACCACACCCACTCCACAAGGCCACACCTTCTAATAGCACCATTCCCTTTGGGGGTCATTTTATTTCAAACCACCACAGTTGGGAATAATTGACCTTCTAGCTATCCAATAATGTTTTTATTCTTAGCCTGTTTTGTTGTTTTCTTTCCTGAAATGAGGGGTGGCTCTGCCTCTAGAGCCAGTTTCTCAGTGAGCTCAAACAGCCAATCACAGTTTACTAATATAAGTACATCACAAGGAGCATCCTTAAGGTATCTTCTTCACGATTGTCATGTTTCTGGGAAAACTGGGATGTCTTTGTTGAACTCTTAATTTCATTAAAAGGATTTATGAAATCATTTTAAATTAAATTAATTAGTTTAATTTAATTTCATTAAAAGAATTTACAAAACTCTTAAATTAACTAAATTGAATTAAAATTTCATAAAAGAATTTAGTAATGGACTCAGAGGGAAGGGCTAAGAAATTTTTTTTTTAGCATTTGAGAGAAAATCTCTGTTTTCTGGTGGTTTCTAATTGTCCATCTTGCATTTACCAGTTACATTGATTATTTTTGCCATCCTCTTTTGGGGATGGGTGTCTTTCTATATTTCCTAGGCTGGCTCTGAACTCCTAGGCTCAGGAAATCCTCTTTGTTGCTGGAATCCTAAATGGTTTTATAGTAAAAACCCAGAGCCAGATATTGGAGTAAATGCTGAAAGATCAGAGAGACAAAGGAACAAGCCACAGCCACTTCTCACCTCGCCAACTCCTCGGCCCATCTTGTCTCCAGAAATCCTTAGACTGAATGCTCCTGAGTCCTCAGCCAAAAAGCCAAAAGTCCTCACGCCTTATACGCCTTTCTCCACCCAGCCATTTCACTTCCTATCTCAACTTTCCTAGTGCTGGGATTAAAGGTGTGTGTGTTTGTCAAATACTGATAACAAAGGCAAGAAATCCCAAGTGCTGGGATTAAAGGTGTGTGTGTTTGTCAAATACTGATAACAAAGGCTTGAAATCTCAAGTGCTGGGATTAAACGTGTGAGTCACCACTGCCGGGCTCTGTTTCTTTTAATCTCTTGTAGTCTAGGGTGACCTTGAACTTGCTGATATCCAGACAGACTTCTGCCTCTGCCTCTTGAGTGCTAGGATTAAAGGTGTGTGTCACCACTGCCTGACCTCTGTGGCTAAATCCGTGGCTAGCTCTGTGCTCTGATATTTAGGCAAGCTTTATTTCTGAGATTAGAAATATTACCACACATCTTGGCTCCATCTTCCATGGGACAACAGGTGTGTGCCACCATACCTGTGTAAAAGACCTAAGTTATTTATAGATACACATAACCAAATCAAAGTGAAACAAAAAAAGTAATAATTAAAAAAAATTAAGATTAAATATCCTAAAAAGGGACTCTGATTTCCCTGGTATCAAGCTACAAGTTGAAACATGGGGTGGCCTGTGAAGGTATGAGGCAGAGATGTGGGCTGGCTTTGGTGCTCTGGGGTAGCAGCTTGCCCAGGTCAAGCTATAACAGGAAGTCTGCAGCTATCTCAGCCAGAGCTGAGGGCTTCAATTTCCTGTCTGTGATTCTTCACCCGAGAAAGACTTTGTTTGGGATGGCACGCGTCTGTGCTGAAACACAGCTTTCCTGGACAATCCCTGGAACTTACTGAATGGGCCACATGGGCAGCTGGTATGGGGGAGGTCTGGCTTCTGCTTTTCCCTGGGACTGTGAGGCTCCATGGAAACCCAGAGCTGGCTCAGGAAAGGGTGCCTCTAACGGATGATGGCCTTGTCCCCTTTGTAAGCCTCAGTTTTCCTTAGGTACAATGGGTGTGACCTGATGGCCTTTGGAGCCTCTCTGGGTCCTGTCGTGTTTCCAGGCTGCGGAATGGGCCCAGGCTCCCAGCTTCTGCAGGCTGTATTCACAGTTCCTGTGGTCCTAGGCTTTGGGAAGCCATCCAAACATCGAGAAAATGTCTCTCTTGTGCCTGTTCAGCCTGAAGGGACACGTGGCTCCTTGCACCTGCTTCTACTTGGGCACAATCGCCCTTTGAGTGCAGAGCTGGGGGGCTTCCAGGAGACGGGAAGCTGCTCAGTAGCCCCAGAGTTAGTAGTGGGTGAGCAGAACAGCGCACATCACGGAGCTTGTGGCCCGGACTGAGGTTGGTAGACTCAGAGGACCTAAGGCGTGGAACTAGTGGCGGTCAGCACAGTCCTCCGTGGTCTGTGGAGCCTGCTACTGCTTTATGTGAGTGACTGTCCTCTACTTCTCCATCCTGCGAAGTCATGCTAGGTCCCTCCTGAGGCTTGAGCTTTGTCCAGGGCCCATGCTAGCATTCTGCTCTCTTTACTTCCCCTCAGTGCTCTGTGTTAGTTACTTCTGTATGGCTTATGGTAGGCTGGTCAGGAGTGGCTGTGTGGGCTGTGTGTGTCTGGCTCTAGTCTGGCCTGGGGTGCCTGGTGGTGAGCTGTTTGGCTGGTGGTGGCGGTCTGGTCTAGATGGCTGTGGGCTCTGGACTGTTCATGTCCTGCAGGTAATGCAGGCCCTGCCTTCCCATCGACCCCTACATCAGCTATATACACTTACCTTCTGGTCTGCCATTGCGCAATATGGATAGTGAGTGGTCCCTGGCAGGCTCAGTTCATGCCCTCAACCTACCCCTCATTTGGTCTTTCTTTGAGAGGCCAAGTGGGAAGAAACATGCTCTGGGATTATCTGGCCACTCTTCTGTGACTTCGGTTCCATGGAAGTGTTTCTCCCAGCTGTCCCTCAGTCCAGGGCCCCACAGATGGGGATGCAGGGGTGGAGGTCCAGACAAGAAGGGGTAAGCTGCTCATAGGCAGTGCTGATCACACAGAGACTGTAAGCTGCCTGATCCTTGGCTTGTGGGTGAGGTTAAGAAGTGGCTGCATGCCGGGCGGTGGTGGCCCACGCCTTTAATCCCAGCACTCGGGAGGCAGAGCCAGGCGGATCTCTGTGAGTTCGAGGCCAGCCTGGGCTACAGAGTGAGTTCCAGGAAAGGTGCAAAGCTACACAGAGAAACCCTGTCTCCTGGCCCTGGATTGCTGTCCACCCGCTCCCCCGCTTTCTCAGCCTCACATTGACCCTGCTCTGACAGGGAGGAACCAATTTAATCAAGCCAGGACCTCTCCGGTCTCTTGGCTGTCCCTTTGCTGCCTTTGATCAGCCCGGAGCCTGGCTCTCTCTGGTGCATGTGAGAGCCACTTGGTACATATGCTGCAGGTGAAGACAGCTTTGCTGTTCTTCTCCAGACCACGGGGCAGCCCAGGGGTCCACTGGGTGCATCCCCTGTGTCTGAAGCTATTTTTCTGTGGAGACTTCTGGACCTCCCTTCTGATTCCGTGTGGGTAGGTTCCAGTGTTCCTCTGCTGTGTGGAGTACCTTCTCTGGTCCCACACACCATAATTGTGGACAACGAGCCCCCCCACTTTTTTTTGTCCGATTTTGTCCACTTGCCTGTACTCTTATTGGCGAGTTCTGTGATGATATGCATGCAAGAGACACCAGCTGCCAGGATGTGGGGTCTCTCTGCCCAGATCCCCAGCATGCCAGCACCGGCTAGCCTGGCAAAGGAGCAGCTTGGAGAGGATGGAGGGGCAAGTTTCTACAGAGATTTGGGGTGCAGTGGCTGTGAGGGGGCGTGCTGATGGGTTGTGAGACAACTGAGGTGAGGGAGATGGAAAGTGTCATCGGGATGGGCAGGCGGGTGTGGGGTTGGCTTTGGGCCATGTAACCTTGTGGAGCTTCCTCTCCAACAGACTCTAGGTGCCCTGCTCCTACCTGAAGGGCATGGGGGCCCCGCGTGTTCCCAGAAGGACGGTGCTCTTCCAGCAGGAGAGGACAGGCCTGACCTACCGTGTGCCTGCACTGCTCTGCGTGCCTCCCCGTCCTACCCTGCTGGCCTTCGCGGAACAGCGACTTAGCCCCGATGACTCCCATGCCCACCGCCTGGTGCTGCGGAGGGGCACACTGGCCCGGGGCTCAGTGCGGGTGAGTGCTAGGTGCAGAGCGGAAACTCAAGGGCAGCTCTGCTGACACCCCTCAAGGTCAGGCTCCGGATGTCATGACCAGCTGCCTCTTTTCCCTCAGTGGGGCACCCTGAGTGTGCTGGAGACTGCGGTGCTGGAGGAGCACAGGTCTATGAACCCTTGCCCGGTGCTGGACGAACACTCTGGTACCATCTTCCTCTTCTTCATTGCGGTGCTGGGCCACACGCCGGAGGCCGTGCAGATCGCCACTGGCAAGAACGCCGCTCGCCTCTGTTGTGTGACCAGCCGTGACGCCGGCCTTACCTGGGGCAGTGTGCGAGACCTGACCGAGGAGGCCATTGGTACAGCATTGCAGGGTAGGTGACGCCTGCCTGGTGTGGGATGGGGCTCGTGGTGTGGGGTGCAGGAACAGAGTGGGTAGGGACAGGACAGGGCAAGAGGGGCGCGGACTCAAGTGGGATTGGGCTCGTCCCTCGCATAGGTCCGGCAACCGCTTGGAAATCTTCATTCCGCCTCTCCTATCCCCAGCTTCTTGCCCCACATCCTCCACAAGCAGTGACTTCCTGTCTTCAGGACTGTCTGGCGTTTCCCAAGCACCTTCAGTGCCAGGCCCATGGGTGCTGGCAGGGCTGGCGACTTAAGCCCACAAGGGGCTGTCCTCGTCTTGGTCTGTAGAGAAGAGGGTTAAGTCTCTTATTTCCAAACGTTTCCGCTTCCTTTCCCATTTTGCCTCTTCCTCCTCCGGCCCCGGTCTGTGGGCCCCACGCTTTTTTTTTCCCTCTCACCTCTGCAGTCCCCACTCCACAGGGGCTGACCTACTGATCGGCTGCTCTCACCACCCTGACCCCTGCTGATAGGCAGTGGCCCTAGGGGCTACAGGATACGGCCCATGAGTGCTGCATAGAGGGATGTGGTGGCTTCTGGGAGGTGGACCAAGAAACAGGGCTCATCCTAAAACCTCATCCAAGGTCCTCTCCACTGCTCTTCTGTAGCAAGTGCCCCAGAGGTTGAGCGCTCTGTTGGAGATCATTAAAACCTCTGTTGGCCAATGGCTGGGGAGTGGCTCAATGGTAGACCACTTATTTGGCCTGGTTTCTGTGCTTTGCACCCCACGACGAAAAGCAGAACACGTGACCAAGGGGCTGGAGAGATGACTCAGAAGTGAAGACTTGAACAGCTCTTGAAGAGAACTGGAGTTCAGTTCCCTGCACCTGGATTGGGTGGCTCACAACTTCCAGTCCGGGTGCATTCTGGGTCCAGTATAGGGAGGCAGTCAGCTGAACTAACCCAAGGTTCTGGCTCCCTCTCTCTCTAGACTGGGCCACCTTTGCTGTGGGTCCAGGCCATGGAGTTCAGCTACACTCAGGTCGCCTGCTTGTTCCTGCTTACACCTATCATGTGGACCGTCGGGAGTGTTTTGGCAGGATCTGCTGGACCAGTCCCCACTCCTTGGCTTTCTATAGCGATGACCATGGCATCTCCTGGCACTGTGGAGGCCTTGTGCCCAACCTGCGCTCTGGAGAGTGCCAATTGGCTGCAGTGGACGGAGACTTCCTCTACTGCAACGCCCGGAGCCCCCTGGGCAATCGTGTGCAGGCCCTGAGTGCTGACGAGGGCACCTCCTTCCTACCAGGCGAGCTGGTGCCTACGCTGGCTGAAACTGCCCGTGGCTGCCAGGGTAGCATTGTGGGCTTCCCAGCTCCACCCTCCAGCAGGCCTCAGGATGACCGGTGGCCAGTGGTTCTTGGGAATATCCCACCTTCCCCATGCTTCCATCTCAGAGTGCAGGAGTCTTCAGGTCAAGGTGCTGGGGGTCCTGTTGAAGGCTGGGTTCCCAGAGGGTCATTCTGCTCCCCACAGTCCTGGGGTCCAGAGAATCTTGGCCTAGAACCTGGGACAGGTGGAGAGAAGACAGCCTGGACCCCAGAACTCCCTAAGTCCTCTGCTTCCCTGCTTCAGAGTCCCACGTGGCTACTGTATTCCCACCCATCAGGGCGTAGATCTCGGCTCCACATGGGAATCTACCTGAGCCGGTCCCCCTTGGACCCCCACAGCTGGACAGAGCCCTGGGTGATCTATGAGGGCCCCAGTGGCTACTCTGACCTAGCGTTCCTTGGGCCTATGCCCGGGGCATCCCTGGCCTTTGCCTGTTTGTTTGAGAGCGGGACCAGGGCCTCCTACGAAGACATCTCTTTTTGCTTGTTCTCATTGGGTGATGTCCTGGAGAATGTGCCCTCGGGCCTAGAGGTCCGCAGTCTCAGGGACAAGCCTCAAGGGCATTGCTGGCCCTCTTGATGGCCCGATCCTCTGGCAGGCACCTGGGAAGGAAGGGTAGAGTGTATAGAGGAGGCTAGGGGCAGGTCAGCCTGACCCTGGGATGGACAGAGTCTCCTCACTGCTTCTGGAGGATGAGTCACTGGGGGGGCTGGCTGCTTTCTGAGTATGAGTGAGAAATAAAGGGATTGTGCTGTGTCTGTTTCTTCCCACACCAAAGCCTTGGGTCCCAGCGCTCTAGTTCACCACCTTGATTACCACACACATTTCCCACCTTCACCCTACACAGTTCCCACATCCCGGGGGTGGCTGGCAGGGGTGAAGACAACAGGAACAGTGGACATCACGGCCCCTCTTTCCACTACCCGCTGTGTGCCAGCCCAATTAATCCGAAGTTTGCTGATGACTGAGGTCTGGTCACTTTCTGAACTGCCAGCAGGAGAAGCAGGCTGGGGAGGCAGCCTCCCCAGCTGGTGGGGACAGAGCTTGATTTGAGGAAGGGTTACTTCCTAGGCCTGCTCCAAGTGCCCACTTCTTCACCCTTCTCTGGAGAGGGCTCTTGCTCTATCAGAGCTGCTCCCTCAGGGAAGCCAGTTTGTTCTCTCTCTCTCTCTCTCTCTCTCTCTCTCTCTCTCTCTCTCTCTCTCTCTCTCTCTCTCTCTCTCTCTCTCTCTCTCTCTCTCTCTCTCTCTCTCTCTCTCTCTCTCTCTCTCTTTCTCTCCCTCCCTCCCTCCCTCCCTCCCTTCCTTTCTTTTTCTTTTCTTTTTTTCCCCCTTGAAACAGGGTCTCTCTACATAGCCCTGGCTGTCCTGGAACTCAATCTGTAGACCAGGCTGGCCTTGAACTCAGAGATCTGCCTGCCTCTGCCCCCCTAGCGCTGGGATTAAAGGCGTGCACCATTACCCAGTACCCTTTTGTATTTCTTATTAAAGTCCTAATTTCTGATCATAAAAACAGTCCGTGGGGGCTGGGAAGATGGCTCATTCAATAAAGCATTTGCCAATGAATCATGGGCATCTATGTTTTATCTCTAGCATCATGTAAAAAGCCTGGTTTCGTGGCACACTTATAATCTTAGTACTGGAGAGGTAGAGATCAGTAAATCCCAAGACTCCCTGGACAGACTGCTTAACCTAACTGGCATGCTCCAGGTCTCAGTGAGAGCCTCTGTCTTAAAATACAAAGTGATGGCTTCTGAAGAATGTCTCAAAGTTGATCTCTGACCTCTAGAAGTATATAAGACACATCCATGCATGCACACTTCTCTACAAAATTAAAAAAAAAAAAAACTAACAGGTATATGGCCATTTCAGAAAACTGGAAAATAGAGAAAAGCTGTACATTTTTGTTTTGTTTTTCAAGACAGGGTTTCTCTGTGTGGCACCCCAGAGGTAGGGAGCGAGGATGTGCTGAGAGTGTCTAGGCTTAGGGCAGGGTCCTGTTTTAGTTTGTGCTCACTGTTAGTAGCCCTGTGCCATGTGCCACAGGCTGGGCAAGCTTTAAAGGAAGGGGGGTGACACTGGCCCACAGTTCTGCTGGGGGTCATGGTTGAGCAGCCATATCTGATGGTGGCTGTCTTGATGGCAGATCCCGAGGGAGTTGAAGGTATGGCATGGTGAGAGGCAGTGTGCGTGTGTGTGAGTGTGTGTGTGTGTGTTGTGTTCCCTGGTCTTATTTATTTACTTAGAGGATGGAGAAACGGCTTAGCTGTTGGGAGCACTTATTGCTCTTGTAGAGTCCTGGGTTTGGGTCTCAGCACCCACATGGCAGCTCACAACCACCCATAAGTCCAGTTTCAGGGGATCCAACTTCCTCTTCTGGCTTCCATGGGTACTACATCCAAGTGGTAAAAGACACACACACAAGCAAGACAGCCATACTCATAAAAAAATCTTCAAAATTTATTATTATTATGATGATGATGATGATGATAATGACGTGTTTGGGGTGGTATATGCACACGTGCATACCCCAGAATGCATGTAGAGCCATAGGACCACTTTGTGGCCACTTTTATGTGGGTTCCAGGAACTGAACTCAGACTGCCAAGTCTGTGTCACCCGCTGAGCCTTCTCACGGTCTTACCAGACCCCTCTCTATATTCTGATTGAGTCCCTTACAGTGTAGAGAGGATACACCTGTTCCTACAGAAGGCCTCTCCTCCTGCCTTCCCACCTCCCCCAACTCTGGCCTATCACCACCGCTCAGGGCATTTGATGGCTCTTGTATGGGGCAAGCTACGCCTTGAGATAGTGCTTCCTCTCCTTAGCACAAGGCTTCCCTGGCGCTGCATGTTCTGTGAGTATCCTGGGTGGTGTGTAGTTTTCTAGCTCCTGGGATCACCAGCTCCAGTGTGACATAGACATGATGTCTAGGTAGGCAGAATAATGCCCCCCTGAAGACAGCCTGCCCTGACCTCAGAACCTGTGAAATGTGATCTTGAAGACCAAACGATTTTCTGAAAGCTCAAGGGAAGATGAGGATCATGTTGGTGATCTAAATGGATCCAGAGTCATCACAGGGCTCTGATAAAAGGGGCAGGCGGACAAAGAACAGGGGACTTGGAGCTGGGTTTGAAGATAGGGGAGGAGCTGAGCGCTACCCCCGCCCCCACCCCCAAGTCTGCGGAAGGAGCCATCCCTGTTGATACCTTAGTGTTAGCCCATGGGACCCGTGTCAGGCTTCCGGTGTTCAAATGTGGAGTAAGTCTGTTGTCTGGAACACAACTGTGTTTCTGACTTGTGAAGCAGTGGCCATGAGACATGCTTTTTCTTTTGGGCCAGCAACTGGCTCCCAAATCATGACACGAGACGTCTTACTAGTTACAGATGCTTGGCCTTATCTTAGCTCTTGTTTTAATCTGTTTCTTCTCATCTATGTCTTGCCTTAGGGCTTTTTCCCTTTCTTTCTATACATCTTCTTCGCTGTCTATGTCTGGCTGGCGGCTGCCTGCCTTCTGGCCCTGGGCATGTCCCTCTCTTTCTCCTCTCTCTTCTTTCTCTTCTTCTCTCCCAAGCCTAGATTTTTCCTCCTATTTATTCTCTCTGCCTGACAGCCTGGCCTATCCTTAACCTGCCTAGCTATTGGTTGTTCAGATTTTTATTAGACCAATCAGGTGCTTTAGGCAGGCAAGGTGAAACAGCAACACATCTTTTCATACTTAAGCAAATGCAGCAAAAATAAATGTAACATATCTTTACATCATGAACAAAGGCAGCAGAAATAAATGTAATACACTTGTACATAGTTAATGTTCTGCAGCATGAACAAATGTAACACACCTTTACATGGTTAAAATAATATTCCACAACATACAGTTGCAGGTAGACAGAAATAAATCATCACTGTCTGTTTTCAGCACAAGGTGCATTTAGACCTCTTCATGAATCACAGATGAGGAGGCACTGTTCCCATGTCTTCCCTAGTTAGAAGCTGGTGCCTGTTTGCCTGGGCGCTGTTTAGTTTATCTTAGGGTTAAAAAGTTACGGATGGTCTGCCCATGGGTCAGGAAAGGGGAGGGGCTTTGGAGCCTCAGAAGGATGGAGAATTTAGGGTGGGGACTGTGTTAGACAAGCAGGAAAGATTGTATCTCTTTGAAGAACTTAGCAATGAGAAATTCAACGGGCAAGGAAATGCTGTTGGAGAAATATGAAACAATACCACTGTTTTGTGCCAAATCAGCATGTCGGCCATTTCTTTTTTTATAGCCACCTGACTTATCAAGATTATAAAATTAACTGCTTCACTTTTACTACTGAGTCTCCAGTAGTGTTATTATAAAGTGAGGACTATTGTTTCTCATACCAGCACCCAGCCCTGCTCCTGTCTCTGGGTCTCCGACGTCTCCCTGGACGAGTCTCATCTCTCTATGACTGTCATTTCACAGCTCTGTGCTTCAGGCAGGTCGGTTCCTCTGGCTGGCTGGCATGGTCTCTGCTCCTTGGGTCCCTCCCCATCCTTTTATCTGTATCTCTATGTCTCCATCTTTATATATATATATATGTATATATATATATATTTGCTTCTGTATTTCTCTTTTTTTTACATGTCTGAATAGTTCTGTTCTGTTATTTTGCCTATTTCTGGGGTAAGAGCTGTCTGGAGGCTTCCCATGTGCTGTGCCTGACATGTTTCATTACATTTAATAAACAAAAAAGCCCTGGTAAGTGGGTATCTTTTCCATGTTTAAGAAGACAGAGTTTCAGGCTTTTTTTTTTTTTTTTTTTTTGTCTGAGACAGGCTTCCTCTGTGTAACCCTGGCTTCCCTGGAACTCACTCATGCTGGTCTTGAACTCAGAGATTGGATTGCCTCTGTCTCCCAAGGGCTGGGATTAAAGGTGTGTGCCACCACTGCCTGGCTGAGTTTGAGTTGTTTAGACCGGACATTCTGGGGATGATCAGTGAGAGACGGCTACCCTGCAGATTTTCCTCAAAATTAGTAAGATACACACAATATTTGTGCAAATGGGCTGCACGTTGCTGAGCTGTGCACTGAAAATGGCCACCAGTGCCCCTTCGTGACTGTCACAAAATGTGAGAGAAAGCCGACTTAAAGGGGAAGACTTGTGTTGAACCATGGTTTCACGCTTTGGCCCAAAGACAGCTGGCTCCATTGTCTTTAGGCCTGTGGCAAGGCAAAGCACTATGGTGGGAGGGATGGCAGAGGAAAGCTGTGCCCACGATGGCAGCCACCAAGGAGAGAGACTGTAGGACTGCGGCCTTGTAGGGCACACCCCCATGACCCACGTCTTCCGACCGTGTCCCAGCAACTAGATTATGAATCCATTGATAAGGCCAGGTCCCCAAGATCCAGTCACTTCCCAGAGTCCATCTCTAAGCATGGCAATGGGCATGTGGTTAGGCACATCAGTGCTGGGGAACATTTTATATGCAAACCATGGCAGATGGACGGTGGTAAACTTTATGTGTATCTTACCACAATAAAAAATTATGGGAGAGCTTGCATAGTGTAGTGTTCTATAGTATACATTCTATATATACTACATTCTATAGTCTAGACACACTGTAATTGTTCAGCATGTCCTCATCCTCATTCAAGGGTGTTCAGAATGTTTTTAGTGTTTCTTCTTCAAAAGTCCCGGAACTTGGAGCCTTACAAATAGATGTACATTTCTGTAGGTCAGATCCCCAAATGTCAGATAGCTAAGCAGAGATCTCTAGAATTTTAACCGGTAGTTCTTTCTTGAAAGGAATAGCCAGATACAGCTTTTGAAGAATAGGCGAGAAGATTTATGTTACGTGACTTTTTCTGGGAGATGTGAAAAGTCTCTATTTGCCCCAGCGAGGGCATCAGGGACAGACTGCAGAAATGTTCCTATCCCAGCATATCTTGTTGAACAAACTATATTTTTGTCATTACTTACTGGTACATAGATGAGGGGTTACTTATAGACACCTTGGTGAATCAAAGGCAGCGGCATCATTGAAAAGCCTACTCCAGGGGCTGGAGAGATGGCTCAGTGGTTAAGAACACTGGCTGCTCTTTTAGAGGACCCTGGTTTGATTCCCAGAACTCACAGAGGCTGACAACAATCTAACTCCAGTTCTCTAGGGTCCTCTGGCATTCTCAGGCACTGCACGAATGTGGTGCAGAGACATACGCGCAGCCCAAAATGAGTTTAAAAAAAGAAAGAAAAGAAAAGCTTACCCCGGCATGGGTGACAACTCATGAATGCTGCACCCCTGAGATCTCTGCATGGCCTAGCTCAGGGAGTCTTCATTACTGCTCATATAACCTTGGTAAGGGGCTTTGCTGGGTCTCTCTGTGAACCTGTAGCTAGCCTGGCTGGTCAGCAAGTCCCTAGGATCTTCCGGTCTGTATTTCCCCAGCACTGGGGTTACATATGCATACCCCTGTTCTGGCTTTTGTGTGGGTGTTGGAAGCACAAACCCTTTTCCCCATGTTTATGCAGCAAACAAGAACTTCACCTCTTGAGATATTTCTCTAGCCCCAAGGCTTGTGCGTTGTTTTGAATTCAGGTAGATCTGCCTGCCTCTGCATCAAAAGAGCTGGGACTGAAGGCATGTGCCACCACACACTGCATTCCTAAATGGCTGGGACTGAAGGCATGTGCCACCACACACTGCACTTTCTACGGGGTAATGCTTTCATTCAGAGCAAATACCTAAACAGCAATTTGCTTAATCGAACACGTTTCCTTGCCAAACATCCCCCATGGTTTCCCTCCGTGCTGTATGCAGACTCCTGAGAAAATGTGAGAGCACTTCATAGCTATTTCAGTTGCTTGTCTTGTTGCTGTGACAGAAATACCCCGATAAAAGCAAATTAAGGGTTTTATTTTGATTTGTATTTTGAGGACACACAACATTGTGGAGAGGCAGTCACAGCCGCAGGGCCACGAAGCAGCTGATCACATTGCATCAGCATTAGAGAGCAGAAGGAACACATGCTTGTTCTCAGCTTGCTTCGTCCTTTTCATTCAGTCCAGGACTGAAGCCCATGGGTTGATGCTGCCCACAGCTAATGTGGGTCTTCCCACTTCAATTAACCCAGTCTAGATAATGGCTCACAGATGTGGCCAGAGGCTCATCGCCTGGGTAATTCTAGATCCTGTCAGGTTGACAATAATGATCACAATAGCAGCAGATGTCACAAAACAGTGGTCTTAACTGTCCTTCAATCCCTGCTACATCTTCTTTGCTGGAAGACCCAATTCTGTTAGATTCCACACAGTGGAAATGTTCCTGTACTGTGTGGGGTTGGGGGTGTCCTTACTAGGTGGTGCCCTCAAAATTTTTTAAAAAAAGTCTCTGTGAGTTTGAGGCCAGCCTGGTCTACAGAGTTCCAGGATAGCCAGGACTGTTTCACCAAAAAAAAAAAAAAAAAAAAAAAAAAAAAAAAAAAAAAGTAAAAAAGAAAGAAAAGAAAATCCAAATAAGGACAAAACTTTAGATGAATGGGAGAAGAGGAGTTTTCTTCATTTTGCTTCAAACTTGGAGCCATTGTCAAAAATTATGTGGAGGCTGGGGTGGAGAGTGGAGGTCCTGCAGGACAGAGCCCAGGCAGAGGGGGGGTAGGAGGAACTGGTAGGTCTCTTCCAGGATGTCTAGGAAGAACAGGGGTCTTCACTGGTATTGATGAAAAGCAGAAAGGGCTTTGACCTGAGGATAGAAGTACCAGGTACAAAGCCCAAGATGACCTGGTAGGAAAGCCTCCCAGGATGACCAATTAACTTCACAGAACCTATCCCCTGGTCTAGGATGGTGGCTGGAGCAAAAGGCAAGAGCTTTCACTGAGAGGTAGATGGTTTGATCCCCTGGGCCCCACCATCTTCTTTGGGTGTAGTCAAGGGAGTGGCTGTGGTCACTTGATGTTGCCTGTGACTTTGAGTCAAATAAACCAAAAGAAAAACCACAGCTGATCATCACATTGTATTAAACCACCGGAACCCAAAAAGCTGGGAAGTCTGAAAGTCAACCAGGGAGCTAGATCATGAGAAAGAAGCCACAAAAGAGGCCATTTAGAGACTGTGGAAAGAAAATAACCATCAACTTGAGAGTCATGAAAAAATACCCTTCAAGAACAAAGGCAAAAGCTCATGCCTGTAAAGCCTAGAACTCATGGAGGTTGAAGTAAAAGGATCCAAGGGTCAAGGCTAGCCTGGCTACATAGTCAACATCTATCTTAAAAATAAATCAAGAGCACTTGGGAGGCAGAGACAGGTGGATCTCTGTGAGTTTGAGGCCAGCCTGGTCTACAGAGCAAGATCCAGGACAGGCACCAAACTACACAGAGAAACCCTGTCTCGAAAAACCAAATAAAATAAAATAGAATTTAAAAAGAAAAAAATCAAGAAAAAAAGAGTTATATTTTCAAGTAAACAAAAAATGAACTGGAATTTTAGAAATCAATCAGAACAAAGAGCCGTGAGGGGAAGTAGGCACCAAACAGAAGGCAGGTGTCTTCAGGGCTTCCTATGTCCAAAAAAGCTGACAGCTCTAATGTGTATAAGCTATTGATGTGACTTATTATGTTAGCTAGAGCATATGCAGAGGAAGGGTGCTTGATCCCCATACTGACAGGTGACAAACGGAAAGAAAAAAAGATCAGCTTAAAACATACAAGGAGTGGGAAGTTACATACAGGACGAGGAAGGCAGAAAGGGAGAGACAGAAGGCAAAAACATCAGTTCCGGCCCAAACATCTCCAAACGACACTAAACACAGACCGACCAACATTCTAACGAAAAGACAAATTGGCTATGCTGGCAAAACCAGAAGCAGACACCAAAGACCTGAACAGCCACATGCCATCAACAGCGGAGGTAGGCAGACACACGGAACAAGAGAGGCTGGCAGGCGGGGAGGAGACTATGAGAGGCACTTGGACATTTTCACAAGAGTGGGTGTGCAGGAAGAGACCGTTGCCAATGGAAAAGGAAGCATTCAAAAGACAGTCACGGCAGCTGCCAATTCGTATTCTGTTAATGTTGGGCTCTGAAAGTGTATCAGTTCACAGGAACAAACAGGCAGATAGATTCTCGGTTATGACTGAAACTCAGTCACTGACAGGGCAAGCAGACCAGAGGAAAGTCAGTTAAGAAGGGTGCACAGCCAGGCCAAATCAAGTAAGCAAGTACAGCCAGTGGGCTCTGTTCCTCGTGCAAAGGGGTCTTGTGTCTCGCTCTGAGTGGTCAGAGCTTAGGTCTTACATTAATTTTTAAATTTGTTTTTTGTTTTTTTGAGACAGGCTCTGTTTGTGTAGCAGCTCTGGCTCTCCTGGATCTCACTCTGTAGACCAGGTTGGCCTCAATTCACAGAGATTCACCTGCCTCTGCCTCTGGAGTGCAGGGATTAAAGGCTTGGTGGGTCTCACATTCTTAGGCAAGTGGTGTAGTTGATAAGCAGAATGCAACCTTGAGCATGTATTTTGATTTTAAAGAAAATGCTGACTTGGGAATGGTTTTTGTCAAACGGTGTTTTTTTTTTTTTTTACAATTTCCTTTTAAAATGATGCTTTTCTTGTCTTATTTACCCTTTGATAGAAAAGACATTGTATTTCTGTTACATTTCTCACAGGAATGAGAGAGGGCTTGCCAGAGATCTGTAGACTGCTGAAGATTATATATATATAATTTATATTTATATATACTACAAGCAACTTTATACAATAAACTTGACAATTCACATAAAAATAGGTAATATTTGGAAAGTAATGAATTTCTAAAACTGGAACAAGATGAAGTAGAGGCTGGATGTGGTGGTATACACCCATAATCCCAACACTTGGGAGATTTGAAGTAGTGGGATTATGAATTCAAGCCCAACTATGTGCTTAGACTTGCCATGATACTGTCTTAGTTAGGGTTTCTATTGCTGTGAAGAGACACCGTGACCTTGGCAACTCTTATAAGAAAAACATTTAATTGGGGTGGCTTGCTTACAGTTTCAGAGGTTCAGTCCATTATCATCATGGCGGGGAGCACAGCAGCGTGCTGGCTACATCTTGATTAGAAGGCAACAGGAAGTGGACTGTGACACAGGGGAGTATCCTGAGCATAGGGAACCTCAAAGCCCACCCCCACGGTGACACACTTCCTCCAAC
The DNA here is from genome assembly GCF_049852395.1 of Peromyscus maniculatus bairdii. Classification (NCBI taxonomy): domain Eukaryota; kingdom Metazoa; phylum Chordata; class Mammalia; order Rodentia; family Cricetidae; genus Peromyscus; species Peromyscus maniculatus. The sequence continues at coordinate 12,128,334 of NC_134864.1, forward strand.
AAGGCCACACCCACTCCAACAAAGCCACACCTCCTAATAGTGCCACTCCCTATGAGATTATGGGGGCCAATTACATTCAAACTACCACAGATACAGAACACTGACCCTGAAGAAACCTGTGTACTGTGGGGTACTCCTCTCTGGACCCTGGATTAGGCACAGACCACACCCAAACACCAGTCTCCAAGCAAAAACCAAATGTAGAGATCCTTTATTAAGCAAGGCAAAGAGACGAGGTGGCTGACTCTGAACTGGGCAGAAACAGCAGCAAACAGCTGTGCAAGTGTTAATTTTAAGAAGGAAAAAGGGGCCGGGCGGTGGTGGCGCACGCCTTTAATCCCAGCACCCGGGAGGCAGAGCCAGGCGGATCTCTGTGAGTTCGAGGCCAGCCTGAGCTACCAAGTGAGCTCCAGGAAAGGCGCAAAGCTACACAGAGAAACGCTGTCTCGAAAAACCGGAAAAAAAAAAAAAAAAAAAAAAGAGGGAAAACGGGGAGGTCTGTAATGAGTCCTTCTCTGTCCTGTCACCCGGCTCCCCAGTGACACGGAGAATTCTTGTTAATTATGAAAACTCGGCCTTAGCTTAGGCCTGTCTCACTAGCTCTGATAATTAAATTAACCAATATTTTTTTTTGTATTAATCTACATTCTACCACATGGCTTTTACCTCTCTCCCATTTTGTGTGTCCATCTTGTTCCTCCATGGCATCTTTCACGCCTAGATTCTTCTCGTACTTCCTCTTTCTCTGCCCAGAAGTCCCACCTAACCTCTTTCTGCCTAGCTATTGCTGTTCAGCTCTTTATTAAACCAATCACAGCAATATATCTTTGCACAAATATCCCACAACAGAGGTCTGTGTTAGAATGAGCTAGGATGTGTTGATAAGTTCTGATTCTGTATTTTAATTAGGACAGTCAAAACAATGAATTTTGATTGCTGGACTTTGATGTCTTGATAGTTGGACCTTGGGGATCAGTCTAAGGAATGAGTCAGTGGCTGAATAAAGGAATAGACCTTGGTGGATAGCTTCAGGAATGCAATCTAAGAGTTTAGCAAGGGAGAAAGGTAAAAGGTGAAACCTGCTGGTGCCATATGCCATGCTCTAGCCTGCGAGAGCCCTTCAGACCTCACCGGATTTCAGAGGATGTGGGGCCTTGGGAACTCTTCGTCGTTTCTGGAAGGAGTGTGGAGTCACATGGGAAGAGATCCCACAGTTTCTTAGAAAAAAACAAAACAAAACATTCTTTTCCATATAATCCAGCCATTATGCTCCTCGGTATCTTCCTAAAGTTGTTGAAAACTTGTGTCCACACCAAAACCTAAACATGGTGTTAATAGCAGCTTTATTCACAATTGATGAACCTTGGAGACAACTGCTAACCCTAACCTAAACACTAAAAAGAAGAGCATTATTTCAGTTGTCCTCCAGGCCAGATGTGGCCATTGGCCGCTTGAGCCCCCAGTGGATGTGACTACCTGTGTGAGGTCTCGGAAGATTGGGCCCTTGGGTGTTCCTTCATCGAAGAGAGGAAGGGGATCCAAGGCTCTGCCCCTTCCTGAGAATATACACTTAACAGTTTCTGGGGAGAGAGAATTAGAAGGCAGTTTTTCTCTGAAAATATATCAGCAGTTAACTGCTTCTGGGCCCTGCCCCTCTCTGGGGAGATTGTCTGTCTGTCTGCCCGTCCGTCCGTCTATCCATCCATCCATCCATCTTTTTATCTATCTATCTATCTATCTATCTATCTATCTATCTATCTATCTATCTATCTATCTATCTATCTATCTATCATCTATTAATCAATCTATCTCTCTGCAAATAAACATATTATAATGCAGTTAATGATTGACAGGGGAGTGACTTATAAAGCCATACTCCTCCCTGAGGCTATATAAACTGCTAACTTGCTGAGAAAGACATTTTATTCAGTGGTGTAGTTGTTTATAAGTTTCCCGTGCTCTTGTAAATAAGCTCTCATCCATTCTGTAAGAACTTTAAAGTCAGCTAGGCGGTGGCGGCACATGCTTTTAATCCCAGCATTCAGAAAGCAGAGGCAGGTGGATCAGGTGAGTTCAAGGAGAGCCTGGTCTACAGAGAAAATTCTAGGACAGCCAGGGCTACACAGAGAAACCCTATCTCGAAAAACAAATGAGCAAACAAACAAGTAAAACCACTACAGTCACTTGTTCACCAAACTAGACTTGAGGGAAATAGTTTTCTCTGTTGTGGGGCCCTATCTGGGGTGAGAAGATACTTGTTTGTTTTCCCAGGAAAAGTTCACAGAGTAGCTATCAAGCTGTGAAAAGGCAGTGAAGAAATTCAAATGCTCATTGCTAGGAAAGACCATATGAAAAGTCTCTTACTGTGTGATTGCATCCACGGGGCTTTCTAGAGAAGGCAAAGCCAAGGAGTGCAGGGGTCAGGGTTTGAGTGAAGGTAGGTGTGTGTGCGCGCGCGTGTGCGCGTGTGCATATGCAGAACTCAGAATGTGACTGTGGAAAATCTTGGGTGTCTTCTATGATCTGATCTCCAGGTCCTTTGTGTCTTGAACAAAGAACTTACTAAGACACAGAAATGCAGTAGCTAAATATAGTGTTTGTTTGTTTTTTTTCATTAGAGAAGGAAGTATAGGTATCTTCCACAGAGTGGGAATGGGCTTGAGCAAGCCAGAGACTCAAGAACTGTTTTCAGGTCCAGGTGTGTGGATTATTTGCCTTAGTGATTAACTCCAAGTCACCAATAATGCACTGGTGTCATATTAAGGAAAGAAATTGGAGTACTTCCCCTTGGAGTCATTTAACCAAGACAGATCCAGATTAGAACTCTCTACTTTATGTTCCCTGTGTTTTCCATCCTTTGTGTGTTTGTTGTGTGATCTGAACCTGTGTCTTGTGACTCTGTCCCTGTGTCTGTGTCTTCTGTTCAGTGTGTGTTGTGGCTGTCTGTGTCTGTGAGTGGTGTCTGTCTGTTATATGAGCTCTCTCTCTCTCTCTCTCTCTCTCTCTCTCTCTCTCTCTCTCTCTCTCTCTCTCTGTGTGTGTTTGTGTGTGTGTGTGTGTGTGTCTGTCTGTCCCTAACAAGGGATTTTGCACTGTCTTTATTGAACAGCATAAAAAGCATCATACAGGGGAGAGAATGGGATACTTGACAGAAATCATTAACACAGTTTTACAAGGGATTAAGACACTGGCTCTAACTGATCTCAACTGACCCAGATGACAAGCACCATTGTCAAACAAAACCCATAAATGAATGCTTTCAACCTTTGTGATAGATTGCAGACTATTGCTGTACTCACTGCTTCCAGCAAATGATACACATGCATTATCTGGGGCAGGGCATGGAAGAGTAACTTAAGATTTTGGCTATGCATTGCTTAAGATATAAAAGTTGATTACATGGAAAATCCAAGGCATGTAAGGTTGACTGTTACATTGTTCTCTTAAAGGCAGGTTAAACAAACAGGGTGAGTGCAGGATGGCAGTCTTGGGTCTTAAGTACTTCAAGGTGTATTAACTCTGGCTGTGAGGTCCAGGAAAGTTCCAGTCTCTTAGAATGTCAGAGATATTTTTAGAATATTGCATTACCACATCCAGGGGTTTTATTTTATTAAGATTTATTTATTATGTATACAGTGTTCTGTTTGTAAGTCTGCCTGCAAGCCAGAAGGGGGCACCTGGTCTCATTATGGATGGCTGTGAACCACCAAATGGTTGCTGGGAATTGAACTCAGGACCTCTGAAAGAGCAGCCAGTGCTCTTAATCATTGAGCCATCTCTCCAGCTCGGGGTTTTATATTTTAGTTTTGGAACAGAACAAACAGGATGGGGTCCCTTAAAGTGGTGATTTTTAAAAGATTATTTTATTTTTATTTTTGATTTGTATTTTTTTTTTTTTGTAGGTTGTAGGTGACTGATCTTTCTTGTGAGGATTTTGCACACTCCCTGGGGAGGTGGGAGCTCTGGAACAGTCCAAGGGATGGTCTTTCTTGGTTGCTGAATCTTGGAGTTAATCTTTTTATGACCCACAGCTGTGTGCATCTGACCTTGCCTTCCTGCTTCCAGAGGACTTTTAGGGCGGTGAAAATACGTGATAGGGCTCTGTAAAGGCAGGGCATGTCACTACACACCTGCCAAAGCCCACTGCAGTGCCACCAACAACAGAGCCCCCACGGAAGCGGCGCTCTGTGAGACCATGTGTGAGTGTGGATTTGCAGTAGCAGCAAACGCTGTCCCTAAATCTGTTAAATGTAGGGACTCTGTACTTCGCTGTCTGTACATAGGAGGAATACATAGGAGCTTTCTACTTTCTGCACACTCAAAACAATTTTAAAAAATGAAGTCTTTCCATTAAAAATGTGTCACAAGAAAGCTGTAAAATTAAGAAAAGAAAGTAGATGATTTTTTGCATGTCCTTGAGCATATTTGCATAATCTTGAGTCATCCCCACGGCTCACAAACTTGAAAATGTGAACAGCCACAGGGTTGCCTCGGCTCTCGGGGAGTGGGGGGGGGGGCGGGGGTGTGCCTGCCCTATGGCTCCTGTCTGACCTTCAAGAGCCTGTCAATACCAGGAAGAGCTCAGGACCTGATCCCTGTTCCATCTAGTTTACTTGGGACTTGACCAGGCTAGGTGGTTATGTGGTCAGGGTGTGGTACCCAGCTGTGGGTCACACACAGCCCAGGCGCTGCTGGGAAGGTGTTTTTTTTTTTTTTTTTTTTAACACATATACACACATGCACACACACACACACACACACACAGAAAGAGAGAGAGAGAGAGAGAGAGAGAGAGAGAGAGAGAAGAGGTGGGGGAGAAGGAAGATTGGAGGTACCTGCAGAAGCTAGAGGCTTTAGATCCCGCTGGAGTTGGAGTTGTAGTTATGGACAGTCACGAGCTGCCTGATGTGGGTGCTGGGAACCAAATTTAGGTCCCTCTGAAAGAGTAGTACCTGCTCTTAACCACTGAGCTGTCACTGGGATTCATTTTCAGATGAGATTAATGACTGCGGTGGCAGACTGAGAGACACCGTGGACGGTGTAGCGTGTGAACTTTGCCGCAGCTGTGCAAGTCTTGAGTGGAGGAGCTTCCCTCCAGAAGGGATACATTCTGAGCACTGGCTTCACCTTGTCCCCACATCTGGTGGCCTGCTGCCTGTCCTGGTCACAAGAGCCCTAAAAGTCTCTCCTTCTAGGTCCTGTAGATCCTGTTACCCTGGCAAGCTCTGACTGCTAAGGATAACCCTCTTGGGGCCTCAGTTTCCCCCTACTTCGTTGAGGGGTGCCAATCCTCACATGCTCACAGATGGGGAATCCTTCCCTTTCGCTTAGCTCAGGCAGCTTCTGGGATTAGGCAGAAAGCCACATCTTCCTGCCAGCACTTTGGGCTCAGGAACTGCCCTTCCAGACAAGAAAAAGATCCTTGTTATAAAAATGAATTCTGTCCTCATTAAGTATGAACTTGTCATCCCCGCCCCCCCCAGGTCCTGGTGGCCACCGTTTGACTTGCCATCTCCGACTTTCACTCCTCGTGTGAGCAGAGTCACAGTTTGCCTTTCACGCAGACAGCTTGCTTCCCCAAGTACACTGTCGTTATGATTCATTCATGGTGTAGCGCATGTCAGAGTTTCCTTCTCTCTCAAGGCTAATGTTCCATTGTGCGGGTGGACCATATCTGGTTCATTCACTTCTTCCCTGATGGACATATGGGCTGCTTCTACCTCTTCACTCTCATGAACGAAGCTCCTGTGAATGTGGAACACAAGCATTCCTTTATTTATTATTTATTTATTTATTTATTTATTTATTTATTTATTTATTTATTTATTTATTTATTTATTTTATTAATGGTTGAAGAACATTCTGCCCGTGTAATGATTTGGTTCTGGAGTTTTGAGATTAAAAAAAACCCTCAAAACAGCTATAGATTGTATGACCATGTGGTGGGCAGGTCAGTAGTGTACTAATGTCTACCAGGTATCCCTGGGTGCTTGCTACCTGGTAGCAGTCCCCTCTGGCCACACCCTGGGGTCAGGTTTCTGGAGGTTGGACAAATGCAGGGGATCCTGTTAGTGAGAAGGGGAGGCTGACCAGGTCAGAGACCCTAAGGTCTCTCCAATGGCTGGAGAGATGGCTCAGCAGTTAATGATGTTCACTGCTCTTGCAGAGGACCAAGGTTCAGTTCCTAGCCCTCACACCAGGTGGCTCACATCTGCCTGAAACTCTAGTTCCAAGGGATCAAATGTTCTCTCTCCTCCACAGACACTTACATACCAATGATGCCCATAATCTGTGGAAACACACACACACACATACACACACACACACACACACACACACTTTTACAAAATATTAAGCACCAAGTGTGGTGGTGCACATCTTTAATCCCAGGACTCTGGAAGCAGAGGTAGCCAGATCTCTGAGTTTCAGGCCACCCAGGGCTAGTGAGACCCTGTCTCAAACAAAACAAACTTTGAATCTGTTCAAGAAGGGAAGCGAGGTGTGCCCTGAGCGGCCCCAGTGATTGGGAGTGATGTCGCTGAGCCTTGATGGATTGATTGTCCCCGAAGGAATTCCACATCTTGAATCCTTAAAAAATCCAGAGCTCCCCTAACGCAAAGGGGCCCCACCCACACCGGTCCAGTCCACTGACCTTGTATGGCTGAGACCACCAGGGCTCAGCCTCTAGTGCTCACACGGGGTCTAGGGGCCAGTCCTGCCTTCTAGAGGCTAGGCTTCTGGCAGATTCCTGTTGATTCTGCCTCCTCCATCCAATAGGGCCAGACCCTAATTGAATCAGCAGCCTCTGTCCACCTCTGCAACCAGTTAGGGAGGGCATCAGCACCTGAGAGGCGGGGAGCGGAGAGAAAAGCGAAGAAACCCTTTGGGTGGGGCTCAGCGTGGGTAGATAGCTTGGACACCTGGGTCCTGCTCCCCCCGGGTCAACTCTGATTTGTGGTAGAGAAGCCAGCCACATCAAGAGCCCGCTTGAGGCTGCAGCCTCGGTGAGAGGTTAGGGACAGCGCAGTGGGAGGGGGTAGGCGCAGGGTCTCAGCCAGGCGGTGACACATGTGCCGGGGCAGAGCGAGGAGACGGAAAAAATGAGTGCGGGGAGGTGCAGCGGCTGCTTTACGGGAAAGCGGATGTGAAGTGCTGACAGGTCCCTGCTGTTCTCAGTTCTTATCTGAACCGGGGCTGCCACCACCGGATGGCCTGGCCCAGAAGCGCCTTGCAGCCCAGAGCCGGGCGGGAGGTTCAGAGAACCGTTGAGTGAACGACCACTTCCTCCCGCCCGCTGTGCCTCCTCCTCCTCCTCCTCTTCTCCCTCCCTCCTTTTTTTTTTGAATACTCCTTCCTACTCTCCATCCCTTCTATATTCTTTTAACTCATAACGATGTTCTTCTTTTAACTCGTAACGATGTTCTTGTAACAACACATTCAAGGTGTATTTATCAGATTTCAATTCTGGTCTTTTTTGCTGCCCACCTGGTTCCCTTGTCTTTCGGCACAACTCTGACTTGGTTGTCTACAGACACAGTGAGTTGCTGGCCATCCCTATTGCACTTTGTGCTGAGTCTGATCAAATTGTTGAGCCTGCTGATGGGGACCAGAGGACCTGGGCCAGTTCAGATCCCTGTGGCTGGGTGTGTGTAGCTTTGGCTCAGCACTGACAGCCCTGTGCCCCCCCCCCCCCCGCCCCTTCCTCACAGGGAGCAGACGGACAAAGGTGAATGCTATAAGCTTGGGGGAATGATGAGTAAAATTTAATGCTCTTTCAGTGTTTAAGGCGTGTGTGGATGTGGGTGTGTGAACACAGGCATGTATGCAACATGCATATGAACATGTGACCTGCATATGGCAAACACATTCATGCACAACTGTACACACATGTGCATAAACAGATGATATACACATAACACATGCATGGACATGCACATTGTATACGCACCCACGTATAAGCAGGCAAAGGTGAATGTGCACCACACATTTTGGTGAACTGATGACTACGTCTCCTGCCAACTTTTCCATGACAGTCTGGATTTTCTCCTTCTCAGACTTCCAGATCTCCGTTTAGCTTGTATTTGGATCTTGGTGTGATGGTATGGATGTTTTACCGTACCAGTTTGCGTACGGGATTTCTCACCACCTCCAGGCTTTTGCCTTCCACTTTGGGAGCCCGACGTGTCCATCTTAATTTGAATTGTTCCTTGACTGAGGCTCTTGCATAGCTAGGGTGTGCCCTGCACCCGTGCCCTTTGGGAACACGCCCTCACCTACTTGACCTTCTTGCAAGTATTTACTGTGCAAGTGTGTGGTCTGTGGTGGGAATACCACGCCAGGGGGATGCCAGCACCTAATAGGTTCAGGGACTTCAGGCTGCTCCTTGCTGGTCCCCGCACGAGCATTGGGGCCTGCTTTCATCCTTCCTGTGTGATTATCTTGCCTGCGATGTTGACTTTATAGACCAAGTAGGAAGAGCTACCATATCTGTGGCATGGAGCCATTGTAAGCAGAGCCCTGTGTCCTGTGGGGAGGTACATCTGTGCCCTGGCTTCTTCTTTAGCCATCTCGTATACTACTAAGTTAGCAGTTCTCAACCTGTGGGTCACGACTCCCACAGGGGTCGCATATCAGATATTTACATTATGATTCACAACAATAGCAAAATTACAGTTATAAAGTAGTAACGGAATAATTCTATGGTTGGGGGTCACCACAACGTGAGGGATTATATTAAAGGGTCCCAGTGCTAGGGAGGTAGAGAACCACCACTGCCCTAAGTAATGCCTCATTTGTAGCTGTGATAGAGGGAGCGGGCCATCACTCAACTGTCTGCTACCAAAGAGGGCTTCTTGAACAGTGGAGAGCTGCTTAATGTTCACCTTCTTCAGCGGGGTGACCAGGTTTCTTTCTGTAGCCCCGGTGAGTTTTTCTAGAACCCTGGCTTACTCTTGGCATCTCTTCTTTGACATTTCCTGTTGAGGACATGGCATCTCCTTCTCCCTTGCTCAATGGCAATGAGCTCAGGAGGGACTCGAAGGGCTAGGGAGTGTGTGGGTTGCTGCAGCACCCAAAGGCAGCTGTCTGGTCTCCAGAGAGAGGCTGGGGAGGGCTGCCGGCCTTCCTCTGTGGTCAAAAGTCAAGATCCCAGGCTAGTGATGGGCTGGGGACAAATTTATCCTTTTTGAAACGTCCTGTCCTGTGCCCTGGGGAGGGACCCACAGGTACCTCTCTCATAACCAGTTATACTTCACCCACCCTCCTGAGATGACTCCCAGCACATGGCACCAAGCCCGCCTGGAAGGACTCACAGAGGAGGGCACGGGGGACACCAGGGCACCTTCCCGCTGGGCTGAGGCTTGGGATCTGTAGCTATGGGACCCTTGGAAACCCTGGTGTGGGGAGCATGGCTCTTCCTCCACCTCTGCACTTGGGGTCTTCCATAGCTGAGTGTTGACATGTCAATGTGAGGATGGCGAATGGAGATGAGGTTAGGGAGTGACTGTATTTCAGTAATGGCAAGGACTGACTCAGGCTGGGCATGAAGACGGTGGTGACCTGCCCTACTTCGCCTGGAGCCTCGGCATGGCCCCCCAGCTCTTCCTTTACCGCCCCTGCCCCAACACCGCCAGAAATAGAACAGAACTTGAAGCTTTTGTGACCATTTAATTATAATAGGCTAGAACCAGAGGAAAGGGACTCCTGAGCCCTGGCCAGATGGGTGCCCACCAGACAGCTAAGCTCTTGCTACCTTGCTTGTCTGAGGTGCCAAGGGGACCCTTAAAACCATTGGTCCACTTCATGGCCACAGTGTGAATGGGAGCCAGAACTAGATTCCAGGGGAGGATGAATGGAGGGACCCCAACACCTAAATCGCTGCCCAAGACGGCCACAGTTAGTAGAAGTCAAAATGTGCCTCTGTTTCCCCTTCCCTGCTGCTGACATGGGACCTGTCCTTTTGGTCCCTAGGGGGAGAGTAGGGAGAGGCACTCGCTGAAGGTATGGGTGGGTCTCTAGCTCTGTCAGTTCCTTCCATTGCCTCAGTTTCCCAGCCGTAGAAAGAGCTGAGGTACCTGTGCACGCAGAAGGACAGCAGGGACGCTCACAGAGCCTTTGCCCGGTGAGTGCTCATGCTTCCTGGACCCCCTGAAGCTAGGGGCATTTCTGGTCTTCACCAGAACCTCTCCAGGTCTTCGGATTAGGTCAGGGTCCCTGGGTCCCCCAGCCTATGAGTTTCCCACTCGAGTGTCTCTCAAGGGCAGCTTTAGGTGCTGTGTCTACTGTGTACCTGGAGTTCCTTGGTGTGGGGGTGCCTCACAGGCAGTCTCTAATCAGGGTTCCCCCATTTCCAGGTACAGGGTCCCCAGAGGCCATAGGCTACAGTGACTCGAGCCCCTGACAGTACCCAGCAGCAGGGTTCAGGGGACCTAGGCTCAGGCCAGCTCTGCATTTCGTGACAAGAGGGAACAGGGATGCCTGCTGCTCCCAGCTTGTGGTAAACATTAAGAGAACCATCACTCAACAACGCATGTGTTGGAACTGGTACAAGTGCTGGGCTGTCACTCCAGATGGCTCAGACCCTGGGAGCCTTGGCTGCACGGTAGCCTGCACACTCCTCCTGATGGAGGAATGGACCGGTGCTCTCTGCGGAGAGTCTACAGGATGCTGATGGCTGAAGCATCTGGTCAAAGGGGCCAAGAGTAGTGTCCATCTTCATGCCTTGGAGGCTGGGGGCCCTGAGGGCCATCAGCTGAGCCCCTGCGTCCTAAGGATGAGGCCCCCAGCCCTTCAGTGAAGACAATGGTGGCATACTCTGTGTGTACACAGGGGGTGGGGAGCTCTGGAGTCTTCTCTCGTCCCTGGAAGTCCAGCTCCTCGTAGGCCACACTGAAGACAGGTGCTGCTGAAGGGTCCTGCTTCTTCAAGGGAAGAGGAGGAGGAGGAGGAGGAGGAGGAGGAGGAGGAGGAGGAGGAGGAGGAGGAGGAGGAAGAAGAAGAAGAAGAAGAAGAAGAAGAAGAAGAAGAAGAAGAAGAAGAAGAAGAAGAAGAAGAAGAAGGAGAAGAAGAGTCATCATCTGTGTAGTCAGTTGGGGGTAGTGTGTGCATCACTTAATCCAACCATCCCCTACGCCGGGTTAGCCTATCACTGGATTTGAGGTTCTTCTTAGAGACTGCAGTCACTGAAGCTGGAGCTGGGACCTAAGAGCTGTCCCTTCTCCCCATTGCCCTCTCTGAGATCTGGCATGCAGCCCCTTTGTTTCCGGCTCAGTTTCTATCTCTAAATGGTTCCTGGCCTTCTTAAAGGTCTAGGATTCCAAAATGTGACATTTACACTCGTCTCTGCTCAGAAGAGATTAAGCGGTGACCATGCTGGACATGACAGGGCTATGCACTCTGGGGTCAGCGGGTGGGAAGAGCAGCAGGATATGGCTCTAGAGTTCTGGTAGGAAGTATGAGCTTAGTTCCCCAGGCTGCAGCTCCTAGCCTCCATGGTCTCTCTGCCTGTACCATGTCCTGGGGGTAGACTGAGACGGACCACTCAACAAAGGGGACCCAGACTCACCAGAGACTGTTCCTTGCTTCCAGCTCCTCTGGCCTCTGTAGAGAAACATACTCTGAATTAGAGGGCAGCTGCTGAGAATGTCTTGGCAGCGTGCGTGCGTGCGTGCGTGCGTGCGTGCGTGCGTGCGTGCGTGTCTTGGAGTAGGAGTTTCCAGGCCCTGAAGAGTTCTAGACCATGGGCAGGCATCAGGCTTTCCATTCCCACTCATGCCCTTCCCATTCAGTAACTGGGAGTTCCTACTTGGGCCATGAGTTGTGGAATATGGGCCTGCCACAGGGAAGGATGCATATCTGCATCCCCTTCCCTGGTGCGCATAGCACACGGCTGGCATGCAGCAGATATTCCATGTGGCTTCTTAGTTGCCTGATGACCAGACTTAGCTAGGGGGCCCCTGGAGATGGCACTGAAGGAATGGTCCATCTGTGACAGGGCCCGAAGGCTGACTTAGACCTTCCTTCTAGCCGCACAAAATGGCAACTCTCACTAGTTGTTAGTAAAACCAGCATCCTGGGGCTAGCTGTGGGTCAGGTGGCCACAGGCTCTTGTAGTGGTTAGGGTGTGTGCGAAGTATGGTGACATAAACCCCTTCTGGTGACCACAGGCCCTTCCGATGGTCAAAGTATGTGTGAAGTATGGTGACTACAAGGCGCCATGACAGTCAGGAGCCCTGAGGAATGTAGACGGCAGAGTGTTGGAAGGAGGCACAGTGGGTGGAGACTGGCCAGCCCGGCTATTTGCAAGGCCTGAGGCTTTGATTTTGGTAGGACAGGGGCAGGGGTATGACGAGCCTTACCTGACGTCCCTGTTGAGCAGAAGGCAACTAGGACCCAGGCCAGCAGCAGCAATACAGGGACACCCACCAGGACGCTCATGAGCCCAATGACCAAGCCTTGAAACTGGCCTGCTGGCCTGGGCGAGGGACTGGGGTATCTTGTTGAGGTCTCCAGGATTCTCTCTACAGGACCACAAAGGATAGAGCTCTAGGACACCAATAGTGTATTCTCTTTAGGGGCACCCGTCCTGCCCTCTCCAAGTCCTAAGGGCTGTCCACTTTGGATGGGCAGTGACTGGCCACCCAACCTACTTCCATAGGCTCCACCATCCCTTAAAGATAAATGGGCATCTGAGGATTTCCAGAGAGAGGGGGACAGGGTCCTCAAGGTGCTGGGCAGAGCTACAGATGGGAACCTAGCAGGTCCCTAGGCAGGAGGGGGTCTCCTGCTCAGGCTTTTCTAGCCGCACCTGTTACCACCAACTCTGCTCCAGGGCTCTCCTTGATTTGCGTATTGGGGGGCAGGGAGATGGCCCCACAGAGGTAGATGCCACTGTCATTGCGCCGCGTGGCAAGGATGTTCATGTGGAAGTCATGCCCGTTGGGCAGCTGTGTGATCTGGAAGCGGTTGTCCTGGACGGGCTGGCTGAATCCATTGCAGAAGGCAGCCTGTTTTTGAGTCTGATTGCTGGGGCTCAGGCGGTACCAGTTCAGCATAAGGTCCTTGGACCAGTTGGAGAAACTGCAGGTGAAGGTGGCATTTGCTCCCTCTGACACTGTGAGCCAGGCTGGAGAGAAGGTGAGGGGCCTCCAGGGCCCGTTGGGGACTTCTGAGATGGATGAGAAAAAAGATCTGTGAGGAAGGGGTGTGTGCACCTTCTCTGACCATTTTCTAAAAACCCTGGGGGGAGGGACGGTTCTCTCAGACACACCCCAGGTCAGAATCTCCTAAGCAGTCCCCCTGCCAAGGAGCTTGTAGCTTCTTGCAGGTTGTGGATGTGATTCTCCACCCCCAAAAAGCAGGGCTCCTCCTTTAGCATAACCTAGAGGCTGGAGGCTTCTGTCTGGCATTCATATTTCTGTCCTTTGAGAATTTGGGATTTTCCCCCCAGATGTCTTTACCTTCCCACTCCTGTACGAGGTACCCCAGGTCTGACCTGCATGTTTCAGCCCTAGCCTTCTGGTTGACTGGTCTAGTTCTGTTTGAAGGGCCAGTGGGATGCTGGTGTGGGAGTGTCAGGACTTCCATAAAACCCCGGACTTTGGAGGTAGTATATTCTTGAGTAAACTTGGGGTCCAGGCTTTGTCCTGGCCCAGGGAGACCATCCAGCATGACAGAGCTGCCCTGGGTAGCAGAAGGTATAGAGCAGCCATGTCTTCCAGCCATATCAGAGGTCACAGCCAGGAGCCTCCAAAGATTAGCTGTGTCACTGTCCCTCAAGTGGACAGGAGGAGAGGTTCCCACGGTTTGCGGGACTCCCCGAAACAAAGATGATCTGGATGGTATGGCTACCAGGGCTTTGTCAGGGATGCCCCACACATCATGCAGGGCCCTGGGGCTCTTCTCAGCAAGGGCCTATCTCACTGACAGGCTTCTTGCCACATACATTTCACACTTACATATCACCTCCCCCTGGTACTCTGAAACACCCCCTGCTGGGACCCACGTGATGCCAGCCGCTGAACCTGCAGTCAAGTACATAGGTACAGTCAGAAGGCCAGGGTCAAGGGAACCCAGACTTGCTGAGCACACACTTGCAGGGAGGACTGATATGCACACAGGAAACAGCCACAGAGGCATTCTTGAATACGCTCTGGCCTCAGCCCCGCCTCTGCTGCCAGCTCCCTCTGCCTTTGGCCTGTGCAGCCATTTGGCAACTGGGACTTGTAGAGAAAGGGCCAGTGCAAAACAGAGATTGTCCCCAGCTGATCCCTTTCCAGCCCCCTGCCCCCTCTTCTCACAGATTGCATCACATAGTGAGGGAATTATACCCAATTATATGGCCCAGGGCACTGTATCTCACTGTATTCAATGTGAGGCATTTGACTACACTTACTGGGCATGGTTCCCTCCCAGGGTGGCAAAGAGTGAGGCTGTGTTGCCACAGCTCAGGTTCAGCCTCAGAAGGCACAGAGAGAGCAGCAGTCAGAGGCAAACAAGAGAGGCCAGTGATGGAGAGAAATGAATGAGAGGAGAACCGATGGCCGGAACACCCGGCCAGCAAGGTGTATGCAAGCAGTCTCCTCTAGCTCAGAAAGGAAGCCAGAGATACTTGACGGAGTTATCTGCAGTGAGCGAGAAGACTTCAGCAGAGGGAGGCCCTGAGACATTCCCACCATGCAGCCCTGCCTGGACATGGTCTCCATAGCAACCTGGGACAGAAGCAGGGCTGTCATTTCCCCTCCTCGATGTTCTTGGCTACCCATGGATGATGGATGAACAACGCCATGCCCTGCTAATGATCCAGTGCCATGTGGACCTGAGGGTGGGCGTGGTCTATGAGCCAGGCCTGGAGTTCCTCAGGGGCCAGGGTCCCCGGATCCCATGCAGTTGGTAAAGTCTAAGTCACATGGTTCTGGGCAGTGGTCCATGTAGGTCTGTGTGGGCCAAGAGGACCAGCAGTGTCATGGATCCTTGGAGGGGCCAGGCCCAGGCTGGGGGTGGCCAGGGTGAGATCTGCCCATCTTAGCGAAGGTTCTGTCCCTTCTCAGAGGCAATACAAACACCGCGGGGCTACAGTATACTCTTTCTTTGGCTTGTGGTGATCTGGCCAAACCACACACAGCTAGCATGTCACAACACAGTACTGTCAATGCTTTAAAAACAGTGTCTTTAAACAGTCACTCAAGAAACATACAAGCCTTTTTTCAAGAACACTTCCAGCAACTATAGTAAGGTTAGACGCAGATTTGGCAAAGCAAACATGTCTTTCCCACCTTCACCCCTCTAGGCTCTATCACGGTGGTCTGGTCTATGGCCTCCCTCCTTGGAACTAGAGACCTTGTGTCCCTTTACAAGCACTCCAGGTAACCTTCAGTCTACACAGCATTACCCCCGACCCCCTAAATCCACCACCACAACCACACTTAACCATCGATCTCCAAACAGATTCTCAAGACTTTCCAGGGTCATGAGGACCAGAACCCCTCCCCCCCCCCCAGAGAACCAAAAGGCACAGTTCCCCTTAGGTATTCTGGGCAGGATTGTCACACCTGTCCCAGGGCAGCTGTGAACACACCGGGCACCTCTGTCCAGTTCTTACTTCCTGTCCTCTGATGGGATCTATCCACTAGGCTTTGGGACCGTGACGTGTCCTCAGGGAACCACCTGCCATCCTCTCTCTCAAAGTTGGCCTCTAGGTTGCCCCAGATGAGTTCTTGGGTGGACACTGGAGTCCAGAGCCTCATCAACTGCTTGCTTCCAGGTTTCTCCGGGTCCCTGTGCCTAAATGTATGACAATCTGAGTCACTCGTCTCCTCATTGACTCTGCTATTTCTTCCTCTGGTGGCAGGGCCGTTGACTTCCCAGGTCTCTGTCCTCTTGTGGGTCTCTGCCTATGTCCATCCCAGGGCTTTGCCTTGCTCTGTCCAGGTCCTGGGGGCCCCCTGTGTCCCTGCTCCCTCTGCCCCCCCATAGCCTCTTTGCCCCTCTTAGCCATCTCCCTGGGGAATTCTTTCCTTGAACTGGCATGTGCCTTCGCTCAGCGTGCCTGTGGTGGGCCCGGGGGATGACGGCGTGGAGACTTCCTGCTATGGGGAGGGATTGGGCTTAGGTAAGAGAGCGTCTGCCTTTGGAGGTCACAAGTAGTAACACTATATGGAGGACCCCACCCCCCACCCCCCACCCCCGGCATCCAGTTCATCCAAAGGAGTAAAGTGCCACCCAGGAATGAAGAGGCCCCTTAAGGAGCTGCCAGGAAGTGGGCTGGGAGCACCTTGTTGCCATGATGGCGGCTAGGTGGGTCCAGCACCAAGACTTTCCAGCAGTCCTGAGAAAGTGAGACAGATACTGCAGTGGCTGAGGCCCTAGACTGTACTTCTGAGTACAGTACTTCTGAGTCTCCCTTTCATTCTGTGGCTGCCTGGGAGAGCGTACAGGTAGATGAAAGTGAAGTGTCACTGTGGTTAAAACACATTAACGGTGGCTTCTCTTTTAAAGACAGGAAGGCTGGCTAAACAGCCGAGCCTTGCCTTGAACTCACGATTCTCCCTCTGCTTCCTAGGTGCTGACTACGGGCAAGAGCTGTCCTGCTGTGATAAAGACAGACACTTCTGATTCATCCAAGAGCGGCGAGTGGGGAGGGGCTGTGACCGTGCTGACTTCTGGGAACAGTGGATGAGGATTCCCTGTGTCCCTGCGCTGGGAGTTCCATGAAACTGTTGTGATGCTGTTTGCACAATTGGAAATTTCACAGGAGGGAGAAAGGAGAGCTGGGGAGATGGCCCAGGGGGTAAGGACACTTGAGGATGGGAGTTTGGATCCTCAGCATCTGTGTGAAAGACGGCTGTCGCAGTATGTGCTTGTGACATCAGCCTCACGGAGGCAGAGACAGGAGACTGATGGGCAGTTAGCTTGGCTGAAAAACACAAGCTCCAGTTTTAGTGGAAGATACTGTCTCAAGGGAGTTACGTGTGAGGCAATGTAATATTTTGAAAATCTCTCTTACATTTTAAGAGACTGGAATTTTTGTTGGGCCTCACAGCCAGAGTTAAAAACACACCTTGGTGTCACCTAAGATTTAAGACTGCTGTCCTACTGTGCACTCAGCCCGTTTGTTTAACCTGCATTTAAAATGTTTTTCTTCTGGTTTTTATGACAGGGTTTCTCTGTGTAGCCCAGGCTGTCCTGGAACTCATTCTGTCTGTAGAGCAGGCTGGCCTCGAACTCAAGAGACCTGTCAGCCTCTGCCTCTCGAGTGCTGGGATTAAAGCCTTGTGCCTCCAAACCTCACTTGAACCTTCCTTTAAGAGAACAATGTAAGATGCCTTGGATTTTCCGTGTGATCAACTTTTATAACTGAAGCAAGGCATAGCTGAAATCTTAAGTTACTCTTCCATGACCCTGACCCAGATAATGCATGTGTATCATTTGCTGGAAGCAGCAAGTACAGCAATAGTCTGAAATCTATCACAAAGGTTGAAAGCATCCATTTATGAGTATTGCTTGACAATGGTGCTTGTCATCTGGGTCAGTTGAGATCAGTTAGAGTCAGTGACGATTTCATCCCTTGTAAAACTCTGTTAAAGATTGCTGTCAAGTACCCCATTCTCTCCGCTGTATGAGCTTTTTATGCTCTTGAATAGAGACAGTGCAAAGTCCTTTGTTAGGGACAGACAGACAGATAGACACACACACCTGCACAACTCATAAAACAGACATCACTGACAGATACAGACAGCTACAACGGACAGACAGACAGAGACAGACAGACAGACAGACACACAGAGCTCATGCAACAGACAGATACCAGTCACAGATACAGACAGCTACAATGGACGGACAGAGAGACAGATAGACACACGGACACACAGACAGACAGACAGACAGACACACACACACACACACACACACACACACACACACACACACACAGAGCTCATACAACAGCAGACACCACTCACAGACACAGAGAGCCACAACACACACTGAACAGAAGACAAAAAGACGTAGGGCCAGATTCACAAGACAGCCACTAGGCAGGCACAGGTTCCGATCATACGGTAGAGAGACGGAGAAAGACATGCGGAGCATGAAGTAGAGAATTCTAATCCGGACTGTCTCCTGGTTCAATGACTCGAAGGGGAAGGGCCCACTTCCTTTCCTTAATGTGACACTGATGCCTTATTGGTGACTCAGAGTTAACCACTAATGGGTATAATCTGCACAAAAGTAGGAGCAATCAGGCAGGACAGCTTCCTCTGGCACACACACACACACACACACACACACACACACACACACACACACACGTGCACATAGGTGCGCGCACCCATGGACACCCACATCGACACACCGTAAGTTTCCCAGGCCTCTGGTGTTGGCTCAGCTGCTCAAGTGTTTGCCGAGTAAATGTGAGGAGATGGATTTCCATATCTAACAAGTCCAGGGTGGCAGTGTGTGCCTATAGTCCTGGGGATGGGAAGGCAGGGACAGGAGGACCCCTGGGGCTTGTGGGAGAGCTGATTTGGCTGAGGCAGTGAACTTCAGGTTCAGAGAGAGAGCCTGTCTCAAAAATTAAGGCGGAGAGCGATTGAGGAAGATACCTGATGTTGAGCTCTGGTCTCCACGTTACATGTTCACACACGTGTGCATGTACAGCGATGCACACACATGCTCCTTGTATTTGTGAAAATCAACAGAGGAGCCTGCCTTTCACTAGGCGGTGTGCATGCCAATGAGGAGATCTGACCCCTTTTCGTGTTTAGGTCACTTTGTCTCTCACCTTGTGGGTCTCTGAACAGAATCTGGGAACCTGCAACTGGCTGGGATCCCTTTTGGGGATGCACCCAGAGCCAGCCTAGTTGAACTCACCCCTTGTCCCCCAACATGGTGAGGTGTGAGTACCAGAACGTAATGTAAAGGGCCCCTTTCCCCTGCCCAAACTGTCCCAGGGCTCCTGCCTCTGGAGGCCCCGTGTGGAGGTGCCAATGGTGGTAACTTAGCCTTCTGCTCTTCTGCTCCACCCCTGTCCAACTTACTTGGGAGTTTTCACCCTGCAATCATGCCACCGGTGGATGTCTGACCCCTGAAAACTAACCCCAAAGTCATGTACTAGTGATACCGGGAAGGGAGAGCCCTGGAGGTAACTGGGTGCCCACTCAAAGACTGTTGAATCAATCGTATGCTGTGGAGGGAGAGGCTGGGCTGTAAGACTGAGCGCTTGCTGTGTCCTTCTCTAGGATTCCCGGAACCACTTCGGGACTCCACAGTCTCCCCACTGGAGAGAAGGACTCGCTGGAGACCACCCCTTGACCTCAGACTCCCAGGTCCTAGAACCCTGAGATGATTAAACCTTGTCCTTCATAAATCACCCACTCTGTGGTGTTCCGTTAGAACAACAGAAAAGGGACTAAGCTAGGCTATCTCCCCCAGGGAGCCTTCCTGGCCTCCTTAGCCGGTGCAAAGTTCTGTATACAAGGTATAATTCAGAGATGACGGGGTCTTCTTGATTTCCCTGGGCTTGTTCTTGAACTCATGTACAGAGGCAAGTGGATGGGTGAGTGGCATGTCCCGGTTAGCACAGGGAGGTTGAGAGGGAGAGTCCTTTCCGTCAGAGCCTGAGCCTGAGCCTGAGCCTGGAGGGCCGCACGACAAGCTCACTGCAGACCACAGGCTCCTGTGGGCTGAGGCCAAATCATAACCACACAGAAGCATACAATACCTTATTTAGGCAAGACTCATCTGGGATGACAAAAGCATGGTCAGGTGGGTGAGGGGGGGTCTCCTTACTCATTACAAATGGATTGTATCCCCCATGTCCACCTGGATAAAAGTCCCCAGTGTGAGGACCCCAGAAGGGCACCTACAAAGACGATCAGGGCTGTAGATGTGAGATGCCCCAGATGACACACCACGTTTCTTGCCTAGTCTGCTAAGGGCACAAGCTAACCCAGACAAAGTGGAGGCAGAGGACATGTAGACACTCAGCCAAAATCACGTCGCCCTCAAGGGTTCCAGCCAGCGAGAAGCAAGCCAGCCCGAAGCACAATGTCAGAGCTCTAGCTGCATCTTGGTGGGGATGTGTCCCCAAGGGATAAGGTGTAAAGGGTTTTCTAACATCTGCCATTGATGCTTAGTGATGCAGAACATCACAGTGATGTGAGGAGACGGGAGATGGGGCTGAATTGTTCCTAAACTCATAATGGAATCTTTACTCCAGCACCGTGGGATAGAACTTTGCTAGCAGTGGGAGCTAGCTATGGGATTAATTAAGATAAGGTCACCTTGGAGTAGGGTAGGGTCTCAGTGGGACTAGTGTCTATGTAGAGAGGGAATTATGGACACTGACTGATGCATGAGGCAGAAGTGGGGGGATGTGTCTAGGTACCAAGGAACCCAAAGATTGTTAGAAAATTCAGAGGCAGAAGGGAGATCTGGAACATATTGGCTCACGGACACTGAGGATTCCTTATCTTGAGTTCTAATTTAAGAACCCCAAGCCCGAGACATTCTTCCTAAACCCCCTCTCCACTAGCTGTGGTACTTGGTGAAAGTGGTCCAGCCAAGCCCACAAAGTACCAATAAGCTAGGTGAGATCGTTTGTGCTGGTGATCTCAGCTCTTGGGAAATTGGTGCTGGACAATTTTGAGTTTTAGACTGGCCTGGGCAATCTGATGAGAACATTGCCTCAAAGAGGTCAGTTTTCTAAATTAATCTCTCTCTCTCTCTCTCTCTCTCTCTCTCTCTCTCTCTCTCTCTCTCTCTCACACACACACACACACACACAGAGTTCTATCTATCTATCTATCTATCTATCTATCTATCTATCTATCTATCTATCTATCTATCTATCATCATCATCATCATGTATCTATCTATAACTTCTATCTATAACTGTTTTCTAAATATCTATCCTCATACCCACAAATAAATGTAGCTCTCACCCCTCATCAAAGAAGATTCTTTTTGCAACACAAGGAGGTAATTACAGAGACAACCAATTGCTCAAATTGCAGAGAGTAAGTGCCTGTAGACTGCACAACCCCAACTGATATGTTTGGAACGCAAACTCTGAACCTAAGGCTCAGGGAAATCACAGAAGAGATCGTGGAAAGCTTGTAGGATCCAGGGACCCAGGATACCTGTTGATAGAGTGTTCCCTAGACACTACAGGGAAAATTCATCCATGAACTCTCAGCCATGGCAGACTGAACACAAGACCAGCAGAATGAAAACACCACTTGCTACACAGATGTGAACAGAGGAAATTCCACGCGGTCCTAGCCCCATAGGAAGAGCTATAGGAGGTTAATGGCTAAAGAGAGAGGGAGAATCAGTGGCCCCAAAGACGAATTTCCACATAGGTTGTCCACTCTCAAGTGGTCAATATGAACATGTGCACATATGAGCAAAGCTTAATGGACTTAATAAGTTATAAATATGCAGACATGTATGTATATATGCATATTCATATTTTTCAAAATTATAGATTAAAAAAGCAAGTATGACTTTAAGAAATGTGTCTTAGGATGTGCTTGGCGGTTTTCATAAATGGTCTGAGTAAATCTCATGACCCACGAGGCAATAATTGTTTTCCCCAAATTGTAGGTGAGTGTTGGAGAAATGCCTCAGTGGTTTAAAGCTCTGGCAGTTCTTCCAGAGGACTCAGATTCAGTTCCCAGCACCCACATGGCAGCTCACAACCTTATATAACCCCAGCTCCAGGGAAGCCGGTGCCTTCTCCCAGCCTCCACAGACATTAGGCACGCACATAATGCACTTACATGCAGGCAAAACGCCCATACACAAAAGATAAAATAATGAAATGGAAAATTTAAAGAAGAAAAGAAAAAATTGTAGGTGAGAAAACGGTAACGAGACAGAGAGGTTCACAAAGGTCACTGTGCTCACCAACGGCTTTGTGGACTAACAGTGTTTTCCGAAGGGGTCTGTCAGCAAGGCAGCCCAGCCTGGCTTTGAACTTCTGACGAGCGTGCTCCACTATGCCTGCCTTTAGTCTGAATACAAGATGGTCCATTTCCAAGCCTGAATTTTCCTTACCTAGGCAGTCATTGTTGAGGCTGGGAGACATGTATCACTAATAAGCGTGAGAGGGGCTGTCTATGGGAACAGCTGGCAGGGCACTGGCCATGGAGAGTGCTCGGTGCAAAGCTATTCCAATGGGGAAAGAGGCATGCCAGCTTCCAGACATCTGTCAGACGCCATCTAAAGCAAGCCTGTACAGATACACCTATATTTCCATACTTTGTCACGAAGTTGCGTTTGGGGACATGCCCAGCGTGCCAGGTCACCAGAGTGAGTCACAGCCCCCTTTCTGTCTCAGGTCCTTCTCTCCGATGACACATGGTCCTTATCCCTTCGTTCTCTGTCCCTAGATTCCCTCGAGGGACATCTTTCATCCATAGGGCCTTGGACCATCTATGATGTTCAGGTCTATTTCCTCATCAATCCTGACAACAACCCAGGGGTTCTCCTAACAGAGGCCAGCAAGGAGGGAAAGCATCCCCAGCCTCCCAAGCTGTGGCCTGCAACCTGGAGAGGGTCCATGGTGATGAGCACCCAGCTCCCAGTCCCACCCAGCTCTCATGATACTGAAGAGGCTGGGGTGAATGTGACTGAGGCTTTATGTGAGCAAGGGGATGTCACTAGAGCAGCGCAGGGTGTAAGCTTGGTTGGGTCACTCTCCCATGCTCTACAAGAGTAGCCCTGTCTTGGGAGATAGGTGACTTTCCCCCTAGTCCTGGGTTCCCAGTGAAGGTGGGTTCCCAGTGAAGTCTGGAGAGCACAGGGCAGGGGTCAAGGGGTATGGGGGCATGAGGAGTACAGGAAGTCAAGTTTTCGCTAGCAGGAATTTGACCAGGATTACAGTACCCCCTCCATTTCACCCTCCCCAGTGCTGACCACAGATGCGCTGAGGCCAGGAATGTGCAGTCTGGAGCCCTCCAGAAATGGCAGCACAGGAAGCCGAGCCGGATGAGGGTACAGAGCTGATTATCCCCTTGGAAAGAAATGGCCAGTCATCTATCTAGCGTGTAGGGCGGGCCTCATATAGGGATGCCCCCGACGCTAGGAAAAACAGGGGAAGGCGGAGGACACCAGGGCCTGGCAGAATCCTGAAGCAGGGCCACAGTGGCCAAGGCCAGAGCTCTGGCCAGACCCACCATTGCCCCACAGGGAGGGACATAAATGATCAGCTGAGATTGGACAGATGTTCAGTCTGCCTGAGAGAAAGTGGGGAGCAGATTCTGAGCCCCGAGAGACACTCCACCTGTAAAACCCACCGAGGGCTAAAAGAGGAGCCGATCGGAGCAACCAGGGGCACAGGTGTCCCCGTATTCAGTGACAGGGACTTAGGGTGATGGTTTCTTCAAGCCCTGACCCAGCCACCAACCCTGATCCCACGTCCCTAGGAGAGCCACGTACCTAGAAGCCACCCTGCTTGCCAGCTCAACTGCAGCAGAGCCCAAGTGAGTGGCCAGGGCACTTGCTGGACCCACATGCCCAGAGCCCCTGGCTGTGCCGCCTTCAAGGGCGCCGCTGTCTCCTCCTGCTCCTCCTCCTCCTCCTCCTCGGCTGCTCAGAGTTGTCTGTGTAGCGGAAAGGAAACTGTCCTGGGTTATGTTGGAGGGAGGAGACCTGCTCTTGGCTCCCGCCCCCTCTTCCTCCACCTCCACAGAGGTGGGAGAACAGGCGAAGGGGGGTGGGGGAGGGGCGTGGAAGGGGGAGGGGAGCGGGAGGGAAAGATGCCTAGGAGAATCAGGTAGGGACTTGTGAGAGACGGGGGAGTTGGGCAACAGAGAGGGGGGCAGAGAAGACCAGCTGCTCTTGCCTCCTGCCCCACTACGGGGTCTTCTCCTTTTCAGGCCCCTCTTGTGGGCAGTTTCGGTCCTTTCCGATCATCCCTACATCCTTGATCCTTAGTTCCTGAGGTTTGGGGGAGCTTGAGATGAGGGCCAGCCTCTTGTCCCTTCAGAGAATGGGTGTCCTCCCTGGCTACAGTGAGGATGAGCTGGACCTTCCCCTACCTCGTCTGGCATGTGTGGCCTTGAGTCCCCTGAGCTATGGCTTAGTCCTTTACTTTTGGGGAGCAAGAGCCCACCCCCCCCCACTTGCTCTGCCTGATGGGTCAGAGGAGGCCTGGAAAGGTTATAGTGAACCTCTCCTGGCACCCTGAGAAGATGCCTCTCTCCCCAGCCACACCCTCAGACCCAGAAAGCCCCTGGGCCTGGTCTGGCTTTCTCTCGTGGCTTGTGGCTTTTCTTCCCCTAGGGACACTGGGCCCATCTGCCAGGATCACTGACTTCTCTGCTTCCACAGTGGTCCTAGGTTTGCTGGTCCTGTTTCCCTGCATCTTCCTCTTTACCTGACAGACCCTAACACCAGGCTGGGGTGGTCACAGTTTTTGACTTTCCCAGTCAATCTTCCTCAGTCCCTAGGTGGTGGGGTCCCACCCCACCCTCTGCCTGTCTTGTTTCTGTCTCCCTGGGAGTCAGGTGGGGTGGGCAGACCTGTGTGCACAGCCCCAGCTGGTTGGTCATTTGTGGGGGAATCTCTGATTACTTAACAGTTCTGCTCTAAGTATTTTATCACAGTGAATGGGAAATAGGAAAAACGAAACTGCTGATATTAGCAATGAGATGAGTGGGTCTCGCAAGCCTAAAATAACCAGCCCGGCTGGAAACCATCTGGCAGCTGCGGCAGCCACCCTCGTTCAGAGGCACCAGCTTAGCGGGGAAGGAAACATTGCTTTGTACAGCGCAGAGATGGAAAAAGAGTATGAGGCCCAGGCTGGCCGCCCCCAGTTGCAGTATGGGGCCTGTGGGCAGAAGCAAGGGGGATCCCCTCCCCAGGCCTGGCTGTTACAGAGCCTCCTGACACCCTCTCAGACATGCTCAGGCTGGCAAGTCCCCCAACAAGCCTGGCTGAATAGGTAGCGGCTACAGGCCTAGGGCGGATGCTGGACAGATCTCACGCAGCCCTTCCTTGTTCCGAATGTTCTATCTAGACCCTTCGTAGACTCTGAGACTTTGTGCCCTACAGTGTAGAGCAGTTCATGAGGGCTGGAGAGGAGCAGGAGTCTGAGCAGCAAGCTGTCGTCCCATCCCTGGAGGTTTACTCAACATTCCAGGCCAGCAAGTAGTGGGACATCTCGTGGAGAGCAAGGGAAGCCCTGCCTGTCTCTCCCTCTCTCTGCTGCTGTACCTTCCTCCTTCCCTTTATCGCCAGGCCTCATTTCTCTCTTCTTTTCTTTCTTCTCCCTAGAAGTGGGATGAGGGACAGGGCTGGGCCTGGGGTAGCCCTGCTTGGTTCCCCTGTACCAATAGCCATCGTAACCCCCCTCAGAGAGGAATGTTTTCCTGAGAGGGTCTGGGGGCCTGAGCCTTGTGGGTCCGAGGGCCTGCAAGGAGGCAGATATTGGAGGGAAAGGGAAGTCCTGGGTGTGGAACAGCAGGGTCCTAGGACCAGGGACCAGGCCTAGGGAGGGACTGCTGGGCCACACCTCAACTCGTACTGCTGACTTCTTATCATATCATCCCTACAAAAGTCACAATCCTCAACATGCTTATTATTCCCCCAAACCCACAATCCAAAATACACATGCTATCCCCAAGCACACATATTTTATAAAGTACGTACTATCTCCCAATTCTCATGTGATCTCCAAATACACATGTAATCCCCAAGACACACGCGGTCCTCTAATCCTTCTAATCCCAAACATGCACATTATGTTGCATGACATGCGATCCCTAACATAATACTGTCCTGCAATATATATAAAATCCCTAACACACTCTCTTCCCCAGTCAAGTCATCCCCAGCATAATGCTCTCTTCACACACATGCAATCCTCAAAACACATGATATAACCCATAGTCTCAAATACATATACTATCTTGCAACACACACACACACACACACACACACACAATCCTTAAGACTTGCTTTCTACTTTAATACATATGCTATCTTCTAATACACATGCTATGTCCCAATATACACTTCATTTCCAACACACATACTACCTCCCAATACACACACAATCCAAAACACACATGCTATCCCACTGTGCTGGTTACCTGCACAGTGTGTAC
This sequence comes from Peromyscus maniculatus bairdii, assembly GCF_049852395.1. Lineage (NCBI taxonomy): Eukaryota > Metazoa > Chordata > Mammalia > Rodentia > Cricetidae > Peromyscus > Peromyscus maniculatus. The sequence continues at coordinate 12,154,445 of NC_134864.1, forward strand.
AGGAGGTGCCTGTTGCTCTAGATTTCTATGGGGCATCATTCCTTCACTTACATGTCAGCTCTCTAGTCCCTTTGAGTACTGAGTCAGGGTTGGTGGTATGATCTGTTTCCAACAGGTGTAGGAAGGTGTTGGTGGGGATCGTGGACAGGGACTATTAGGGACATTCTTGTGTGGATCTGGGTTTGGCTACCAGTTATCATTTCATGAGGGCAATCATTGGATGTGAGGTTGTCATGGTAACACGAATTGGAGAGCCTGCATCCACATCTGTTTCTTACTGGATTCACTAGGGAAATGCTCGGTGAGCAAGGTGGGAAGAATCGACCCAAGGCTGGGCTCAGTGGTCACCAGCCGAGCTTCCCTGTGCCAAGTCCTCAGAAGTCTCCCCCACCTCCGAGGGGCCTCCCCTCCTTCTGGACAGGGCAGAGAAGCATGAGTTTCCAGGGTGCTGACCTCAAGACTATGACACAAAGGAGCGCAGACGGAAAGTTAGGGAGAGGGGATCCCCATACGCTGGAGGTAACGGGAAGTTTCCATCCAGGTGGGGACAGGGGACAGAAAGTCGAGAAAACAGAAGGATCATTTTGAAACAACTGCAGGGGAAACTGGAGGCAGGGGGTGGGCCAGAATCCAGACCGACCCCAAACCCGTGTGGCCCACAGTGAGGTCTTATGGGGGCACAGGGCCCTGCAGCCCAGGTGACGGGCTGATTCAAAGGTACTTCTGAGGTTGGAACAGGAAATGGTTAATAGTGTTTGCAAATAAAAACTCTCTGTTCTACCCTGTTTTGAAACATTTCCCAGAAGCTAAAGGAAGAGCCGATAATTTATCTGCCCAATTTACAGTCCACACACACACACACACACACACATACACACACACACACACACATATACAACACACACATACATATACACACCATACCATACACACACAGACTCACACATACACACACACCACATTTAACACACACACATATATACAACACACACATACATATACACACCACACCATACACACACACACACACACACACACACACACACACACCACACTTCACACTTAATTATGTACTTGTACTTGTTCCTTAAAACGTGTGATTTCTAGCTCCCCCTTTCTCTGAACTTTAGAGTGTGGTTAGTGGTTTAAATGTGCATCTGCATTTTTAATTCCTAGCGTACATTTCCAAGTGTTTGCTGCATGTAGTGGGTACATTACAGCCTTAATCTGGAAGTTCCAAGACCCACTGAGGCTTCAGCAACTGTCACACCTACAAAGCAGGGCCAAGGGAGGACCCTGGAGACCCAAGATCAGGATGGGCCAGTTCTCTATCTGTTCCTGGACCCTTGATGGTGGAGATTGACCGAGCAGAGCTCTAGAGAACACCGCTGGACGGCGATACACCTTCCCCAGACCCCACGACCTACCTATCCCTTCATTTGTAAGTTACCCACTAAATAAATCTTCCTTTTAACTACGTGGAGTGGCCTTAATAATTTCACCAATAGCTACATATGTGTGTGCAGTGCACATGAGCTCCCTGTGTGTCTGTACTGTGTGTGGGAACACCTTCCGGGCTTGTCACACCAGCCCAGAGGGCTTCATCTGGGCCTTGTTGATTACCCAGAAAACTGCAGAATAGCCCCGCTAAACCCCTGAAGCCGGGCTGGGCTGGGCTGGACACCCAGCTGGTCATGTGAGCACAGTGCCCTCTGGGAAAGCTTATAAAGCCAACAGCCTCTGAGCTGCAGAGGGCTGAAGAGACAGCTCACCTGCCTGGGTGGCTGTGCTGGCTAGTTTTATGTCAACTTGCACAAGCTAGAGTCATCTGAAAGGAAGGAGCCTCGACTGAGAAAATGCTTCCAGAAGATCAGGCTGTAGGGCATTTTCTTAATTAGTGATGGATGGGGGGAGGCCCCAGTCCATGGTAGGTGGTGCCAACTGTGGGCTGGTGGTCCTGGGTTCTATATGAAAGCGTGCTGAGCAAGCCGTGAGGAACAAGCCAGTAAGCAGCTCCCCTCCATGGCCTCTACATCAGCTCCTGCCTCCATGCTCCTGCCCTGTTTGAGTTCCCGTCCTGACTTCTTTCAGTGATGGACTAAGAAGTGGAAGTATAAGTCAAATAAACCCTTCCCTCCCCAGCCCGCTGTTTGGTCATGGTGTTTCATCACAGCAGTAGAAACCCTGAGACACTGGTCTACTCTCGGATGTTGTCCTGAGCTTGCTCTGAGGCTGCCATGCTGTCAGCTGTCCTAGCCCTTGTCAGAGCTGATCTTAGAAGCTGAGCCACAGGGTGAGTGTGAGCAGGGCCGTGAGCAAGGGCAGGGGGAGGACTCGGGCGTCCTAGTGGGTGGCTGATAGTGCTGAAGTTGACCTGGCTTTCCCAACGGGTTCTTTCCTGTGCTCTCCCCTGTCCCTCTTCCAGCCCATTGAGAGCTTTTCCTGGGGAGGATTCTCAGTTCTCAGGACAGGATTCTCATCTATAACCTGCTCCTAAAGCTTGTCCTCAGAGGCCAACTGAGGATGGCTCCCCACACCTACCCTGATGAGTATACATCAGCACAGCTGGATCCAGGCTTGAGATTTACCTCATAGGGGGCACAGTTTTTAATTCACTGTCCTCCCCCCTTCCCCCGGTATAGATAAAGAGAATGCATAGGGTTGACTGACCGTGTGAGTGAAATAATATATGTGAGAAAGTTACGTATCCTCACACTTACTAAGCCAATTAAGAGCACGAAGAGTCTTTTATCTTGGCTGATGACCAAGAGTGGGATAGCACTTCATAAATACTCTTCTACTGAAGCTCAGGGGGTACGGTGTTTTTAAAGGTTAAAAAACCCCACAGTGATACCAGTGTGAGATGGGGGTCAGGATCACTTGGCAACATTTGTGTTGGCAGACCATGGTAGTGATTCCAGTCACAGCCGAACGACTGATTTTGATTTACACCTTCATTAGTTACTTTAGTTTGTAGAAACATTAGTTATTCTGTCTAATACATCTGAATCACGGTCAGGGTCATGAGCGATCCCAAGTGCTGCCAAGGCAGACACGGTTGTTGGGGGGTGTTGGGAGCCATCCCAGGCCAAGACTTTCTCAGAAGCCCCCGATGAAAGGACAAAGGGAATGTTAGTTCTGTGTCCTTGTCCAGGAGAGGACTTGGCAAGGTCCAGTCTGAGGCTGAAGCCTGGGCCTCTAAGGCATTAAGGCTTCTGTTCCTGGGAACCCTAGCTTTCCACCCCAGAAGGGCTGTGGTTAGCAGCCCTATGGCAACCGTGTCTGAAATGTCCTGTGTTTTCTTTGCCTACATTATCTGATTCAGCTCTCTGAGGATCTCGGTCCATTTTCTCCCTGCAAATAGTATACAAGATGCTGTATTTTTCAGCTGAGCAGGGTAGTCTCACCAACACCTCCAAGTTGTTGGGTTTCGCAGTATCGGCAGCTGGGCCCTGGGTTGGCCTCAGACAGCGTTCAGATCCATTCTGGTTCCATCCCATGGAGATGGCTCGATGCTGTACTTTTCAATAAACCTGCTTGGCGTAAGTCACAAGCTCATGTGAGACCCTCTGACCCCACCCCAGCTATTGCATTCCTCTTTATTTCTCCTCCCTGGTCCCCCCACTTGACACTTGGCCATTTGAGACCTCATTCTTGTGGGTTGGAATCAGGGGGAGCTGGTGGCCAGAAGAGGGTGTTGGATAGATTGGAACTGGAGTTATAGATGGTTACGAGCTTGGGAACTGAATCTGGGTGATCTGCAAGATTAGCAAGTACTCTCAACCATTCAGTCATCTCTCCAGCCCCACAAATTGTGCACTTATGACTTAGAGATTTTAAAGTTTTTTTTTTTTTCTTTCCAGAGCTGAGGACCGAACCCAGGGCCTTAGCTTGCTAGGCAAGTGCTCTACCACTGAGCTAAATCCCCAACCCATTTTTTTTTTTCAGTTTTTTGAGACAGGGTTTCTCTGTGTAGTTTTGGTGCCTATCTTGGATCTCGCTCTGTAGACCAGGCTGGCCTCGAACTCACAGAGATCTGCCTGGCTCTGCCTCCTGAGTGCTGGGATTAAAGGCATGTGCCACTACCACCCAGCTAGTATTTTTTTTTTAATCAATAGAGTTCAAAGATGTGGGATGATGCTGGATGGTAATGCACATGTGTGGTGCTGTTGGTTGGTGATCTCCGGTGGGATATCACTTCAATCTTTTCTGCTTTTCTGGTTCTCTGATGCATATTAGTTGCCATGGAGACCACGCTGTTGTGAAAACAGCTAATTGGCTGGCATTTAAGATATGAGGTGCTTGTTTGGTATCTGAGTGTATGCAGCACTGCAGAGCCCAATAGCAACATGGACAGGCCTGAGGCAGATGTATGGGCAGGTAACTTTGCTCAGCTGATGGAGGAGAGGAAGCCCCATGTCATCTGGGTTCTGCATCCCTAGGAAAGCCAGGTTTAGGGGCACCTGGACAGTGCTTATCTCCAGCAACACCTGAAGATGCTTTCATGGTGTGGAGAGGGTTGGGAGGCCTCCTGTTGGGCTCTGGAAGATGAAGGAGCTGAAAACGCCTTGTTGTTGGCCTTGGTTGACTTGGCCCCAAGGCCATGCTCATTGTAGTAGGGAGTAGATGCTGTTGGGGTGGGAATTGGGGCTTGATTAATCTTGTCTCAAACCTGTGGGTGTGGCTAGGTATAAGCCATCTTTACTGAGAAATTGAGGTTTTCATGGGCTGCCTGGGTGGGATGATTGTGGTGACTTATCTATCATCTATCTATCTATCTATCTATCTATCTATCTATCTATCTATCTATCTATCTATCTATCTGTCTGTCTGTCTGTCTGTCTGTCTGTCTGTCTGTCTGTCTGTCTGTCTATCTATCTATCTATCTATCTATCTATCTATCTATCTATCTATTTACCTATTTATTTATTTGTTTGGCTCACTTGAGAGCTGCCCTGGGTAGATGGGTCATCTCCATATCCACAATGTTGCCATGGCATCTCAGGTGTAATTGCTGATAAGCAGGAGCCAGAAAGTAGAGGCACTCCTCATTGTAGATGGCCCAAGAGACATAGCCTTGCTTCAAGTGGAAGCTGAAGGGTTCATGGGGCCAGGATGCTTGGCCTAAGGAATGGGAGAGCTGCTCTGGGCTGTTAGATGGCATTAGAGGGGTGGAGCAGAGCTTGGGGTGTAGAGAGATGGGATGGAACAGGCATAGAGCAAACCAAAGGTCTTGTAGGGCAGAAAGACAGAGGGCTAGCCAGTTTGTCAGTATGAAGGGACACTGGGTGGTGGGGGTGGGCAGTAATCTGCCCTTTGATGCGGATGCCACGACTCTCAGGATCTGAAACCCCTGAGGCCAGTAGAGTTGGAGTTGGGGTTTTTCAGGTTCTGGGAAAGCAATAGGCATCTGAAAGGCCCACAAAGCATCTTGAAGCACATTCTTATTCCTTACGCCACAGCAGAGAGCTGGTTTAGTGCAAACAGAGATAGGACACACACTTGTGCTATCTGGGGTTGTATAGGTGGGGCCCAAGCAGGAACAGGAATCTAAGACCTCCACCAGAGTGACAGTGCCTCGTCATTGTCTCCTTTTAAAAAATAATTTATTAATTTTTATTTATGTGCATTGGTGTTTTTCCTGCATGTATGTCTGTGTGAGGTGTCAGGTCCCCTAGAACTGAAGTTACGGACAGTTGTAAGTCACCATGTAGGTGCTGAGAATTGAACCTGGGTCCTCAGGAAGAGCGGTCAGTGCTCTTAACTGTTGAGTCGTCTCTCCAGCCCTTGTCAGTGCTTCTGAGTGATGATGAACCCAACCAATTTAATTAAGTTTGACCTGTCACTCCTCAGGCACTGTGGTAGAGGGCCATCAGCTATAAAAACAGGATTCCTATGTGTTTACAGATGACCTTGCTCAACCTCACTTAGCACAGACAGGGGTGTTTGCGGAGACAGCCTGTTTCCCAAGATAATTGGTCTTACCTGAAGTTAACACTTCCCAGAAAGAGAGAACACAGACCTGCATGTAGCCCCCACAGTTGCATCAATTTCCACAATTCCAAGCCTCCATAAAGGGCCCCAGCTAGCTTTTCCCCTTACAGACCACCGCCATCTCTGCAGGAGAAGGCTGCCCCTCCTGTGTGTGCTAATAAACACAGTCTCATCTCTTCCGGTCAGACTCTGGCCTCCTTCTGCCTTCTGCTCTTTATGCTGCCTTGGAAATCTAACATCTGGTGCTGAAACCCAGGAAGACATTTGGAGTCCACAGGCCGCTCTGAGCCCTCTTGTTCAAAGCTGGACCTCCCTTGTGCTCATCTGCTCCTCGGCACTGGGCCCTGAGTAAGCCTGGCAGGGCCAGCCATCTCCCCAAGGAGCCATTTCTTCCACCTCTTGTCTCTGCCCTCTGCTCCTCTCACTCTTGTTTTGCTCTGTTGAGTCCGACCTTTAGATAAGAGGCTGCTCGCCATTTGATCAGATCACACATTCAACACAGTCAAATGTCAGGACAAGGTGACGCACGGGACCTAACTTGGTGGCATATGGTTAGGCCTCAGGGGCTCATGGTAGGCCCTCTCAGTCTTGTCTTGAGATGTGTTCAATTGAGAGTTCCAAGAACTCTCCACAGGCCCTCATGATCTCTCCACTGCTGGAAGGTATGAGTCTGAGGATGTCCCCCAACTTCCCAGTCACATTTGGTCAATCTGAAATGTGGGGGATGCAATGGGCAGCTGGATCTGATTTCCACTTTTAGCTTGATCCCACATCTGCTATGGGGTCCAAATTATCAGCACCAAAGGACACATCCTAAGCCTGTCTGGGGGCTAATCTTAAAAAGCTTCATCTGGGAGACCCCAGAACAACCACACTTATTTAACTCTTAGTCCAAATCTGGCCTCAATATACATTGGAAAATGGCCACTGCTAGCCCAAATCTGAAATTTCTGATATTAATATCTAAATTGATTTAGATAACTTTTTAAAAAAGATATATTTATTTATTATATATACAGTATTCTGTTTGCATGTATGCCTGCATGCCAGAAGAGGGTAACAGAACTCATTATAGATGGTTGTGAGCCACCATGTGGTTGCTGGGAATTGAACTCAGGACCTCTGGAAGAACAGCCAGTGTTCTTAACCTCTGAGCCATCTCTCCAGCCCCTGATTTAGATAACTTTGTAAGATGGAATGGAGAATTGTCTAAAGCACCCCCCCCCCCACCTAGCTCATTTCAACTCTTCTCTGATGTGGAATAATCCTCTGTACACTGTGAAAATGTGTTGCTCTCATTGTTAATAATAAGTTGATTGGTCAATAGTTAGGCAGGATTTTTGGGGCAGAGAAAATGCTAAGAAGGGCAGAATCTGAGGAGTTGAGAGTCAGATGTGGAAGAAGCAACATGGAAAGTTCATAGATGAGGTAAATGAGCCTCAGGGCAGCACACAGATTAATAGTAACGGGTTAATTCAAGTTGTAAGAGCTGGCTGGAGATAAGTCTAAGCTATTGGCCAAGCATTTATAATTAATAATAAGTCTCTGTGTGGGTATTTGGGAACTGGCTGGTGGGACAGAAAAGTATGCCTATACTTCTTGTCCCTGCCAATCAGTTCCCACTCACAACCTGGCCAAGAGCTGATCTTATCAACTCCTGTTTCCCTTCTCCCAAGGGGCTCACTCAGCCCCTAGTAAATGAGCCATGAAGTCTTGCTAGCTAAGCCCTGCAGAATAAGGTCCCCTCCAGCTTAGGGTAAGGATTCCAGTCCAGGTTAGGGGTTAGTGTTAGGGTTTGCCTTAGGGTTAGCAACAGGGTTAGGAGTTAAGGTTATGGTTTGGATCAGGGTTAAGGTCAGGGTCAGGATGAGGAGTAGAGGACTAGGGTTTGTTGTGTTACCTTTTCCTCCAAGATTGAAACATTCCGTCTTTCAGGGAAGCTCCTTAAGCAGGAAGGTAAACAACTCAAGATAGCTTTAGGAAGTTCCTGAAATCAACCAGATTCACTAGATTGCTCCCTGTTGGAATAAACAAGCCAAGCTTCAAAGAAGACTCTGAGACCAGACCAGCTGCCTGGAAGAGGTTTAGGATGACTGGGTTACTTAGAAAGGACACTCTCCAACCTACTGAGCCACCGGCAGGCTGTGCAGGGTGCTCCAGCTGTTGTGAGCTGCCACCCATACAGGGGTGGGCTTTGGTGACGCAGCTGTCTTGGCATCATTTCTGTTCCTGTAAGTAACCCCTCACCCATATTCCTGTAAGCAATCCCAATAAAACTCATTGGTTTTCCAAATTGGATTGTGGTGGTATCTGTACTTTGGTCTGTCGTGAGATCTCTATCTGGGGTGAGTAGGTGTGTATGTAGCATCTCTCCAGGAAAAGTTCTGTCACACACCATAATTGGCATCTGAACAGGGACAGCAAAGAGCCAATGATGAGTTGGGGAGGAGGGAGTGAATGGTCGTGGCTATGGGTAGCAAGGCATGCGACTGAGGCTGAGCAGCCTAAGCAGGGAGCACCTATGGATGAAATTCCTATACAGTTGTCCTTTCCTGTGTGGTCTGTACCATGCCTTTGCACTCTGAGAGCAGTTGCATGGTTCTTGCTATAGTTAGTGAGCTGTGCAGCTAAGGCTGAGCCATGGGATTGGGAGTGTCTGTGGGAAGAACCTCAGGATAACAGTCTTTGCCTGCATGGTATGGTGTGGCACGCCTACTTGATGAGTGAGGTTTACTGCATGAATATAGAGATGCTCTGAAGATAGCTAAAGGGTTAGAGGAAAGTTTGCAGTCTTTGAGATCAGCATTCAGGGGTTGAGATTGTTAGCGGCCATGGCAGAGATTGCCTGGCCTCTGTTGAGTGCAGATAGAAATGTAACTGAGGCCGAGATGCTAGTTAAGCAGGAAGTTATTTGTATAAAGGAGCAATTGTAACAAGACAGGGAGATTCGGCAGCATCCTCCACGTTAGCCTCTCATTTGGCAAATAAATTAGATGAAAAAGAGGATGAGATGGAGGTGTTAGCTTGCTGCTTCCCCAAAGGGAAAATTGAGCACACATTAGATCTATGCTCAAAAGCCCTTCCTGGGACATAAGAACTTGGAAGCCATGGGAAGATTCAGAGAGCAAAGAGGAGGAGAGCATGGTAAAACAATAGTAGATATCCTGATGGTCCAACATTAAGTAGAAAAAAAGGTAAAAATCTATAATCCAGCATGTAGCTGTGGGCATCAACAACAGTCCTACACACAAAAAACACTAGTGTTATCAGGGAATGTTCGTTCAATGCCTGAGCTTCTGGAATTGGGGAAGACTTTTAAACAAGCAATGGAAGAGTGCGTCAAAGCCTGGCTTGTGAGGCTGTGGGACATGGGAGCAGATGGGACCAGGCTGTCTGTTGTGGAGACAGAGGAAAGTCTGAGTGATGTAACTTCCCATCCCTCCTTGAGGCAAAGGCTGTACAACCTGAAACAGTATGAGGGAAGCCAGTCCCTAATGGACTAGATTCCAAAGCCATCAGGAACACTTGGTTATCTCTGTCTGAAGTCCCTATGTTTGGGAATTGAAAACAGTATAGGGACAGGCACTACCAAGGGAACTAGGAACAAGAGAAGCTGTACACAGCCCTCAGTGCACTGGGCCTGACAGAACTATGATGACAGAAGAATTAAGGGAAAAGTTGATCCAATAGGGACCTAGAGATGGGTATGGGCCCTGCCCCTGGGGTGGGGCGGGATCTTGAGGAAATAGGAAAGGCTTTGGCAGACCTGAGTGATCTAGACCTGTCATGTGGATTGGGTTTGTAAGGTGCCAAAGCACACGGGAGGGGGTGAGGAGAAGGATAAACAGGCAGCGGGGGCCTGTCCGAGGTACCTGAAAGCAGATGTGGCTAGACTTATGTTGAGTTGGAGTTCCAAGGGAAGATATCGATAGTGAGATAATTCACGTGAGATAATTATTGACAACCACGCCAATTAAGTCAATTAAAAATTTTTTATTGATAGCTAAAAAAGAGTGAGATCATGCCCCTGAAGTCTCTTGGTGCCCAGCTCAGGAGTACAGTATTTTAAAGACAAACACATACTTACATCAGTGCTGGCAGGTGCGTACATTACTGAGGGATTTAGAGTTGTCTAGTAACGTCGGCTTTCTTTGCAGGGCTCAGTGCTATTTTCCAGACACTGCATAACAGGTTTGGACCATGGTAAGTTCATGGACGGTCCCTCAAGCCCTGCTGAGGTACAGGTCACTGTTGTTGTTGGAAGGCTAAAAAGTAGCCAGGCAGTCATAAAATAAAGTTGAGACAGGATGGTGTTACCTGAAGGGACATCAGTGTACTATACCATGTGGCTCTGGCTTCCTCCCCCGACCCTCCATCTTGCTAAAAACCATTAGATTCTGTTCCTAAAGCTAGCCACCAAGGTCCACTCCCTTATTTGGCCGCTTCTTCCTCCCCAGGCTGACTACCAAGGTCCAGCTATCAGCGTACTGAAGTCCAGCAACCAGAAGCCTCCCTTTAGTTCACCTAATTAGTTCACATGCCCAATTGTGGTGATATTTTGTTTGTGATCTAACAATAAAGCTTGTTTGAAGATCAGAGAAGCAGAGCAGCTTTCTTACCTCTACCGAATTCTCAGCCTGAAAGGGCCCCGAGGTCCGGTCTCCTCCCACCTTATATTCCTCTCTCTGCCCAGCCATATCACTTCCTGTCTCCACCTCCCAAGTGCTGGGATTAAAGGCATGTGTGCCACCACTGCCTGACTCTGCTTCTCTTTTAGACTGGATCCATCTTGTGTAGCCCAGGGTGGCCTTGAACTCACAGAGATCAGTCTGCCTCTGCCTCCTGAGAGTGCTGGGATTAAAGGTGTGCACCACCACTGCCTGGCCTCTATGGCTTAGCTCTGCACTCTGATCTTCAGGCAAGCTTTGTCTGTGAGAGCACAAACAAAAGATCACCACACCCAATTAAAAGTATTAAACACCTCATCCTATCATGGGTTTTCCCCCTTTATAAACCACCATTTGCCCATGTGCCAGGCCTGTCCTCTCTCTATACAGAGGCAGTCCTTTGTCTCCCCAGGACAAATACCCCCACCCCCATCCCTTGTCCCCTTCCCTCTCTCCCTCACCCCCTGTCTCCTTTGCCATCACACCCCAGCCCGTTCTAACACAGACCTCCCCTTCTTCTCCTCCTAACACTCACACCCGTTTTCTGCCTGAGTCAGAAAGCGGCCACTTTAACTTTTCTTTCCCGATTATAAAGGATCTCTCTGTGAAAACAGGTGTTTGGGTGTGGTTTGTGCCTCATCTGGGGTCCAGGAGGGAGCCCCTGCTGTGTGGGGCCCCCTTCATTGCCTTAGTCATTTCATTTGCCCATTTCTTTAGTCACTGCCACACATTTCATCTTGGCTGAGGGGCAAATATTGGCTCCTGAGGATCATTAGCTTGACTGAGGCAAGTCTTCGTCTGATGAACTTTAAAAGGCAATTTCCTATGCAAGGCCCCACAGCACATCCTGAATTCATACCACCCAAGGCCCCACAGCACATCCTACACAAAGGAGGAGCAAGGGGCCATCCAGGCCAGTGAGGGGAGCTGTGAGCCGGATTTCAAACAAACATTTTATGGTACCAGGAATTATTTGACTCACGCGCCTGTTGTCTCTTATCTAAATCCTCTCTAACCTTTTGTTAAAAAACAAAACAAAAATCTTTTCAATAATCCCTGATTTGTTTGCATGAAAGCATCAAGCCCCTCCTAGTGTCACAGGAAGTCCTCCCTGGACGTGAAAACAGTCTAAGCCTCGCTGGTTTGGGAGGAAAACTTCTACCAGAGACGCCACCTGGGCATGGGGCGTGCCGAGAGAACAGGTGTCTGATGTCTGTGTCTGTCTGATGACTTGTCTGTTGTGGGCCCGTTTCTCCTCTGATTAGGGCCGTAGTAATCAAGGCGGGAGTCCCTGCCACCCCCATTCCCATCATCACTGGGATGAGGAGAGGGGCTGCCCTACTGTCCCCCTGGTGGGTCAGCCCAAAGGAGAATCAGAGGCCGTCCTCCTCTGGTCTCGAATAAGCACACACTTGGGGGAGAGCCTGTACAGCCATACACGAAACTGGATGATTGTACAGATGTCCTGAGGTCATGTAGAGGGGGCAATGGTGCACAGACAAACCAACGGCCTGGGGAGTGAAAGGAGCTTCTGAGATACACGTGACCCCGAGACCGCTGCTACAGAGGCAGAAAGAGGGGACCAGCAGGGGGTATTGTGCAGTGATAAGAAATGAGGTGTTTAGTCACATCTCCTGATGTAGTGGTAGTTTCTGGGAGTGGACAGATAGGTTGGAGGACAGTTACTGGAATTTAGCTCTTCGAGAACACAGTAAGGAGGGCAGGCTTTTAAACGGACCCAGCAGTCTTGTACCAGCTCAGGCTGGGTGCAATTTAGAAGGTGGTTTGTCCTGGCTGGATTTTATGTCAACTTAACCAAAGCTTGAGTCATCAGAGAGGTGGGAGCCTCAGTTGAGAAAATGCTTCCAGAAGATCTTGCTGTGAGGCATTTTCTTGATTAGTGATTGATGAGGGAGAGCCCATTGTGGGTGGTGCCCTCCCTGGGCTGGTGGTCCTGGTTTCTATAAGAAAGCAGGCTGAGCAAGCCATGGGGGAGTAAGCCAGTAAGCATCATCCCTCCATGGCCTCTGCATCAGCTCCTGCCTCCAGGTTCCAGCCCTGCTTGAGTTTCTGTCCTGACTTGCTTCAATGATGGACTACGACATAGAAGAATAAATCAAATAAACCTTTTCGGACCCCAACTTGCTTTTGGTCATGGTGTTTCATCAGAGCAACAGTAACTCTAACTAGGACAATGGTGCATTCCTTGAAACATAACGGAAAGGTCAGGTGAGGCAGGGACCCCCCCTTAGGAGTGGAGTCAATTGACACAGTTCTAGAGGTTGATAAATACAGGCCAGAAGCCACAGGGGCTTTTGGCTTTGGTTTACCAGGAGGAGGAAGAGGAAGAAGAGGAGGAAGAGAAGGAGGAGGAAGAGGAAGAGGAGGAGGAGAAAGAGGAGGAGGAAGAGGAGGAGGAAGAGAAGGAGGAAGAGGAGGAAGAAGAGGAGGAGGAGGAAGAGGAAGAGGAAGGCAACTGGAAGTTTATCTAACTGGGCTATTGGGCCAATGGGCCAGAGGGGTGTCTGCTTTGCATGGTAAACAGAGTCCCCCATTCCATTCATGCCCAGTTGAATATAATCTTATTCCTTAGGAGGATCCAGCAACCCAAGCAAAATATAGGGGGGGTTGTTTACTTATAAATACACAGGATTACTAGTTGTATGATTGGAACCATAGCGCTCCTCCATACAGACAGAAAAGTAGTATCCTGTTGTGGAATATCGTTCTGTATGCTGTGAATATATGTTGCTCTGATTGGTTGATAAATAAAATGCTGATTGGCCAGTAGCCAGGCAGGAAGTATAGGCAGGATAAGCAGACAAGGAGCATTCTGGGAAGAGGAAGGCTGAGTCAGGAGTCTCCAGCCAGACACAGAGGAAGAAGCATGACAAGGCAGAACTGAGAAAAGGTGCCAAGTCACCTGGCTAAACCAAGATAAGAATTATGGGTTAAATTAAGTGGAAGAGCCAGTCAGTAATAAGCCTGAGCTAATGGCCAAGCAGTTATAATTAATATAAACCTCTGTGTGTTTACTTGGGGGACATTGAGTGGAAGAGATTTGTCTCAACCACTGGCAGGCCGGGACGCAGGAAGACTTTTAACTACAGTGCCCACTCCCCATAGGTGGCTCATTGGCACCAGAGGAATGGCAAAGAAAGCATCCTTAAGAACCAGGACTGTGTAGACCTTGTGGTCTAGAGTGAGGAGCCCGAGCAGAGTGATGGATTTGGAACCATAGGATGAATGATTTTAGTCCATTTACCTCCCAGAGATCCTGAACTGGCCAATAGCCTGAGGTCCCTCCCTGGTTAATGGACTGGCAGGAAGGGCGTATTCTAAACTGACTGGCATGGGGTGAGGATGTTAGCTTCCAACAGCCTCTTGCTATGGGGAGCAATTCCCATTCTAGACTTCGGTTTGTGGGATATTGCCAGACCCTTATGGGTGTGGCTGTAGCCAAGAGACTTACCATGACTGGTGGGTGGGTGGTGTGCTGTCAAGCCTGGAGAATATGTCTCAGCACACACCTTAGGTAACTGTTGATGCGAGTCCTGGAGCAGGGTCCTTGGGCCTACATTTGTTGAGTCTGGAAGAGCTAGAAGGTATTTTGCAGGTGGAAGAGCAGTCAAGCCAAGGCGGGTGCAAAGGACGTTTTGGTCTCTTGAGGAGTAAAGGTGATGGTGGTGCCTGATTTTCAAAGATCTCTGCCCAGAATGGGGTAAGGGCAGCCTGCGACTACCATGAAGGAGTGAGTCACCCGCTCATCACCAAGACTAACTGTTTTCTTGGGTGTGAGGTGATTGTCCTTAGTTGTACTTGTGGTTTCCGGTACCGGCATCTTTTCATTAGTAACTGGCCCCCTCTGCCACAGCGTCTACCAGAAACTTAACTGAGTGGTTTCCCATTGCTGCAGTGACCGAGGGCTTGCTGAGGCCTGCCCTAGATAGTGTTTCTGTTGCTGTGATCAAACACCGTGACCGAAAGCAAGTCGGGAGGGAAGGCTTATTTGGCTTCCGCTTTCACATCGTCATCCATCATTGAAGGAAGTCAGGACAGAAACTCAAATAGGGCAGGAACCTGGAGGCAGAGCTGATGCAGAGGCCGTGGTGGGGGTGCTGCTTACTGGCTTGCTCCCCACGGCTTGCTCAGCCTGCTTTCTTATAGAACCCAGGACCACCAGCCCAGGGATGGCTCCACCCATCATGGGCTGGCCCCTCCCCCATCGATCATTAATTAAGAAAATGCCCTACAGCTGGACCTCATGGAAGCATTTTCTCAATTGAGTTTCCCCCTTTCAAATGACTACTTGTGTCAAGTTGACATAAAACCAGCCAGCACAATTGACCCCTTGTCAACTTGACACATAAACACATCACTGTTAAGCCTTTCTTGTTCTTCCCCAAGAGCATGCATTAATATCAACATTACAATAAAACATTCCAAATGTTAAAAGTACTTTTGAGTTTAAAAACCCAAACACTTAAAAAGCCAATCTTGCCGGGTGGTGGCGCATGCCTTTAATCCCAGCACTCAGGAGGCAGAGGCAGGTGGATCTCTGTGTTTGAGGCTAGCCTAGTCTGAAGAGTGAGTTCCAGGACAGGTAGGGATACACAGAGAAACCCTGTCTTGAAAACAACAACAAACAAAAACAACCAAAACCCTAAAACCAAAAAACCCAAAACTAAACAGCAGCAACTTGGGTCATTTCTCTAGCTCTGCTCTCTCCAGCACACACAGCTTGTCCTCTAGGCTCCAGATGGCTCCACTCCACTGCTGCTGCTGTTCATGACGGTCACCCCACAGCACTGGCATCTTCAAAATGCTGGGCTCTTCTGCTGCAAATGGGCTTACACTTTCACCAAGAGGCCTCTCCTGGGCTCTCTTCAGGGACACCAGCCCTGCCACGCAGTGCTAAGCCTCAGCTTGCCCTCCATGACCCCTTCACACCTTCAAAACCAGCACCACCAAGTTCAGCTGCCAGCGCAAGGTGCAACTTTGGCCACCTCTGGAACACCTGGAACACAGCTGCTGAGTGCTGACTCTCAGGAAATGCTTCCCAGAAGATTCCACCTCACTGATGCTGGTCTCTTCTCAATCACAGCCGAGTCTTCAGCCCCTGATGACCAGCATCCACTTTTCCAGCAAAACAAAGGTACACTCTAGTCCTTGTCTCTTGTGAATCACAGCCGATTGATTCTTCAGCCCCAGCTGAGCAGACACTACAGATTCTTCACACAAATGGAGTGAGTTGACTGGAAAGCAGCCAGCACAGTCTTCGTGCATGTGGCTGGGTCAGCAGCCAACATCGCTTGCTTTGGCCTTTTAGTGTCGCAGTTATTATAAACCTTTTGGGCTACTCTGACGAGCTGGACGTTATACATCCCTGTAAAGCTCTGTAGCTTTTGGAGCTTTGGCTATCTGGAGCTGAAGGAATGACAAAAACTAAATTTAATGCCTTATCATTTTCCGGAGCCAGTAGATCAAAAAGGTATGAATTCTGAAAACTTCTTGTTATCACTCCAAGAAATGTCCTGGGAAACTCTTCCGGGCCCTGAAGAACCTGAGTAGTCCTGGACTATTAGTAGGGTTTGAGCTGCACCCCAAATTCCAGTCATAAGGCATTGGTGAAAGTGTTCGGAGCCTGAGAACCTGCGTACTATTGGGATTCTAACCAGGGCACTTAAATGGGAAAGCCGACTCAAAAATAGCTTGGGGCTTATTGGAAATAAAGAACAGAAGTAGACAGAGAAAGGACCATAGATCAGGAAAGGCGACACTCTTCCTTCTAAGTAGTTGCCTTAAGGGGCAGCTTTGGCAACCTTCTCTTTGAGAACACACCCCTGTGGCCTTCCCCAAACCCTTGGGATAATTTTTTTTTTGTTGTTGTTTTTGTTTTTCTATGTAGCTTTGGATCCTGTCCTGGATCTCACTCTGTAGACCAGGCTGGCCTCAAACTCACAGAGATCCGCCTGCCTCTGCCTCCCGAGGGTTGGGATTAAAGGTGTGCGCCACCGTTGCTCGGCGGGATAAATTTGATAGCACACATTGAAGGGGTGTGAGTTTAGAGTATGAGCTCCCCATGTTAGGAGACAATTTAGGAGACTTGATGAAGTAGAAGATTAACAAGACCAGCCCAGCAGCACCCACAATGAAGAGAAGAGGACCCCACCTAAGACCCGCCACAGAGCCCCTGTTGTGGCAGTGAGAGAGAATCAGGATCTTAGGGGCGGAGTGACTTCCAGGAGCCAATCGGTATGACTGGAAATTTCCGGTCCTGGAGAGGCAAGGAGACATTATTTAAATACCAAAGGGCCAAACGGAGAGGAAACCGCATACAGACGGTGCCATCCAGTGGCTGAAACCGGAGAAACCGGCAGAATCTCCCAGGGACGAAAAGACAAACCAAATAGAGCTAACAACGGCGTGCAGAGGCTGCCACCTAGTGGCCGCACCCAGAACAACCGGCGGAGTCTCCGGAGGGTTAGATTGGGGTTAAGCAGAGGTTTATGTTAGGGTTAGAGGGTTAGAGTTAGACGGGTAGGTTAGGGCTCATGTCAGTGTTAGGTAGGGTTTGGTCAGGGGTAGGTTTCGGGTTAGTGTTGGGGTAGAGTTTGGTTTACACATTTTTTTCGAAGCTTTTATAGAAAAATCTATAGTCAACTGTGCCCAGGGCTGTGTCTGTGTAAGAATATAGAGCATAAACCTGCGTTTAGGGGTGTAACTAAGCAGAAAGGTGCAGACACTTGTTTCGGGGGTGCTGACACTCTGGGACAGCGCAGAAACTTCCTCCCAGGGCACAGCTAATCAGGCAGAGTACAGACTGCTGCGCTCAGCTACTCAGTAAGCAAAGAGCGCTGACACCTGTGCACATCTGTGTCCAGGGACCCAGCTGCTGTCTAAAAGGGAAACGCCTGGGTCCGCTGGCGCAGCGTGTCATGAAGAGCGCAGCTGTAATCCCAGAAATCTGGAGGTTGATACAGGAGGATTTCCATGAAGCCCAGCGGGGACTGTTTACAAAAGTGTCACCCAGAGGAGCTGAACGGTTAGGGTTGGGGTGGCGGTCAAGTCCTGAGTACTCTGGCTTGCACCTGGCCCGATGCTCGCATGCATTTTGGGCCATGCAGCCGATTCCGCTTGCGCCATCTCTTTTTAAGGAGCCTGGGCGCCCTGGTCTATTCTGAATTTTGCGGCGTTTTGGTGCTCACAGCTTTACGGAGTCTTCTGTTTAGTCACCGCTGGTGCTGGGCAGTGTGGCCTCTGGCACCCCGCGACTCAGGACAACGCAGGGGCTCTGCGTGGGTGTGGGAGAGCCAGAAACGCGGATGGTCTCAAGGTCTAAATTACACCTCGTATCAGCGTCGTGGGATCGGGGACAAGTCCCGGCGAGGACGGAACCTGCTTGTGTTCCCTGCACTTCTGAGTTTGTTATTATCTAGCGGGCTTTTCTGCGACCCCCAGAGGGTTCTCACAGGCTCCGGGGTATTAACCAAACTCTCCGGAAGACTGAGCTTTCTGGGTATTGTAGTCCAGAGTCAACTTAAGGTGGCGGTGTGGGCCCTAGGCCTTCTGGGTGTTGTAGTTCCAAGTCTCCAGAAGGCGGCACTTGTGGACCCTAACCATTCTGGGTATTGTGGTCCAAACTTCTGGAGTTGGCACCTGTGGAGGAGCCTTTTGAGCTTTTTTGGTCCGTCATTTCTCCACAGCCGTCATCGCGGAGGCTCCAGAGAGCTCTGAAGTCCCTGCAGATGAACGTACGGAGCCGACAGCGCCCGACCTCCGCGCGTTTACAGCCGAGTGCTCTCGGGAACGACCGAGCGTGTACGAGAGGCGACGGAAAGGACCGAGATTGGCTGGCAGCGCCGAGCGTTGACGAAGACATCCGAAAATCCTTGGGCAGAGGCCGAGGGCTCGGAGGACGGCCGGAAAGAGCCGATGTGTAGTCGGAAGCAGCCGAGCGGCCCGTGGGCGGAGCGTGAGGTTTCGGAGACCCGAAGGAAGGGAATCAGCGCGTCGGGGCCGGGGCTGGACGACGTGATGACGTCAGGAGCATGGGAAGGGGCTCTGGGAACTGGAGGAGAGGCGGTGCTGATGGCATGGGGGCGGGGCCACAGGGTGGGCGGGCCTAAGGCTGGGGCGGGCCGCCACTCCTGGAACCTGAGACATGAGCTCTGAGGTTGGACGGGATTCCCTCGGTAGGGATGCAGGATGCTGTCGCTGAGGGTGAACTGCTGTGAGGATGACTTTTGAACCAGCTGCACGCGGCCGCTGCATGATACTACGTCTGCAGGGTCGGAGTCAGGGCTTGACCGCTGCAAATATAGCAGGGTCAGGGTCCAATCAAGGTCACGGTCAGACCTTGGGTCTGCGGCTTGGCTTCCCAGGCTAGCACAGGGCATCCGTTTATACAGAAACAACCACATCACTGTACTCATCTGCCCTGTTCACCTCAGCAGTATCAACCGCTGGCTTCAGGGCCCAAAGACTGGGGTTCCAGCCGCAGCGTATGTTCTTCACAGCCGCTCACGGAGGTGACCCGCAGCAGCCTGCACACGTCCCCCCCCCCCACTCCCCTCCCAATCAAATGCAGCTACCAATTAGCCCTGTGACATCACCCAGGTTCCAGGATCTTAGCCGGAGGGAATGCCCCCCTAAGGAGAGGAGGAGGGACTGCTTGTCAGGGATGAGCTTGGCCCCAGCCTGTCCTCTGCCAGTCCTGGGGAACCCGCCTTTTATGTCCCCTAGATTCCCCCTGTGCTGGCTAGTTTTCTGTCACCTTGACAGCAGCTAAAGTCATCTGAGAGGAGAGGAGGGAAATGCCTTCATAAGATCAGGCTGTAGGCAAGAGGGTAGAGCATTTTCTTAATTCATGATTGATGGGAGAGGGCCCAGGCCACTGTGGGTGGGGCCATCCCTGGCCTGGTGGTCCTGGGTTCTATAATAAAGCAGACTGGGCAAGCCATGAGGAACAAGCAAGTAAGCAGCACCCCTCCTTGGCCTCTGCATCAGCTCCTGCCCTGACTTTCTTCATGCTTCATGGACTATAATGTGGAAGTGTAAGCCAAATAGATCCTTTCCTCCCTAACTGGCTTTTGTTCATGGTGTGTTGCCGGGGTCCAGCCTCGGCTAGGGTTCAGGTCTCACTAGGAAGCCTCTGTGGGCCACCACAGTTCCCCCTTCTTAATAATATAAAGCTCGAGTGAGTGTACAGAGCTTAACTCTATGCCTGAATCAGCTTTCCCCTAAGAGCTTGCAAGTAGCTGGAATAATCATCATAATACACCTGTTCGTTATGGCTGCTATGCCTTCTAGGAAAGGAATAGAGGATGAAAAAGATGGAATGGTCTTTTTGAATCAGTCTAAGATGACTACAACAGCCTTAGCTGCACCAAGCCCTTTTTTAAATCAATAAACTCCTGATGCAACCGCATCAAATAAATCAGTGAACTCCTGATGCAACCACATCAAATCTAAAGACTCCTTAGCATCACCATTAACTTTAACAGGTTAACATCATAATTCTAGAATAAAGATTACTATACATAATTACAATTCTCACAAGCTTTTATCCAAAAGCAAACTCTCAATAGAACTATTAAGAGTAAGGTCTCACCAGGAAGCCTCTGTGGGCCACCACAGGGGAAGGGGGGCACAGGTGCAAGGAAAACTTCTGACCACCAAGTGGGTTGCACTCAAGTGGCCCCGAATAGCTCAGGTCATCTTTAGTTATACTTAAACAGAGTTTTTCTTACCAGGGTTACATGAACAACTTTATCATTGGCTTCCATTTTTGACTTTAATAAATACATCACAACTTAAGAAATACATTGTGATCATTATAAAAGCCCGCACTGTTCCTGTTAGTTATTTAGCTGCGTTGTGTTCTTACCCTGCAAGGAAACGTCACGAAACACGACAGAATCCGCTTATAAGAGTTTATTAGAAATACAGGGATAGAGAGTGCACAGGCCTGTGGGAGAGACACGTGCGTGGAGAAGAGGAAGAGGAGAGAAGAGAGCTGGGAATATGGCGCTCCGCTTTAAAAACCGGCTGGGGGCGTGGCCAGGACACGTCACTACTCCACGCATGTGCGTAGATCACATGGTCACGTAGCGCGCTTACGTAGCCATGTAACGTCACGGATTCTGGTCACGCGAGATGCCTTGGCCGGAACTTGCTAGGCGGAGATGTCCGGGTCCGCCGGGTATCCTGGCTACGAGAGACGCTTTGACCCGGAAATGGCTAGGCGGAAGTGTCCGCCTGGTAAATGGGACCGTGGGGGGCGTGTTGTAAACCCTTCATTCCCGACTCTTATTTTTTAAAAAAAAGAAAAAATTGTGGTTGACTGGGTACGGGGGCGACGTTTCTCTCAAAGACTGCTTCCAGCTGAATAGTGGGCGTTGGTTGGCTCTTGGGGGGGGTGAGGGGTATCTTGTGAAGTCCGGGAATGACGGTGGAGGTCCTGGAATGACGTTCTGCCGTCTCCTGGTTCTGCGGCTGTCCATCCATGCTGTGGCTGGGGACCTCCCGTTTAACAAGATACTGTTGACATAGAGAGAGCTTAGAGAGAAAGAATCATTATTTCATTTTGGAGTTGGCATTTGTCTGAGGTAGATTTGGCCTGTCCAGATAGAGGCATGTGACATTTACCTGAGGTAGATCTGGTCTTAGTACCCTGCTTAATTTTTATCTGAGACAAGCCTCATTAGAGGTAGTTCATTTAAGGCACCTGTTTTCCTTAGGCAAGCCTTGCTGGAGGTAGTTCATTTAAGGCACCTGTTTTCCTTAGGCAAGCCTTGCTGGAGGTAGTTCATTTAAGGCACCTGTTTCCCTTATTAGGTTAGCACTTGGGAAACACAGGTGATCAGTTGCTGAGTATTGAACAATGATAAATTATTGTATTACATTATTCCTTACTGCCTGGATATTTTTGATGGTCCTTTTGCCTCCGGCTCTGTGTGGCCCTGGTTGGGAAAGGAAGGGGTGATACCTTTTCCTCTGGAATTGGTGACAAGGCAGTGGATCCTGATGTCCTCTGGAGCTTGAGAGTGAGAGGCCCTGTTTGTTTCACTGGAGAGAGAAGAACCTGATCTCCAGTTTATTTAGCTGCGTTGTGTTCTTACTCTGCAAGGAAGTGTCACGAAACACGACAGAATCCGCTTATAAGAGTTTATTAGAAATACAGAGATAGAGAGTGCAGGCCTGTGGGAGAGACACGTGCGTGGAGAAGAGAGGAGAGAAGAGAGAGAACTGGGAATATGGCGCTCCGCTTTAAAAACCGGCTGGGGGCGTGGCCAGGACACGTCACTACTCCACGTATGTGCATGTGCGTAGATCACATGGTCACGTTGTGCGCTTACGTAGCCATGTAACATCACGGATTCTGGTCACGCGAGATGCCTTGGCCGGAACTTGCTAGGCGGAGATGTCCGGGTCCGCCAGGTATCCTGGCTACGAGAGACGCTTTGACCCGGAAATGGCTAGGCGGAAGTGTCCGCCTGGTAAATGGGACCGTGGGGGGCGTGTTGTAAACCCTTCATTCCCGACTCTTATTTTTTAAAAAAAAGAAAAAATTGTGGTTGACTGGGTACGGGGGCGACGTTTCTCTCAAAGACTGCTTCCAGCTGAATAGTGGGCGTTGGTTGGCTCTTGGGGGGGGGGGTGAGGGGTATCTTGTGAAGTCCGGGAATGACGGTGGAGGTCCTGGAATGATGTTCTGCCGTCTCCTGGTTCTGCGGCTGTCCATCCATGCTGTGGCTGGGGACCTCCCGTTTAACAAGATACTGTTGACATAGAGAGAGCTTATTCCTCTGGAATTGGCGGCAAAGCAGGGGATCCTGATGTCCTCTGGAGCTTGAGAGTGAGAGGCCCTGTTTGTTTCACTGTATATGAAGAGAGATTTTTCTGGGATGGAGGTGAAATAAAAGGTTTTAGGTGAGACAGGTGGACCCAGTGAGGAAAGCCCTCGAGTTTAGCAGCTGTAGGGGTTACAAGAATTACTTTGAAGGGTCCCTGCCACTTATTGGAAAGAGGTGAAGGGCGCTGACCTGGAAGAGAGAGAAGAACCTGATCTCCAGTGTGTATTGGAGATGGGCAAGGATTGTCACATGGCTGAGGCAGTGAACAGTCCACATAGCTCCATAGAATAGACCTTAGGTGACATAAAAGAGGGGTTAACAGGCTATCTGGAACAGTTGGAGGCTTGGAAAAAGACCTGGTGTTAGAACTGGCCTGAGGAGATATTTAACTTTTCCTGCTGCATGGTCATTATATGGCCTGAGACACGGATCCTCCTTTTGCTGTGAGAAGTCCATGCTCCCTCCAAATAGCAGCGTGGGACAGGAGGATATGAAAAGCATATTTGGAGTCTGTAGAGTTAGTGGCTAGGAGGAGGAGGAGGGGAGCCACTGGCGCGTCTGGGATGAGGCACATGTGTGGGGCGAAAGAAATGGACGCCCCTACCTTAGCTAGGAGATCCCTCCCCATTAAAGGTACAGGGCAACTTGGCACCACTAAGAATGTATGTGTGAGAGGGATGCCTCTGAAAATACAATTAAATGGCGGTGTCTACTGAGGTAGATAAGGCTGTCCCCTGTACCTGACAATAAAGGACAGGTGGCATCCCAAAACTCCCAGGACTGAGTCAATGGCTCTGGTGTCCAGAAGGAAAGAAACGGATCACTTCCCTGCTGCGTTCTGGGTTCCCTGTCATGTCTGTAGCCAAGCCTAGGTCTGTTGGAGGTCTTAGCTTGATGTACCCATGCATCTTGGTGCCTGGGGGCAGTCAGCTGACTATCTTTCTAGGCGGCGCTTTTAACAAGGCTGTTGATGGCCTGGCAGGGCATTCGGTAGCCCGTGGCCTTTTCCTCACTTAAAACAGGGACCCGACAGCTTTTGGAAGTCAGCGAGTGCCAGCACTTGGCAATTTTGTTTTCGGGCTTTTATCTTTTCCCTGGCACACCCTAAATGCCACAGGTGACTCTTTTGCCTGTGGGGTCAGGAGCCTTGCTCTCCAGATGCTTAAGTTTTAGTCAGGTAGGTCTGGGGAACAAGAGACAGATTTTTGTCCTTATCCTGAATTATTTACTGGTTTTAGGGCAGCCTTACGGAGGCCTGTCAGGAGACAGGTAATAAACCTATCTCTGGCTAGACAGCCACTCTGGGTGTTGTAGTCCCAGCGTAGCTCCCGGTCAGGAACCGCCTCGGCTCCTGGGGGGTGTGAAAGGTTAGTTTGATGAATTTCGTCTGCGTGAATCTTAGCCTGTTCCCATACCCGCCTGAGCTCCTCAGAAGGTCATGAAAGGTGAGACTATAAGATTGAGTTATATATTGAAACTGTTTAATAAAGGAAGCAGAATTAGACATATAAGAACCCAGCTTACTTTTTATCTGAGAGAGTGGATGGAACATGAATTTTAATTATTGGTTCCTTAGCAAGATCTAGAGTCAGAAATTCCGGAGTCAGAGAATCCTCTGGTTTACGTATAGCTAACATCATATGAGCAGGAGAGAAGGAAAAGAGAGAAGAGACAGTTTAGCATTGAGAAAGAAGAAAGCAACTCTTTCCATTTGCCTGAATGCCGACAGTGATTGGATAGCTCCCGTGAAATATCAGGATCTAAGGAGCCGCTTGGCGGCTCTTTGTTATTTTTTAAAGCATACTTTGGCCACTTTTTTGAACATAAACAAGTTAGCTTAGAAATCTTTATGTAAGGCATTAAACTGAGAGGTTTTAAAGCTTCAACAAGACAGCCTAACGGAGAGGAAGGACTAACAGGGTTGGAAGCCTTGTTTCCCATGTCTGCAGCGGAGGCAGAAAAATAAAAAATAAACGTGATCCGGAGCCAAGGCCCCAGGCATCCCCAAGGCCAAGGGCGGATACCGGGCTCAGGCTGCTCCTTGACTCGTCAGCCACAGAAGCAGGGGCCCCCTCCACGGTGAGGAAAGGATTCCCCGGGAATCCAGACAGCGTTTGCCCCTTCGTCAAGGAGGTGGACGTGCCGGCCTCACGTGGCTCCCAGGACGCACCAACGTTGGCGGCCCTAACAATAATAAAAAATAAACGTGATCCAGAGCCAAGGCCCCAGGCGTCCCCAAGGCCAAGGGCGGATACCGGGCGCAGGCTGCTCCTTGGCTCGTCAGCCACAGAAGCAGGGGCCCCCTCCACGGTGAGGAAAGGATTCCCCGGGAATCCAGACAGCGTTTGCCCCTTCGTCAAGGAGATGGACGTGCCAGCCTCACGTGGCTCCCAGGACGCACCAACGGTCGTGGCCCTAACTCGAGAAATATCTCAGGCTGCAGACGTGGGAGACAGCTAGAAAAGTTAGGCCTGCGATAGGGGCCGACCGTAGCCAATGAAGACCGTGGTCGGGGGTTCCCCCGGTCTCAAGAACACGTGTGAGGCGCCGGACAATCAACAGTCGTTCTCACAGATTCTGGAAACCGTTTACGCTGGCCGAAAAATGGGGGGACTCACCAATCGAAGAAAGCGGTGTTGGATGCAATTTGGATGCGATTCAGGCGAATGGAGAGCGGTCTGTTGCGTACGGAGCAGATTCCCCGGTTCGCGGGTTTCCAGGCGCAGAGCACCCGGGAGCGCCCGCTCGGTTTCGGCACCAAAATGTTAGTTATTTAGCTGCGTTGTGTTCTTACTCTGCAAGGAAGTGTCACGAAACACGACAGAATCCGCTTATAAGAGTTTATTAGAAATACAGAGATAGAGAGTGCAGGCCTGTGGGAGAGACACGTGCGTGGAGAAGAGAGGAGAGAAGAGAGAGAACTGGGAATATGGCGCTCCGCTTTAAAAACCGGCTGGGGGCGTGGCCAGGACACGTCACTACTCCACGCATGTGCGTAGATCACATGGTCACGTTGTGCGCTTACGTAGCCATGTAACATCACGGATTCTGGTCACGCGAGATGCCTTGGCCGGAACTTGCTAGGCGGAGATGTCCGGGTCCGCCAGGTATCCTGGCTACGAGAGACGCTTTGACCCGGAAATGGCTAGGCGGAAGTGTCCGCCTGGTAAATGGGACTGTGGGGGGCGTGTTGTAAACCCTTCAGTTCCCCTTTATGCTTCCCCAAATACACCTTCCCACCCCTCTGCATAACCTTATTTCTAGACACAGAGTTCAGCATTTTTGAAAGCTTAGCTAGATATGGAGCCAGACACATCCTGCTCTCCCATATGTCAGCTGGCAGCTACTTGTGGTTACAAAGTTAAAAAGTAATAGACATGGGTACAATGCTCTAAGTCAACAATATTCAAAACCAGACAACTATTTCATGTCTACAAGATATATTTTTATATAGTTCTCTTTTCTACAAGAGGGTCTCAAGTCTCAATTTCTCTGTAAAAGGCAGACTTTGACAAAGCACTCTCTTCCCATCTCATTATACCATACCTCTTCCACCAATATAAGTTTCTATGTATGGTAAAGATGGCTCTATCCATCCCATATTTTACATTGCATTGTTCCAGAAGATACTAGATCTTATCACTGATTCTATCTATATGATTGGTGCCCAGGGACCTTACTCTCAATAGCTGACTATGTGTACTCCTGAGGCCTTTCCCCTATTCTGTGTATGCACACCCTGTTTTCCTTTCCAGAACTGTGAGACCTGGTTAATGTTCCAAGTGTTGTTTTCTCATATGCACCTAACTATCTCTGTTGAGTCAGAAAAGTTCCCAGAGTTGGGAGCTGAAGTTAGTAATTACAGATAAGAGATGTAAGAAGCAATAACCCTTTGCTGAATCTTAGGGGAAAATATTTGAGAAGGAGCAGAATTTCCAGGGGGAAATTACAGCTGTTGCATGTGTGACTGACAAAGTAAAACTGAAAACCGCCCAAAGAATCACCAATATAATGAGAGAGAAAAGAGCCTGCAAGCTGGATGAATTTTGCAAATTCCTACACTGTCCTGTGGACTACTGGTCCTTGCCAAGGTGTTTCCACAGGTGTCTTGCCCCAAGGAAACCTGTTGGACAGGTAGTCATATGCTGAGACTAGGCTGCATGGGTCCCAACAATGTTTCATCACAGCAGTAGTAGCCCTAAGACCACCCCCCCCAGGGCCCTGGCTCCTATTTTGGGTGGCTGTTGCCTTGCTTGCTGACCTTGACCTTGATGTCTTCCCTATGCTAATCCCCTGCTGGTTTCCACCCTCCTGAATGCTTATGGGAAGTTCCTTCTTTGTGTATCCTGCATATTGGGTGTTAACAGCTTAGATGCAAGAATGTAGAACATCAGTAGTGAACTTCTGCCCTCCAGGGTTCTCCCATTGTGCTGTAAGCCTGTACTTAAGGTTTCCTCCCTCTTTCAATAAACAGCATTCAGCATTCTGCTGGGGCGAATGACCTGCTGTCTTTTGTCTCTGTTTTTTGATCCACAGCCCCTTGCTGGGACATGGTGAACAGGTGGTGGTAGTGCCTGCGCTACTGCCCCTCCCTCCCCAATTTGCTTCCACAGGAGTGACAGAACAATTTGCAAACACCTGTCTTGTCATGTTTAATATTAATTTACATATTTGTTGCAGAATATTTGATCACACTGTGGGAAGATGTGTCTCTGTCTTTCCTTGCCTGCCTAAGGATTTCCTTGCCTGCTGATTGGATTAATAAAGAGCTGAACTGCCAGTAGCTAGGCAGGAGAGGATAGATGGGACTTCTGGGCAGATAGGAACTTGGGAGGAATCTGAGAGGCTGGGGATTCGCCAGAGAGATGTGGAGGAAGTTGGACATACATTATGGAGGAGAGGAAATTGGACCACATGGCAGATCATGGATTAATATAAACGGGTTAGTTTAAGTTATAAGAGCTAGTTGGGAACAAGCCTTAGCTAACGCCACACTTTCATAATTAATAAGTCCCTGTGTCATTATTTGGGAGTTGGCGGTCCAAAGAAAATCCGACTATACATATTATTTTGGTATTTTGTGGCAGGGCCTTCCGGTGTAGGCCAACCTCAAGTCTCCAGTGCTGAGGGAGAAGGCTCACCAAACTAAGTCTTGTTTTTGTTGATCCCTGGTTTTTGTTTTGTTTTTGGGAGTGTTTGTTTTTATTTTTAGTGTGGTGTGCATTTGTGGTATATGAACACTCGTGTAGGTGAGGGTGCACATGCATGCAACAGCCAGAGGATGACGTCTTGTGTCTCCCTTATCGTGGTCCACTTTACTCACTGAGCCAGGGTTTCACTCTGAATCTGAGGTCCTGCTGTTTCCATCCCGGGTGCTGGGATTCAGTGGAGTCCCCAGGGAGTAGGGCTGGAGAGGGAAGACAAGTTTTCTGGTATAGGGTTGGGATCAGACTGGGCAATTTGCCATGGAGGACTGGAAGGAAAGCCACAGTCACTTGCCTGACAGAGGATGCAGGTTCAATTCCCAGTGCCCACATGATGGCTCACAGCTGTCTATAATTCCAGTTTTAGGGACTTAACACTTTCTAGCTTCTGTGGGCACTTGACTGCATGTGGCTCATGGATACACATGCAGACAAACCCCCAATACACATAAAAATGATAAATAAATAATTTTTTTTGTTTGTTTTTTTGAGACAGGGTTTCTCTGTGTAGCTTTGGAGCCTGTCCTGGAACTCTCTCTGTAGACCAGGCTGGCCTTGAACTCACAGAGATCTGCCTGCCTCTGCCTCCCGAGTGCTGGGGTTAAAGGTGTGTGCCACCACCTCCTCCTCCTCCTCCTGGCAAAAAAGAATTTTTTTTTTTAAAAAAAGAAAAAAGCCCCAAATAAGCAAATAATCATTCTTGCTGCTTAAACCAGTGATAGAAGACTTTTGGAATGAAGCGGTTTCCTGGTAACCAGGATAGGGTAGACTGACACATTGCTAATGGTTGCCAAAGGCAGCTTTGCCTCCCCTCCCTGCTCTAGCTCTCTCTGGCTTTCTCTCTCTTTCCGTATCATTCTTTTTTTTTTTTTTTTTGAGTAAAACTGAAATTTATTATATGCCACAGTCGTCCTAGGGACCTCCATGCTATATATATAGCCTCTATGGTTCTATGGGTTGTAGTCTGATTGTTCATTTTATATCTAGAATCCACCAATGAGTGAGTACATACCATAACTGTCTTTCTGGGTTTGGGTTACCTCACTCAGGATGATTTTTTCTAGTTCCATCCATTTGCCTGCAAATTTCATGCTTTCATTGTTTTTCTCTGCTGAGTAGTACTCCATTGTGT
The DNA here is from genome assembly GCF_049852395.1 of Peromyscus maniculatus bairdii. Lineage (NCBI taxonomy): Eukaryota > Metazoa > Chordata > Mammalia > Rodentia > Cricetidae > Peromyscus > Peromyscus maniculatus. Next base: position 12,183,300 of record NC_134864.1, read on the forward strand.
ATATGTACCACATTTTTTTCATCCATTCTTCCGTTGATGGGCATCTAGGTTGTTTCCAGGTTCTGGCTATTACAAATAGTGCTGCTATGAACATAGCTGAGCATGTATCTTTATGGTATGTATCAGCATTCTTTGGGTATATGCCCAAGAGTGGGATGGCTGGGTCTTGAGGTAGTTCGATTCCTAATTTTCTGAGAAACTGCCATACTGATTTCCACAGTGGTTGTACAAGTTTACATTCCCACCAACAGTGGAGGAGTGTTCCCTTTGCTCCACATCCTCTCCAACATTGGTTGTCATTGGTGTTTTTGATCTTAGCCATTCTAACAGGTGTAAGGTGGTATCTCAGAGTCATTTTGATTTGCATTTCTCTGATGATTAAGGATGTTGAGCATTTCTTTAAATGTCTTTCAGCCATTTGTAGTTCTTGTTTTGTGAATTCTCTGTTTAGCTCTTTAGCCCATTTTTTAATTGGACTGTTCAGTGCTTTGATGTCTAGTTTCTTGAGTTCTTTATATATTGTGGAGATCAATCCTCTGTCAGATGTGGGGTTGGTGAAGATCTTTTCCCAATCTGTTGGCTGTCTTTTTGTCTTACTGACTGTGTCTTTTGCCCTGCAAAAGCTTCTCAGTTTTGAGAGGTCCCATTTATTAATGGTTGTGCTCAGGGTCTGTGCTGTCGGTGTTTTATTTAGGAAATGGTCTCCGGTGCCAATGCGTTCAAGAGTGCTTCCTATCTTCTTTTCTATTAAATTTAGTGTAACTGGATTTATGTTTAGGTCTTTGATCCACTTGGACTTGAGTTTTGTGCATGGTGACAGATATGGATCTATTTGTAATCTTTTACATATTGACATCCAGTTATGCCAGCACCATTTGTTGAAGATACTTTCTTTGTTCCATTGTATAGTTTTGGCTCCTTTGTCAAAAACCAGGTGTTCATATGTGCATGGATTAATGTCAGGGTCTTCAATTCGATTCCATTGGTCCGTATGTCAGTTTTTATACCAGTACCAAGCTGTTTTTATTACTATAGCTCTATAGTAGAGTTTGAGGTCCGGGATGGTGATGCCTCCAAGGGTTGCTTTATCGTATAGGATTCTTTTAGCTATCCTGGGTCTTTTGTTTTTCCATATAAAGTTGAGTATTTTTCTTTCCAAGTCTGTGAAGAATTGTGTTGGGATTTTGATGGGGATTGCATTGAATCTGTAGATTGCTTTTGGTAAGACTGCCATTTTTACTATGTTAATCCTACCTATCCATGAGCATGGGAGATCCTTCCATTTTCTGATATCTTCTTCAATTTCTTTCTTTAGAGATTTAAAGTTCTTATCAAAAAGGTCTTTCACTTGTTTAGTTAGTGTTATCCCAAGGTATTTTATATTATTTGTGGCTATTGTAAAGGGTGATGTTTCTCTGACTTCTTTCTCAGCCCTTTTATCATTTGTGTATAGGAGGGCTACTGATTTTTTTGAGTTGATCTTGTTTTTTTTTTTTTTTTTTTTTTTTGGTTTTTCGAGACAGGGTTTCTCTGTGTAGCTTTGCGCCTTTCCTGGGACTCACTTGGTAGCCCAGGCTGGCCTCGAACTCACAGAGATCCGCCTGCCTCTGCCTCCCGAGTGCTGGGATTAAAGGCGTGCGCCACCACCGCCCGGCTTGAGTTGATCTTGTATCCTGCCACTTTACTGAAGGAGTTTATCAGCTGTAGAAGTTCCCTGGTAGAGTTTTTGGGGTCACTTATGTATACTATCATATCATCTGCAAATAGTGAAAGTTTGACTTCTTCCTTGCCAATTTGTATCTCTTTGATCTCCTTTTGTTGTCTTATTGCTCTAGCTAGAACTTCTAGTACTATATTGAATAAATATGGGGAGAGTGGACAGCCTTGTCTTGTTCCTGAATTTAGTGGTATCGCTTTGAGTTTCTCTCCATTTAATTTGATGTTTGCTGTTGGCTTGCTATAAATTGCTTTTATTATGTTTAGAAATGTTCCTTGTATTCCTATTCTTTCTAAGACCTTTATCATGAAGGGGTGTTGGATTTTGTCAAAGGCTTTTTCAGCATCTAGGGAGATGATCATGTGGTTTTTTTCTTTCAGTTTGTTTATATGGTGTATTACATTGACTGATTTCCGTATGTTGAACCATCCTTGCATCCCTGGGATGAATCCTACTTGGTCGTGATGGATGATTGTTTTGATGTATTCTTGGATTCGGTTTGCCAATATTTTGTTGAGTATTTTTGCATCAATGTTCATGAGGGAGATTGGTCTGTAGTTCTCTTTCTTTGTTGCATCTTTGTGTGGTTTGGGTATCAGGGTAATTGTAGCCTCATAAAAAGAGTTTGGTAGTGTTCCTTCTGTTTCTATTGTGTGGAACACTTTGAAGAGGATTGGTATTAGTTCTTCTTTGAAAGTCTGGTAGAATTCTGCACTGAAACCATCTGGTCCTGGGCTTTTTTTAGTTGGGAGACTTTTGATGACAGTTTCTATTTCTTTAGGGGTTATTGGTCTATTTAAATAGTTTATCTGGTCTTGATTTAATTTTGGTATTTGGTATTTATCCAGAAAATTGTCCATTTCTTCCTGGTTTTCCATTTTTGTGGAGTACAGGTTTTTGAAGTATGATCTGATGATTCGCTGGATTTCCTCATTGTCTGTTGTTATGTCTCCCTTTTCATTTCTGATTTTGTGAATTTGGGTGTTCTCTCTTTGCCTTTTGGTTAATTTGGCTAGTGGTTTGTCTATCTTGTTGATTTTTTCAAAGAACCAACTCTTTGTTTCATTGATTTTTTGTATTGTTCTCTTGTTTTCTATTTCGTTGATTTCAGCCCTCAATTTGATTATTTCCTGGCGTCTATTTCTCCTGGGTGAGTTTGTTTCTTTTTGTTCTAGAGCTTTCAGTTGTGCTGTTAATTCATTGGTATGGGATTGCTCCATCTTCTTTATGTGTGCATTTAGAGCTATGAATTTTCCTCTTAGCACTGCTTTCATAGTGCCCCATAAGTTTGGGTATGTTGTACTTTCATTTTCATTGAATTCTAGGAACTCTTTAATTTCTGTCTTTATTTCTTCCTTGACCCATTGATGTTTCAGGTGGGTATTATTCAGTTTCCATGAGTTTGTGGGTTTTCTATAATTTTTGTTGTTATTGAGTTCTAACTTTAAGGCATGGTGGTCTGATAAAATACAGGAGGTTATTCCAATTTTTTTGTATCTGTTGAGATTTGTTTTGTGTCCAAGCATGTGGTCAATTTTTGAGAAGGTTCCATGGGGTGCTGAGAAGAAGGTATATTCTTTTGTGTTAGGATGGAATATTCTGTAGATATCTGTTAGGTCCATTTGAGTCATAACATCTGTTAGGTCCTTTATTTCTTTGTTAAGTTTCAGTCTGGTAGATCTATCTTTTGGTGAGAGTGGTGTGTTAAAATCTCCCACTACTAATGTGTGGGGTTTGATGTGCATTTTAAACTTTAGTAGTGTTTTTTTTATGAATGTGGGTGCTTTTGTATTTGGAGCATAAATGTTTAGAATCGAGACTTCATCTTGGTGGATTTTTCCTGTGATGAATATGTAATGCCCATCCTGGTCTCTTTTGATTGATTTTAGTTTGAAGTCTATTTTATTAGATATTAGGATAGCTACACCAGCTTGTTTCTTAGGTCCATTTGCTTGGAAAACCTTTTCCCAGCCCTTTACTCGGAGGTAGTGTCTGTCTTTGGAGTTAAGGTGTGTTTCTTGTATGCAGCATATGGATGGGTCCTGTTTTCTAATCCATTCTGTTAGCCTGTGTCTTTTTATAGGTGAGTTGAGACCATTGATATTGATGGATATTAATGACCAGTGATTGTTAATTCCTGTTATTTTTTTGGTTGTGTTGTGTTGTCCTTCTGTGGTGTATGTTGGTGTAGGATTATCTATTGCTTGATTTTTCATGGACGTGTTTAGCTTCTTTGGGTTGAATTTTCCCTTCTAGTGCTTTCTGTAGGGCTGGGTTTGTGGACAGGTATTGATTAAATCTGGTTTTATCCTGGAATATTTTGTTTACTCCGCCTATGGTGATTAAGAGTTTTGCTGGGTATAATAGTCTGGGTTGGCATCCATGGTCTCTTAGTGTCTGCATGAGGTTTGTCCATGATCTTCTATCTTTCATAGTCTCTATTGAGTAGTCTGGTGTTATTCTGATGGGTTTGCCTTTATATGTTACTTGGTCCTTTTCCTTTGCAGCTCTTAATATTTTTTCTTTATTCTGTGTGTTTAGTGTTTTGATTATTATGTGGCGAGGGGACTTTTTTTTTGGATCCAGCCTATTCGGTGTTCTGTAAGCTTCTTGTATCTTCATAGGTATTTCTTTCTTTAGGTTAGGAAAGTTTTCTTCTATGATTTTGTTGAATATATTTTCTGTGCCTTTGAGTTGGTATTCTTCTCCTTCTTCTATCCCTATTATTCTTAGGTTTGGTCTTTTCATGGTGTCCCAAATTTCCTGGACGTTTTGTGTTAGGACTTTTTTGTCTTTATTGTTTTCTTTGACTGACGAATCTATTTTCTCTATCGTGTCTTCAGTGTCAGAGATTCTCTGTTCCATCTCTTGCAATCGGTTGGTTATGCTTGTTTCTGTAGTTCCTGTTCGTTTTGTCAGGACCGTATCATTCTTAATACTATGGATGATGAGAAATTCCAATTCACTTTAACTGATGGGCATCATTATTGTTTTGATGTAAACACTCTGATTTTGACCAAAGGGAGCCTCTTCAAAGCAGCCCTGTTTTGGTTTTGACTAGATTTTATTTACCCACTACATTTCAATTCAAGTGTAAGATTTGACTTAGATTCACCCTTTAAACCACCTAGACACATTTAATCACGTATGTTTACTAAAAAGTGAGAATGTCAGTAGAAATACTATTCCTCAAGTAGAACATATTATTGTGGAATATTACTTTAACTATGTAAAGGTGTGTTACATCTGTTTGTGTTGCAGAATATTACTTTAACTATGTAAAGGTGTGTTACATCTGTTTGTGTTGCAGAATATTACTTTAACTATGTAAAGGTGTGGTGCATATGTTTATGCTGCATTTGTTTAATTATGTAAAGATGTGTTACATTTGTTTATGCTGCATTGGTTTAATGATGTAAAGATGTGTTGCTTTGCCTGCCTAAGGCACCTGATTGGTCTAATAAAAAATTGAATGGTCAACAGCTAGGCAGTAGAGGGATAGGCAGGGCTGGTGGCCAGAGAGAATTAGGAGGAGGAGGAATTTAGGCTTGGGGGTGAAAAGAAGGAGAGAGTGAGGGAAAAAAAAGAGGGAGACACCTAGGGCCAGTCAGCCAGCTGCCAGCCAGACAGACACAGAGTAGGACATATAGAATGAAAGAAAGGTAAAAACCCTGAGGCAAAACATAGATGAAGAGAAACAGATTATGGTTATAAGAGCTAGTGGGAAAAGTATAAACTAAGGCTGAACATTCATAGCTAATAATAAGTTTCCATGTCATGATTTAGGAGCTGCTTGGTGGCCCCAAAAGAAAAAGCCTGTTACAGTAATTATTTCCCTATTTGTAGGTGGGGTTTTCTGTCAGGACCACTGGTTCCCCAATAATCACACAGATACTTATTATTAATTATAAATGCTTGGCCAATAGCTTAGGCATGTTACTTATTAGCTCTTACAACTTAAATTAACCCATATTTCTTATCTATGCTTTACCACGTGGTGGCACCTTTTTTCTTTTTAGCATGGCATTTTCATCTTCTGCTTCCTCTGTGTTTGGCTGGTGACTCCACCCTTCTTCTTCCCAGCATTCTCCTAGTCTGGCTTTCCTGCCTACCCTCTTCCTGCCTTCCTATTGGCCACTTGGTTCTTTATTAAGCCAATGAGAGCAATACATATTCACAGTGTACAAAAGGGTTATTCTACAGTGCCTATTTCTACCACATATGTTCTGGAGATGGAGTTGAGGTTGTTAGGGTTGGCAGCAAGCACCTTTACTCACTGTGACATCTTGCTGACCCAAGACATGTATTTTTTACAATAATAATGGACCAGACATAAGTGAAAAGATGTTAATCTTGGCATTACAAAGCAGTGGTGGCTTTATATTGACCTACATCAATGAAGGAATTTTTCCTCTTCTTTCTTCTGCTCTCAGCAGCTGAAACACCCCTGAAGCAATGTGGCAATGGAATGTGGTGAACTAGAGAGAGCAGCAGCAGATGGGATGGGATGTAAGGAGAATAGGGATTGATGCTTAGTTTTATATGCTGGCAACTTGGTTGGATTGAGAGACACCTAGGGGATTTGCCAAGTACTCCTGGGTGTGTCTGTCAAGGCTTATTGGGTGGCAATAAAATCACCAGGGTATTATGGGGAGGTGGGGACAGGTGAGAGTCTATTTTAACTCGTCGGCACCATTTACATGTAAACATAACAACATACAGGTGTAAGAGGCTGAAAATTCTGAACAAAATCAGACTGCCTGTTTCTGTAAGAGTCACCAGTTTTGCATTTTCTTGCTGAAAATGGTTTCTCAATATTGCTGGCATTTTCTTCTGCTGTTAAAGAAGTTTATTTAAACTTAATTGCATTGTCATTTGCCATCATATTTTGCCCTCTTTTTTCTTTAAAAGCAATATTTAAAAAGTTCTGTTCAACCCATAGAACCATAGAGGCTATATATATAGCATAGAGGTCCCTAGGACGACTGTGGCTTATAATAAATTTCGGTTTTACTCAATTATTGAAAAAAAATAGCCAAATGAATGGAAACACATGAACTATGAACCAAAGGCTGAGGGACCCCCAGCTGGATCAGGCCCTCTGAATAGGTGAGACAGTTGATTGGCTTGATCAGTTTGGGAGGCAACTAGGCAGTGGGACCAAGTCCTGTGCTCATTGCATGAGTTGGCTGTTTGAAACCTGGAGCTTATGCAGGGACACTTGGCTCAGTCTGGGAGGAAGGGACTGGACCTGCCTGGACTGAGTCTATCAGGTTGATCGCAGTCCTTGGGGGAGGATTTGCCCTGGAGGAGTTGGGAATGGGGGGTAGGCGGGGGGGGGGGGGGGGGGGGGGGGTAAGGGGAGGGAGTGGGAGTGGGGAGAATAGGGGAACCCATGGCTGATATGTAGAACTGAATGGTATTGTAAAATAAAATAAAATAAAAAAAAATGAAAAAAAAAAAAAGTTCTGTTCAGAGGGCTGGTGAGGCGGGTCAGTGGGTAGAGGCGCCTGTGCACAGGCGTGACAAGCTGAGTGTGAAACCCCATCCCACAAGCTTGCAAGAGAAAACTTCCCCCAGAGAGTTGTTCTCTGACCTCCACAACATGTGCTGTGCCATGGGTGTGGCTGAAACACACACACTCACACATTCTCTCTCTCACACACACATTCACACCCACTCACACATACATGCACACACACTCACACACATGCTGATACATACTCACACTCACAGATACACAGTTTCACACACACACACACACACACATTCACACACACAGTAAATTGAGGAAAAGTCTCTTTTCATAACAGTGTTCTGAGACCCGCTTTGTATTCTACATTTCAGCTCATTTCAAACACAAATCCTTAAAATTGTCATTGCTTAGCAGATTAGTATGCTATAGTTTTATGTAAAATGTTGGCAATTAAAAAAAACCCAACATGTACCAATGATTCTAATAATGGAAACTGTTCTGATTTTCTTTGTAAGTAGAGAAAAGCCTATTAAAGTTAATTCATTAGGGAAAAAAGTCCCTCATATTTATCAAGGCATTTTTTTTTTTAAGGTGGAATTTTGCTTGCTCAGAGAGGCTGAATAGCAAGTAGCTAAACTTCTCTGTTTGCTGGTGTCTTCCAAAAAACCCAGTGTCCTTTTCTCAGCCCTCACTTAAAAAGCCCTTAGCAAGGCAATTTCAAACAGAACACACCACCTGTGGCCCTGCTCAGATGCACCTTTACAGAGTTAGCATCCTGAGCCACTGTGGAGATTTCAAAACCCCCTAGACATTGCCACAGCCAGTGCCAATCAGATTATACCGATTGCCTTTTGTTTGGTTCTTTCAGCTCTTTCTAATCATACTCAACCAGTAGCTCTTCACAAATAGTATTTTAAAAAGTTAGTTTCTAAGTGGGAAATAGCCTTGAGCTCATCAGCATAGGAAAAGACTTCTTGAACAGACACCATTAACACAGACATTGAGATCAACAACACTAAATGGGACCTTCTGAAACTGGAAATCTGCATAGCAAAGGACACCATCATTCAAACAAAGTGATAGCCTAAAGAATGGGAAAGGTTTTTAGTAACTGCACACCTAATAGAGGACTACTATCCAAAATATATAAAGAACTCAAGAAACTAGATATCAAAAAAAAAAAAAAAAAAAAAAAAAAACCAGCCAGGCGGTGGTGGTGCACGCCTTTAATCCCAGCACTTGGGAGGCAGAGCCAGGTGGATCTCTGTGAGTTCAAGACCAGCCTGGGCTACCAAGTGAGTTCCAGGAAAGGCGCAAAGCTACACAGAGAAACCCTGTCTAAAAAACAAACAAACAAACAAACAAAAAAACAAAAAAACCATCAAAACAACAAAAACAAACAAACAAACAAAAAACACCAAATAATCCAGTTAAAAATGGGGTACAGATCTAAACAGAGAATTCTCAATAGAGGAAAATCAGAATGCTGAGAAACATTTAAAGAAATGTTCAACATCCTTAGTCATCAGGGAAATGCAAATGGAAACACTTTGAGATTTCATCTTAGACACCTGTAAGAATGGCTAAGATCAGTAACCCAAGTGACAGCTCATGCTCTAGTAGATATGGAATAAGGAGAACACTCATCCATTAATGTTGGTAGTGGAAATTTGTACAGCCACTATGGAAATTGATCTTCCTCGAGATCCAGCTATGCCACTCTTAGAATATATCAAAAGGATGCTTCATCCTACCACAAGGACACTTGCTTAATCATGTTCATTGTTGTTCTCTTTGTAATAGCCAGAAACTGGAAACCACCTAGATGCCTCTCAACAGAAGAATAGATAAAGGAAATGTGGTATATACATGATGGAGTATTACTCAGCTGTTAAAAAAAATGACATCATGAGATTTTCAGGCAAATGGGTAGAACATGGAGAAGTTGAGCCGGTGCCTATATGGACCAGCTTTTCCCCGCTATGGACTAGTGTTCATGGTATGCAAAGGCACTCTTCAGGCTACCAAAGGAGAAACATAAATACCAACCCAGCCACAAACCCTCTTAGCTACAGTAGTGTCCTGTCTGCAAGATATGCTAGGGCAATGGTGGCACAAAGCTTGCAGGAGTAACCAACCAATGTGTGATCTGACTTCAGGCCCACTCCATGAGTGGAATCCACACCTGGTACTGCTTGGGTGACCAAGAACCAGAGACTAGATAGACCAGATCCCTAGGGTAAAACCAAATACTACTTGTCTTAAAAAAAGTAGCGATAAAATGACTTCTAATGATATTATGCTATACTCAAAGATCAGGGCCTTACTCAGCCATCATCAGAGGATCTTCCTCCTGCAGCAGATGGGAACAAATATAGAGATCCACAGCCAGACATTATACACAGAGTGAGAGGCCTTGGAACACACAGCTCTAAATGGTATGTCTCCATCAATTCCCTTCCCTCAGAGCTCCCCTTGGAAGGAGAGGTAGAAAGAGAATAAGAACCAGAGGGAGAGAGGACACCGGGAGAACAAGGCCCTCTAAATCAGTTGAGCAGAGCTCATATGAACTCACAGAAACTGAAGTAGCAGGCTCAGGGCTGACTTGGCTCTGCAGCAGATCCTTTGTATGTATGTTGTAGTTCTTACAGCTTTCAGTTTAGTGTTTTTATGGGACTTCTGAGTACATGAAAGAGTGGATTCTCTGTTTCTTGCACCTTCTCTTGGGGATTCATCCTTTCAGTTTGTTTGTTTAGTCCAATTTCAATGTGCTAGTTTTTGCTCTGGCATCTCCAGTATTTTGGGGTCTCCAGTGAAATCCAGGCCTTACTTTTATAGAGTCACACAATGGCCTCTCTGGGCCACCATTGCAGGGACACCCTTGACACGTGCCTGGCCTCAGCAGCTGAGCAGAGGGAGATTCCACAACCCCTTTCTTGTTTCTTTGACTCTAAAACCAGAACCATGTGGCTGAAGCTGCCAAGTTCTGCTCGTATGAACACCTGGACCTAAGCTTGTCTTTAATTCCTTTTCACAATTTTGAAGCTTAGCCTGGTGGTATTTTGCCCTGAGGTCACCAGAACTGCCACCCAGGATTACTCAGAGAAAGGCTTCTCAAGAGTGGTGATAGAAAGATTTCTTATCTGTAATAATTCACACACAATCTGAGGGTAATTCTCTTTTATTCTTCCTCAACTCTAATTCTCTTGTTCTAATTCTGTAGTTCTAAATCTTTAGTTCCAATTCTCTCTAGTTTCAGTTCTCTTCCAATTCTCTTTCACACTTCTTCATCTCTCACACTTTTCTTTCTTCCTGTTCAGCTACACCCCTCACTCAGCACACACACACACACACACACACACACACACACACACACACACGCACGCACACACACACTCACCTCTGCCCAGCTCTTTTCACAGCAGCCCTTTGTATAGCTCTACACAGCTTCTTCTTCACAGCCAAACTGCACAAATATGACTTACGTTTTTCAGGGTCACAAAGCATTTCTTGAGTAAACAATCAGAGACAGAGCCAAACTAATACACATAAGGAATCACATGGTTTCTCTCAGGCTAGTAAGGTCACATTTGCTGGCTAGTGAGAAATGCTTGGCCATGCACATAGCTCTTCCTCAGACAGAGAGTGGCATTGAAATCCAGGACTTAACAATAACAGTTAGTTGACTGAACCTTGAGTGGTAGGGGTATGTGCAGAAAGAGAATTACTGCAGGGAGTAATGTCTACCAAAGTTGCTTCTTGTCTGACCTTGATTCAGCAATAAACACCTGGGAATTCATCTTTGTGTATTCTCTGCAGGGGGGATAATTTGTTTTGAATTCGTTCTGAAGTATAAAATTAGGTGTCTTTGTGACTAAGGATATTGTTACTTTCATATGCTAGTTATGAAAATATTCTAATGTTATTTCTATTTACCAGAATTATACGGCTTAAGCAGAAGTCATCTTCCAGCCCATCAACAGCTATATGTGTGCCTAAAGACAGAATATTTTCATGAAATAAACAGACAAGCAGTGGGAAAACACCCATGGCAGTTTTTAGGGAAGAAATGTAGTGGCACATGAGAGATTTCAGACAGAAGCAACTGGTCATTTACAGTCAGTAACTCCATGGCTTTGCCAAGTGGGGCTCCCCATCAGAGAGTTATTTGTCTGGCGAGTCAACCTGTTAAATACTAGTTGTCACTTACTGTATACTCCCACAGCCCTCGGCACACTCCCTTTATTCCATTTATTTTCAGACTTTTGTTGAATTTGTTTATCTCCTTGAACACAGAACTTAACTCCATCATACTTCCTGGTACCTCTTTTCTCCTCAAACTGTGCATTTTGTATTTTTCCTTGTTCAGCTTGTTCCTTTTTATTATAGGTCTGGCCATTAATAGCCATAAGGCAGAGTCAATACTAGGCTGCCTTGAAATCTCCTCTGCTATAATCCAAATCTCTTCAATTTAGTCTCAGGCAAGTTTTTTTTGGACAAGGGCAAAAAGCAGCCAATTCTTTGTCAAAATATCACAAGAACAATCTCTAGGCCACTTAACTAATTCTTCTCCTTTGAAACTTTTGAGCCAGGCTGTCATAATCTATATTACTCTCAGCATCAGTGTCTTCCATGTTCCTACTAGTATGACCCATTAAGCCCTACTTAAAGCATTCAACTGCTTTCCTAATCCTAAGTCCCAAGGTCCACATTCCACCAGCAAGAAGCATGGTCAGGCCTATCATAGCAATACCCCAGTTCCTTTTAACAACTTCTGTCTTAGTCATTGTTCTATTGCTGTGAAGAGACACAATAACCACAACTACTCTTTAAGAGGAAAGCATTCAATTGGGGGTTGCTTACAGTTCAAAGGTTTAGTCTATTGTCTTCATGGCAGGAAGCATGGCGGCCTTCAGGCAGACATGATGCCGGAAAAGTAGATTGAGACTTCTACAACTAGATCCTCAGGGAGCAGGAGAAGAGAGACACGAGGCTTGGCTTGAACATTTGAAACCCCAAAGTCCACCCCCAGTGACACACCTCCTCCAACAAGGCCACATGTATTCCAACAAAGTCACACCTCCTGATCCCTGCCAACTAGCACCACTCCCTAATGACCAAGCATTCAAATCTATGCACCTGTGGGGTCATTCCTATCCAAACCACCACAGTCCATTTGGTTTATAGCATCAGACAGCTTCAGCATTTGTCTGTGTAGTTTTTATCTGGATAACCTGTCCATTGGCAAGAGTTGGGTTTTGAGTCACCCACTATCACTATGTGAAGATTAATATGGATTTAAGCTGTATACTGTTTCTTTTATGAACTGAGTGCCTTATGTGCTGCTTGGTGCATATATGTAAAAAAATGCCAATGGAGTACTACTCAGCAGAGAAAAACAATGAAAGCATGAAATTTGCAGGCAAATGGATGGAACTAGAAAAAATCATCCTGAGTGAGGTAACCCAAACCCAGAAAGACAGTCATGGTATGTACTCACTCATAAGTGGATTCTAGATATAAAATAAAGAACAATCAGACCATAGCCCATAGAACCATAGAGGCTATATATATAGTATGGAGGTCCCTAGGACAACTGTGGCTTATAATAAATTTCGGTTCTACTCAATTATTGAAAAAAAAAATAGCCAAATGAATGGAAACACAGGAACTATGAACCAAAGGCTGAGGGGCCCCCAGCTGGATCAGGCTCTCTGAATAGGTGAGACAGTTGATTGGCTTGATCAGTTTGGGAGGCAACTAGGCAGTGTGACCAAGTCCTGTGCTTATTGCATGAGTTGGCTGTTTGAAACCTGGAGCTTATGCAGGGACACTTGGCTCAGTCTGGGAGGAAGGGACTGGACCTGCCTAGACTGAGTCTACCAGGTTGATTGCAGTCCTCGGGGGAGGATTTGCCCTGGAGGAGGTGGGAATGGGGGGTAGGCGGGGGGTAAGGGGAGGGAGTGGGAGGGGGGAGAATAGGGGAACCCGTGGCTGATATGTAGAACTGAATGGTATTGTAAAATAAAATAAAATAAAAAAAAAAAAAAAAGAAAAGAAAAAAATGCAATATCCTTTTGGTGGATTTACATAGAGAGTAGTATCCTTTTCTATGTCTTCTGAATAGTTTTGGTTTGAAGTCTATTTCCCCAGACATTAAAATGCTACACTAGCTTCCTTCTTAGTTCCATTTGCTTAAAATGTCTTTTGCTACCCTTTTGCTCGGAGGTGATGTCTATCCTTGATGTTAAGGTGTGTTTCTTGGATGTAGTAGAAGTATGGATTCTATTTTTGAGTCCAGTCTGTTAGTCTGTTTCTTTTTATTGGGGAATCTAAACCATTGATATTGAGAGTTACCAATGATCAGTGTTTGTTTATTCCTGTCATTTTGTTGCGGACTTTCCCTACTTCTTTTGTTTAACTGGTCTGTTATTTATTCCTTGTGCTTTCTTGGGTGTGGTTAACCTCTTTACATTGGAATTTTCCTTCTAGCACCTTCTGTAGGTCTGGATTTATAGATAGATACTGCTTGAATTTTGTTTTATCATGGAAATTTATTTATTTTGGAATGTCTTTTATTTCTTCATCTACTATCATTGAAAATCTTGCTGGATATAGTAGTCTGGGCAGGCATCTGTGGTTTCTTAGCATTTATAGAACATCTGTCCAGTCACTTTTGGCTTTTAGAGGCTCTAATAAAAAGTCAGATGTTATTCTAATGGGTCTCTCTTTATATGTTAACTGGTCTTTTTTCCTTGCAGCTTTTAACATTCTTTTTTTTTGTTTTGTATGTTTAGTATTTTGATTATTATGTGCCATGGAGAATTTCTTTTCTGGTCCAGCCTATTTGGTGTTCTGTGTGTTTCTTTGTTACTTGATAGGCACTTCCTTCCTTGGGTTAGCGAAAATTTCTTCTATGGTTTTGTTGAAAATATTTTGTACCTTTGACCTGTGTTTCTTCACCTCCCTCTACCACTGTTATTCTTAGATTTTGTCTTTTCATAGTGTCCAGATTTTCTGGATGTTGTATATGGATTTCTTTGACAGATGTATCCATTTTTTCTATCTTGTCTTCAATTCCTGAGGTTCTCTTTTTTATCTCTTGCATTCTATTGGGAAGGCTTGCCTCTGAGGTTCTTATTCAAGCTCCTAAATTTTCTTTTCCAGTTTCTTCTAGTTTGGGTTCTCTTTATTGATTCTATCACCACTTTTATGTATTGAACTGTTTTCTTTATTTCATTCCACTGTTTGCTTGTATTTTCATTAATGGATGTATTCATACCATCTTTAAGGACCTCTAACATATTCATAAAGGATGTTTTGAAGTTCAGTATAACTTCAGCTATATTGCATTTCTAAGGTCCTGTAGTCCAGTGGCTGGGCTTTAGTGCAGAAATATTATCCTGGCTGTTATTGATTGTGTTTTTATGCTGGTATTTAGGCATAAGGGTTTTAGGATGATTGTAATTCTCAGTGCTGGTAAATTCTTACTTTTTTTGGGTGAGTGTTCCATTAGCTGGTTTCTGTTGCTCTTTCTGATTCTTAGGAGGGCGTGGTGGTCATGGGTTGCCTCATAGAGAATGCTTCTGAAATCTTTGCAGATGTGCCCACTGGGGGGTCTGGGTAGAATGTTTTTTTTTTTTTTTTTTTTTTTAATAGGTATTGAGAGCTGACACTTAGGAATGAGGATGGGCTAAAGGGGAAGATGAGGGGGTCTGCAGAGTGGAGGAAAACTGGATGTGACTCCAGGGTTTACCTAGACCCTTGGAAATGGGGTCAGAAATGTAGGAAAAACCACAGCAGGTGTTCTGCTGCGGAGCTGGTGGTGAGTCTTATGGATTGGATTTGGAGGAGAGGAGGAGGGAGAGGGAAGGCTGTTGACTTGCTTCTCCGGCTATTGTGGCTGGTGGCTTCCCGTGGAATGGCTTTGGTGGTCGGTGCTGAGATAAGGGGCTGCTGGGGTGGTGAGGAGGGAATGGATCTGTGTGATCTGCGAGATGAGGGCAGAGAGGAAGGAGAGGTCACAGCAGGTGGTCTTCTACCAGCTGGGGATTAGGCCAGGAGATTGGATTTGGAGGGAAAGAGGGAGAGTAAAGATCATCTATCTCTATTTTTATTATTTTTTTTGAGAATTTACTATATATATGTGTATATATATATATATATATATAATGTATTTTGTATATCAGTATATTCACCCCATACTCCTCACCTTAGCTCCAGATCTACCCTACCCTCTACCAGTTTCACATTCTCTTTTAAAATTTTTTAAAAATTCATTTTTATAGCCGGCAGGATTCTACATTCTGCTGCCTATATACTCATGGGTGGGAGGCATCCACTGGAGCATGGCTGACCTGTCAGCGGCCACACGCTTAAAGAAAACTGATCTTCTCTCAGAAGCCATCACTCTCCATCGCCCCTTAGTCATACACATTAGGCATATTATTTATTGTGAAGGTGTTTTAAATCAGGTTAATTAAAAAAATGGGACCTTGCTATGTAGTCCAAGTTGGATTTAAACTCAAGATCCTCCTGCCTCAGGCTCTGGAGAGCTGGGATCATAGGTATGTACCACTGTATCTGGCAAAGATGCCAGTTTTGTTTTGTTTTTGATACAGAGTCTGAGTATACAGTTTAAGCTGGCTTCAAACTCTTGGGGATTCTCCTGCCTCAGCCTCCCAAGTGCTGGGAATACCACCATGTCTGGCTCAAAGATAAATTTCTGAAAGCCATTCTTATACTGGGATGATTGGCAAAAATCTCAATATATTGAGGTGACTGCTACTCTCACAGACATACTCCATAAATCTCCAAATAAATGCGTCTTTGATTTAAATGCCATAGCCACCCCCATGTCAATCTCTTGGAAGGGATATGAAATAGAGGAGAATTCAGATTAGAAAGAGGTCTTAAGATAAAGTATATTTATTTATTTTGCATTGTATAAAATTATTTTGTCATATGAATATTGCCTTGGAAAGGCCCTGGATAAACTAGAAACCCCCAAATGTAAATTTCTTGCTACCACAGTGATATAACATCTCTCCCTTTTCCCACTTAAGAATGATTTTTTTATGGGGCTAATGAAATGGCTCAGCAGTTTAGAGCACTTGTATTGGTTTTACTGGCTTTTTTCTGGGCATGAGATTAGGCAAAAGAGCTAAGATGTCTCTTTGTTGTAAGTGTCTGTGATATCCACCTTCTGTGAGATTTTTGGCTCTCCCCACTCTCCTGCTGAGATAAAGCAAGCCGCTGGACTGTGAGCTACTACACGGACATGATGGTGGAGTGTGGCCAGCAGTTACTGGGGAACTGATCCCTCCTATCAAAAGCCTGGGAAGAACTAGGTCCTGCCAGCCGTCACTGGAGAGGGCACAGGAATGTTTTCCACCCCAGTCTTGTTTAAGATAATGGCAGACTCAGTTGATAGCTTTACTGGAGCCTTTGGAGCTACAGAGCCAGAGGGTCCAGCTGCACCTGGATTCCTGACTTGCAGAAACAGTGAATAAGCTGGCCCTTTGCCTCAGTGGGTTCTACCAACCTTGAGTTGAAGATATTTTGGAAGAGAATTCCAGAAAGTTCCCAAATGCAAAACCTGAAGTTGCCTTGCACTGAGGACTCTGCCAGGTAAATATGACTGAAGCGATGTGTAGGCATGCTGTGTGGCCTCCCACCGTTTCACAGCTCAGTCTATCCCCAGCACTTCTGGAGCACCTGTATTGGGTCTTTTTGGTGTACTTGTTTTTTCCATGATGGCTGTACCTGTATTGAATATGTATAGTTATTTTTGTTACTATCTCTAAATACAGCATTATGCTTATTTACACCCTACTGCATACTATTTATATAGTATTTATTTTACGTTCTGCATTATAAATCATCTAGAGGTGATTTCAAAAGATGAGAGGTGACATATAACTTATATGAAGTATATATAGGTTATATGCAAATACCATGCTATTTATATGAGGAACTCAACCATTTGGAGGGTTTCAGTATCCACAGGGGTTCTGGGGCCTATCTCCGAAAAACACAGGGATGAGTGTTACTGTTATGCTATCACGCTAAGTTTGGGATTAATTCAGTATACTTTAGTAGATAACAAACACACTTTCTAAGTGTTTTCCTACCACCCTGAACAAATTGTGAAGCTTTAGCTGTATTTTGCATTCTTTCATTTAGAAAGACTTAGCAAGCCCAGTCTAAATGTCGTCTAATGCAGTACAACACTAACACATGGTCACTGTTAACTTTCTTTTGACCTTTTATTTGTTTCTTGTTGGCACATGGAACCATGGGCTTCACTGTGACATTTTCATACATATGCGTCACTGTCCTTTGCTGGGAGTCGCCTCTCTGCAGCGGTTCACTCCCTGCCCCTCTCTCCCACTTATCTCCTTCCTCCAAACACTCCCACTTGTATATATATCAGAGGAAACATGATGCTTTCTCTTTCTTACTCTATTACTTTCTCTTATTTT
The DNA here is from genome assembly GCF_049852395.1 of Peromyscus maniculatus bairdii. Lineage (NCBI taxonomy): Eukaryota > Metazoa > Chordata > Mammalia > Rodentia > Cricetidae > Peromyscus > Peromyscus maniculatus. The sequence continues at coordinate 12,200,977 of NC_134864.1, forward strand.
TTCACTCCCCTCCCGTATGAACTCCTCCCCACCTCCACTAGTCCTCCTTTGCTTGCATATCACATCTAAATATACATACCTATACATTAAAGTCTAGATTCTACATAGGAGAAAACCATATAATTCTATCGATCAGAGTCTGGCTTGCTTGTGCTTAACATAATAACTTCTCTCTCATCCATTTTCTGGAAAAGGATATGATGTCATTCTTTATAGCTGAATGAAACTCCAGTATGTGCATGTGCCACATCCCTTTCACTGCTTGTCTGTTGTCAGACACATTCTGGTCTTAACTACGGTGAAATGGCAAGCAATAGACTCGAGGGTGTGCAAGCATCTCTGTCGTTTGATCACTGGTTTCCCTCAGGTATAGGCCTAGGCATAGTAGGTTTAATTTTAGTGTCTTGAAGATCCCCCATACGGAGTTCCACGTTGTTGGTGCTAGCTCATATTTCTACTAGCAGTGTGTAAGATTTCCCCCTTTTCTGCATACTCACCAGGATTTGTTGGCATTTGTTTTATTTTAAAATTTTTATTTTTTAAATTTTCAATCAATTTATTATTTATTTTTGTTTTTCAAGATAAGATTTCTCTGTGTAGCGCCAGCTGTCCTGGAACTCACTTAGTAGACCAGGCTGGCCTTGAACTCACAGGGATCCACCTGCCTCTGTCTCCCAAGTGCTGGGATTAAAGGCGTGCACCACTGCCCAGCTTACTTATTTATTTTTAAAGGCAGTATCTTTTCTTTCTCAAGGGGACTTTTTTGTTGTTATTAAAACAAAACCCCTATTATTTACTTGGTATTTCATTGCAGGGAAAAAAATAGCACTATGCTTCATGAACATACTTCTTTGCACTTCTGAGCTTACTGGAGAAAGCAGGGACAAAAGGATGTGACTATCCAGTGCGTCATCAGTCCTTCTCATATGGAATGTTTTTATATTAATATTTAGCTTAGTATGCAATGTAGTGTATTGTATCAACACATCTTAACATACATGTCATTATATTTGTTTTTCCACTGTCTTCCCCATTTCTTCTCCCCCATCTAGCTGGTTCCCTTTCTTTCTCCACGTTAGCCCGACTTTTCCACTTTCCTATTACATGTATCCCATTTCCCTGTTCCCCACCTCCCCTAAGATCTCTTCCTCTCACCCTTGGGATCTCATTTCTAGTTTCATGACTTATAAACACACACATAACACGCACGCGCGCGCGCGCACACACACACACACACACACACACACACACACACGCTTTTAATTCCATATGAGAAAAAACATGGTATTTGTCTTTGAGTCTGGCTTATTTTGCTTAATCTGCAATCACTTCCATTTTCTTGAAAATGCCATGACTTAATTTTTCTTGATGGCTGCACAAAGTTTCATCACATTTTATTTATCCATTTCCTTCTAATGGACATTTAGGCTGGTTCTGTCTCCTGGCTATTGTGAATATTGTGGCTATAAATATGGATGTGCAAGTATTTCTGTAGTATCTTGACTTGGAGTCCTTGAGACTTTTCCTACTCCAAAGTTGACTGTGTCCATAATACTGGTGATCACATTTTCCAATCCTATTAGAGTGTTTCTAGGTATCTTCATGACCTTACATCTCACACTTTAAAAAATGTTCTGTTGCTACTTATATTTTCTCTGACACTAAACATTTTGAATGTTTAATTACAGTGAGGAAGGGATAGCAGCAAAAGTGAGATCTAGAAGTAAGCCAATGTGATATGAGTTTAATTTTCTTTTTTTTTTTTTTTTTTTTTTTTTTTCCGAGACAGGGTTTCTCTGTGTAGCTTTGCGCCTTTCCTGGAACTCACTTGGTAGCCCAGGCTGGCCTCGAACTCACAAAGATCCGCCTGGCTCTGCCTCCCGAGTGCTGGGATTAAAGGCGTGCGCCACCACTGCCCGGCCAAGTTTAATTTTCTTATAAGTGTAATATGTCTAAATAACAGTTGCTACCGATTTTGATGAAAAATTGGAACTTGGATCTCAAGAGAGTGTAGCTAGTGCTGAGGCGGGAATGTCTAGTATGTGTCTATTCATATCTGGCATCCTCAACCTCTACCCAAAACTCTTTAGGAAATGTCTGGGATGTTTTCTCCAAACATTATTCTTGCCTAATTCAGAGATTCTAGGTCTTATTAAACATAATGGAAACCTTAGTTCATGGTCTAATCAGAATATATGGACCACAGAAGTCGTTCATTAGATGGGGGTGGGGCAGCTCATTTGCAAGTAATAGCCATTTCAAGTATGAGCTGCATATGCCATTGTGACAGATGGAATCTGATGATCCTTGTCTAGAATCTGTGTCCTTCATCTGTATCCTCTCACGTCAATTCAGGGCAGGGCTAGTCTGTGTGGCTAACAGAGTACTACAGAAGTGGTGGCTTGTTACAAGATGTAAAAGACACACAGAATAAGTAAAAAGGAAAAATAATATGGCTGTGAAAATGAGATAAATGAGTGAAAATCCCTTAGAAATTACTCGTAAATATATATTTGATGCTCTTAGTTATGGTTGAATTTTCTTTGTTTATGTTGAGTGACGTCCTTTCCTTCTACCTAAAGTGTCTTCGTGAGTGTGTGTGTGTGTGTGTGTGTGTGTGTGTGTGTGTGTGTGTAGGCCTAGGACTTTGGGGAGGGACTGTTGGCGTAGAATTTAAGAAAAAGAAAGCAAAATGTTGACACACCACATTAAAAATGTAACAGTTTGCTAAAGAACATATATAACTGTGACTATGCTTAATATTCTTTTGTTTTTTTCTGCACATGTCTACTTTTGCCCAAACTCAGAAGCTACAAAAACGTTCATGATGGTAATACGATTCCTATAATATGATTAAGATGTTTTAAAATAAAGAAGTGGTGGCTTGAAATTCAAACCTAGGTCATAAGGGGCATTGATGCTTCAGCTGACTCATTCTAGAAAACAGTCACCCTGAATAGTCGCAAAGCAGTCCTGTGAGGAAGTTCATGTGGGGAAACTGAGGCTAAAGCCTAAAGCCGCCACTCACCTGCCAGATAAATAAGCGATCCACCTTGGAAGTAGTTCTTGAAGTCACAGGCAAACTTTGATGACTTTAGCAGTAAACAATGATGGCTCTATTTACTAAAAGACCTGGGAGAACCATCCAGTGGGGTAGATAAAAGATTTCTGACTTACAGAAACTATGAAATATACGCTGTTCTTTAAGTTTTGGGATCATCTGTCACAATGCTTTAAGTGTTTACTATAGCTGGATATCTCTCCTCTATCTGAAATACAATCATTTAATTTGCAAAGATGATCCTTGGTGTACTTGGTGTACCTGGATTATAGTAGGTGCTTAAAAATATTAACTGGATGAATTAATGTCAATGGAATCAGGTGATGATATAATGTAGCTTTAGAATTAACTGAAACTTCAGAAGTGAGTTAGCATCCAAATGACCCAATTAAAATTTGAGAAAGCTTTGTAATAATAAAACAATAACCTCAGCATATGTAGACGTAAGATCATGTTCACTTGCCTAGTAGGAACTGAGACTGCCCTGTGGATGTTCTTTAAAGGAAAGCTGTTGTGAGCAGATGTGGATGAGGAGAACAATAAAAGCCACAGAGCTCCACAGTGGGAGGGCAGGAAGTTATGCCTGGTAGATCAGGAGGAAGCTGCCTTGCAAATATGGAAACACGCTTGTATTCACTGAACTTTGCTTTTAGAAACAGAAATGCTAGGGTAAATGAGTGCTCAGATGGTTATGAAACTGACAATTGGGAGACTAGCTGCTGTAATGTGATAATTCATTTTAATCAAAGAAAAAATAGTTTGTCATACTAAGACTATGCACATTGACAACGTATCTATTGACATACAAAATATGTCCCATCTGACTGAAAGCAATTGAAACGATATGATATTTCTCCAGACATAAAAGCCAGTGGTAGGTTATTTTAGCTGAGGTCACATGCACAATTGTTCATTATTTAGATAGTGACAACTTAATCAGAGTTTGCTTAGAAAGCAATTAGCAAGTTGGTTATAAAGCCACATCCTAGCCTATTTTGCATATTGTGAATAAAATTAATTAAAGAGAAAAAAGTGAATCAAACACAAAGCTCTTTGCTTCTCAATTATATTAGACAATTTATATCTGTTTATATACTACCAGCAAACTACCAATATTATTTCAGGATGTTATTTATCCAGATGACCATGAACACATACTTGATTCTATTTCACATGATATCATATATTTCTAATATATTTATTGTAGGATTTTGTACATATCAGATATATTTACATGAAAAAAATATACTGGATTTTATTGTTCAGCCCAGGCTGGCCTTAAACACATGATCCTCCTGCTTCAGTTCCGTACATTTTCCTTATGAGTCTCATATTTCAAAAAGTGTGACATTTAGATTTCTGTGTTAGATGTGTTACTTTTTATTGGAGAATCAGTGTTCCTTGGTGGCATCATTAGTTACAGGCAGAGAAAATATATTTGAGCTCAAATCAATACTATCAATCCAATAGCAAAGCCATGAGAGTGTATCAGACTGTCATCCTGTGGTCCTCATGCAATGGGCAGGAAACCTGGAGTATCTTCCTCTGCGGTGCTGTTTTCAGAAAGGATACAATTCTATTTCTCTTAATCGTGTAGAGGATAATGGGTAACAAAAAATATTTCCATGAAGTACACAACTGTATTAGTTTTCCTGTTGTTACTGTTGTTACTAGTTGTATGTGGTTTAAAATAGCAGCTAGAACTTGGAAATCAGCTTCACAGCTGTTGGTCATACTGGGTCCTTCTGGAGGTGACAGAGGGTAAAGGATAATTTTCCAGGTTCAAGAGGCCACCTGTGGCTTTATGGCTCCTTCCCCCAACTTCAGAATTCATCATTTTACCCCTGATTCTCTCACCCAGTCCCTACAACTGGCTTTCACTTCTGACTTAAATTCTCGCTCTTCTGTGAAAAAGATTCTTGGGATTAGATTGCACCAAGCTGGAGAATCTAGGGAAACCACCCAGAATCCTTAATATAATCACACCTTTCAGGTCTTTTTATGTAACATGCCATATTTTATAATTCTAGAAATTAGTTCAGGAATATCTTTGAAGCTATTATTTACTTTCCTACCAATACTCTGCCAATCTGCTTCAGTTTTCTAAATATTTGTGTAGAGTAAATGTTATTCCTATGTTCTATTATTCAGAATACTTTTATTTTTAAGTGTTATGACAGAACAACTCAATTTTGCTTAGGCAAAAGGTATTTTTTTGTTCCTATAATAAATGAAAGCTGCAGAGCTATGTTCTAGAGTCCACTGAAGCCAAGTGGTTAGAGATGTGTCATGGACGGTTCATCTCTCAGCCTTGCTTTCCTTTAAATTTATTCTCAACCTTGGCTCTCCTCACCTGAAGTAAGATTGTGGCCACTAATTCTAAGCTTACATTTTCGTACCTTGGAACCCCAGGACAGAGAGACAGATCTCCCCCCAAAATTAAAAAAACAAAACAAAACAGTGGAACTCTGTAAATCAAAGTGCTTTTTGCTTTTACTAAGATTGTACCCTTTACTATGTCAAAATCCACTTGAAGTCTTCCTCAGATGTCTCTTCTCCCTCCCTCTCTCTTTTCCTTCCTTCCTTCCCTCCCTTCCTCCCTCCTTCCTTCCTTCATTCTGGGACTAAAGGCATGTATCACCACACTTGGGCAAGACCATTTTTCATACAGGTTGAGTCTCAAGTTGAGAATAAAGCCATGGTTATTAAAAATTTAAACATACAAAATATCAGAATACATTCTATTAAAGACATTTATTGTTTCTGTGAACAATCTGTGGTATTTGTTGTATTTCTTGACAATTTATGTGGCTGCTTTGTTTGTCTAACTGAAATATCTAAGTGTAAATGAATTTGGGTTTCCTGGATAGAATAAGATGTGAGACATTACTACTAGGTCCTTCCCAGAATTTTCTTCCTTTATTTTATTTTTATTTTTATATTTATTATTTATTTATTCTGTTTTTGCAAAACAGGGTTTCTTTGTATAACAACCCTAACTGTCCTGGAACTTGCTTTGTAGACCAGGCTGGCCTTGAACTCAGATATCTGCCTGCCTCTGCCTCCCAAGTGCTGGGATTAAAGGCGTGTGCCACCATGGCCAGTTCTTTTTTTCTTAAAAAAACTTTTTTTTTATTCATTTTGTATGTGTCTGTGTCTGCTGGTATCATCAGAGTCTAGAAGAGGGCATCAGATCCTCTGAAGATGGATTTACAGGCAGTTGTGAGCTACCTGACGTGGGTGCTGGGATTTGAACAAGCATCTTCTGGAAGAGCAACAAGTGATTTCAACCACTGAGCCATATCTCCACACCTCCTAGAATGTTCTAATGTCAAACATTACACTTCTTTTCAGAAATAAGCACATTTTAAATTCAAACAAAACCAAACTTTTTGAATAGTAAGAAATATTTTATTATGTATACAATGTTCTGTTTGCATGTATTTCTGTAGGTCAGAAGAGGGAGCCAGATCTCATTACAGATGGTTGTGAGCCACCATGTGGGTGCTGGGAATTGAACTCAGGACCTCTGGATGAACAGCCAGTGTTCTTAACCTCTGAGCCATCTCTCCAACCCCCAAGAAACATTTTAAACATTCATTTAAAATGATTATACTTTTATAAATATATTTTAAATTTCTAAACTCATATTCACTTTGGGTTGAAGGCAGACCTTATACGTGTTTTAGTATCCTTTACCAAAAATTGAAATCCCTTTTCAGGAGTCACACCTGGTTAGTCTCTAAGGCAGCAATCTTCTTGGCTGGAGCATGTCCCAGACATACTTGCCCTCTGTGACTGGACCACGTTAACTTCAACACAACAAACTCTTGACTTGCTTTCAGAAAGTTTGGCCAGCTGCAGTTGGCAAGTAGGTTTGTCATTTTGTTTTCCTCTAAGCTCATGGCCTATCTAGTCTCAGGTCCTTGGCCACCTAAGCAGTGTCAGGCATGGGTCCATCTCACAGCGGGCTTTAATCTAATCAAAGTGGTTGGTTGCTCTCACAACTTTTGAACCACGGCTGCACCAGCATATCTTGCATTATTGTAGGTTGCAGGGTTTGTAGCTTGGTTGGTGGCTACCTTTATCCTCTAGTCACATGCAGAATACCTTCCAGGACCATGAACGCTATTCAACAAGGGTGAAGATTCGAGGTAGGTGCCAGCTCAACTTCTCTGTGTTAAATGAGATATGTAAGCATTGATTTCAGCACTAGGGCCTTACCAGCCAATAGACTTGGAAATAGCCTGAGATATTCGGAATTTCCATGGGGCTCCTTTGACCAATGACTCAACTAGATGAAACGCATTCCTAGAACTAGAGGTTTCCCTTGAGGTGGAAGATGTCTAACTGGGCATTGTCTCCTCCATATTTTGACTCCATTTAGATTTCTTTCATGTATGTATATATATATATATATATATATATATATATATATATATATATATATATTGGTTTTTCGAGACAGGGTTTCTCTGCGTAGCTTTGAGCCTTTCCTGGAGCTCACTTGGTAGCCCAGGCTGTCATGTATGTATATATTTTAAGAAGCTTCTACAGTAGTGGGTTTCCATATGACCTCTAGTAGTAGCTGGGCTTTCTGGAGGAACAGAACTGATAGAATGAACATATATATATATTCAAAATTGAGTTGTTTAAATATATATAAAGGGAATTTACTAGGCTTATAGGCTGTGGTTCAGCTAGTCCACCAATGGCTGTCTTTTGACAGAAAATCCCCAAATCCAGTAGTTTTCCAGTCCATGAGTCTGGATGTCCCAGCTGGTCTTCAGTATATGTCAGAATCCCAAAGAAGCAAGCTCTAATGCCAGTGAAGGAATCAACTTGCCAGTAGGATGAGGGTGAGCAGGCAAAGAGCAAAGCTTCTTTGTTCTTTATATAAGCTGCTGCAAGAAGGTCTGCCCCATATGATCTGGAGTGTGTGTGTGTGTGTGTGTGTGTGTGTGTGTGTGTCTTCCTACCACAACTGATCCAATTAAATAAAAATCCCTCAGCAGTGTGCCCAGTGGCTTGGGTTTTTATTTAATCCCAGACATAGTCAAGTTGACAACAAAGAGTAGCCAGCACACCCCTCACATGGCCCTTAGCTGTCTTTCCTCCTATTCCCTCCCTTAACCCCCTTTTCCCTCCCAGACCCCATTTAATCATTCCACTCCAGTCTCGCTCCCATCTCTCCATAACTATATATTCTATTTCCCTATTCCTGGGAGACCCTCCCCTCTCCTCTAGACCCTTCTCTATAGCAATCTCTGTGGTTATATGGATTGTAGCATTTGTATCAAAGGCTTAAGAGCCAACATCCACATAGAAGAGAATACATGCTATATTTGTCTTTTTTGGGTCTGGTTACCTCACTCAGGGTGATTTTTTTTCTAGGTCCATCACTTGCAAATTTAATTTTTTTAAACTGATGATAACACTCCATTGTATAAATGTACCACATTTTCATCATTCATTCATCTGTTGATGGACATCTAGTTTGTTTTCAATTTGGCTATTATAAGTAGAGCAGTAACAAACATGGATGAGCAAGTATCTCTGTAGTAGATGTGGAGCTCTTCGGGTATATGCCTAAGAGTGATAGAGCTGGATCTTTAGGTTGATGTACTCCCAGGTTCCTGAAGAACCACCACACTAATTTCCATAGTGGCTGGACAAATTTTCACTCCCACCAGCAATGAAGAAGTGTTTCCATTTCCTCACATCTTTGCAAGCATGAGCTGATATCTATTTTATTTGCTGGGAAAAAGGTAATAATAGGGCTTTTCTTATACTTCACACTGATAATCAGGATTTTGTTATTTTAGTTTCCTAAAAACTTTTTTAAAAACAAAATTGATTTTATGTATATGGGTGTTTTGCCTGCGTATGTCTGTTTGCCACATACATACCTGGTGCCCACAGAGATGAGATGAGGGTCTCAGGTCCTCTGGAGCTGGAGTTACTGATGGTAATAAGCTGCCGTGTGGGTGCTGGGAATTGAACCCAGGTCCTCTGGAAGAGCAGCCAGTGCTCTTAACTACTGAGTCATTTCTTCGGTCCCTGTTCTTATTACTTTATTCACAATATTTTCACTTGTCTCATGATGAGATTGAGGAGATGATGGTAACATAAAGTTCCTGTAAAATGTGTGGGAGAATTTAATAATTATCTACTACTCAACCTATTATATATTTTATTTTATTTTTTGAGACAAGGTGTCTCAACATAGCCTTGGCTATCCTGGAATTCATAAGTGAGTTTTTTTTTAAATATTAGTGAATTACCCGAGGTAGGGTACTTTATAACAAAAAAGAGCCTCATTTTGACTTATGAGTCTTGAAGTTCAAGGTCACAGGGTTTGCTGCATGGCCTTCTTGTTGGCAGAGTCTATCAGTCACAAAAAGCATCTGTGTTGATTAGTTGTATGTCAACTTGACACAGTGGCACAGCCATATCTGAATGGAATGGCAGAAGTCATAAAGCCAGCACAGCTGTTTGACAAAGATCCAGCAAAGAGGAGCCACATGATGGCTGCCATGCCACCTTTGGTTTTCATCTCCACCTGTTACTTACTTAGGGCATTTTTAATATTTGTACAACTTGAGGATATTGGGTGCCCCGCCTGCAGGGCTACAACGGGTTCTCGACCACCCTAAGGAGGGAATGTAGGGACAGGAGATACAAAGGAAAATACACCAAGTCTAGATTCTGATTAAGGTGCCACTTTATTTCCTTCCACAAGGGTTTATATAGTTCCTGCAGGGTGGGGGGAGCAAGAAGCTGTCATCTGCATAAGGTGGGGCAAGCTAACAGGATGTTTGTATTGGATGTTTACAGGGTGAAAGGGTCAAGGGCTCTGACTCAATGTCCTATTGCTAGGCAACCTGACTGTAAGATGGTCTAGTTCCCTGTCTTATCGGGGGTCTGTATTTTCCCACTAACTAGAGATTCTGTCCTTGTCCCTGACAACTGGGTTGATGGAAAATTTCTTATGAATCATTTATGCCTTCTCCCAGGAATGCTGCTTCTAAGCCTACCCAGGAAAGTCCTGAACATATTATTCCCCCACCCCCCACTTTGAGGGAGATATCCTTATCTACTTGAAGGTCTTCCTTATGCCTTGGAGATTGTGACACATAAAGAAGAAGCCAGAGGTCTCTTCATGAGGCTATGAAACATCTGTCCCTCTACTTACACTGGAACAAGATATTCAAAACAAAGTAAAATTAGAAAGGTCAACAAGATTCAGTGGGCTAGAGGAATTGTCCATAGTTGAGATTACAAGGCTCTTCCCACTGTACACTCAATTACATGGCATACAACTGCCCTACACAAAGACATACTGATGAGCAAAGTGTGGAGTGGAAAGATGATAAAGGTATGAGGTTTTAGGACCTCCCTCTCTTAGAAGTTAGCTCATGTAAAGCCACTATAATGTCATATGACCAAGGAACAACAGAATGCCAGGATTAGACATATAAACCAATTCTATAAAGATATAAATGTGAACGTTGTATTATGCCAGAATTTAAATAATAACTGTATCAGCTTTAGCCTGAGGATTTTTCCTGGGCACTCTGACCACTAACAGTTAATAATACACTGCTTGGGACATGGCAAAAAGCCCAGGGTTGTTGAAGATTTTGTTTTAGTCTAGTGTCCAACCAAAGCAACCAGCTTGAGCACAGACTGTCATATGCCTCTAGATTCTCAAAAATTGGGTTATGGGGTTAATGAGTAAGAATTATAACTGTTTATTAATGATGTCAAAACTTGAGGGAAAATGATTGGAAATGATAACTCTGTTCTGTCATAGAAATACTCCTTACATCCTCTGCAGGACCCATCCACCACCGGGGAATGACTCCCGGCACACAGGCTAGAGTCATTTGGGAAGAGGGACTCTCAATTGAGAAAATGCCATCATAACATTGGCCTATAGGAAAGTCTGTCAGACAATTTTTTGATTAATGGTTGATGTGGGAAGACCTAGCCCACCATGGGTAGTACAAATCCTGGGAGGTGGTCTTGAGTTGTATAAAAAAGAAAGTCATATGGAATAAGGCAGTCTTATTCCATGGCTCTTCCACAGCATATACTTCTGTTCCTGTCTCCAGATTCGTGCCTTGAGTTCCTTATCTGACTTCCTTCAGTGAAGGACTGTGACCTGAGAGTTATAAGCTTAAATAAACCCTTTCCTCCCTAAGTTGCTTTTGGTTATGGTGTTTTATCACAGCAACCAAAACTCTTTGACAGCATTTGATGACAAGAGACAGAATATGTGTGCCTGTTTGTGACTGGAATAATATATGTAGATACATAATCATATTGCTTCTATCCTGATATTCTCCTTTCAACAACCCCTCCTTTATACTTTACTGGTGTCCATGTTTACTTCATGTTGTATATTTATATCCTAGGATTTGGAGTTAGGAACCACAGATGAGAAAGAACGTGTGGCATTTGTCTTTCTGGGTCTGGGTTACTTCACTCTATATAATCTTTTCTAGATCTATCTATTTATCCATTTCATTGTTTCATTTTTCCTTATAGCTGAATAGTATTCCACTGTGTATATGTACCACATTTTTATTATTCACTTATCTGTTGAAGGACATTTAGATTTTTCCAGTTTCTTTGTTATTGTGAATAGGGAGGCAATGGATACTGATGAGCAAGAATCTATGGATAGGATGTTGAGTTCTTTGGGATTTTGCTCAACAGTAGTATACTGGATGTCTTGGTTAGGGTTTCTATTGCTGTGAAGAAACACCATGACCAAGGCAACTCTTTTTTTTTAATGGGTTGTGGTCTGATTGTTCTTTATTTTATATCTAGAATCCACTTATGTATGAGTACATACCATGACTGTCTTTCTGGGTTTGGGTTACCTCACTCAGGATGGTTTTTTCTAGTACCATCCATTTGCCTGCAAATTTCATGCTTTCATTGTTTTTCTCTGCTGAGTAGTACTCCATTGTGTATATGTACCACATTTTTTTTCATCCATTCTTCCATTGACAGGCATCTAGGTTGTTTCCAGGTTCTGGCTATTACAAATAGTGCTGCTATGAACATAGCTGAGCATGTATCTTTATGGTATGAATCAGCATTCCTTGGGTATATGCCCAAGAGTGGGATGGCTGGGTCTTGAGGTAGTTCGATTCCTAATTTTCTGAGAAACTGCCATACTGATTTCCACAGTGGTTGTACAAGTTTACATTCCCACCAACAGTGGAGGGGTGTTCCCTTTGCTCTACATCCTCTCCAACATTGACTGTCATTGGTGTTTTTGATCGTAGGACCAAGGCAACTCTTATAAGGGAACATTTAATTTGGGCTGGCTTACAGTTCAGAGGTTTAGTCCATTATTGCATTGTGGGAAGCATGATGGCATGCAGGCAGACATGGTGCTGGAGAGGTAGTTGACAGTTCTACATGTGGTTCTGCAGGCAGCAGGAAGAGACAGTGAGCCAAGAGGCCTGGCTGGAGCTTCTGAAACCTCAAAACCAACCTCCTAGTGACACACTTCCTCCAACAAGGCCACACCCACTCCAGCAAGGCCACACCTCCTAATAGTGCCACTTCTTATGGGCCTATGGGGGCCATTTTTATTAACACCACCACAGTGGGTCATTTGGTAGATCTATGTTTAGTTTTTTGAGGATTCTGCATGTGATTTGCAGAGTGGCTGCATCAATTTGCATTCCCGCCAAAAGTGAGTGAGGGTTCCTCTTTCTCTACAATCTCACTAGCATTTGTTGTTAGCTGTTTTGTTGATCTTTGCCATTTTGGCTGGGATGGGATGAAAATTATCTGAAAGCCTCTTTCCTGCAATCTAGCTTTCAAGGTTCTAGAAAATCCTATGCAAGTTGCCAAGGGAGGGAAGCAATTAAACAGTCCTACCCGGCTGCAACACCTCTGAACAACTAAATTACTAGCACAGTAAGTGTGGTGGCTTGAATGAAGATGGCCCTCAGAGACTGGTGTTTTGGAAGTGTGGCCTTGTTGTAGTAGTGTGGTCTTGTTGGAGGAAGTGTGTCACTGGGAGCAGGCTTTGAGGTTTCAAATGCTCAAGCCAGGCCCAGTGTCTTTCTCTCTTCCTGCTGCCTACAGTTCTAGATGTAGAACTCTCTGCTCCTCCTCCAGCATCATGTCTACCTGCATGCCATCATGCTTTCTGCCATGATGAGAATGGACTAAACTTCTGAAACTGTAATCCCGTCCCAATTAAATGTTTTGCTGTATAAGAGTTGCTGTGGCCGGCTGGTGGTGGCGCATGCCTTTAATCCCAGCACTCGGGAGGCAGAGGCAGGCGGATCTCTGTGAGTTCGAGGCCAGCCTGGTCTACAAGGTGGAAAGGCGCAAAGCTACACAGAGAAACCCTGTCTCGAAAAACCAAAAAAAAAAAGAAAAAAAAAATTGCTGTGGATTCTATGAGCAAGGCGTATCAGGATCATGATTGGGAGACCTACAGAGACAACCAAACCAAACTAGTGGGAATTCATGAAATTTACCAACACCTGTGGGGCCTCCACGGGACTGGACTGGGCCCTCTACATTGGCGAGACGGTTGTGTGGATTGATCTGCTTGGGGAGCCTCCTGGCAGTAGGATCAGGATCCATCCCTGGTGCATGAGTTGGCTTTTTGGAGTCCACTACCTATGGTAGGACACCTTGTACAGCCTTGAGGCAGGGAGAGGGTCTTGGACCTTGTTAATTTTATGCAGTGCTGTTTACCCTGTGAGGAAAAGTCACGAGGCACAACAAAACCCACTGTAAGAGTTTATTAGGAGACGGGAGGGACAGAAAAGGATGTGCTTAGGCCTATTTGAGAGACACCTGCGGAAGAGTGGGGGGAGGGTACACGGGATCCGCCTTCTATGGACTTCCCCACGCATGTGCATATGGGCCTACATAGCCACACCATAGATTACGTGATCATGATGCATGCAAATTATATGACCACGAAGCGCATGGATTACATAGGACTTACAGCCCAGGAAATGACTAAATGTCTTGCCAGTGCATGTACGGTCATGGGGGTGTGGCTAGAATTCCCATCATCCAGGACTCTTTGTTCTTGTAAAAACATGGTGAATGAGTGGGGATGGGGGCATCGTGTCTTCCCAAACTGCTTCCAGCTGACTTGGTGGGTGCCGGTTAACTCTTGGGGGGAGGGTAGGGAAGGGGCTTCTGAGGTAGCCAGACGTCCTGGGGTAGGGGATTGTTGTCTGCTGCTTCGGAGTCATCCATCACCTTTCTCAGCTTGGGACTCTGTGGCTGTTTGGGTCTGAGAGGGTGCTGGTGAGACAAAGAAAGCTTAATTTTTTTTTTTTTACTTTGGGGGTGGTCCCAGGGTGAGGGAGAGGGTCCCAGGACCAGAAAAGTTTGGGTTATACTTATCTGAAGCAGATCCGACCTGTCCAGGTGGATTCAAGCTGGTTCTGGAGCTCAGAAGAATTTTTAAACATATTAAGAAGCTGCCATGGGGAATTCAAAATCTTGAGCTGGTAGCCATGATATTGTAATGTCTAGTACCCTGCTATCAAAGTTCCATTGGTTAGTGTTAGCAAGAGAAAGAGATTTGGAACATGCACACAGATTACGTAGAATGTAAGGGATGACTAAGCCTCTTGCTTGGCTAGTGGACAGCACATGTGCAGTCATGTAGCAACAGACTTGCCTCTACTGAATGTACCAGGCTCTGCTGACTCCACGTGGGAGGAGGGAATGGGGGGTAGGTTGGGAGGAGGAAGGCTGGAGGGGCGGGAGGAGGGAAGAGGGGGATCTGTGATTGGTATGTAAAATGAATAAAAAATTTCTTAAGAAAAAAAAAAGAAACAAATACACTGTGGAAAAAGAAAAGAGTTGCTGTGGTCATGGTGTCTCTTCACATCAATAGAAAACCTAACTAAGACAGCAAGATATGCATAGAAGTGCAGCAAGTGGCTCTCACATCTTGGTGTCTGTCTAAGTAGACTCAACAGGAGAGAATTCATGACTGATACTGGAAACCCAGCCAGCTTCCTGGGGCTAGTAAGGTCACGGACCTTAGAAAATAATCAGCTACCTCAACTTTATCAGACTAGCGTAATTCCTTGCTACATTCTAAATCTTATCCTTATGCCCACAGATAAGTCTACCTACTCATCGAAGAAAGCTCTCCTTGCTGTAAATAGAGACCATCATAGAAAACCACAAATGGACACAACGAAGAGATCAACTGACTGTGGATTCTCCAGCTCCAATGGATAGATCTACTTTACAGCTTCTCCATCTATGGCTCAGCAAACATCATGGAAGGTGTGTGGAGGGGGACATGGAAAGAGCCAGATATCTGAGACTCTGCTATGAAATGGTCTCTCCTAAAATGGCTGCAGAAACAAGACCAGAACAAGGGTAATATCAACGGACATGTTAACATGGAAGGGTCAAAATTTCAAGGGAATGCATCCCTAAACAAAGAACCATATAAGCAACTAATGAGTGCTGGGAGAAGGAGAATTAGCCTCTCCCAATAATGAGCCCCTCATTGGCTGTCCAACGTAGAGTGGTCATCCTTGAAACCATGTATGTGCAAAGAACCAAAATGAACTCTCAGGTTTATATATATATACTTGTGCACAAACATACATGTATACTTATGCGTGTGTAATAATAATAAAAGAAGTTATCAACTCAAGAGTTGGGGGTACAAAGAGGGGTTCAAAACATAACTGGGAGGGACTGAAGGGAGGAAAGGTAGGGCAAAGTGATATGATTCTATTTCAATAAAAACATATTTAAAAAAGTGTCACTGAGTTTAGTATGCTGTGGGATTTGTACTCTGTTTCCAGAATCTGCCATTTTGTATACAGCATTTACAGTGCATGGCTCTTAAGCCAGCTACTCTATCTGTAGAGATTTTCTTTTGAAACCCAAGGACCATTTTATTAAGAATTCAAAAGAAAAACTTCAGGGCAGGCAAGCTGTAGATCTCGGCAGCTGCCTGGCGAAGAATGGAGCAAAGAAGAAAACAAGGCCGTGTTGTTTGAGTTAAGCCTGCATGGAGGCCAGCCACATGGCATGGAGAAGAGTAAAGGAAGCCCAGATCTCTGGCAAATGCAAACGTAGGTTCTCGGCAGCATCCAGAGGAAAGAGACAAAGAAAAGGAAGAGGAAAAGTTGCTCCCGAAAGGTAGGCAGACTCAACAGAAGGTCACTGTGGCTTGTGGGGACTGTGAGGGTTGTCTTTATGGAAAGATAAGAACGAGAGGTGTAGCTCAGCAGTGAACCATTTGCCCAATATGTGCAAATCCATGGGTTGTTTATACCCTCACCAAAAGCAAAACCAAAACCAAAACCAAAATCCAACCAAAACCAAAGCAAAGCCAGGCAAGTGCAATGACTCTGTTTATGTAGGAGTGCTGTTGTTTTTCCTTTTGTATCAAGTATTTATTAGAGGCATCTCAATTAACTACCACTGGCAAAGATAAATTAGGAAAAACAAATAAAAATGATAAAACTGGAAATCATAGCTGTGTATCTCTATTTTTAGGCAGATATATAATTCTTTGAATAAAAGCTCTTGTTTTTCTATCGGCACGGCGGCTGCACCTGAATCTGCTGCTGTTTCAGCCAGTGATTGCGGTTCAGCAGTTAACTGACCCCACTTCTCAGGCAGAGGCCTGGTGGGACTTTTACTTCCTGCTGGATCCACCTGTTGCTGCCAACAAATGTAGTTTATAATTAAATCTCTGTCGTTCTGTTTATCAATAAGATTCAGGAGCCAGGGGCTGGGGTGAAAACCCGCTAGCTCAGAGAGGTTGAGGAGCAACCAACTGCCTGTATCCCAGAAAGAGCATCTTTCCACTCTGCCAAACCAAAAAGACCACCACACTCAAAGTTCCTCTGTCCCTCCCTACTACTTCCTGTGCATCTCTCTATCCATCTTCCAGACTCCATCTGATCTCGGTGATTACTTTCTGTCAACTAGTTGCTAGCTCCGCCTCCTGACCCAAGGTTGATTTTATTTAATTAATAAAAATGCAAACTCGAGATTCATAGTGTGATTGAACATCTCGCAACAAAAATCAAGTTTCATTATGATGTTTTCATAGATGTACTTTGATTTTACTCTCTTCCCAATGCATTCTTGTTCCTTTCTCACTGCCCTCTCACTCCCTAAGGAGTACACAGTGTCCCTTCCTGTTTCCTTTTAAAATCTAGATTCCACATGTGAAAGGAAATGAGATTTTGTCTTTCAGAGTCTGGCTTAATTGCTTAGTATGATGATTTCCAGTTCCGTCTATTTCCCTGAAAATGACATAATTTTGTTCTTCTTTGTGACTGTATAAACTTGTGTGTATGATAAACTTGTATATGTATATATATGTATACATGTGCCACGTTTTCTCTATTATTCACCTGCCAATAGATATCAAAACTATCCATAAATTAGCTGTTTTGAATACTGCTCTGATGAACATGCATGTGCTATGTTTTTTGTGGCGTGTTCATTTGTGAGTTCAGGAATGGTACAGCTGGAACACGTGTTAGTTTTACTTTTAGTATTTTTAGGAACATCTTTACTGATTTCCATAGTAACTGTACTAGTTTACAATTTTATCAGCAGTGCACAAGAATTCCCTTTTTTTTTTGGTTTTTCGAGACAGGGTTTCTCTTGTGTAGCTTTGCGCCTTTCCTGGAGCTCACTTGGTAGCCCAGGCTGGCCTCGAACTCACAGAGATCCGCCTGCCTCTGCCTCCCGAGTGCTGGGATTAAAGGCGTGCGCCGCCACCGCCCGGCCAAGAATTCCCTTTTTACACATATCTTCTCTAGAGTTTGTGGTTATTTGTGTTTTTAAGGATAGATACTGTGAATGGGGTATGGTAGACTCTCAGTGCAGTTTTGACTGGCATTTTCTTGATGTTTAAACTTTTAAATATATTTATTGATCATTTTTTTTTTCTTTTTGAGAACTGTCTCCTTAACACATTTACTCATTTACTAATCACATGATTCTTTTTGGTGTTTAATTTGAGCTCTTTGCATATTCTGGGTAGTAATCCTCTGCCGGGTTAATGGCTGGTGAATTTCGTCCCACTCTGTAGCATTTTCTCCCTAACTCTCTTTTTCTTATTTCACTTGTCTTGGGGAAAACCATGATGTGTGTAATTCTAGAGGGATCCAGGTAGTGTGGAACTGAAGCTCCTGCCACAGCTCTGTGGTTGGTCTCGGTAGCAGAGATGACCCAGTAGAGTCTCAGGTAACTGAGACCTCAGCTGACACCCACAGTAGCCTTGTTTGGCACCCCGAGCTGGATCCACCGAACCAAACCACTCCTGATTTCCCAAGCCATTCAAACTATGAAATAAATATTTCTACCTTAAGTTACTAAACTTGGGTAATGGATTATGTCACAACCAGTAACTAATGAATGTGCATATCAGTCATTTTGAGCATCAGGAAAATGAAGGCTAAAATCTCTGCTAAGCTGGAGCCAGTGCCATAGAGACAGACTTTTAATCAGACATTAAGGGACTGCTAAGCATTGATATCCTTAGTTTTATTTTGTCGTCTCTTAGAGGGGCCAAAGCCAGGCTTTCAACTGGTGCAGAGTGAATTGGACAGCTGTATCTTGGAGCTTCTGTTTCCTCTCAGTTCTTTGGGTGGTTTGAAGTCTAGCGATGGATGAGGGCCTGATTTCATGATTTCTAAGCCTGCCCCCTCCCCACCACATGGTAATCATTTTTAAATTTATATATTGGGGGGGTCAGTGCACAGAGGAGTATCAAAGGAGATGTGAGATGAGGGTAATCAGTGTGACTGAATTTCCAAGCTTAAGCATATTTTAGTTGACGTGGTAGTTGTATATAGTCTTCAAGCTTTACATGCTTGCAATAGGCTTTTAGGCAAAATTTTGGCTCCCAATGCTAGGTAAGAATGTATCACTTAGAAATAACCCAAGGAACAGGGGCTGTCTACAACTCTTTTACTGGCTCTTGGAACCCTACTCCCTTTATGGGACCTCCTTGCCCAGCCTTAATACATGGGGATGTGCTTAGTCTTACTGCAACTTGATATGCCATGTTTTGTTGATACTCATGGGAGATCTGCCCCTTCCTAAACAGAAATGGAGGAGGAGGGGATTGAGGGGTGGGAACAGAGGGGGGTGGGGGAAGAGAGGAGGGAGGAGAAACCACAACTGGGATGTAAAACAAACAAACAAACAAACAAACAAACAAACAAACACACACACACACACACATTTATATAAAAATAAATAATCCAAGACTTCAGAAAAATGAGGAATACCTTTGATTATGTTCATAACATTTAATTCAATGTCATATTAAGCTCCATGTCCTGTGTTTTGAGGCGGTGCCTCTATCTTCTATTTATCTAAACCTATCCATACATTTACATATGCAGGCATACAGGCATGTTGGTGTGTTGAAGGAAAACCTAGGTACTTTATATGAGCTAGTTTAATTTATTTTTAAGACATTAATAATATTAAAATGTATTTTTGGCTAATAGCACTTTCTTTCATGCAAGTAAAACAACTATTGTGGAATGGAAGACTCAAATTGCTGAAACTGTGCCAGGATCAATAAAGTCCTAAGAAGCCAGCCAAAGGATTCTAAGTAAAAAGGATTAGTTCAGATTAAGCAGGTACCCTCATCTCTCTCAGCAACAGTATTATCATGGAAAAAAAAAGTCACATACTGCTGCAAAGCTACCAGCAGGGGTCCTCAGCTCCATAGTCTATAGGGGAAAAATCTCCGCAAAATGTGTAACATTGATTACTGGAACTCAAATCTGCTTACTTCAGACTTCTAATCAAAGCATGAAGTTTTAAACTACTAATGGGAAATGGTTGAAATTAAAAGTGCAATGATTATACAGGGCAGGGTATGAGTTCTTGAAAACATACAGGTGCATAAGACCAAGGGAGCCCGTGTGAAGTCCGGGCTTAAATTGGTATTTTTCAGAAAAAAAAAAAAAAATGAGCAGGTGAAGGTGAAAGAATGCTGAGGAGAAAATAAACCATGCACACATGTGCTGTCTTATTTGTGACCTTTGCAGTCTGAATAACCATTCTGCTGGGAGAAACACAAACAAAACCAAAACCCCCAAAGAGATTCATTTAGAATTTTCTTTCAAAAATCCTGAAAACTTGAAAAGTGCATTTTTGCAATAAAGATGAACTCTAAAGAGGAAAAAAGTTATAAATATAACCAATAAACTAGAAGCTATGAGCTGATGGCATATCCTCATGCTTATAGACATATTATGTAAGTACACTTATATTTATTTTTACACTGATATTCTTGTACATCTTCCTCCCTCTTCTCCTTTGTCATGTTCTTCTCCTTCCTTTTGACGTTTTAAGATAGTGTCTCATTGTATAGTCTAAGCTGGCCTCCAAGTCTCCATCTTCTTGCCTCTACCTCTTGAGTGCTGGGAATGGCTTTTTAATTTTCTTAAAAAGGAAGTACTCCGAGAGGTGACCACTAGAGAAATGTGGGCATCACTTGTTTCCTGGTATTGTATTAGGGTTTTTTGATACTGTGTGTGAGAGATCTAAAACTAACCTTGGCCAGAAAGACAAAACCAAATTTTAAGACAATGGCAGAATCTCTCTGGATTCCAGCTTTCTAATCTATATAATGCTCAGAGGGCATGGCTGCCATGAAGGGAGTGTGTGAAGGGGTGAGGAGGGACAGAAATGAATGGCCACACATGGACATCCAGGCTGGCAGAGCCGGTTAGGATTATCTCTGAGCCAAGAAGCAATGCATGGGGAAGCAGAGTCTCAAGAGAGAATATGTGCTATCTCCGGATAACAGAAAACAGGACAGCATTTCTACACAAGTGTCTTCCTGTTCATTTTAAATATTGGGGTTGTTTACTTATATTTTCCTTTCTTTTCCTAATATGGTCTGCTTTTTATCTTTTTTTTTTTAACCACTGCATGTGTTGATAATTGGAGGATAACTTTTTAACTTTTAAAAAAGATAAACATTTATTTATTTGTACGTGTACTTTCTTGCTTGGGTTTATGTGTACCATTTGTATGCACGAGCCTCAGGAGAGCAGAAGAGGACACAGGATCCCCTGGAACTGGAGTTACAGATGGTGGTCAGCAGTCTGCTATGAGCCAAGGCGGGCTCCTCTGTTAAAAGCAGCCAGTGCCATCTCTTCAGCCTGACAATTGAGGAGTCTTTAGGAGCCAGAGGTAAACCAATAATGAGGTTGTGGGAGACAGTCTTGTCCTTTCCCAAAGTTTTTTTCCAGAGGACTTGAAGAATATAGGAAGGTGCCGGGAGGTGGTGGTGCACGCCTTTAATCCCAGCACTCGGGAGGCAGAGGCAGGCGGATCTCTGTGAGTTCGAGGCCAGCCGCGGGCTACCAAGTGAGCTCCAGGAAAGGCGCAAAGCTACACAGAGAAACCTTGTCTTGAAAAACAAAAACAAAACAAAACAAATCAAAAAAACAAACGAAAAAAAAGAATATAGGAAGGTACAGCTTTAAATATTAAAAAAGAAGTTTCTGCTGAAGCTGCTTGAGGGGGTAAGTGTTCTTTGGGCATGTTGTTCTCTCTCTCTCTCTCTCTCTCTCTCTCTCTCTCTCTCTCTCTCTCTCTCTCTCTCTCTCGGACTGAGATTATTTTCTCCAGCCCTTTTCTTTTAGTTTACTTTTAGTGCTAATTTTAATTTTAATTTTATGCGAATGAATGTTTTTCCTGTGTGTATGTCTTGTGCCATGTGCATGCAGGGCTCATGGATGTCAGAAGAGGGTGTTGGATCCTTTGGAACTGGAGTTACAGGTGGTTGTGAGCTGCCATGTGAGTGCTGGGAACCTAACCGGGTCCTTGGAAGAGCAGCCCGTGTTCTTAACCACTGAGCCATCTCTCCAGCATTTCCCATACTCCCTTCTGTATTCCAGCAAGAGTGGACCAGGTGAGGAAGAACTGTACTGGTGGAGCTAACCACCCAAGGGATGCTATGGTTATTTACCACCTGCTTGTTTGTGCATACTTTCACCCTAAAGAACAGGCTTTCAGATCTGTTTCGTGCTATACAAAATGATTTGAACAACTAATTTTCACTCATAGAGTAGTATGATATGTGCAGATTCATATGAATCGCTTCAGACCTCATGGTCATAGGCCTTTGCTTTATATAAAGATGTTCAGTTCATATGTAGCATTTTCCAGTTCAGATTTTATTTATCTGTAGTACAGGATCTTTTCAGTGCATTAAAGATAAATTTTAGGAAGATAAGCAGAGTTATTTGTGTTTTTCTCATAACCCTTTTTATTTGCTGTTGTTTATTCAGGGCATTATGTTGTGTCCAGAGTTTCCATGAAGGCTTTAGTAAGAGTCTCTTTAAATTCTCTTTAGTGTGTTCCCCAAGTGAAAATACTAAGTTTAAAAATATGGAATAACATCATCAAGAATTAGAGTCATATATATATGCAATATGAAAGTTAGATCTTAGAGCACTGGCTAAGTTAGAGCTTCAATTGCTGTGGTAAAATTATGACCCATGTAGGAAGGCTTACACTCTCACACTCCATCACTGAGGGAAGCCACGGTAAGAACTCAAACAGGGTAAAACTTGTAGATAGGAACTGATATAGAGGCCATGGAGGAATGCTGCTTAGTGGCATGATCCCCATAGCTTATTCAGTCTGTTTTCTTACACCATCCATGACTACTGGCCCAGGAGTGGGACCACTCACAACCGGCTGGGCCCTTTCACATTAAACACTAATTAGGAAAATGTTCCACAGACTTGCTTGCAGGCCAATCTGGTGGGGGCATGTACTGGCTGGTTTTATGTGTCAACTTGACACAAGCTAGAGTCATCAGAGGAAGGAGCCTCACTTGAGGAAATCCCTTAGTGAGATCCAGCTGTAAGGCATTTTCTCATTTAGTGATCAGTTGGGGAGGGCTCGGACCATGGTGGGTGGTGCCATCCCTGGCCTGGTGGTTCTGAGTTCTGTAAGAAGTGTGGCTGAGTAAGTCATGGGAAGCAAGCCAGGAAGCAGCACCCTTCCATGGCCTTTGTGTAAGTTTGTCTCCAGGTTCCAGCCCTGTTTGAATTTCTGTCCTGACTTCCTTCAGTGATGAACAGCAATGCTGAAGTGTAAGCCAAATAAACCTTTTCTTACCCAACTTGCTTTTTGATCATGGTATTTCATTTCAGCAATAGAAACTCTAAGACAAATTGGTACCAGAAGTGGGGTATTGCTGTGACAGATCTGACCATGTTTTGGGGAGGACTATGAAAGACTTTGGAACTTTAGAACTCAATAGCTAGCTATTGAGTGTTAAAAGCTCCGTGGGATGTTCTATGGGAACTTTGAAGATAAGAATGTTAAGAACAGAGCAGAGGTACTGGCTTGTGAAATTTCTGAGGGAAGTTTAAAAATCTATCAGGGCCATTTGTTATTTTGAATTAAGATCCTGTGGTTCTGGTTAGCTGGGGCTGAAGAATCATCTGGGATTAACAAGATACCAGAACTACTAAAGTGAAATTTTGCTTTGCTGGGATAATTGATGCTGGTCAGCTGGAGCTAAGAAATTAGTGGTTTAAGAAGAGACTAGCATCACTGAGGTGAAATCTTCTGGGAAGTGTTTCCTGAGAGCACAGAGAAGCTGTGTTCCAGAGGCAGCCAAGGTTGTACCTCGTCCTGGCAGCCGAACTTGGTAATGTGTTAGCATCACCCACTTGGTAATGTGTTAGCATGACCCAGGTGGTACTTGTTTTGAAGGCATGAAGGGTCATAGAGAACAGCTGAGGCTTGGCACTAGGAGAGTCCAGGAGAGGCCATTGGTGAAGGTGCAGCCTCAATGGCAGTTGAAGCTCAAGACTGAAGGGGTCATGCAAAGAAGTTGAGCTTTGACACCATGAAGAGAGCCTATGAGAGGCTATTGTGAAAGTCCAGCCCAGTTGTGGCAAGAAACCACAGCATTTTGGAGATGCCAGTACTATGGGAAGACTACTAAGAACAGCAGCAGCAGCAGCAGCAGCAGCAGCAGCAGCAGCAGCAGCAGCAGCAGCAGCAGCGTGGAGCCATCTGGAGCCTAGAAGACAAGTTGTGTGTGCTGCAGAGGGGAGAGTTGGAGACGTGACCCAAACCCTTTACAGGAATCTAGAAGATCGTGAGTGGATCCCAGATAATGGGACATTGAGTTTACTTATACTTCTGGAGTTTGGTTTTGCTTGGTTTAGATAGTGATGGTGCCCTGGTTTTTCCTTCTTGAAGAAGGTATTTAATTTTGATTTTTAAAGAAGCCCACAGCTAAAGATGAACTTTTAAAAGATTGGATTTTTTTTTTTTTTCGAGACAGGGTTTCTCTGTGTAGCTTTGCGCCTTTCCTGGAGCTCACTTGGTAGCCCAGGCTGGCCTCGAACTCACAGAGATCCACCTGGCTCTGCCTCCCGAGTGCTGGCATTAAAGGCGTGCGCCGCCGCCGCCGCCGCCGCCGCCGCCGCCGCCACCACCACCACCTGGCATAAAAGATTGGATATTTTAAGGAGACTGAAATTTTAAAGACTGAATTTGTAAAGACTGTGGGACTTCTAAAATTATTTATGATTTTAATGTGAGATCTTGGGGATTAATAAGAAAGGAAGGGGTGTGGGCTAATAGTGATGTGTTTGTCTGCCAAGTTGATAAAGGGTCAGTTGTACTGGCTGGTTTTGTGTGTCAACTTGACAAAATCGAGAGTCAGCAGAGGAAGAGCCTCAGTTGAGGAAATGCCCCCCTGAGATCCACCTGTAAAGCATTTTCTCTATTAGTGATCAATGGGGGAGGGCCCACTCCATGGTGGGTGGTGCTATCTCTGGGCTGCTGGTCCTGGGTTCTATAAAAAGGTGGGCTGAGCAAGCCAGGGGAAGCAAGCCAGTGAATAGTACCCTTCCATGGCCTTTGCATCAGCTCCAGCCTCCAGGTTCCTGCCCTGTCTGAGTTCCTGTCCTGACTTCCATCAGAGATGAACAGCAATGCTGAAGTGTAAGCCAAATAATCCTTTTCCTCCCCAAATTGCTTTTTGATCATGGTGTTTCATCTCAGCAATAGAAACCCTAAGACAGGGCATTTTCTCAATTGTGATTCCCTCTTCTCAGATACCTATAGCTTATGTCAAGTTGACATTAAAAACTAGCCAGGGCAAGTATATATGCAAGTATATTACAAAACCCTTTGAATAATGCTTGGTGGAAGTCAGAAATTCTGATGTGTTCTTTTTGTAGTTATACATCTTTAAATTCTCTCATGTAGGAAATAAACTTCTAAATCTACACTTCACCTTGTGAGGAAGGTTAGACTTAGAACTTTGGCTAGTGTCCTTGTCTGTTTTGGTGATTTCATGTGGCTTGTTAAGGTTGAGGGGGTAGATATTGTTTTTGTTTTCCTATCTTTGAAGTACAGCAAGTGTCTTTAAATAATAGCGATGTATTCACAGAGGACAGTAATTTGTTCTCTCTTTATTGAAGGGCTGTGTCACACTCATTTACTCCCACTTAGCTCTTAGGTGATGTGTTACTTACAACCTCTCTCTGGTTTCTACCTCATTAGTTTTCAGGCTCAATCTAGAACTGCTTTAACTGTGACTGAATCAGCTCTAGAGCCAAATGCCAAGGAGCTCCAGCTGCGTCATGGAAGGAAAGGGAAGGGACCCAGAGGACGACGGCCAGCAATTTCATCCTTGAGAACTTTTCCCTGGCAAAGAGGAAGACTCATCCCAGGGTTCCACGTTAGGATAGGACCTTAGCGTTCCAAAGAGAATGTGATTGGTGGTAGTGAGAAAATGCTGCCGTCTGGTTATGGCGAAGAAAGCTGAATTTTCAAATCACCTTCGCACTTCTATTATCTACATTAATGCCTTAATGATGGTCCCTTTCACATTGAGTCAACAAGAAACATTTTTAAAATGAAATCAAGCAAAATAGACTTCATGCAAAGAGTTATAGTGGCTTGTGATTGTGTTAAATTTTCAATGAAATAGAGACAAATATTTTGGACTAGTTGCTAAGCTGGATTTTATAATTTTTGTTATTTTTTGCATATTCTTGTTACCTACCCAATATCTCAACATAAGCATATAAATAGGAGACTGCACAGTTTGCAAAATTTTTTCTGGTCACCAAATTATTGTATTATCTCCTTTTGAGTACTATTTCTATTTTGTGACCAAAGTGGGAATAATAATTTCTTTTCAAGCCACATTCACTTTATTAGAATGTAAACAGGATTGACTCAAAGAAACATTTAAAAACTAAGCCTTAGATTAGATTTGTTAGGGTGGGGATGAATTGACCCATAGTAGATTCCATTTTTTTTTTTTTTTTTTTTTTTGGTTTTTCGAGACAGGGTTTCTCTGTGTAGCTTTGCGCCTTTCCTGGAACTCGCTTTGGAGACCAGGCTGGCCTCAAACTCACAGAGATTCGCCTGCCTCTGCCTCCCGAGTGCTGGGATTAAAGGTGTGCGCCACCACCGTCCGGCGCATTTTTTTAATTATTAATTTTTAAACCAAATAATGGTAGTGAGAGTGAATCACTTTCCCATATATATTTATATCTACAACCATATATGTCTATATCTTTGTGTGTTTGTGTGTATTTTGGAGGGAGTTTGAGGCAGGACCTGGTTAGCTTTATGATGGATATACCATTGAACTATGTTAAAAAGTAGAGAAATTGTGATAAAGTAAGAAAAATTCCCCAAAGTGCTAGTGGCAGTGAAAGATGAGCGCTTTATCATCACCCAAGCTCTGCTTACTTACCTTGCTCTGTAGTTTTGCTCCCGAACCTTTATGGAAGGAAGAGGAGAAATTATCTGGAGCAGGATAATGGTGGGTCTGTTTTCTAAACTGACAGTTTCCAATGCTGGATCTTAGAGCTTCAGAAGTAGAGTTGGAAAAAAAGATAATGGAAAGGGATTTTTCTTTATAAGCTTATCAATCTACCATCTATATCTATCTGTCTATCTATCTATCAATCAATCTATCTATCATCTATCTATCTATCTATCTATCTATCTATCTCATCTATTTGGTTGGGTCTTAATTGTCTCAGGCTGGCTGTGAGCTTGTTATATAGCTGAGGATAAATCTGAAGTTCTCCTTCTTCTTATTTTACTTCCTGGTTACTGAGATTACAGGCATGTAGTTCCATGCCCATTTTACTCAGTGACAGGGATTGAACCCAGGGCTTTGTGTATGCTAGACAGGGAGTCTACCAAGTTAGCTACATCCCAAGACTCTTCCTTTGCATGTTTTTATGAGAAAGGGTCTTAGTCTGTAGCCTAGGTTGGTAGAACTTGTGATCTTCACCTTCAGTCTTCGGAGTGCTGGGATTATAGGTGTGAGCCACCATGCCTGTCTATATAAGATGTACATATTTGTATTTAGGTTTCTTACTTTTTTGTTTCTTAGATAAAATAGTATAACCTCCTTCTCATAGGCTTATTTTTCCTCATTTAAATGGTCTCACTGTTGATATACATTTTAGAATTTTGTAAATTATAAATTTAAATTTAAATAGGGGCCTAAATAAAATTTATCTTTGTTTTCAGTTGAAAAACTTTGCTAAAAAATTAATTGCAAGTGAGATTTTAATGGCACATCTACCTAATTAGGTAAATTAATTGTTTTTACCTAGCTTAGAAACACTTTAAATACAGTATCATATAATTGCTATTTATAAACACATAAATTAGATTTGAGCTATTTCAGTAATAAAATTAAAAATAATTCCTGTGTGTTCTTAAAGCAAGACTTTAATGTAGGAGAGTTTAGGTAATGCATAATAAACATCTAGCATAATAAAGTTACCACTTAAAATTGCTTTATATTTAAAATCAATTATATAAGCAAGGGCACTTTTCTTAGGTAAGATTATTTCTTTTGACAATCGATAAAGTGATAAAATTATAGAGCATCAGTTTTTCAAAGAACAGTAAAAGGAAAAGAGAGATTTTAAAATAGTCAAGAGACCAGTTAATTCCATCAAACTTCTTATAGCTAAAAACGTTACTGTAGATGTTGCAGCTCCATGCTACAGCATTACCTTGGCAAAAGATTAAGAAAATCCCTAGAGTGTAGAATATTGATCATGGAAGTATTCTGAAGTAATTTTCAAGTATGGGCACTTGGGTTATTTTAGACAGAAGGTCTGGTACAGTATGAAAATAGGAACAATGGTGTCATGCTCTGAAATAGTGGACAAGTACAAAATAATACTAGTTAACCTGTGGCTTCACTTGAGCTCTTGACATCTGAGTCACATCTTAATCTATAATATTAAGAATTTGGACTGGATAATCTTTTTTTTTCTTTAATTTTTTTATTCATTTTACATACCAAGGACAGATTCCCCCTCTCCCCCCTCCCCCCTCTCCCCAGTATTCCCCTGTCCCCGACCCACCCCTCATCCCCTTCTCCATAAGAGTAAGTCCTCCCATGAGGGGACAGCAAAGCCTGGTACATTCATTTGAGGCAGGACCAAGCCCCTCCCCGCTTCATCAAGGGTGAGCAAGGTGTCTGACCATAGGTAATAGGATCCAGAAATCCAGCTCATGCACCAGGGATAGATCCTGACCACACTGCCAGGGGCCCCTCAAACAGACCCAGCTACACAACTGTCTCCCATATGCAGAGGGTTTAGTCTGGTCCCATGCAGGCTCCACAGCTGTCAGTCTAAAGTTCTTGAGTTCCTATGAACTTGGTTCAGTTGTCTCTGTAGATTTCCTCATCGTGATCTTGATCCCCTTCCCCCTTGCTCATATTATTCCCTCTCTTCCTTCTCTTCAACTGGACTCCCAGAGCTCGGCCTGGTACTTGATTGTGAATCTCTGCATCTGCTTCCATCAGTTACTGGGTGAAGGCTCCATGATGACAGGGTATTCACCAATCTGATAACCAGGGAATGGATAATCTTTAGTGTTCTGTTTCTAAAGTGGCCTGTGAGTGAAACATTACTATCATAATGCTTAAAGAACCCCAGAATCACGTCATCTTGAAGCGTATGTTTATTGAGAACACTAAGACTTCTGAGATATGAGTTTATTCCCTCAGTTAGTTTATTGTAGCAGTGCATTTCATTCCAAGGAAGCTATTGGGCTCGCAGGATTGTTACCATTCAAGGAAAAGCTACTTTGTCCCCCGGCAGAAGACATGGAATCTTATCTGGAAGTTTCATTCTGTTGGCACTTGCATTTTAGGAAGACTCAAAGAAACCAATGTGGCTTCTACTGTTGGTCACAGTTGGTACTGATGATTCCAAAGGACGTAACCTGTTACATGGAGGGAGATGTTCAATACTTTCCTTCCTGTGCACAGCAGCTTTAAAACCTTGCCTGGAAGAGACGTTTGTTTTTCATAACCCAAACTGGCGATCCTTTTGTAATGAAATTAGGTTCTCGTTGTCATGGCAACACTGGATTCCACACACCTGCTTTCCACAATGTAGACTTCTCCGAGTCAGGGTGTTGGAGAGTAGTTTGCTTATTGGAAGTGTGTAGCTACTGACATCAAGAAACGGCAGCAGCCAGATAACATCTACAATACCCATTGACTTTGAATTCAACACACTTAAGCAGGGATGAAGGGGTGGATTAGTGAGTAGGAACCTGAATTTGATCCCAGCATCCATACGAAAAAGCTGAGGACAGTGGTGGGATTCTTGTAGTCTTACCGCTGAGGAGGTAGAATCAGGATACAGGATGCTCTCTGGAGTCTGGCTGGCAAGGCAGTCTAGAATCTGTAACCTCCAGGTTCAGCATGAGATCCCACCACCAAAAAATAATTTGGAGAGTGATTGAGGAAGACACTTGAAGTCAACGTGATGTTCCCCAAGATCCAGTAAGAAAAAAAAATGGCATACAGCCTGCCTCTGCTTTTTTGTTTACAAATGTTTTATGTTTAATTGGAATATCTTTGGGGAAATTAGTTCTCTCTATTTAAAATTCACATTGAATCATGAACAGGTGGTAGCTTATGTATTAGTTTAAATTTATCTTCATTGCCTTTTCATGAAATACTTGACTTTTTCTTCTTCACAACTTAAGGTTTTATAAATGTAACCATTACATTTTAATTTTTTTATATTTATTTCTGCCTTAGGATCTCACTTTAATTACCAAGCATTTTGCTTCTGTTGAAGAGAACCCCATAACTTACAAAGTAATAGTCATAACGGGACTTTTTAAAAATTCCTTAGAAACCAGATGAACTTCATTTACAGTAATTTAAAGTCAATTATTTTTTTGTGAAATATAACTTTTAGTTTAATTATCTTGCAATTAAAAACAAAAGTTCTTAATGATCATTGCTTCAAAAAAATCTTTAGTGAGTATGTAGCCATTCATGATCAATTAAATGTGTCCATAAAGTCTCTAATACTTCTTCATCTTTAAGTGGAGGCCATGACCCCTCCCTTTATGTCTTGGTGGGTTCTCTGACTGCTTTGATGGTAGGACCTGAATAGGTGATGCTGTGCTTATTTTCAGGCCTGGATCTTAGAAGATTGGTCACTTCCAATGTCTGATTTCTAGGGTAGAGATGAGCTTCAGCAGCCAGCTTTATGCAGCCAGTACCTCTTGCCAGATGTGGGTGAGCCATCTCAGAAGTCAGGCCAATAGGGACTCTAAGAAAATCTGTAGGGCTAGCTAATTCACATCAAGCCTGAAATGTGAGATCACTGAATAAGTTGCTATTTTATGTAACAGTAAAAAGCTGTCATATATTTTTCCATGTTCAGATTTTATTCCAAAAGCTTTCTAGCATGACCACAGCAAGTTTTTAACCATTCCTTGAATATGGGTAAATTTCTTGGGAATTAGAGATAATCACATTTCTTTCTATGTGTCTATCTTTATGCATATCCACTTAGGTTCATCACAATTTAGTTGCTATTGTCGGTCAACTGGGCAGACTAATATTTAAGTATGAGTAACATTGCCAAGAACTGGGTTCAATAAGATAGGCTTCTCGCCAGGCGGTGGTGGCGCACGCCTTTAATCCCAGCACTCGGGAGGCAGAGCCAGGCGGATCTCTGTGAGTTCAAGGCCAGCCTGGGCTACCAAGTGAGTTCCAGGAAAGGTGCAAAGCTACACAGAGAAACCCTGTCTCGAAAAAAAAAAAAACAAAAACAAAACAAACAAACAAACAAACAAAAAAGATAGGCTTCTCAAAGTTGGTAGCAGGTGATATTCTTATAGTTTTGTGGGTCATTGGCATGATCTAAGATTCCGAGAGTATAGTAATTTAGTCTAAGGAAACACCCAACTCAATACTTTGTGTGCGAAGTGGTGGCAGTGTCAAAGTATGGATAACAACAAATCCTTTTGTTTAGGAAAACCGCACACTTATAGATATTCAAGAATTCAAACACTGCTAATAAAACAATGTTACTGGGCAAGTAGGTCAGACTCTGTGCCGACTATGCTGGACTGTGTGTGCCATGTGGCTTGGAAGACCTGGGAAGGGTCAGATTATCTTAGAGCTTCCTTTAAACAGGCATCTCAATCCTGAAAGGCTGTTACTATACATTCAATAAATTTGGTTATTTTCCCTGCAAACCTGCATTAAAATGTACATATTCCTTTGCAAACTGTTACTTGGAAAAAAGTCACCCTCAGCTATAAGAGATTTTCAGGTATACCTTTTCTATATTGAGGGGAGAAAATCCCTTAAAGGGAGTTGGTGTTATTTGTTGCAGGATATTTGCACCATGAAACTCAAGACTGTGTTAATAAAGTCAGCCTTGGATCAGGAGGCAGAGCCAGCAACTAGTTGACAGGAATTAGCCATAGAGAGTACAGAGGAGTCTGATAGATGGATAGAGAGATACACAGGAAGAAGTATGGAGGGGCTTGGAGTTTTTTTTTTTTTTTTTTTTTTTTATTTGGGATGGGTGGAGTGGGCCTCTCTTGCTGGGTCTCTAGCAAAAAAAGTTCAGCTGGTTGCTTGTTGGCCTTTCGGAGCTAGCAGGTTTCCACCTAAGCATCTGAGTTCCAAGTCTTATTGGTTAATAGAACAATAGAGACTTAATTAAAAACTACATTTGGCGGCAGTGGTACAGGTAGTATCAGCCGGATGGAAGTCCTGCTAGGCTGCAGCCTGAGCCGTGGGGCGCTGAGTGCCGGGCCCTGCGGTCACGTGTGATAGTTAAAACATCAGTAGAGCCAGGTGCAGTTGCTAAGCCGACGGAAAAACACCACTTATTCTTGATAAAAACGCTGAGTGCTCTAATAGCGAAACGGGAGGGAGTAGATTGTGTCCTACTCCATCCCATAATTTATGTGGACCAACGCCAACGTAGGCAGTGTTCTTATCATTTGCTTTGAAGTAACTCTTTTGAGGTAGTCCCATACCTCCTATGTATTTTACAAAACAGCAAAATAGTGAGTCAACAGCAGTTCATATTTCCTAATGTTTAGAGCTAATCATTTCTTTTCATCAGCCTCCTTTCAGGGCAGGTTATACCTCTTTGGCAAATGACTTTTGAACAAAGCATGGCAGTATTGCCTTCAACAGGAAAATGCTTGGAGTTATAACTCTTTTGATAGTTCTTTAATGTGTTCCAGATAAATGGAGTAAATACCTAGGGCATTAGTGTGTTCCAGAGGCACAACTTAAGTAAAACTGATTTTTTTGATCTTTCTTCTTCCATTTCAATTTCCCCTTCTCTGTGTGCATAGTTCATTAAAATAAATGCTATGTTTCCTAAAACTTCTGGTCTTTGATCCTTTCAGACTAAGTTATCACCAATGGAATGGAAACAGAAGTGGATTGGACAATCTCTGCCTCATTTGATAAGTAACATTATACAGGCCATGTATAATATATATAAATACATGATGCATATAGCAACAACAAATGAACGAATCTGAAAGAGAACAAGGAGGGGTTTCTGGGAGGGCTTGGAGGGAGGAAAGGAAGGAGGAAATGATGTAATTATAATCTAAAAAATAAATCAAATAAGAAAATAAAATGAAATCTCTGTAGCTAATTTTTAAATATCTCCTTCAAGTGTTGATGATGTTCCTTGTTTTAAGTACCAGAGAAGCGAAAGAGGTATTGGATGTTGTTGGAAGGAGCCTATGCTGTTGTCTGTACTGTGGCTATCATCTCCTAGACTTCAGAATAGTGCCTACCGGGGGAGTATTTCATGGTGATGTGAGGAATGGATGAACAGAGTTTATGGGGGCAAAGTCCTGAAGAAAAACTTAACAATGCTGGATCGTATTGAAGTGTCAAGTGGACATGAGAACAATATGCATGGAGTTTAGGATATCAAAAATTGATAGTGGAGTAGAAACTCTGAAGTGTGGGAACTATAATCAGAGAGCACGTCAGTTTCTGGGGCCAGGGCCACTGTATATGTACATACATATATCAGTGTACACACACACACACACACACACACACACACACACACACACACACACACACACACACACGCTGCTTGTATACATAAAGATGAAGCATTCTAATCCATCTTATTTAGTAATTTATGTGATGATGGAAGTCTTCGTTATCTGTCTCATTTGGCAAGGGAAAAACTGAGCCACACGATGCTATTGACGACTTGCTAGGAAACAATTCTGGAGAAAAACTGAAAATTGAATTTTAAGGAATTTCAAGTAGTTAAAAGTGAGAAGGTCATACATGGATAAAGGCTGCCATTGGGGAGGACACAGACATAAGCAATTTAACTAGAGGCCGGAGAGATTGCTGGTGGTTAAGGGTGTGGACTAACTATTCTTGCAGAGGACTCAGGTTCAGTTCCTATTGTTTATAATAAGGTGGTTCACCTCTGCCTGCAACTGCAGCTCCAGAGGCCTTTGTGCTCACATGCACACTGCCTCCCCCCCAGCATATAATTAAGAATAACAATAAAAAGTAAATAAACAAACCTCCACAACTTAGTAGTGAGGTGAAGGAGCAAAGGTTTGACACATGGGTATTCATGGACAAAACTTAAGGATTTTACAAACTGTCTTCAAGTACCATTTAGGTACCTTACAGTGTGCATTAGATTTGCCTCGGTGCTGCTTCAAACACACACACACACACACACACACACACACACACACACACACACACACACCCCACATACACATATACACACTCATATACACATACATTCACACTCACATGCACATATACACTCACAAACACATACACTCTCATAAACAGTCTTGAAATAGGAGCTATTTCTTGAAAAACATTGAGAAACATCAAGGTTATAGTTAAGATGATTAATTTTTTAAAAACAGAAATATGTGTCTTCTCTCTCTCTCTTTTTTTAGCTCTTAAAAATGCAATTTTATGATGGAGTACATCAAAACATCTAAATTCCAGGACTTTCCCTCAAGTTATTTAGTGGTGGGATGACACAATTTACAAGCCCACAGCTTTCTTTTGGATTAATTATTTTCTAGGAAATTATGAGATGTGAAAATGGAACTGAAAATGTTTTCCCATTTCGTATAATTAATTTGAGAGTTACACTCTATTTACGTCAACTTGCCTAAGGAGATATATATTTTATCCAAAATGATAAATGCAGGTAGTAAATATTTAGTGAACATAATTCTAAAATACGTTAGTGTAGATCAAATTTTGTAAATCTGTGTGAGAAAGAGAGTTAAATGAGAAGGGGAGACGAAGGAGAGCAAGACCAGGAAAGGGAAACAGGACCATGGATGTGCGTGTCGGAATATTTAGTTTTGTTGAACATTCGAGCGTATTTTCTTTATTCTTTAGATGAGTCTGAGTGAAGTGAAGCATTAGGAAGACCTCACTAGATGGAGAAGTCCCGGGGTGAGCTGAATCAGTCTCCGAGCTGTCTCCAAGAACTTTGCGGTGTCAGCAAGTGCACTGAGGTGGCCGAGTGGAAGTGACTGGGGAAATTATACCCTTTGAATGACAGATACAGGTCACTTATGAGATACAAAGAGAAATGTTTCTGAGGGACATTCTGTTAATTCCAAGAGAACTCTTGTTGAGGACTGTGGTGGTGTGGATGAGAATAGCCCTCATAGGCTCGTATGTTTGAATTCTTTGTCTGTCTGCTTGCTGTCTGCCAATCAGGTTGTAAATCTCTCAGCTACTGCTTCGGCTCTATGCTTGCCTGTTTCACACCACGATGGTCATGGACTAACCCTCTAAAACTGTAAGCAAGCCCCAAATTAAATGCTCTCTTTTTATAAGAATTGCCAAGGTCAGGATGTCCCTTCACAGTAACAGAATGGAGACTGAGAGAGGGACAAAGGGAAAGGAAATGTCACAATCCAAAGAGGATGCTTTAGCTTGCGTTTTCCAAGACAGATTCCAGCAGGAGGAATGTTAGCATGAAATACCAATCCCAGAAGACTCTTTCCACACACAGTGAGAGCTCTGAAATGCTTCTTTCTCCTGCAAGAACCTCAATCCAATTGTTGGTCTTGAACTGCTCTGGTCATCCATCTCACCTCTAGAGATTTCCTTTACTCCCTTCTATGGCTGCTGGAGAACAAACAGAAAACAAAAAGACTGACCTGGAGTTTTAAATTTACAGCCACTTATTTTATTATTAAGTTGTGATAGTCGAGTAGTTTTAGGAACAGTGGCATTAAAACTTGTTGATCTTCCTCTTCAGCAGCCCTAGGTTGGGTATAGTGACCCCTCCCTTTTTTTTTGTTAGTGGAGGAGTCCATAGAGATTTTTTCTGTTGCTGAGTTTTAAGTAGGATGTATACACATGGTTCAAATATGGCTGCTGGTTAGCTTCTGTGTACCTGGTTTTGCAGTCTTTTCATTTATCTTAAAACAGTTTTAGAGTGTTAAAGATATTCTGCGAGTCCTAGGGGTGACGAAAACTTCATGACTGCTTAAAAATAACTCTGAATAGATTTTTGATTTGCGGAGTAATTTTATTTTTTCTTTTCTTTAAAAATTAAAAATATTCATTTTTATCTTATGTGTGAATTTTTTTCTGCACGTGTGTGTGTGTGTGTGTGTGTGTGTGTGTGTGTGTGTGTGTGTGTGTGTATATACTATGAGCCTGCTTGGTGCTATAGGAATCAGAAGAGGGTGCTGAATCCCCTGAAGCTGGAGTTAGGGATGGTTGTGAACCACTGTGTGCCATGACTTCTACTGCAAGACGTGCTGGGGGTATTAGTCTCTGTTGAGTAGTTCTTGCTTCTAGGCCTTTTCAGTGGACAGCTAGGAAACTATATAAATAATATATTTGAGTAAGAAACCATGAGATCCTGCCGATATTTTTAGTTTAAGTTTAAAATTTCTATATTTGGCATTAGCTAAATTTAGTATTAAAGCCTTATGACTTTAAAAATTTGCTCAGCCACAGCTGGGCGTAGGGTAGGGGGAATATAGAGTCCTTTGAGCTCCCATCAGCTGGCTACAATATTAGGATACATATAGACCACTCAGTTTCGATAAATTGCTAACATGATTTATAGACTTTAAGAAATGACTGGTCTGGGCCAGGCAGTGGTGGTGCATGCCTTTAGTCTCAGTATTCGGGAGGCAGAGCCAGGCGGATCTCTGTGAGTTTAAGGCCAGCCTGGTCTACAGAGCGAGATCTAGGATAGGCACCAAAACAGAGAAACCCTGTCTCAAAAAAAGAGAGAAATGACTGGTCTGATATGAGGCTTTCACCACAAGAGGGAGCCCATGACCGACACTGCCTAGAAACCAAGAAAAGAAAAAAAAAATGACTCCTAGTGATATTTGCTATATTCATAGATCAGTGAGACTTCCTCAGGCAACTTATAGAAGCAGATGCAGAGACCCACAGCTAAACAGAAGGAGAGAGAGCCCAAATTGGAGATTTCCATTAGGTCTCTCCTCTTGGAGTGCGGGGGAACCACCCAGAAGAAAGGGAGGGAGAATTTTAAGAGCCAGAGGAGCTGAGGACACCAGTAGAACACTGTCCACAGACATCAACTTTTGTTTTGATAGTGGGGTTGTCTCTGGTTCTTTTGCCTGCTCTTGGGACCCTTTTTCTCTTAGTAGGTTGTCTCTTCCAGACTTGATATGAGGGTTTGTGCTTTGTCTTATTGTAACTTGTTATGCCATGTTTGGTTGATATCCCTGGGAGGCCTGCTCTTTTCTGAAGGGAAATGGAGGAGGACTTGATCTGGGGGAGAGGGGAGGTAAAGTGGGGACTGGGAGGAATAGAGGGATGGGAAACCAGTTGGGATGTATTGTATGAGAGAAATATAAATTAAAAAAAAGAAAGTATATTTTTACTGTTTATTAATTTACTTGTATTTAATATATATTAATTATACATATAAATGGTATATATATATAATTTAAAATATATGTAAATATATAAACAAATCATGTTTATTATTTTTTGTTATCCTTAAAGGTATAAATCAGTATTAGACAAAAGAAGAGGCACATAGAAATCTGGCATTGGGAGAGAAGATTCTAAATGTGAAGTTTCTACATTCTTAGTGTTAAATTAGTACCCCAGCATTGATGTGTGGTCATGTGTACATGCACTGCCGCTCACCGAGGTAGCTCAGTCAAGTTTTGGTGTCCAGAATTTTTACTGAGATTTCACTATGTAGACATGACTTGTCAGCTGCCCCAAATAATCTCATTAGGAAAACTATCTAGATGTCAAAGCTAGCGTAATTAGTTGAGTGCAGTCTAAGGGACCTATCATGTACAGCAAAGACATTCCCATCAGTGTGGGAAATCCCACAGGTTTAGTGGTCACACCCGAGGATTTGAAGCACTGTCAGATCTTTCTTGGGTTAAAGCTAATTCTTCATCAGGAGACTTATTTTCTTACTGGTTTTGATTTGTAATCATACTCCCCTTGTGCTAAAGCTCTTGGTTCTGGTTCAACACTTTAACCTACTGCTTAGGGAATGGAGAATGTAAGAAGGCCACCAATAATATGTTCAAAAAAAGAGCAGGGCTATGTAGAAGATAATCATAATCATCACCTTGATGGGATTTGGACTCACTTGGAGACTGGCATGTCTTAGGCATGCCTGTTGGCTTAGGCTGCTCAGGTTAATTGAAGTGAGAAGACTTGCTTTCTTTGGGTGGTACAACTCCTGGGTTGCGATCCTGAACCGTATAAAGAGAAAGTAATAAACACAAGCATTTATCAGTTTCTACTTCTTGACTATGGATGCAATATGACTGACTGCCTCAAGGTTCCACTGTTGTGATTTTCTCACCATGATACATTGTAATCTCAAAATGTGAGCTGAAATAAACCCTTTATTCATTAAGTTTCCCTTGTCAGTGTATTTTATCACAGAAACAGGAAAAGTAACTCAGACCATGAATGATTACTTGATGTGAATGGTGATGACAAGAAATTGTCTAATGGAAGAGTCAGATTAAGATTAAACCAAGCAAGGCATTATGACACACACCTTTAACCCCAGCATTTGGGAGGCAAAGTCAGGCAGATTTCTGGGAGTATGAGGCTAGCCTTTCTTTCTTCCTTTTTTTTCTAGACAGGGTTTTCTGTGTAGCTTTGGAGCCTGTCCTGGAACTTGTTCTGTAGACCAGGCTGGCCTTGAACTCACAGAGATCTGCCCGCCTGCCTCTGCCTCCTGAGTGCTGGGATTAAAGGTATGTGCCACCACTGCCTGGCTTGAGGCTAGCCTTATTTCTATAGTAAGTTCCAGGACAGCCAAAGCTACATAGTGAGACCCTATCTTGCAAAACAAAACAAAACAAAACAAAACAAAACAAAACAAAACAAAACAAAACAAAACAAAACAACAAAAAGACAAATAAATTGAATTGTTATGAACGGAACTCCAAGTATAATGGTTTAGTATTTCAAACAAAAGCTTATTGCTTGCTCAAAGTACAATCTAGGAGCTTGGTGGTTGGCTGGAGCTTTCCATTCTATACAGTCATAAAACATCTCGGTTAAATGTGGATGGGGAAATTTCACAAGGTTCCACCCCTGGATGTAGAACTACAAGCAGTCAATGGCTGACGAGAATGGGAGAGTCAGATGTTTTTCCTCCCAGCTACGAGACACGTGATAGGTTATTTAATCCTAAGTGGTCATCCATAAACACATGCATATATGAGTAAACACTAAATGGACTCAGTGTATACATATATATGTGTGTGAATGTGTGTAACACAATAAAGAAGAGATCATAAGTCTGAGAGGGAGTGGGAAGCATGGGAGGAGTTGGGGGTGGAAATGATGCAAATACAGTACTATGTATGAAATTCTAAAAAAAAATTAAAAGAAGTCTAGGTTAATGAACATTTCATCTCTCACACATGGCCTTCAAAGTGGGCCTGGATCTTATAGTGTCATTTTCCTGGGAGCAGGAAAATGAGTGAGGCTTCAAACGCAGCACTTCTGTGTGTGGCCATGGCTCATTACCATTTCTACGTACATCCCATTCTCACACCCCATTAGCTAATACTCATTCACAGAGCACAGGTCACATCAAGAAGAACTTTGTATGATCTCAGCTGACATAAAAGAAGATGGAAATATGAAATATGTGGGAATGTTACCTTCAACAGAAAGGTAAGATGAAGTTGGTGACTAGATGGTAGCCTGTTATACAGAGCTTGAATTGACCTTTGGTGGTAAACTCTTATCAAGGAAAACATTTAATTGTGGTGGCTCACTTATAGTTTCAGAGGTTCAGTCCATTATCATCATGGCAGGAAGCAAAGCTGCGTGTAGGCAGACATGGTGCTAGAGAAGGAGCTGAGAGTTCTACATCTTGACTCACAGGCAACAGGAAGTTGTCTGAGACACTGGGCATGGTATCTCTTCACAGCAGTAGAAACCCTAACTTGGACAACCTATGAGCTGTATTTTCATAAAGTCTTTATGCATTGTCATTGATATACATTAATTCATGCCTTTATGAGAAAAGTCATTTTTTTGACAAAAATGGAAATGAATTTTATTGAAAGTATAGATATTATATTAATCTACAGTTAAGGAAGAAACCTCTGATTTTTTTTTGATCACCAATGAAGTTGTCCAACAGAGGAAAAATTATAGCCAGAAGGTTCCTCTGGTCCTGCCTGGCTCCCAGTTCCTCAGCTGCTTATAAAATAATCATTCAGAGGCTTAATATTATTATCAACTATATGAACTATGTATAGCTCTTATAGTTTATCTCAACCCATAACTGTTAATCTATGTATCGCCACATGTTCCGTGGTTTTACCTGCATCCCATTACATGTTGTTCCTAGGATGGCAATCTGGTGTCTCCCCCACTCGGCCTTTCTCTTTCCTGTCTCCCTCCTTGGATTTCCCACCTGCCTGTAAGGTGCTTTGCCATAGGCCATAGCAGCTTGTTTGTTAACCAGTGGGAACAATATATATTCACAACATACAGAAACACATCCCCCAGCAAGAAGTTAAACTAATTTCTGGGCCACATTGATGGGACCTCCTGTCCCATAGCTTCTTTCTGGTTTATAACAGTGACAGGACACCAAGAACAGAGGGACAGAGCAACAAATCATAGTCCAGTTTCTCTTTCATGCCCCCACAAGCCGTATTTATTCTTGTCTTAGAATGTCTGGCTCTTTTTAAGGGACCCCCTCTCTCTCTCCTTTTAATTTCCTCTCTCCCTTCTTTTATTCTTCCTCTTCTCTGCTCAGGTGTGTGTTGCTTTGGTCTCTTATTTTGCCAGGCCTATAAAAGTGAAGTCATTAGGGCACATGGATGCCACCCAGATGCCACAAACTTCCTTAGATTGTTTATGTTGGTAGAGGGAGAATCTCTCTTTAATCTTATTTTGCCAAAAGCCTTGTAATGACTGTGTGTGCTCCCTCATGAGGTAGTCAGTACCATAGGACGTTGTCTCACTATGGCTGAAATGACAAAAGCTTTGTACCCAACAGTGATTCCCTGTTTCAGAAATAAGGCTAATTACTGCACATTTTCTTGCAAAAACATCTCTCTTTCATTGATTATATTAGCAGGACTAATTTTGGAGGGATTTTAAAGACCTCAGACCCAAATAGCAACCTCTGTATTGGGTTCACACAAGTATTTTCCTTTTGGTGGAGTGAATTGGACAATGGGTTGATCTGTGTTGGTAGTACCTATTTATGAGGCTAAAATCACAGGCCTAAGATTTCTTAGTTTTTACAGTAAAATTTTTTTATTTAAAAAGATGTATTATTATAACTGTCCTTTTAGATGCAAACTGGAAATGTTTGACTACTAGTGTTGAAAGCCTAGAGTTTCCTAGGGATAATTTGTACTTACTGTTTCAGAAAGATGTCACCACATGAATTGTGCATATCCACAGAAATGTGAAGATCTTTAGAAAAGCTGTGTATAAACATTTTTTCCCCTGTAGCTCATATTTTAGGCGTTTGTCCATGTCACTGACCTCTATTGTTATTACATCTTTTTGGAATATATTTTGATGCTAGATGGAGTATTGACAAAGGCCCAACTTAAGTAGCTCTAAGTTGACAAACAATACATATTCCAATTAAAATGAGGTATAACCATCAATGCCTGTTTCTCCATGGAGCCTTTAAATATTGTGTCTATTTTCCATTGTCACTTTAGCCTAAAACATTCTTCTCTATTTCTCCCTTCATTTGGCAGGTTCCATCCATGGAATGCATTTCCCAATGATCCAGTTTGTGATAGGTGCTCATTCAATGTACCCTCATGGGGTGCATCTATCATCTTTTTTGCAGCTGACAACATTTTATATTTCATCAGGAAGATGTTGTATTTGCTAGTGCTGGTATTTCCTGACTCTCAGCAACCATTATGAATATCATTTTGTTACCCAAAAGACCTTAGTTCAAGCTCCAGATTTTCTATTCATAAGACTCATTATTCCAAATGAGCCATTTGCATTTTTTGACTTTCAGTTTCTTCATTTGCATAATGGGAAAATTGTATTAATGAATTAAAGCGTTTTGAGAAAGAAATTGCTTACTATATATACAAAATGCTTAGCATAGGACCTGGGGAATGCAACCATATACATTATATAAACTACTTGGCATGCTCAATAATTGCTAAATAGTATGCACAAAAATTTGGAGTAAATCTTTCAACTGTCACATGTGACTATTGGATTTAGATATTTAAACAAAGCAGAATTGTGCAATTGTAATGAACTGTTAACCTATAAGGAAATA
Source organism: Peromyscus maniculatus bairdii (assembly GCF_049852395.1). Lineage (NCBI taxonomy): Eukaryota > Metazoa > Chordata > Mammalia > Rodentia > Cricetidae > Peromyscus > Peromyscus maniculatus. Next base: position 12,243,199 of record NC_134864.1, read on the forward strand.
CAGTAATTGTGGAGCCACCGTCCAGGGAAGTGGGTAATGTCTGATAATCAGTTCATGTTTGGGCATCATGTTGGTAAGACCTTATGGGTGTAGTTTCTGGCATTACCAAGAGACACAATCTCATTGAAAACCCCTTGATCCTCAGGTTCTTGAAATACATCTGCTCCTTTTTCTGCAATGTTTCCTGAGCCTTAGGTACAGGAGTTTTGCAGATGTGTCTGTTGGGACTGGGCTCCTTAGCCCTGTATTTTGACTGGTTGTAGTTTTCTGTACAACCATGGTCAGCACAGCATCACAGCTAAAGGGTACAGCAGTGGCATGCATACTTGGCAGTAGCCAATGGCTCTCTAACTGAATTTAAGACCCGCTCAGCAGGAGGGAAATCATGTCTGGCACTGGAAACCTAGCCAACTACCCAGAGTTAGTGAACTTGCAGATCTTGGAGGAGAACATACAACCACCACTTTACTAAACCAGCCCAATCCCTAACTACACTCTAAACATTTGTTGTTATATTCACAGATAGGTACAGTCCTCACCCCCCGTCAAGGAAAATTGAGTTTGCAGCAGATACTTGCACTTTTACGCATGACACTGTAGACAAACTTTCTTGTACTTACTTAGTATTGAAAATTGCTAAGTGCTAAGCTGCTCTGACCTTATGACAATATACCTAGTTAATTCTTGTTTATCCAAGTTCTACTGTGGATGTACTAAACAATCTAGAACTGATCTCTGCTTTCCTTCAGCCCCCCCTGTCTCCCCCCCCCCCGGACTCCCTTCAACAGGTTCTCAAGCATTTCAAAATGCATTTTCCAAGCTGATCATGCTGGTGTACACTTGTAGTCCCGGAACTCAGGGGGAAATCATTGTGATTGCATACATTTCAGGGCTTCCTGGCAAGAGTCTGTCTCAAAAACAAAAACAAAAGGAAAAGGAAATAACAGACAGAATCCACAGCATACACTTTCCTCCTGTTGGTAGAAGCTGTATTCGATGCTGTCTGTGGAAGACAACCTTTTATCCACCATACATCTGACTCTGCAGCATGACAGACATGTTTTTTGGGGAGGGGAATGACTAGGTTTTAATATCAATTACTGAGAAATTTCCCCTTGTCATTGACTACTTTTCTCATAACATTAATGTCATCATTTAACTGGCTCAGAGCACTTCTGCAGCCTTCTAAAGATAAGAGCATGTATGTTCTTTTACATTCCTAATACCCCTGGGCCTGTGGACAGTATATGTCCTCTGCTGTCTCCAGATCTCTTTCCTCTTCTCCTTGAATATGTTAGGTTTTTCATGTTACTTTGTTAGACTATATTATTGTACCTAGACTCCTTTGTCTTTGCAAACATTTATATCTTTTATTATTTGCCTGAACTTCATCTAAAGACTTTTCTTCATTGAATCTTAGGCTCCTGGACCGCAGACACTTTAACTAACACTGTTGTCATTTGCAATGATGTTAGCACCTCCTGCATGGATGGTGTACCCATCCATTACCAGATAGGTTCCAGTATCCTAGTCTGTCTGTTATAATCCACTGTGCGTCCAATAGCGGCATAGATGACACTTCCAATATTCAGGTCTCTCTGTTCTTGAAGTTCCTCTTTTGGTCTCCATCCAACCCCAAATCATTTATTCCCAAATGCTATCTTCAGTTTTGCTGGCACATAGGATTTTAACCCCTTCATAACCTCAGCTTCAAGCATCCAGGTCTCCCAATACTTCCTGTTTTTGTCCAATTCATGCCCTCTAATAAAACAACTAAGCAATCTTACCCAAACAGGTATGATTTAATCAACCTATAAATACCTGTAACTCTTGTGTTATCCTCAATTATGCCATTTTTCATTGAAAACGATGTGGCCAATTATTTTAGTGACATATTACTTTACTGTGGACAGAGAAACAGCGACGACTAGAGAAAAACAGACCACCATACAGTCCAGTTCCCTTTTTTGTTTTGTTTTTAGTTTGACAAATTACTTTAGATATTTCAAAATATAGCGCAAAATCTACCAGTGTAGAGTTTATTGGAATTGTAATATGTAATATGACTTTTCATTCCTATTGACTAAAACCCTTCATTCCTCCCCCATCTCCAGCTCCCGTCAGTCATCATTCTATGGCCCATCTCCTTGATTTGACTTCTTCAGGTCCCTCATGTAAACGGAGCCATTGGGTTTGTCTTTTTGTGACTTGTTTATTTCACATCTTCACTCATATGTCAGAACTTCATTCCCTTTTAGAGCTATATGTATATATCACCTTTGGTGTATCAGCTCATAATTAAAATTAGAATTTTTGATCACTTATTCCCATTGGAGCCTCAATACTGCAGGTGACTTATTCCATTCCCACATTCATTTTACTCTCTCACTATGAAGTAGATTATTTCACACCTAATCTTATTTTCTCAAACTCACTGAACATGAATCTGAACTATTGATGTTGCTTTGTATGTCACTGTGAAGTTAGAAGTAACAAAGAGGGAATTTCTAGAAGATTCTACTGCTGTGCATACTGTCAGTGAATGTTAGCACCAGTACACAGCACTTTTCTATCTCATTATTGGTCTGCTTTTCACCATCTAGTGTTAATTTTTGTTTTAAGCTCAAAGTGGTTACTCTCACTGGTTCTCTGCTACGTCATCAGCTTTCCTTGTTGATTAGAACTTTCTTCATCAGTACACGACAGGCAGGGGCTTCTCCTGTTGTAAAGAAGACAGCATCAACCATCCCCACCACACCCTTTCTGACTGACATCCCTTTCCACTGCTGCCAATATTTTTTTCTGGTTAGTAAGATTCCATGGGAATTCTTTGTGATTCTGCCTCAGTTTCTGCTTGAGTCACTATATCTGCCTTTGATCTTACTACATCAATGCAGCATATCTTACTAGCATTGCTGATAACTTTAGATAATTTTTTTTTGGATGTTATCCCATGGCAAGCCAAAGATCATCTGTAGTTAAAGCCAATGGGCACCTCTTTGACCTTATGTTACCGACCCATCAAAATCACCAAGCAACACTAAACTCCTTCTCTTGTCGTCTTGGACAAACAGTGAATTCTGCTTTTTCCTATTATCTCACTATTCCTTTCCTATTAATTTTTATTCTCCTTTTTTATTCTATAAACCTCTTTTGAGTTTTCTCTATCACAGCCCTGGTATGTAAAATATATATACAAATATCATGTGATAACAATATGTACAAAGAAATATATTTTAAAACAATTATCTGGTATGTATATTATTTTTCATATATCAAAGAAAAGAATCAAATTTGCATATGAATGAGATGAAGGTGCTTATTTATTTTTACATAAATAATTATACCTTGGTTGAATATTTGATATTTCATGGCTTGGAGCAGTTTCAACGTTTTTAGAGTTGATTGATATTTTGATTTTTTAAATTGTCAGTCTTGAATATAGTGCTTCACAAAAATATGCAGTACACAACAGCAGAATTATATTCAGAGCCATTTTAGAAATTGTTGGAAATTTTGTCCTAATGCTAAGCCAAAATTCATTAACAATTTTTTGAAACTCATGTCAAAGAATAATTTTTAAGGTCAAATATTCCAACACAATACAACCCAGATATACTGATTTTACTTAAATGCTGAAGAATGACAGAAAAATATTAGCAGTCTTTGTTTTCTGTGATTAAACCATTACATTTTCATGAGAGTAGAAAACTGTGTGTGTACTATAGGAAGAAGCTGATATTCATGATGCAATTAAAATACGAGCCAGAGTATTTCGGGCAGTATTCATGGGCAATGCCTGCCGTGATGGGATCTGCAGTGCAAAATGCGTGTTTTGTCTGTGCAGAACCAAGGCCACAGTTGAAGTTGCAGGATGTGGCATGACTGAGTATGGTCAGATACATTTAAAGTTCATTATGTGTTTGATTTTAAATGAATTTTAGGTCTCTGTGCATCCAGACAGTCTTTATTGTTGCTAAATTTTCATGACCCCAACATTTAGTCACATGAATAATGACCCCTAGTTTAAGATACGGTGCTCTATGCAATCAATTCCTGATGAATCTCCTGGTTCTATGTTGTTAAAAGTTCCAGGATGCCCATATTCTATAATGAACATAGTTGACCATCTGAAATATTGAATACATGTCTAATATTTTTCTCAAATTTATATTCCAAATGGACATATCAGTCCTTTTCCCCAAACCTAGCACCTTAATTATCTTTCCCATTTCAGCAACTGAAACTGCATTCTTTCAATTGTTCGGTTAAAAATATCATGGATGTCTTTAGATTTTTTCCATTTATTTTCTTTCTATTTATTTATTATTTATTCTTCAGAACAAGCCTTGACTTTTATTACATAAAAAGTGCCATATTTATTTCACTCTCTGACTCTGTCATTGTGCCTTCAACACTTTCACTCGTTCCTGCTCTTCAACAAGGAAAGCTCCTTGATCCTGTTATGGACACACTTAGCGCACACGGAACCATCACAGGCCCTGCTCACATGCTTCTTTGTCTTAGGCACTCTCAGAAGGACTTTAGGTCTTACAGCCTGAACCCCTTGAGGTCTGTCTGGGCACATGTCACGTGATGATTTGGGTGCTTGCCCAACCTTCTTGGCAAATCCTATTGCCAGTGGTTCTAGACAGCCTAGTTTTGTTAGAGGTTGTATTGTAAGAAAGCCTATGGTATGGTATGTCAGCTGTGGGACCATTCTGAGTGCCTCTGGGCACCATCCCTGGAAGAGCCCATTGCTTTTATTACCTATATCCAACCACTTAAGAAATTTTACTGGCATTACCTTGAACACACATGACTGCGATTTCCCTCAAAATGAAGCACTATCTAATGTCTTTACCTGGCTTCCTCTTTCACTTTTCATACACCTTTACCCAAATGTCACTACTCAGTAGATGTCAGTAGAGGACAGGCTGCATCCTTCAACTACAACAGCACCTGTCCCCTTTCCTGTTTTGCTTTTTGTTTCTTTAGCTTCCATTTTTATTTAATTCACTTTATGTTTTACTGAGCCTTTTATATTGAATGCCCTCTCCAAGAAACTAAATTCCATGAGAACAAAATATCTTGTTCCTTTTACCATTGCATGGCATTTAAACAATATTGACTGACATATAGTTGTAACTGACTAAATGTTTGCTGAGTGAACAAATTAGTACTGAAAAAAAAAAAAGATACTGTAGGACCTTGTGTCTGAAGACAAGTGTCCTTGGTTGTTATTTTGGTGGTTCTGTGAGTAAAATTTTGGTTTTATGAAGCTACAGTTTAGTGACAATAGTAACAAGCAAGCACCTGCTGTATATAGAGCAGGAATGCCTTATTCACATCCTTCCTTAACCTGCACAAACAGGAGAAAAAAACTATAATCCTGAGTCATACAGCTGAGACTAAGCAACTCGCTTGAGATCATCTTACCATCGAACGATTTTGCTGGGTTGAAAATCAATTCCACATGACTTCAGGGTTTTTTTTTCCTGTTTTAATACATAGGTTACATTTGACTTTTGGTTGGTGTCTTGGTTAATGAGGCTATTAATACAAGCAATAAACCAACCAGAAAAAAAAAACCCTGAATGATACACCATTAAGCTTGCTGAGTTCATCATTTCTTTTATTACACACACTTGAGTATAATGCAATTTTAATATCATTTTTATTTGTAGAGAAACCCCAGTAGCCAAAATCTAAGGCAATTTTCACTTTTAATTGAAAATTAAAGGTTACATTATATCAAAAGTTGTATGCATATAGTAGTAGGTCTATAATATAAGTATGTGCTTTAGCTGTAAGTATAGTATTTAGTTGTTAAAAGCTGAATTTTATTTGATTTGAATATTTCTCTTGCAAGAAATAAGTAATAAGAAACACTCCTGTGGCTAATTTAATAAAAGCAAATTCTCATGGATGTGTTGCAAATATCTGCTGCGAGGCAGAGCTTGCTTCATTTTATTTTTATTTTTACTCTTTTGTTTCAGCATTCATTACATTGATTGCAATGTAATGGGACACAGAGGCTCTAACAATGGAAAAGAAAATTGGATAGGTGTGTGTGGGAAAATCAGTGGGCCCTTTGCTCCGCATTCTCACTGGAGGCGTGGTTTTGTTTTGGATTTGCAGCTTACTCACTTTGTAACCGTATTAAGGAATATAGATCTTGCTCGATGTTTGAGATGTAATTCAGAACAGTTTCCCCCCTTTGACACATTTTTAGTTATGAGGTAAAATATGTTGATGAATCAATATTATTTCATACATAAAAATTCAGTTTCTAGATAAAAAGTTGACTGCAAACTACTCACGCTGGAGTAATGTAATAGCATAGGCATTGTAAGAATTGATTTCTAAGTCCAACTTTATGTCTGCCTAATGTCTTTGTTTCTTGATATTTTTCTGTGATTATGGAGCAAAATATTCATTCTGTTCTCTTATGAGCATATTGAAATTTTGATGAAGACTTAATATAGGAGAAATTACTTTATAAATGGAAATCTCTATGTAAATAGAAAACAGTGGTTTTGCTTTGTTTGTTACAGTTTAAACGGACTATTAAGTACTTTATCCACAAGTTGATAGATTTGGATTATAACATTCAGAATGTCTTTGATGTTGGTTAGTTAATGGAGAACTTTGTGGAGTGAGAAGTGAGCCAGTGACTGCACTAAAGTTCAGCACCAGTGATGAATTAACGGTCATTTTCCTTTCATTATTAAAACAATTGATTTTTACATGCATATATTTAATTTTTTGTGGATATAAACAAAGCAATAATGCACACTTTAAAACATGAATTTTTGTATTTATAAATAGTGATCAACCAATGTACCAATGTCTGGTTTAGCTTGAGGCTCACATCAGGGTAGGGAGCCCATGGAGATCTAGGGTAGAACTAAGCATGACTAGCCAAAAAATCAATGAAATGATTCTTAATGATATTGTTCTATACTCATGGATTGGTGCCTCACCTAGTTGTCATCAGAGGGGCTTCCTCTGTCATCAGACAGGAGCAGGTGAAGAGTCTCACAGCCAAACATTATACAGAGATAGAGGCTAAATTAAAGATCTCCATGGGGTCCTTCCCTATGGAACTCAGGGAACACCATGGAAGAGGGGCCCTTGGCATTGACCCAATTTTTAATTGAGTTGTTTTCATGATAAGGGTGATCAGTAGATTGGAATCTTCTACATGTAGACATCCAATTTGACCAGCACCATTTGTTGAAGATGCTGTAATTTTTTCCCAATGTGTATTTCTGTCTTCTTTATCAAAAATCATGTGTGGATTTATGTCTAGGTCTTCAATTTTATTCCATTAATTGGCATGCCTGTTTTTGTGCCAATACCATGCTATTTTTATTACTATAGCTCTGCATTACAGCTTGAAATTAGGGTTATTGATACCTTCAGGAGCTATTTTATTATTTAAGAATGTCCTAGCTATCCTGGTTTTTTTTTTTTGTGGTGTGTGTGTGTGTGTGTGTGTGTGTGTGTGTGTGTGTGTGTGTGTGTGTGTTTCTAAGTGAAGCTGGAAATTGTCCTTTCAAGGTCTGAGAAGAATTGTGTTAGAATTTTGATGGTGATCTCAATGAATCTGTATACTGCTTTGGGGAGGATGGCTACTTTTACTATATTAATCCTACCAATCCGAGAGCATAGGAGATCTTTCCATTTTCTGGTGTTTCCTTCAATGCTCTGAAGTTGTTTTTTTTACTAGAGTTACCCCTAGGTATTTTATATTATTTGAGGCTATTGTGAAAGGTGTCCCCCGCTCCGCGCCCCCCTCCCTGACTTCTTTCTCAGTCCATTTGCCAGAAGAATTTGATTTTTGTGAATTAATTTTGTATCTAGTTACTTTGCTCAGTGTGTTTATCAGCTATAGGAGTTTCCTGGTGAATTTTTTTAGGTCACTTATGTATACTATCATATCATTTACCAAAAAGATACTTTGACTTCTTCTTGTCCTATTTGTTACCCCCATGATCTCCTTCAGTTGTCTTTTTACTCTAGGTAAGATTTCATGTACTGTATTGAATAGGTATGGAGAGAGTGGACAACCTTGCCTTGCTACTGATTTTAATGGAAATACTTTGAGTTTCTCTTCATTTAAGTTGACATTGTCTATGGGCTTGCTATACACTGACTTTATTATATTGAGGTATGTCCTTTGTATCTCTAATTATCCAGGACTTTTATCATGAAGTGGTATTGGAGTTTGCTAAAAGGTCTTTTTTGCCTCTAATGAGATGTTCACATGGTGTTTGTCTTTCAGTTTGTTTATATGGTGGATTACATTTATTAATTTACATATGGTGAACCATCCCTGCATCTCTGGGATGAAGCCTACTTGATCATGGTAGATGATCTTTTTGATATGTCCTTGGATTTGTTTTTTGAGAATTTTGATATCTATGTTCATAAGGGAAATTGGTCTATAATTCTCTTTCTTTGTTGGGTCTTTATGTGGTCTGAGTATCAGGATACCTATGGTCTTATAAAAGAGTTGGGCAATGTTCCTCTGTTTTTATATTGTGGAATAATTTGAAGAGTACTGGCATTAACTCTGTTTTGAAAGTCTGATAGAATTCTGATGTTCCTGGGCTCTTTGACTTTTATTAATTACTACTTCTATTTTACTATGGATTTTAGTTTTGTTTAAATTGCTTATGTGATCTTGATTTAACATTGGCAAGTGGTATGTATTGAAAAAATTATTCATTTCTTTTAGATTTTCCCCATTTGGTAGAGTGCAGGCTTTTAAAGTATGTGCTTATGATTTTCTAGATTCCCTCAGTGTCTGTTGTTTTGTTGCCCCTTTCTTCTCTAATTTTGCTACTTTGGACTTTTCTCTTTCTGCCTTTTAGTTAATTTGGCTAAGGGTTTGTCAATCTCATTGATTTTTCTCAAAACTAATTCGTTTCATTGTAATTTTTTTGTTTCTATTTTATTGATTTCAGCTCAGAGTTTAATTATTTCTTGCCATCTACTCCTTTGTGGTCTGATTTATTCTTTTTGTTCTAGAGCTTTCAGGGGTGCTGTTAAGTTACTAGTATGAGAGCACTAGTTTCTTTTTTTAAATGTAGGCACTTAGTGCTATGAACTTTCCTTCTAGATTCACCTTTATTATGCCCCATACGTTTGAATATGTTGTGTCTTCATTTTCATTGAATTCTAGAAAGTCTTTAATTTCTGTCTTGACCCTTTTTTCATTTAGTAGCGAGTTCAGTTTATAAGCTTTCTTTTGTTTTGATTTAATCTGTGGTGGTCAGATAAAATACAGGGTGCTATCTCAATTTTCTTTTATCTGTTGAGACTTGCTTTGTGTCTTAGTATGTAGCCAGTTTTGGAGAGAATTCCATGAGGAGCTGAGAAGAAGATTTTTTTTTGTGTGTTTGGGTGAAATGGTCAACATGTAATTTATGCTATAGTAGTGTTTCTTTGATAAACTTGTCCTGTAGGATAATGCTTTTGTACAGTGGTTTAAAAAAACACTGCTTGGCCAGTAGCCAGGCAGGAAGTATAGGTGGGATAAGCAGATAAGGGGAATGCTGGGAAGAGGAAGTCTGAGTCAGGAGGTGCCAACCTGCCCTCCAGGGAGCAGCATGTAATGGCACACAGGTAAAGCCATGGAAAACGTGGCGACATATAGATTAACAGAAATGGGCTGAGTTTAAGTGCAAGTGCTAGTCATTATTAAGCCTGAGCTAGTGGCTGAGCAGTTTTAATTAATATAAGCCTCTGTGTGTTCATTTGGGTCTGAGCAGCTGCAGGACCTTGAGGCCATGGGAGGCGGGTGGGTACAGGAAAACTTTCAGCTACAAACTTGGGTGGCCTTGTGTTTGGTGCACAGATGTTAAGAATTGTAATGCCCTCTTGATGAGTATATAGTGTCCTTTCTTATCATCTCTGATTAGTTTTAGTTTACAGTCCATCTTGTCAGATATTAAAATGGCTGCAGCAGCTTGCTTCTTAGGGTTATTTTCTTGGAATGTCTTTTTCTATCCTTTTATCCTGAGGTGATGTCTGTCCTTGATGTTAAGGTGTGTTTCTTGGATGGAGCAGATGGATAGATCCCCATTTTTGAATCCATTCTGTTAGTCTGTATCTTTTTTGGGAGGGAATTGAGACCATTGATGTTGAGAGATATTAATAAAGTATTTGTTGATTCGATTTATTTTGTTGTTGTGGTGTAGGTTTTTGCCTTTGTTTTGATTTGTCTGATATTTCTCTCTCTCTCTCTCTCTCTCTCTCTCTCTCTCTCTCTCTCTCTCTCTCTCCCTCTCCCTCTCCCTCTCCCTCTCCCTCTCTCCCTCCCTGTCTCTCTCTCCCTCTCTCTCTACCTTCTTCTCTCTCTCTCTCTCTCTCTCTCTCTCTCTCTCTCTCTCTCTCTCTTTCTCTCTCTCTCTGTTTGGGTGTAGTTAATTTCTTCAGTGTCTTCTGTCAAGCTGTATTCGTTGATACTGTTAAATTTGTGTGTTTTTTTAACGGAATGTTTTATTTTCTCTATCTATTGTGATTGAATGTTTTGATGGGTTTGGTAGTCTTAGCTGTAATATATGGTCTCTTAGAGTTTGTAGAACATCTCTCTAGGCTCTTCTGGCTTTTAGAGTCTCCACTGAGAAGTCAGGCATTATTCCACTAGGTCTGCCATTATTGGTTACTTGGTCTTTTTCTGTTGCAACTTTTAATATTCTTTCTTAGTTTTGTGAGTTTAGTATTTTGATTATTATGTGCTGTGAGGAATGTCCTTTCTGTTCCAGTCTATCTGGTGCTCTCTATTTCTGTTGTTCCTTGATAGGCATCTCCTTCTCAAAGTCAGTGAACTTTTCTACTCCGAATTTTTTGTAAATGTTTTTTGTGCCTTTGACTTGGATTTCTTCTTCTTCCATTCCCATTATTATTTGGTCTTTTCATAGTGTCCCAGGTTTTTTGGATGTTTTGTGCCAGAATATTTTTTAAATTTAACATGCTCTTTGGCTGATATAGCCATTTCTTCTATCATGTCTTCAGTGCCCAAGATTCTTTCTTCCATCTCTTGTATTCTGTTGATGAAACTTGTCTCTGAGGTTCTTGTTTGAATTCCTAAATTTTTTATTTCCAGACTTCCCTCAGTTGGGTTTTCTCCACTGATTCTATTTTCACTTTCATTTGAACTTTTTTATTCATTTCCTCCACTGTTTGTGTTTTCATAGATTTCTTTAAGGGATTTATTAATTTCCTCTTTAGGGTCCTCTATAATATCCATAAAGTCTTCTTTAAGGTCTTTGTCTTGTGCTTCAACTATGTTGCAACACTCTGGGCCTACTGTGGTAGGTTGCTGGGAGACATTGTCTTGGCTATTGTTGATGTTGTTTTTATGCTGGCATCTAGGCATCTGGGGTTGAGAAGATTGTAATTCTAGGTGCTGATATCTAGTCTCGTCTTTGTTGGGTAGGCATTTTGTTCCTTGTTTTCTGTTGCTCTTTTTGGTTCTTAGAAGGTATTATGCCTGGTAGGGAGTTCTTCTGGCATCATGCCAGGTGGTGGTTCAGGTACCAGTAGATAGAAACCTACAGGTTTCTAGGTATTGTGATCTGACACTTAGGAATGGGAATGGGCTGGGAAGGGAGGCCAAAGGGGGTCCAAAATGAAGAAGGATAACAGGGTGTTCTACCAGGATCTCTTAGTCCCCTGGGAATGGGGGCAGATCATGAGGAGAGGCCAGAACTGTTGGTCTGCTGCAGAGCTGAGGATGAGAGTCGGGGATTGGATTTGGAGGAGAGGAGGGAGCAGTGAAGATCTGCAGTTAGCCTACCTGCTTCCCTGGTCAGAGTGGCTTGTATACTTTTCATTACTAATTGAGCCAAAGTATTTTTGTGGAGGTGTGTTGTCCTTCTGCCCTATTAATGTCACAGTGGAAGCTTTGCTGCAGATGTCCCATATTGTAGCAGATGGTTTTCTTGTAGGTTCTAGTGGATTCACTAATGGTGAGGCAAAACCTGGCTAATTTCCAACTCTACAGTTTCTAATATTTGGATGTCATTGTTTTTTGCTTCATAAAGTCTGTGGGAAAAATAAGTCAGACAGGTGCTGTTTTTCTTTACTCTGGGTGCCTATTGTGCCCTTCAGCTTATTTTCTCCAATCTTCTTTTTTTCAGTCAGATAGGTACATCTTTATGGTGTACAGCTTTTCTTTTAACACATCTTATGAACCCACCACCATCTTTCTGCTGCAATGAAACTCGAAGGAGGAAATAACTAGTGTAGGAGAACATGAATGACATATTGTTTTAATATTTTCAAAAGAACCATCTGCATCATGCAAACCAAAACTAACAACAAATGGAGTCTCCCAGTTGGGATAAGATAGTAGCCTGATCTTCCTGATGATGCATGCAGGGATATTGGAGCAGGATGAAGTTGCAGAAGTGAGTTAGCAATTATTGAAAAGTTGTTTAAGGGGGTGACTGGTAGTGAGTGGTGAGAGGGTATGGGATAATTAAAGGTGATGCCAGGGTTCTGTGAACTCACTCTATGTGTCAGCACCTGTCATAGCCAATTTCACCTAAGCCTTTCACTAATATTTTAAGATTGGTTTAATCTAATTTTTTTCTTGTTTTTTTTCGAGATGGGTTTTCTCTGTGTGGCCCTGACTCTCCTGGAACTAGCTCTGTAGACCAGGATGGCTTTGAACTCAGAGGGCCACCTACCTGCCTCTGCTTCTTGGGTGCTTGGATTAAAGTGTGCACCACCACTGCCCAGCTAGATTGGTTTAATTTTTAAAATCACAGAGAAGTTTCAAGTAATTTTACCAGGGGCAGTATATGGTTCAATATGAATTCTAAACTTGTGTTAATTCTGTGAAATGTTTTATAGGGACTAGAGAAGGGCCAAAGCAGTCTACAAGGACTGTACTATACCTCACTAATGCAGATGCAAAGAGGTTGCATAGGCTGTTATGCCTGGTGAGAAAATTACCCAGTTAAGTCATAACTGTACATATTTTTGTTTGATTAAAATCTTGTCAATAGACTCATAGGCATAGTGATTATTCCTTATTCTTCACACTTCTGGAAAAACCACACCTGTAAGCAAGATAAAGTTTAGAATTCACAAAGGAGCTAGCTAGAAATGTACAGCAGTGTTTTGGGAGAAACAAAACCTTTTTAGCAAAAGGCTTGAAAATACGATGCTATAAAAACTTAAATTGGGCTCAGAAATCCTCGAGACTTTGATCTAAATCAAAGGTTTTTGGGTAGCGTATGGATTTTTTTCTTCTGCGATCTGCTGCAAGCCATAGATTGAAAGAAATTTCACACAGATATGATTATCACAGTCCCAATAAACCATTTTCTTTCTTGAGCCGCAGTCCATTAGTCAGTGTTCTGTGCAAACAGGTACTCAGCCTTAGTGACACCATAGCTGAGTTTGACAAAGTCGTCTTCAAAGTGTGTGTGTGTGTGTGTGTGTGGTTTACAAGTGTTCATGAGAAAATCTTACCAGCACAAGCCTTAATAAATAACTTTATTTAGATGTAAGTAGAATGGTTTTATATTGAATGGCTTGGAAAAGGGAATTTTGACTCCCCCTCTTTGTTTTTAACTTAACAAGAAAACATAACTAATATTTGAAACAGCTTCAAGCTATAACATAGCTTCATATTTAAAGCTATAATCACAATTTCCCAAATGTACTTCTTATTAGCAAAGCACTAAAAACCTTACCTCTACAAATTATTTTACTTTTAATTTATTCTAAATCTATATATCTCATTATTGTACACTGTAAAAAATATATGCAAGTAGAAATTGTACTGGCTACTTTTATGTCAAGTTGATACAAGCTAGAGTCATCAGAGAGGAGGGAGCCTCAACTGAGAAAATGCCTCTCTAAGATTGGACTGTAGGGCATTTTCTTAATTAGTGATTGGTGGGGGACAGCCCTGCCCATTTTGGGTGGTGCAGTTCCTGGGCTGATGGTCCTAGCTTCTATAAGAAAGCAAGCTGAGAAAGCCACAAGGAGCAAAATAGTAAGCAGCACCCTTCCATGGCTTCGGCATCAGTCCCTGCCTCCAAGTTCCTGTCCTGTCTTCGTCTGATGATGAACTGTGATGTGGAAGCATAAGCTGAACAAACCCTCTCATCTCCAAGTTTCTTAGTCATGGTGCTTCACTACAGCAATAGTAACCCTACCTAAGACAGAAACTTAGGGTAGAAATTAAAGTGAGATAAACATTGAAAATATTTTGCTTTCACTGAAAATGCTAGTATTATTATCAGAAATAGAATATATTTCATTCAAATTGAAAATTTTGGTTTGGTCATCCCTGCATGTTTCCCCATGATGATCCTGATGCACTTGCTCATAGAATCCCTCTTCTCTCTCTTTGACTGAACTCCTTGAGCTCTGTTTGGTGTTTGGCTGTGGATCTTTGCATCTGCTTCCATCAGTCATTGGAGAAAAGTTCTGTGATGACAGTTAGGGTATTCACTGGTCTGATCTCTGGGGCAAGCCAGTTCAGTTCAGGCACCCTCTCCACTATTGCTAGTAGTCCAGGCTGAGGTCATTCTTGGGGTTTCCTGCAGGCAACTTCCCCAGCACCAGGTTTCTCTCTATCCCCATGATCTCTCTCTCTATCATGGTATCTCTTTTATTGCTTTCCCTCCTCCATCCCTGTTCCAGTTCAACCATCTCATTCTTATGTTCTCATCCCCTTTCCCCTACCCTCCATTGCCTACCCCTAATCCCCAGTTTACTCATGGAGATCTCATTTATTTCCCCTTCCCAGGGTGGTCCATACGTCCCTCTTTGGGTCTTCCATGTTAGTTAGCTTCTCTGGAGTTGTGGGTTGATGCCTGATTAGCCTTTGCTTTACATCTAGTATCCACTTATGAGTGGGTACATACCATATTTGTCCTTCTGAGTTGGGTTACCTCATGCAGGATGATATTTTCTAGTTCCATCCATTTGCCTGCAAATTTCATGACATCATTGTTTTTCTCTGCTGAGTAGTACTCCATTGTGTATATGTACCACATTTTCTTAATCCATTCTTCAGTTGAGGGGTATCCAGGTTCTTGCTATTATGAAACATGCAGGGACGACCAAACCAAACTAGAGGGAACTCATAAAAGTTGGATCAATGGCTGTGGAGCCTACATGGGACTGGACTAGGCCCTTTGCATGGTGAGACAGTTGTGTAGCTTGGTCTGCTGGTGGTAGGATCAGAATCCATCTCTGGTGCATGAGCAGGCTATTTGGAGCCCACTACCTATGATGGGACACCTCGTGCAGCCTTGAGGCAGGGGGAAGGGCTTGGATTTGCCTCTACTGGATGTGCCTCCCCATGGGAGGCCTTGCCTTCTTGTGGGTGTGAGTGGGAGTGGTTTGGGAGGGGGAGGCTGGGGAGGGGCAGGAGGAGGGAAGAAAGGGATCTTTGATTGGTATGTAAAATGAATGAAAAAATTTTCTTAATTAAAAAAATAGAAAATGAAAAGAAAAGAAAATATTGGCTAACACCATAGTGTTGTTATTTTAAAGTCTGATCCTAAGCTGAATTTATTTCAACACTTGACTTTAATAAGATGATAGCTCATGAGGATATCTCTTAAAGGTAACAAATTGCTCCTTGTCTGTGTTTATTAATCATGGAACTCATGAAAAATTCACCTATAAATTTCACAAGCTTTTGAATTTAAAAGCACTAATTTTGAACATTTTAAAAATTAAAATGCTTTTCGTTTGCATACCAAAAATTTAAAAGTATTATTCTATAGCAAGACAAAAATATTTATGGAATCTTTTCAGACTTTTTGTCTGTTGAGTTTCAAAATGTGTTAGAAATTTTTAGACTGTTTCAAATGTAAAGATGTGAAGCTTTTGCCATCACTTTAAAGCAAGAGATACCATGGGAATGGAAACATTATCAGGCATTAGTCTTAAAAATACTGTTTTATTTTGTAAACAAGTTGGCTACTTACTTCCTAAAACTCCTTGAAATGCTAAAAGGATTTATTACATGCATTTCCTCCTTCATTTCAAGTGATTTATTAAGTCTGTGAATTTTCCTTTATAGAAAGTACTTCTTTTTTTAATTAAAAAAGAAAAAACCACCCCCTTCTCCCCTCCAACTCCTCCCACACCCCACCACTCCCTCTCAGATTCACTACCTTTTCTTCTTTAATTATTATTGTTGTGAACATGCACACACACATGTGCCTACACAACTTGCTGAGTCCATTTAGTGTTGCTCATGTGTACACTGTTCAATGCTGATCACTTGAGATTGGATAGTCTATCAGGGACTCATCCTTGGAGACCACTGCTTCTTCCTCAGCGCCTATTGACTGCTTATATGTCTTTATCCAGGAGTAGAGTCTTGTGAGATTTCCTTCATCCACACTGGCATGTCAATTGGTGCTTTCATGGCACAGATCTTGTTTAGGTGACCATATTGTAGAGATTTTCTTTTTTCTTTTTGGTTTTTCGAGACAGGGTTTCTCTGTGTAGCTTTGCGCCTTTCCTGGAACTCACTTGGTAGCCCAGGCTGGCCTCGAACTCACAGAGATCCGCCCGCCTCTGCCTCCCGAGTGCTGGGATTAAAGGCGTGCGCCACCACCGCCCGATTTTCTGGGTGCAATTCCCTGTCATGCGTATACCACTACTATCTTGTAGTAGATGTTCTATTCCTCTGGCTCTCACAATCTTTCTGCCCTCTCTTCCATGATGTCCCCTGGGTCTTAGCATCAGCAGAGGGCAGGCACTCCATGATTAGTTGCATTTTGACTTGTTTTGGATTCCTTTATGGTCTGTCTGCTGCAAAAAGGGGTGTCTTAGATGAGGGGGTGAGAACTGCACTTATTTGTGGATGTAAGGATAGGTATTTAGAATGCAGGTGGGAATTATACTAGCTTAGGAAAGTGGCAAGAGTTCTTCTCTGTGGTCCATGACTTCACCAGTCACCCACAGGCAGTTGCTTAGCTTAATAGTATCAGGCACAAATTCCTTCCTATTATGAAGGCCTTAAGAGGAGTAAATGGGAGGATTTGAAGGGGGAAGGAGAAAGGGGAAGAGCTACATGTACAACAAATAAAAATAAAGACATATTTCTTCCCATTGCTACAGAATGTTAGTGTATATACCACACATTTTGTGGGTTGCTTGTGTATTTTAGGTCCACCATGTGATTAGCTAGAAATTGAATGTTTCATGTTCTTACACCATGGATCTCAACCAAAAGACTACTGTAATCATTTGGAAATTATTTTATGTATGTATGTATGTATGTATGTATGTATGTATTTAACATGTAATCTTTCTAAGATTTATTAAGAAAGAATATAAAAGTACAAAATCAAGAATTATTTCCTATAGCAGCTGCGTATCATATAGATTAGATACATGATTTATGAGCAGAATCATAAGGTTTAGTAAATAAAGTTTTAAATCTACAAATTAGGTCTACTCAAGGCACTGACAGCATTTACAAACCACCTTTGGGAGACATTGCTATGATATTATTTAATTTAATACTGAAGTACCTCATTTTGAGTCAATTCATATATATATATATATGTATATATATGTATATATCTCACATTTCTCTTCCTTTCTATATCACAGATTTATACAAATATAACTTAATTATACAATTAAAACACTTACATTCCAAACTTAAATTATTAAGTATAAATTGGATTTTTGGGTGCCTTATAAAACTTCAGCTTTGTCAACATTGCTGAAAAACAAAATAAAAAAACCATATGGCAGAGATTAGATCTATGGTGATGTCTGCCATCGATTTCAATGCACTAGGACTTTCTCCCATTTTGGAGGCCAGGGTTGACAGGGCAGCCCAGGCTTTCCTAAATAAGTGTTGTAGCCTGACTGGCATCCTGCCTCTGCTTTGTTCCTCTCCTTAACAGGAGGTGCAGTTTCCTGAGACTTAATAGTTAGCTGTCACGTGACTGGGAAACCACCAACAGAAGTAAAAGGCTTAACTGGCTGCTACAGTTTATATTGTTTGTTTGTTTGTTTGAGTTTTAGAAAGTAGGAATGTCAAGGATGAGGCAGAGAGGGGACAGGGAGAAACCAGGAGTCAGGGTCAGCATGGGAGAGGAGATGCCAATTCAAGCATCTCCTTAATCTGCAAAGACCTTCATTTAGAAATCACTATTTCTTTTTTGACTTGTGAATTAGGGAAACTAGTTTGGTTTTAACAAATAGACAAACCGGACCACTTATTCATGTTAACAGCCCTCTTTCAGGTGCCTTTTCTTCTGTGCGAAAACTGGACATGCCTTCCAACACGGTTGTCATCTTTCTTTCTTTCTTTCTTTCTTTCTTTCTTTCTTTCTTTCTTTCTTTCTTTCTTTCTTTCTTTCTTTCTTTCTTTCTTTCTCTCTCTCTCTCTCTCTCTCTCTCTCTCTCTCTCTCTCTCTCTTTCTTTCTGTCCCTTCCTTCCTTCCTTCCTTCCTTCCTTCCTTCCTTCCTTCCTTCCTTCCTTCCTTCCTTCCTTCCTTCCTTTCTTTTTCTTTCCTATGAAAGCTATTTTATTGTAATTAGTCAATGACATTAATTGTGCAAATTCATTCATTTAATTGTCAGCTTTCTTCAAGACACAACTGTAATAGTTGTTCCTCGCTGGGTGTGTCAGTATGCACAGCCTTGTCCAGAGTCTGCCCTGTGTCCATCCCAAATGCAGGTTTGAGCTTACAGACATCTTGCATTTGGTTTTGTTCAAAAGATTCATTTCTTTCCTCCAGATGAGGTGAAAATCTTTTGTACTAGATGGATTAACCAAGGAACACAAAGCAAGAAACCGAACAGGAGCAGAGCGAGAGCACGGTTCTCTTCAGATACACTCGTTTAAACACATTCAGTCTGAGTGGGCTGGAAGTTTACCTGTCACCCTTTACTTTGCGGGAGAGATCTAAATTGCACTGAGGTGAATGCAGTGAGCAGACAGACTGCTCCATGGTCCGGAGGGGAGTTTCAGGCTGTCCGGAGAGGCAGCCCCTCGGGTGGCAGCTGTTTATGAGTATGTGTCTGCATAGGGGGCTGGATGTGATCGTAGGTTCCTGTGGAGGCTAGAAGTGTCAGATCACCTGGAATTACAGATGGTTGTGAGCCACCACGTGAGTACTGGGAATTGAAATCCAGTCCTGTGCAGGAGCAGTAAGTGCTCTAATCCACCGGGCCTATCTCTTTGCCATAATTGTTTGTTGTTGGTCATCAAATGGGCTGCTAATAAGGATGTTTTAAATTGTGTTATTTTTAACATGAGGTTTCTTGTACTCTGCACTGGACTTGCAGAGGGTCTAAAAGTAGAGGAAACAGAAGAGAGGGCAAAGTTAACATTTGACTACAAAGTTTGAGCCATGAGTTAATGGCTGTTTGCAAATCTATGTGCTCTTTTTCTAGTAAGCCAATTCTTCCCAAATCATTAAGCAATTATACAATACATTGTTTAAACATTTCAGGCAGAAATATTTTCCGAAGGGCTTGAAATGAACATTTCATTGTTTTTTATCATTTGAGAAGAAAGATCTTGTTCATTGCCTATGAACAGTTTTTTAATTTTTTTAAAAAAATTTTCAGCTAAGGAGACAATGATAACATGTTTCTCCCCCTTCTTCCTCCGGCCATTCCTCTTTTTGGTGGGGTGATGTTGTTGTTGGTGGTGTATGTGCGAATGCATGTGCCTGTGTGTGTACATGCGGAGGCCAGAGGAAGATGTGAACTATCTTCTTCTATTACTCCTTCACCTTATTTTTTGAGGCAGAGTCTTTCCCTGAACCCAAAGCTCACCTTTCAGTGAGGCTGGCTGGGCACTAAGCTTGTAGAACCTGCTTACTTCTGCCCATCAGTGCTGGGGTTACAGGCAGGCAGCCATTCCTGGCTTTTACATCGGTGCTTGGGGATTTGAACTCAGGACTTTTGATTTCACAGTAAGTCCTCAGCTCCACAAACGTGTTTTTCTCATGTTGGGAAATTTGAGATTCTCTCTATTGGCTATTTTAAAAGATTCAAGTAAGTATGTCTAATGAATAAGCACAGCTTAGGCATTAGATGAAAGAAATTTCTCCTGCAAATGCTAAAATGTAATCTTTGATTTGAGCCCTTTCTTGCATTGGAACCTTTCTTATACACTCAAAAAATAGGCAGATTGTTTTCTATTTCTGTGCCCAGATCTATTTTTCATTCTTCCCCTTCTGCTGCATGCCTCAGGAATGTCAGCCCTGTGGGTTGCATCCACGGTCTCCTTGCAGTCTGTATTTTAATTGAGCTTGGCCGTTGGAGGCTGTCAGCCCAGATGGTGCAGATGGTACTTTTTTTCTTTCTTTCACCTTTTCTCACTGTATTTTCTTCACCAGCCGAGAGGAAAGCCCGAGTTTGGGTTGTGGGTTGTGGCTCTTTCTCTTCGAAGTGTGTTGCTATAGATGAACCCCTGAGTGACTGGGTCCAAATCATTTCTTTCATGGAGTCCTCCACTAGGAATGACTACCATTCCCATCAGGCTGTGATTATTTTATTACTTACTTTGTTAGTTCCTTTTTCTTCTCCCCCTTTATCTCTTATATTTGAAGATGCCAGACGGTGCTTTCAGAATGCCTGTTGTGTGCTATGCTTGGACTCATGTGTTTTCTTCCTGTCAAAGAATACTGTATTGTAGATGAATCTTAAAGGGTCTTATTAATGAAACACACGGGAGCCAGATATTGGGGTGAACGCTGAAAGATCAGAGAAGCAGGACCAGCTGCAGCTCACCTCACCTCGCCAGTTCCTCAGCTGATCTCATTTCCTCAAACTGGAGGCCTCCGTGTCCTCATCTAACTGCTGCTCAAAAGCCTAAAAGCTTAACAAACTTAGTTCCTGGTTTTCACACCTTATATACCTTTCTGCTTCCTGCCATCATTTCCTGGGATTAAAGGCATGTGTCACCATGCCTGACTGTTTTCAGTGTGGCTTTGAACTCACAGAGATCCAGATGGATCTCTGCCTCCAGAATGCTAGGATTAAAGTTGTGAGTGCCACCATTTTCTGGCCTCTATGTCTATCAAGTGGCTGTCCTGTTCTCTGACCCCAGATAAGTTTATTAAGGTGCACAATATATCGGGGGACACAATATCACCACACTGTATTGATTTCACTGATCCTTTATTGCATATTATTTTGGTTGACTGTGGAAAGGACATCTTTCCTGTCTCAGTTTCTGCTGGGGTATCAATACAATTGCACTGGACAGAAAGTGTGACTTAGAGCCACATGCACATAAATTAACAAAGAGAAATGTGAAGAAATGTGTCAGTGGCTCTTGGATCCTGTGGTCCAGGGAAAGATACAGACAGAGGTCAGAATAGCAAGTAAGATTTTGAGAGAAATCTTTTTTTTTTTTTTTTTTGGTTTTTCGAGACAGGGTTTCTCTGTGTAGCTTTGCGCCTTTCCTGGAACTCACTTGGTAGCCCAGGCTGGCCTCAAACTCACAGAGATCCGCCTGGCTCTGCCTCCCAAGTGCTGGGATTAAAGGCATGCGCCACCACCGCCTGGCAAAATCTTTTTTTTTTTTTAAATTAAATTTTTAAATAGAAAACTGTTAGGGTTTTGTTTGCAAACTTTGTGCAAGACCACAGTGAAGCATGAGAATCGAGGGTTTTGATTGCCTCAGACCTGCCAGAGCTGGTAGAGTCGATGATGTCAGCATTTGTCCTATGCTTTAGTAGAATACAGGAGTTGTCAAGTGTTCCTATGAGAAGGGAGGAGGTGCCTCAAGACAGCAAGCCAGAACAGGCTGCTTTGTGGTGTGGTCTAAATCAGAGGTTGGGAGGTCTGCAATGATCAGAATCTATGCAAAGTGACAACTGGATGACATGGAGCATAGTAGTGGGGAGGGTGTTGCTCACATCATGGGACTTAAAATTAGGAGGGTTCAGTGAAGGCACTTCTGGTAGGACTCAAGAAAGCTCCCACAGAGAGAGAAATCTGCTCAAAACATATGCCATGCATGCCATGCAACATAATACAGTCTAAGGGCACATTATATTTTATTTGCAGGATATGAAATTAGGAATAGTATTTTATTTTCATGATTACTGATTTCCATTTTCTACTTTTTTATTTACTTGAAGTAATATAATTGAAATTTAAAGCATTCCTTTGAGATTGGGTTTCTTTTTAGACATTTTTTCATTGCTTTGATTTTGCATCATGATTTGTGTTTATGTGACTGGGTATACAAATGTTGCCAGTTATCCTGTCTTAATTGTAAGAACCACTAAGATATAAAAAGGTAATTGGTAAAGGACATAAAAAAGCCAATTAGCACAAAAGAAGAAACAAAGCACAAAATGCAAAAAATGATAAATCTAATATCTAATAACCAACCCCCAGCATATCGACATATTTAAGAATATCCACTTAACAAATATATCTACTTTGTGTCAACCATTGTGTTAGCCCATGAAACTACATTAATAACAGCAAATATGGCCCTTGTTCTCAATATACAGGTAATAATAATAATAACAATGATAATAATCTAATATTTTGAGATGCCTCTGTTTTGCCTTCAGATTATCAATTGCTTATTATTGATAAGAATACACTAGGCAGGCATTGACAGCAAATGGTGAGCTGGTGACCACACAATGTAGACAACTGTTTAGCAATAAAAAGAGATTATATTCACAATTTTGACCCAGTTGTAGCTAAGAATATGATTAAAAGTGATAAAATAATAATCATTAAAAATAAAAAAGCACATTGAAAACTTATGTCTACACAAAAACTTATGATTTTTTTTTTCAGTTTTATTTATACTGTTGAACTTAGAATAACTCCAGTGTCCTTGAGTAGGTAAATTGAGGAATAGAGTTTGGTTCATACAAAATGTGGAAAATTTAGTTCTGAAAAAAGAGTGAGCTATTAAGTAATTAACACAAATGAAAGAAACTTAAACACATATTGCTAAATGAAAGATATCATTATAAAAAGTCTATATACTGAGGCTGAGGCTGAGACTCAGTTGGTAGAATGTTTGCTTGTCATGCATGAAGCCCTGGGTTCAAATTCCAGCACCACATGAGACAGGAATGTGTTGCACAAATCCTAAAGGGTCTTATAATAAAAACCCAGAGCCAGATATTGGGGTAACTGCTGAAAGATCAGAGAGACAAAGGAGCAAGGCACTAGATAAACTTCTCACCACTACTGGATCCTCAGACTGAATGGAAGGCGAGATCCTATCTTCACGAATCCTCTGACTGAAAGCCTCTGAGTCCTCAGCCAAAAAGGGCTCTAGTTCCTGTCTCCTCATGTCTTATATGTCTTTCACCACCCAGCCATTTCACTTCCTTCCTAGTGCTGGGACTAATGGCATGTGTGCTTCCAAAACACTAGTAGCAAAGTGAATTTTCCTGTGATGAATATGAAATGTCCTTCTCCATCTCTTTTGATTAATTTTAATTTGAAGTCTATTTTGTTAGATATTAGGATAGCTACAACAGCTTGCTTCTTAGCTCCATTTGATTGGAAAATCTTTTCCCAACCCTTTACTCTGAGTTAATGTCTGTCTTTGAAGTCGAGGTATGCAGCAGAAGAATGGATCCTGTTTTTGTATCCATTCTGTTAGCCTATGTCTTTTTATAGGCAAATTGAATTCATTGATATTAATATATATTAATGACCACTGATTGTTAATTCCTGTTGTTTTTTGGTTTTGTTGTTGTTGTTGGTAGTGTTTGTGTTTTTCCCTTCTTTGGGATTTGCAGGTGTGAGATTATCTATTTGCCTGTGTTTTTGTGGATGCAGCTAACTTTCTTGGATTGGAGTTTTCCTTCTAGTACTTTCTGTGGGGCTGGATTTGTGGATGGGTATTGTTTAAATCTGGTTTTGTCATGGAATGTCTTGTTTTCTCTGTTTATGGTGATTGAAAGTTTTGCTGGGTATAGTAGTCTGGGCTGGTATCTGTGGTCTCTTAGTGTCTGCAAAATGTCTGTCCAGGACCTTCTGGCTTTCAGAGTCTCCATTGAGGTTGGATGTAATTCTGATAGGTCTGCCTTTATATGTTACTTGGCCTTTTTCCTTTGTAGCTCCTAATATTCTTTCTTTATTCTGTATGTTTAGGAGTTTGACTATTACGTGGCAAGGGGACTTTTTTCTGATCCCGGCTATTTGGTGTTCTGTAAGCTTCATGTACCTTTATAAGGATGTCCTTCTTTAGGTTGGGAATTTTTTCTATGATTTTGTTGAATATATTTTCTGTCTGAGCAGGAATTTTTCTCCTTCTTCTATTCCTATTATTCTTAGTTTTGGTTTTTACATGGTGTTCCAGATTTTTTTTGGATGTTTTGTGTTAAGAATTTGTTGGATTTAACATTGTCTTTGACTGATTAATCTGTTTCCTCTATTGTATCTTCAACACCTGAGATTCTCTCTGCCATCTCTTGTATTCTGTTGGTTATGATTGCCTCTATAGAGTTCCTATAGTCCCTGTTCATTTACCCAGATTTTCAATTTCCAGATTTCCCTCAGTTTATGTTTTTTTTAATTGCCTCTACTTCAATTTTCAAGTGTATTTATTTAGTATTTTTAATTAAGAAAACTTTTATTCATTTTACATATTAGTCACAGATCCCCTACTTCCTCCTCCCACCCCTCCATCCTTCCACCCCCCTTTTCCCCCATTTCCTCCTACAAGAAGGTAAAGCCTCCCAGGCAGAGTCAGCACAGCCTGGTACATTCATCAGAGGCAGGTCCAAGGCCCTCCCCCCTGCCTCAAGGCTGTTCGAGGTGTCTCATCATAGGTAGTAAGCTCCAAAAAACCTGCTCATGCACCAGGGTTCTGATCCTATTGCCAGTGGGCCCTTAAGCAGACCAAGCTACGCAACTGATGGGCTGGAGAAATGGCTTAGCAGTTAAAGACTAGGCTTACAACCAAAAAATTTTAAGTCTTGAATTGTTTCCTTTCTTGACTCGTTTGATTGTTTTTCTTAGCTTTCTTTAAAATGGATTTATAGATTTCTTCAATTTTTTTGTTTGTCTTTTCCTCTATTTCTTTAAGGGACTTTTTCATTTTTTCTTTAAAGGGCCTCTATCATCTTCATAAAGTTATTTTTCAGGTCCTTTTCTTCTTCATTTGCACTGGGACGTTCAGGTCTTGCTGTTGTAGAACCACTAGGTCTGGTGGTACCCTATTGCTCTTTATGTTGTTGAATGTATTCTTACACTACCACTTACCCATCTGGGTTTGGGGTAATTATAGGTGCAGGTGTTGATTCCTGTGATGTCTTTGTTGGATGGGTCTTTTGTTCCTTTATTATTGTCTGTTTTCTTTATTGTCATTTAGCTTAAATGACCAAGGGTTCTGGTGATTGGCTGGTTTTAAGGTTGAGTAGTGCTGTCTCAGCTGAGGTTTGTGGGGGTTTGGGTGCCTAGATCCAGCATATCATCCAGTTCCTCTGGCTGATGTTGGCTTTACTTGTACGTATGGAATTTGTTCTTCCAGCTGGCGTGGGTTGTTCCTGTGCCTATGGGCTCTGTTCTTCCAACTGGCGTGGTTGTCACTTGTGCATATCAGGTCTGCTGATGTTGCTGGAGAGGGCTGTTCACGAAGTGGATGCTGGGGTAGGTGGGATTGGGCAGCAGAGTAGGTCTGTTCTTTCAATTGGTGTAGGTGGTGCTTGTGCCTATAGGGGATGCTGTTCTTCTAACTGGTGTAGGTAGAGCTTGTACCTCTAGAAGTTGTTGATGTTGTGGGGGATGGTTGCCCAGGGGAAGATGATGGATTAGGTGGGTTTGGGCAGTGGAATGAGTCTTATAGGTTACAGAGTCCAGTGGGTAGGGGTGGTAGTGGAGCTGCCTGCCTGCAGGACTCTTGCCTGCTGGCTGGCTGCTCGAGATTCTTAATACTAGTTTATCATCAGTTTTGGAGCCAAAATATTTACTTTTCAGCCAAATAAAATGGTTGCTTAATATTTTATTACATAAATATTACAGGAGTCAATTTCAAAATCCATTTATCCTCCATATATGTATATATGGTTATATATGTATATATAGATTAGGCTATATGTATATATGTATACATATGTGTTAAGGTAGTATAATTTAATCAATAAATTTATTGCCAACCCACAGAAAAACTACAGTGCATTTTCTTGAATTGTGAGATGGTGCTCATTGCGAACTCTCTGAGGATCTTACTCTTCTCTCTAGATATTTGGAATTTGCTTTGTAATTGAGGCCAAGTTAGAGCACCATTGTCTAGTGATCTAAGAGATATGAGCCAAGTTACTTTTGTTTTTCACTTTAAAAGTAAAGACAAATGGGAAAACTTGGCATTTCTTTCCTATACTCGTGTAGCTAACCACCTTCATTCCTTAACAAATGCACATATGGGTCAGGTGGTGGGAGTGCTGCTGCTGGTGGTGCACGCCTTTAATCACAGCACTTAAGAGACAGAGGCAGTAGGATCTCTGTGAGTTCAAGGCCAGCCTGGTTTACAGAGTGAGTTCCAGGACAGCCAAGGCTACACAGAGAAACCCTGTCTCAAAAAACCAAAATCAAATAAAAACAAAACAAAAAACACACAAATGCACATATGGATATAACAGACAGGAGGAAATCTGGCTGAAATGTCAAGGAACATAGGATTCAGACACTGGTTGGAAAATTCAGCAAATGGAAGGTATAGTCATTTTAAAGAATAATTCAGTGGAGTGGGGGGTACAAAGCACACTGACCTGGGAGAGGAGAGGGAAAACTGACATAAGTCGTCATCTCTGTTAGGGGCATTTCTTATGCATAGAAAGTGATAATGTGTACCAGTACTTTGGTATGAGAGCATCAAAGATTTTATTTTTGAAAGATGTATGAGACAGACACACGTGTATTTATTCTTGCATATATCCTCTATGTTCTTTGTAACCTATCTGACAAATAGTCCAAGCTTCCAGCTGACTGGAGTGTGTGTCATGTTTCCAAGATGACAGCGATAGCAAAAACCTTCTAATGATCAGTTTCGATTTCAAATGCTATTGCATTGGGCTTTACTCTGCGTTCTCATTTGTCTTCATGTGTGTATAATTTACATATAAATTACTATTGTGACAAGGCTTTTAGGATTGTTTGATCCATTCTCAGGGTCAAAAGAAACTGGGCAGGAGCCTCTTCTATGACAATAGCATGGTAAATAGGTCCATGACTAGAAATAGATGTGCCCTTGTCAGCTAAGTGATAACACAAAATTGTGTCCACCATGCTCAGCTGGCTTGAGTATAGTTTTTAGTGGAGGACAGTGAACCTGACAGGGGGTGATGCATAAATACAATTGCCTGAATAGTTGAGTGCCTGTAACAACTGCTTTGAATTATCTGGGTTAGAATAATTTCTCCTGCATTCTTAGACTCAGAATTTGGACTTACACTTCACTTGTTCTCTTTGGTAGGTCCTAAAATGTGCATAGTTTCAGGAAGACTCAATTCAGCCATTAAGACTTTCTGGATTGCTGCAGGATGCACAGTTTTTACAGCATTGACAGATATGCAAATATAGAGCTAGCTAGCATCATATGCTGAAATAGAAATTAGCTCTGTGATTTTGGTCATTATAGCATTGAGAAATTGCTGCGTAGATATGTCAAAAAGCAATACAACCCTGTGAAAAATACAATTACTATGCTATTGCAACAATTATTAGACAGAAAGAACTCCATTTATTGCTTTAAGTCAGTAAGAAAAACGAAAAAGAAGAAGCCAGCATGATGGCAGGGCTAATGTGTGACTTGCCCATGAGCTTCAGAAGCCACTGACTTACAGCTTTCTAAATACTTTGTTGCTTTTTTACCCATTTGTCTCATTTTACTGACTAGTGAATATCACCAAAAGAGAGCAAATGGAGCATAAGAAACAGAAAATAAGTTGAATAAATAGCAAATGGAAAAATATATTCCTACTTTACAGAACATGTAAACATGCTTTTATGGTTCATATAAAAAATCATTAAACTTCTCAAAATTCCTAGACCTCTTATTTTAAATACACAATATACACCTAAATGCAATAAATTATATCAAGATGAGTATATCTGCATTCATTTAAGTAGCTCTAAGAGCCCCATCTGCTGGCCTACTTGTATTAAATGTTTGAAGCACACCAATTCTTAGGAGAGGTTAAGACTGATGGCTCCTCCAGGTTTACTTTAATGTAACAAAAAGCTAAGATTAAACAGCTATCGCATGCAGTGAGCCCAGGACCTGGTACCACTGCCTAGATGCCTCCCAAACAGATCAAACCAATCAACTGTCTCACCTATTCAGAGGGCCTGATCCAGTTGGGGGCCCCTCAGTCTTTGGTTCATAGTTCATGTGTTTCCATTCGTTGGGCTATTTGTCCCTGTGCTTTATCCAACCTTGGTTTCAACAATTCTCGCTCATATAAACCCTCCTCTTTCTCGCTAATTAGACTCCCAGCGCTCCACCCGGGGCCTAGCCATGGATGTCTGCATCCAGATTCCTCAGAGTCTATCAGGTCGATCTCAGTCCTCGGGGGTGGCCTTGATCTGGAGGTGGTGGGAAAGGGAGGTGGGCTGGGGGGAAGGGGAGGGGGGCAGGAAGGGGGAGAACAAGGAAATCTGTGGCTGTTATGTAGAACTGAATAGTATTGTAAAATAAAATAAATTAAAAAAAAAGCTAAGATTAAATCTCATCTCAGTTGCTGGCTATAACATACTGAAAACTATGGCTTTCCTAGAACATCAGACATAGCAGTGACTGAAAATACAGATATACCAGTAGAACTTGTGAGGGAACACTCCTAGGACTGAATGCATAAAGGATAAGATTGGGCCGGGCAGTGGTGGCGCACGCCTTTAATCCCAGCACTTGGGAGGCAGAGCCAGGCGGATCTCTGTGAGTTTGAGTCCAGCTTGGTCTACAGAGCGAGATCCAGGACAGGCCCAAAGCTTCACAGAGAAACCCTGTCTCAAAAAAACAAAAACAAAAACAAAAACAAAAACAAAAAAACAAAAACAAAAACAAACAAACAAAAAAAAAAAAACAAAAAAAAAAGGAAGAAATAAATCAGGGGGCTGGAGAAATGGCTTAGAGGTTAAGAGCACTGACTGCTCTTTCAGACGTCCTGAGTTCAATTCCCAGCTACCAGATAGTGGCTAACAACCATCTGTAATAAGGTCTGTTGCCCTCTTCTGGTCATACATGCTGTATATATATAATAAATAAATAAATCTTAAAAAAAAAGGATAAGATTGGTCAATTGAGGATGGTTTCCAGGTGAGGATTTCTTTTTTTTCCCTTATTATTTTTTTTTTAATTAAGAGATTTTCTATTCATTTTACATATCAACCACAGATTTCCCTGTCCTCTCTCCTCCCACCCCTCATCCTCCCCCCCCACCCCACCCCCCATTCCCACCTCTTCCAAGGTAAGGTCTTCCATGGGGAGTCAGCAGAGCCTGGTACATTCAGCTGAGGCAGGTCCAGGCCCCACCTCTTTGCACCAAGGCTGCCCAAAGTGTCTCACCATAGGCACTAGGTTCCAAAAAGCCGGCTCATGT
Source organism: Peromyscus maniculatus bairdii (assembly GCF_049852395.1). NCBI lineage: Eukaryota > Metazoa > Chordata > Mammalia > Rodentia > Cricetidae > Peromyscus > Peromyscus maniculatus. Next base: position 12,272,766 of record NC_134864.1, read on the forward strand.
ACTAGGAACAGGTCCTGCTCCTACTGCCTGGGGGCCCCCTAAACAGTTCAAGCTAAACAACTGCCTTGCTTATCCAGAGGGCCTAGTTCAGTACCATGGGGACTCCTCAGCTATTGGTCCATAGCTCATGTGTTTCCACTAGTTTGGCTAGTTGTCTCTGTACTTTTTTCAATCATGGTCTTGTTATCTCTTGCTCATAGAATCCCTCCTCCCTCTCACCAATTGGACTCCTGGAGCTCTGCTTGAGACCCAGCCATGGATCTCTGCATCTGCTTCCACCAGTCACTGGATGAGGGTTCTATGATGACAGTTAGGGTATTCAGCCATTCAATCACCAGAGTATGTCAGCTCAGGTACCCTCTCGACCATTGCCAGTAGTCTATGGTGGAGCCATCTTTGTGTTTCTTGGGAACCTCTCTAGCACTTGGCTTCTCCCTATTCCCATGATGCCTTCATTTATCATGAGTAAAGAAAATGTGGTACATATACACAACAGAGTACTACTCAGCAGAGAAAAACAATGACATCATGAGGTTTGCAGGCAAACGTACTAGGTACAATTTGAGATGGATGATGGTGATAACTCCAGCAGTTCTTTTATTATTTAGGAGTGTTTTAGCTATCCTGTCGTGTGTGTGTGTGTGTGTGTGTGTGTGTGTGTGTGTGTGTGTGTGTGTGTGTTTCCATATGAAGTTGAAAATTAGATGTATCTCAATCCTGGGACTGGAAGCTTCATTTTGGTGAACAAAAGATGGCCAAATTTTTATGTCTGGATTGGGGTCTGCATCACTCAGTTAAAGAAGTATAGTCTCTGTCTTTATAGAGTATATAAAAATTCTTTTCATGACCGGTTCTTTATCATTATCAAAAAATGAAACCATGTTTTATTTGTTTAGACTCTTATAATGCTTAGCACAAATTCTGCCCCTCATCTTGAATGACTCCATGAGGAACTGTTTAAAAACAAATATCTGGAGATGTAGATGAGGAGAAGATGGCTGAGTGTAAGCTCCCAAGTGGCAGTAGAGGACAAAAACTCATCTGTGTGGCAGATTGCTACCTTCAGTGACTTCTCTATCACAGTTGTTTCTCCTGAAACAATATTTTCAGATTATATCAGAAGACAAGATTCCAAATTAAGCATGTGAAAAGTGAAATGACAGGGCTGGGGTATAAGTTGTGAGCTAAGGGAGGTGTAGGTCGAGTTTCTTGTAGGGAGTGCCGGTCAGCTCTGTCCCACCAGCTGCTCCCAAATAACCACCCAGAGACTTATTATTAAATATAAATGTTCAGCCAATAGTTTAGGCTTGTTACTAACTAGCTATTTTAACTTAAATTAACCCATATTTCCTATCTATTATCTATCACATGGCAGCACCTTTTTTCAGCATGGCATGCTCATCTTGCTTCTCTCTGTGTTTCCTTGACTCCCTTTTACTTTGCCCTTCTTCTTCACAGCATCCTCTCAGTTTGGCTCTCCTACCTAACTTCTTTTTCCTAGCTATTGACCAGTCCATCTCTTTATTAATACAATCAGAAGGCATCTTGTCAAAGACACATCTTCATAGTGAACAAAAAAGATTATTCCATAACAGAGAGGTACTGATACTTTGATTTCTTACACAAAAATAGAACTAATACAAACAAGTTATGTTATGCATAAGTGTACATCTACAGAAATAAACACATATAATCAAACTGTTTGTACAAGTAATCTAATTTGGTTGATGTGATGGTTAGGTTTTTTTTTTTCTTTTTAGCTTGACAGACACTAGAAAAAACTGGGAAGAGGGAACCTCAACTGAGGAATTACCTCCATCAGATTTGTTTATGGGCTAATCTGTAGGGGACTAATGATTGATGTGGTTGAGCTCAGTCCACTATGTGTAATGCCATGTCTGAGTAGGTGGTCTTGGTTTGTATAAGCAAGCAAGTAAGCAAGCCAAGAACAAGATAGCAAGCAGCATTCTATAGTTCTGCTTCAGTTTCTGTTTCCAGGTTCCTGATTGAGCTCTATTCAGACTTCCCTCAGTAATGTACCATGAAGTGGAAAGTGTAAGCCAAATAAATCACTTCTTCCCCAAGTCAATTTTGTTCAGTGTTTTATCACAGCAACAGAAAGCAAATGAAGACAGCTGAGAAATATATATTATGTGATTTATAAAAATAAAGGCAGAGATCTTATTTTAAAGTTTCTTTAAAATGATTTTTTCCTAATTTCAGACTTCAATGTTTAAATATACATGTTATTATTTTTGTAGAGTATATTAAAGTTCAGTTATAAGCAAGTGAGAAGAAGAAAATGTTAATTTGGTATCGAACAAGCCATATTGACTTCACCTAAAATGATAAATAATAATAAACTTTCCCTTGAAGAGCAAGTTAATTTTAGATCATAGTAGGCTTTGAAATTCTCTATATCAGCTCAAAACATCCCAAACTGAAACTTATGAGGTATATCCTGGTTAGTTTATTTTTTTCAACTTGTCACAAGCTGGAGTCATTTGAGAAGAGGTAACTTTAGTTGAGAAAATGCTCCCACCAGACTGGCCTGTGGGCATGCTCGTTGGGCATTTTTTAAAAAATTAATGATTAATGTTGGAGAGTCCAGCTCATGCAGGACAGTGCCACTCCTGGGAAGTCCTGGATGGATAAGAAAGCAAAGCAGGCTGAGAAAGCCATGGATTGAAAGCCAGTAAGCAGCATTCTTCCATGGATTTTGCTTCAGTTTCTGCCTTCTGGTTTCTGCCCTGACTTCCATGGATGACATATTCCAAATTGCAAGGGTAAAGAAACCCTTTCTTTCCCAAGTTGCTTTGGTCATGGTATTTTATCATAGCAATAGAAACACTAACTTTAAAACAAGGCATTAAAATTGATTCTCTATACCCTTTACAGAGTGATTCACTTTGGTAGACTCTCAACTTTGAGAATAATTTTATGTTCTGATCATTTACATATAAAATCAGCATGAAAAATAAATGCCTCACCAGATAGAGATTATTTAATTTGATACCACATGTAACCTTCTAAAAGTCTAAGGTCAAATGTTGAAAATTTTGAAGCTCAGGTTTTACATTTAGGGCCATTGACAGCAACAGAATTCTCATTCAAGTGCAAGCTGCTTAGAGAGACCTGCACACACATTTAAAGGCTCAAGTAATTGAGCTATCCATCTGTAGTTACTTGAAAGCTGTGATTTCTAATCTCTAACTGCTGCTTGCTTTAGGGCTTGAACATTCACATTTGTAACTTCCATTTCGACAACAGATTCCAATTCGGATTGTCCTCAGGGCAATCAAGCTGCTGGGTTGGGGGTCTGGTCCCTGGCTCTTCTGCAGGCTTCCTGCTTTCTCTCTCCATTTACTACCGTTCTGTGAAATAGTTATGATGAAAAGCCATAGTTCTGTTGTATTTTTCGTATATTTACTGTGATATAATAGAGAAGTAGCATGGTACAGTAATGTCAAACTTATTTTAAGAAAATTATGAAGTAGTACAATGGCTGTCAATGAAAGTTTCTATGTTTATAATCTGCTTTGCAGTTGTTCACTCAGGTGATCATAGTATCTTTAGAGAGGAGGCTGAGCAGGCTAGAGGTGGGAAACCTCTTAGGAATGAGAGGGCTCCACAAGAGCTGCTGTTCTGTCTCTCCCATGGGGGTCCTACTGTGGAACTGCATGGTGCAGATTCTTTGGAATATCTGGAAAACACAGATGGAAGTAAAGACTTCAGTGAGGCAGTTTGTAAAGTGAAGTCAGGATTCAAAAGTGAGGGAATAAGGATTGAAGAGAAGAGAGTAGACGCCAGCCTAGGGTACATGGTGGGAATGGCTTTCTAGCTCACTCTTGCCCATTAGTTGGGCTGGAAGGCAGGGGATGGAGCATCTGTCTGTGCAGCTCTGTCCTCTCCTCCTTGCCTCTTCGAAGTTTTGCTTTCAGGGAGGCTTCATGTGCTTCCCCAATGATGGAGAAGATTTTAGGGTTTGGAAGAAACTGTTAGGGTGTCTAAACTCTGTCCACATTTGTTGATTCAATAGGACATCACATTGAGCCTAATTCAGTCTTTCATATCACACTGGAGAAGTCATGGCTTTCTAACTGGGCTAAGTGGGCATGTTTTAGATGAAGAATCAAGACCAGTGGCTTTTAGTTTATTTCTGTTGGATTTTTTGTTACCCCTGAAGTGCAGGGTAGAGGAGTAGCTTCACACTGTGAACATTGCAATGCCTTTCTACCAAATTGGTTTGACATAAATTTAAATTTATCTACTTCTAAAGTTGGGGCTTCTCAAATGAACTTTTCTTCAGAAGCCAAGATGGATGTGAAAGACCATGAAGTGTCAATTAAGGTTGAGTTTGGCTTATAAGCTTGAATTTTGCCAGGTAGCAACGTTATCGATGTCAGGCAAGTTCTCGATCCTCATTGTCACATCCCCTGACATTTACTTACGTCCTTGGAGGGATATGAATATACTCTGAGATGATGTGTGAAAAAGGCTTAGCACAAAGTCTGGCCCCGAGCTAATCCTGCAGTAATCATGATGGGATGCCCTGAAAAACGAGAGGACAAATGTAAGGCCTGGGGAAATCTGAGGGCTACAGAATCAAGACAGCTAAAATGAGAACTCAAAATTATACTTTTAGAAGCTGCTCTTTGCCTGGGAATTGCACTGAAAATAGGTGTCTAAGTTAGAGATAGTGACAGAATTTAGGCTTCATAAAGTCAATGATTACAATTTATAGATATTTATAATAGTATTGCATTCCATTGCCTCCTCCAAACACTGGAGTTGTTACGATTAAAATCTCTATATATTTCTCTGGAAGGTAGTTATTTGTAGTTGGTGAAGAAAATTCCTCATGGTGTATGTTGATGGTTATACAGCCAGATTCTATAATATTTAACAAATGTTTTTGGCTTCAAGTCTGTATTTAGTATATTTGATTTCATTTCATGTCCAATGCAATTTTTTCTTGCATTTTCTACATATGCAAACTCCTATGGACAGAAGGCTGAGAAAAGATATCAGTTTTGAATATTAAAGTTTTTAGATGTGAATATTTAATAATGCTTTAAAAATTTTATCTTTAAGTATTCCCTTCATTTTTTAGATTTTTGGGCTGGCAGCTAATAATTTGTATTTTATAGGTTTCTTGTATTAACTAGAATATGTTTCCTTTATAAAAAAGTAATACACTATTAAATTTAAAGGAAACTATAAGATGTATAATTTTGAACTGGAGTAATGAATAAAAAGAAAACTGATTTATAAAATATGTTTTTATTAAGTATAATAATATGCATATAATATATAATAAACCATTTATTGCTGGAATTAGAATTGGCTTTGTAAATGTGGAAGCCCTGGATTGCATTATCAGCATACAGAAAGATGAGGAACTATGGAACAACTGTCATGTGGCATGCTTTGGTATATACTTCTGTGTCTACTACATATATGCATCTGATTTGTGCACATAACTATGTAATGTCTCATTAATACTTCAACCTATGCCACTGGGATTAACTAATTTACCCATATATGGAAAAGGAAATATGAATATGTAAAAGGAAATAATGTTATGAAAATAATTCAATGTAACATTGATAGTATGTGATAAAGAAGTTTGAACCTTAATCTGCCTGGGCAATAATTATGATACACATCTGTAAATAAGAAGATATTAAATTTGAAAACCAGCTCTAATATATTTAGATAATGTTATAGACATTCAGACTAAATTAATAGTTTCTTACTTTATTTGCTACTAATCAAGCTGACTTACCCTGTGTGTGGAATTTACTCTATTTATATATGAAATCTCTGACAATTTTAGCATGTCAGTGGGGGAGCGATTTTACACTAGAACATTTTAAGTACTTATTCATTATGGGATCATTTGTTAAGTACTTTCTGCATTAATACTTGAGTGATTGCTGGGGATGTGGAGGCAAAAGGTATCATCTGCCATGCAAGATTCAGAGTATCCTGAGGATGTAGCTAGGAAAGGAGCCAGACTGTTGTACTGCAGGAGGCAAAAATCTATGCAGAGGGATGTGGATTTCTCAGACACACACAAGGATGAAACAGGCCCTTAACAATTAACTTCCCAAAGGAAGCACTAGTGTACTGTGAGTGATTCAGCGTGGTCTAGTTTAGGGGACACATGACTTTCCTGTGGGGTGTCATCAAGTTCAGAAAAATATGGGGGAAGTAAATCATGCCACTTGTGGCAGATGTAAGGACATTGCTGAGAGACCCCCACTGGGCATCCACTAGAGCAGCTCAGTTGCCTTTATCATCCAAGTGATGGATGGTCTGCAGATCTTGCTTCTACTTGAATAAATTTCCCTGCTGTGAAGGAGGAGTAATACTGATGGTCTCATTGATGATTGGCCCCCTTGCTCCACCAGGTTTAGTGGCCTGGTCCTAAGTCTCAGAACTTATGCAAGCTCATTTTCCCTTCTAGACAGGTCTAGCCGTTTGTACAGATGCTTGTTTCGGTTATCACCATACTCTTTCCAGGTAAGTTTCCAGTGCCAAGCTTTTGTAGTGCCTCCTCTTCAGACTCAAGGGACTTCTCTTCAGTAAAAACATACATCTTACAAATCAAATGCTATATACTAAAAATTCTTATGATGGATTCATAAGCCTCTTGGTGTAAGCTTCTGATAGGAACCAACCAAAACTATAAGGAAAGAGAAACAACTCTATGAACATTCCATTATTACTATCTTATGAAGGCAATTTCTGTGCATGATTCTTAATACAAAAATATTTCTATGTCCTAGGATGGAACCATAGAACTCTTCTGTTCTCTTTCCTATTCCCAAACTAATCTCTGCAGAAGGAACCCACTCTTTCAACTACTTATGTTGATGTTTACCTCTAGGTTTTAAAATACTATGCTAGCTTTTCAGCTTCACACACTGTGATAGGAAGATTAATGGTCTCCAAATACATCTACTTTCGTGTGTTTAGAACCCATGAATACTTTTTGCTGTATGGTATGTTAATAGATGAAATTACAGCTCCCAATGAGCTGTTCTTAATATAATGAGGTGAGCCTAGGTTATCTATTCATGGGTTGTTGAACATTCATGAGCTTCCTTTAAACCCAGAAGAATCAGAATAAAAATAATAGCTAAGGACGGGTGACATCCTCAGAAATTGGAAAACGCTAGAGTACAGCATGGTTTTGCTGCATATTTTAGACTTTGTCCAGTGAGACACATTTCCCTTTCTGTTCCCAGAACTGTAAGATACTCAGTTTGCATTTATACTGCCCTCATACTTTACAAGTATTTGGCTGGCTACAGAAATCTGTGCTGGCAAATACATTTTATGTAATTTTGAATCCATTGGCCCGGCTTCTAATTCATGATATGTGAAGTCTGGTAGGGAGTTATTAACTTGGTCCTGGGAACCTGCTTTTTCCTGTAAATAAATTTTATTTTATGATTTATTTGATAATATATATTGTCTGACTTTTATAATCTGTGTATCTAGAAATTTGTTCAGATGTTTAAAAGTCCTCAAGTGGCTCAATTAATTTTCCCTCTCGTCTTTAGTTTTTTATGTTTTGTTTTGTTATCTTGGAGATTTCAACCTTTATGTTTATGACATTTTATTGTCAACAATTTCTTTTAATTTTCTCTAAGTTTAATTTCAACAGTCTTTACTTTTAAAAGACCTTTACTGAGGTGTTTATTGACATATATTCTCTATGTCAGGAAATCCCTCTCCTTTTGTGTCATATGGATATGATTCTTCTCTCTCTGAAGATACAGACTAGAGGTTTTACAGTTTCCTCTGGTTTTTTTAAAAATGATCTTAGCTTCCTTCTCTGTTTGGTTTCCCCAGAGGAACAGAACATTATAGAGTGAATATGGGTTACAAAGGGGCTTTATGAGATTGGCTTACATGGTGAATGCTGGGTAGTCCAACAATGGCTGTCCATACTTTCTGACAAAGCTGAGAAATCAATCTTCACTCCATGAGGCTAAATGTTCCAGCTTTTCCAATCCGGCACTAAACAGCCTGGAGGACTTCTGGAGCAGCACTAGCCTTTCATTGTCAGTGGGAGGTTGACAAGCTGGGCTCCACTGCCAGTAGAAGATGGCAGCCATTGCAGTAACGGGGAAGACACTTCCTATAGCTGAAGCATCACTGCCTTTCTCTCAGATCTGCCCATCTCTGGGCTGCCACTGCCAAGGGATACCACTTTGGAGGAAGGCCTAATCTCCTCAGTTAATCCGTCCGGAATATGTCTCCACAGGTCCTCTGAGAGACCTGTGTCTTAGTTGGTTCCAGAGTCAATTAAACTGACAACCAGTATCAACCATCATACCCACTGAGGGGTGTGAATGTGTGTCGTGTGTGTGTGTGTGTGTGTGTGTGTGTGTGTATGTGTGTGTGTGTGCATTTTGTGTGTATGTATATGATATGTATGTGTGTGTGTGTACATGCCTATGTGCATGCATGCATGTGTGTGCATTTGTGTGTGTGTATGCATGTGCGTGTGTGCATTTGTGTGTATGTATAAGATATGCGTGTGTGATGTGTGTGTGCACATGCCTATGTGCATGTATGCATGTGTGTGTATTTGTGTGTATGTGTGTGTGTGTGTGTGCGTGTGTGTGTGTGTGCGTGTGTGTGTGTGTGTGTGTGTGTGTGTGTGTGTTTGCTTGGTGTTAATATTTTCTGTCTTAGAAGGAATTTTTCTGAAAGCTCTAAAGATCTTTAGTAATTCCTAAGTATCAGTGCCTATAATGATGATTAGGAGTTGTGATCCTGTAGTAGAGCTTGTCTAAGGTGGTTGATAGGGAGCTTCTGTTTTGTTGAGGTTCCAGACTCCATAGCTCAGTTTTTTCTCTCATTCTATTCATTTCCCAAGAGAACTCCCAAACCTCCTGCTTGTGTGAGAAGCTGATGTAGGAGTCAAGTGGAGGCAGAAGACCATTCAGTAGATTTTCCTTCAGTTAGCTCTCTTGTTTCTGGTATATGCTCTTCTTCTTCAGTGTCCTCTGCCCTCTGGTCCAGAGCATGTTTATCCAGCCTTTGTTCCCCTGAGAGGCAACACAGGGAAGTCATGAGACTACTGGGGTAGACGTAGTATCTAGGGTCTTACTATTTCTCCTATCGACAGCCACCTAATAATTTTTGAATTCACCCTCGTTCCTGTCTCCAGAAGCAGCAGATGTGTTCAGTTCTGGAGTTTGGAGCGTGCGTAAAGCTAGGCTAGCATTTTAGCTTCTGTCCTCTGTGTGCTCCTCAGTCAGCAGGCTTCCAGCTTGCTTTGGCTTGTTGCATTTATCATCACCTGTCTGTCGCCTTTGCTTTTAGCCTTTAAATAATGATTCAGACCACAGAAAGGAAAGAAGCATAAAGTATACTATACAATGTAATATAATAATTCTAAAGTGACAGGAGTCTAACCACCATTCTTGTCAATATATAGTACACGTATTCCTTTGTGATTTCATAGTTTTCTTTTAAGGACAACTATTCTTTCAACATTTGTGTTAATCATAGTCTTCTTGTATTTGAGTTACTTTTCAATGCTCCTTTAAGAACAGGCCTTATTTTTTCCCTTTTTACAAGCTTTACACCAGTAGAAACAGATTATGAATATTCTTATTTCTCTGATCAATCATTAGAATTTTGCATATTATGAGTGGCTGAAGCCTATTTTATCCATTTTATTGCAATGTGAGTGTGCCATGGCTTGGCTAGACTCTAGTTTGGAAAGTTTTGTTATTGGTGGACATTTCCCCCATATATTTCTGCTTTTTTAACTTCCATATTTCTCCTCAGTTCTTTGTTTGCTATACCCTTTCTAATTGTCTTTAGGTGTGCACCTTAAATAAAATCCTATGTAACTTCTTTCTTTCTTTTTTACGACCACAGGGGGCATCCTTTATTGACAGATAGTCTCCAGATATCAAAAGGCTTTAAACTGTCAGATACCCTACATGCTTCAAGATTGAAGTTTCCTTTGTTTTAACCGAAGAGGGGATAGAAACTGCCTATTTGGTTTTAAAATTGAAAATAGAGTTTTTTTTTCATACACTGTATTCTGATAATGGTATTCCTTCTCCCAACTCTTCCCAGATCCTCCCCAGTTCTCACCCACCCAAATCCACATTCTTTCTTTTTCTGTCTCATTAGAATACAAACAGGTATCTAAAAAATAAAATAAAAATAAACCAACCAGAATAGGAACAAACAAACAAACAGATTAAAAAAGGAGCCAAAGAAAAAGTACGAGAAACATAAGACATTGACACATGCACACACATTTACACACAGAGAAATCCCGTAAAAGAAAAATAGGAAACCATAATATATAAGTAAAATATCCGTAAGAAAAAAATCCCAGAGAAAGCATGGTGAGACAAACCCCCTCCAAAAATTCCACTGAATTCATTTTGCGTTGGCCATCTACTGCTGGGTATGGGCCTTGCCTTAAGTGTGATTTGTATACCCAGTGAGACTTGATTGGAGAAAACTATTTTTTCCTTTGTAAACTGTTATCAACTGGAGATAGCTTCTGGGCTAGGGTTGGGAGTTGTGTTCACATGCCCTCTCAGTGCCAGGACCCCATCTGGCTTAGACTTGTGCACACCTGTGCACACTACCACAGTCTCTGTGAGTTCATATGTATGTCAGTCCTGTTGTGGCTAGAAGGCCTTGTTTTCTTGGTGTCCTCCATCCCCACTTGATTTTATAATCTTTCCACTTCCTCTTCTACCGAGTTATTTTAGCCCTGAGAGGAGGGATTGGATGGAGACATCCTGTTTAGGGCTGAGTATTCTAACTCTCTACATATTGTTGAGTCGTGGGTCTCTGTATTTGTTCCCATCCACTGAGGAGGAAGCTTCTGATGATGGCTGAGCAAGACACTGACCTATAGTAGTATAGCAGAATGTTGTTAGAAGTCATTTTATTGCTACATCCCTTTAGAAGGACAGTAGTGTTTAGTTTTACCCTAGAGCCCTGGACTCCCTAGTCTTGGGTTCTTGGCCACTTGATCAGTGTTGGACATGGGTTCCTTCTCATGGAATGGCCTTAATTCTAATCTGATAGTGGTTGGTTACACTCACAACTTTTATGCTACTATTGCCGCATTGTGGTTTGCAGGGTTTGTAGCTGGGTTGGTGTTTACCCTTCTCTGGTAGTGTGTAGAGTTTCTTCCTGTACCATGAACACTTATCAGTATGAGGGAAGGCTATCTAGGTAGGCACCATCTCCACAACTTTGTGTTCAATGAATTGTGTAGGTGATACCTTCAGCAATAGGATCTTAACACCATTTTTTGTGTGTATTGGGGGTTAGTAGGTAAGTCCTAGCTTTACATCAACCTGTAATTATTAAGATATGATCTGGCCAGTTGTGGTGGTTGTGGTAGTTTGAATGTAATTGCACCCATAAGCTCGTTGGAAGTGGCACTGTTAGGAGGTGCAGCGTTGTTGCAATAGGAATGGCTTTTTTGGAGGAAGTGTGTCACTGTGGGGGTGGGCCTTGAGGTCTCATATATGATCAAGCCATGCCCAGTGTCCCAGTTCACTTTCTGTTGCCTGAAAGATGTAGAACTCTCAGCTCCTTCTCAGGCATCATGTCTGCCTGCATTCCACCATGCTTCCCACCATGATAATGATGGACTAAACCATTGTAAGACACCCAGTCAAATGTTTTCCTTTGTAAGAGTTTCCCTGGTCATGGTGTCTCTTCCCAGCAATAGAAACCCTAACCAAGACAGTGGGACACACTTATAATTCCAGTACTGTGTAGGTGGAGGCAGGAGGAGCCTGAATTCCACACCATCTTGAGCTTCATAGCAAGAACCTGTCTCAAAAGGAAAGAAAGGGAAAGAAAAGAAAGCAAATCTGGTACAGTAGCTATGGAGATGATTTTATTTTCATTTAGGGTAGCCTATAAAAAGTGTTTTATTCTTTGTAGATTTCATACACACATGTATAAAATGTGTCTTGATCATGTCTACCCTATGTTCTCCATAGTTCCCTCTTTCAACTCCCACCAGATTTTCCTCAACAATATCTTTTCCAACTCCATGTCTCTTTGCTTTTGAAATATGTACACCTCAACTAGTGCCGCCCACATGTGCAGGGATGAGGTGTCATCCACTAGGCATGGGCAACTTGCTAGTACACACCCTCAAAGAAGGGTGACTCTTTTTTTTTTTTAAATTACTTGTATTTTACATGCATTGTTTTTCTTGCATGTGTGTCTGTGTGAGGGTGTCAGGTACCCTAGAAATGAAGTTACAGACAGTTATAAGTTGCCATGTGGGTGTATGGGAATCGAACCCAGGTTCTCTGGAAGAGCAGTCCGTGCTCTTAACCGCTGAGCCATCTCTCCAGCCCAGAAGGGTGACTCTTATTCCTTGAGTAGTCGTCAACTGCCAATAGCTGTTTGTAAGGAGGGGGCTCTCAGGAGCTCTTCTACCCTCCGGGCTGGAACTTTTAGCTGCTTTGATCTTGTGTGGGTACACACAGCTGCTGTGAGTTCATGCAAGCCATGTCCATGTCACGTACCGAGAAGAGCATTTCACAGCGCCCTGCTCAGTCCTTTAGTGTGTGTGTGTGTGTGTGTGTGTGTGTGTGTGTGTGTGTATTTCTGTCCCCTCTTCTGTAATTTTCTCTGAGCTTGGGGAGGTGATAAAGATGTCTCCTCTATGGCTGAACATTTGCTGCTGATTTTTCTCAGAACTTTGTGTAGTTACAAGTCTCTTTAGTAAGCACTACTCACTTCCAGATGAACCTTGGAGATGATTTTAAATACCAACCTTTGTATACTCGAGTTTCTAGTTTTTTCCCCCCATCATAAAACCAAACTGATTGACAATCTTCATGTAATGCTGAAACCAACTTTTTAAAAACCAATGGTATGATTTGGTTAAAAGAGATTTCACCGCGTGAAGAAAATGCAAGTAGCCACTTCCCTAAGACAGAGAATAACCAGCAGTTATTTAATATTGGCCTTTGAATTGTAGCATCTTTTAGTTGGTCAGGATTTTTTATCCTTAACATTACCTTAAGAAACATTGCCTGGCAATATTACCAGGCACAAAACAATACACGAGCAATGATAATCACAAAAACCTTGGTCATATTGTCATTCTATTGGCTGTTCTGTTCTCAGACCTGTGGTGTAGCCTAGTGTCTCATGTTTCCTGGGGGTAAACAGCCATTTGATCTTGGACTGCTAGAGTAGAGCATTGCAGTGGCCAGTGGATACTCTGGACTGCTTATTAGTAAGAGCCGAGTATAGATATAGACATCATAATACTAAAAATTATAGAAGGTGCTTTATTATTTCTAGGCATCAGCACACAACAAATGAAGAGGACAGGCAATTGAATTCAAGTGATATAACATTTCTTCATTCTTTACATAGTTCTATCATGTTTTATTGTTGAACATTTCATTTTGAAAAGTATAACCTAATTATTTCTAAAGGTTTTATTTAACCTCAGTCATGACCTTAATTATTACTCTATGTGAACAAGCTATATTCTAAAAAAGGAATGTTTTCTATTAGTTCACTATAGTGAACACATAACATTTCCCTTCTTTTAGGTTACGTGTGACAATGGTAAATAAACCACCTTGATTAAAAGCATCAGTGGTGGATTGGAGACTAAATCTGAACTCCAGGAAATGTGGTACCTTGCTGTTCATCACAGCGGTTGTTTTCTAACATAGGCAGAAATATTCCACACAGATCAAGGGAGAAACAAGGTCAGGAAGGAAGAGTGCTGTACAGCAGGTGTCGTGATCTGCCTACTATGTGATCTGGAAAGCAAGATACTGTCTTCTTCTTTTATTTACAGAAAACAATTGTTGTATGAAATCATATCACTTGTGTAACAAAGACAGCTACTACCCTTTGATACCAAAGACTAACAGCATATTTATATATATTCTTTCTACAGTAGAGGCTACCTGGAATTTTTCAGTATCTCCAAGAAGATCTTTGCTGGATCAGTCTGAGACATGGCTACTTTTCCCTTTCTTATTTTAATCTCTTATATCTTGTCCCCTTTCGTTCTCCTTTATTACCTTAATTTTGGAAAAAAGAAAAAAAAATCAGCAATCTTGTGGATGACAGAAGGTGGCAGTCTTCCTTCTATCTTGGGCTATTTTCCACTGGAGCGTTCATTTGAATTCTTCTCTGTTAAGATTTAGAGCGGCATTCTCTGGGTGAGCCCATTGCTTCTTTGTGGTAAACGGCCACTCTTTCTCTTAAGGAGAGGCCTGGGCTCATTCCATGAGGTGTGATAGTGAATGCAAGGCACCAACTGTCATTGGTAATTCTCTAAGAAGCAGTGGTTGAAGTTTGACAAGGTCCTTTCCAGTTTACTTGTCTGTGTGAGCACCTCTCCAGAGTAATTTTCAACTCATTTGTTTTACAGGCATGGGGAATAAAAACCAGCTAAGTATATGAGATCACTTGGGAAAGATTTTTTTCTTTTAACTGCTGTCACGTGCTCTGAGCGTGGTTGCTGCTGAATGAGCACACAGTGATGCAGTCTCTGCTCTCTCGGTCTGTTCTAAGACTCACATTGAACTCCGTTTGAAACTTGTACTCGGCATGTAATCTTGAATAGTTTATGTCAGTACAGTTCAGACTGTCTCGTAGATGACACTAACACCAGTTTGCATGCTTTTCTTTAGCTACATCCTTTCCTAAGGGCATTTAAGTAGTTACAAACACTCATCAAGCAGTATCTAAGCATTATTACCTCCTTAGAGTAAATACACTCTGTTTGTCTTTGGAAGGCCATCTGTTCGATTATGTGTCTAAGGTAAGGTCAGTAGATTTTCATAGCGCTGTCTATGTTTTAGGCTTTACTTTTATTTTGTTAGTTTTCTTTTATAATTTGCTTCATTTTTTTCATATTGGCCCCAAAATAGTTTACTTGGATTATAAACAGCAGTATGTTTTATTATGTATAAGCTATTAGAATGTGTATATATATATATATATATATATATATATATATATATATTCTTTGCCATTAAACTGGAGTCATATAACTTAATTCTATTTCTAATACTTTGCCAGCCAACAGTATAAAACTCAAATCCTTCTCTACCCAACACTTTAAAGATATATTCTTTGGGGAATTCCTCTACCTTATGATGTTTATGGGGCTGTCTGTTTTTCAGAGCTATGTGGGTAGTTTGTGCAATTCTACTTTTGTCTCCCAGCTTACGAGTGTGCTATTAAAAACATTTAGTTTTTGTATGTGTAGGCGTGTGTGAGCATGGGTACACACATGCCATGGTGCACATGTGGAGGTCAGGAGACAGCTTTTCAGGAGTCAGTTCTTGCCTGCCAGCTTGTTGAAGCCAAGTGTCTCTTATTTCTGCCGCTGAAATACATGTATCAGACTGGCTGGCCTTTGAGTTTCTAGTCATTTTTTTTTCTGTCTCTACCCCCCTACTTTCCATAGAAGTGCTGAGATCACAGATATGAGGCAGGCATCTGTCTCTTCACGTGGGTTTAAAAGCAAGCAATTTTACCTGCTGAGACATCGTCTCTGCTCATGAGTATGCTCTTTCACCCATCACATTCATTCACACTAACTAAATAATTCAACAATTAAGCTTTGTAGCCTTGTACAATTTCAACTATTAAGAAATGAAACCAAAATTCACAGTCAAAATAAAAAATATTTGGATCTTTGTAGGAATTAAATAAAGATGAACAATTTTTTTTTATTGTGTGAAGACCTTGATTTTGAACTATACAGAAAGATAAAGATAGTACTTTTGAGACTTTTGAAGGCTCATGGCTGGCAGAAGGAGCAGTAAGATATGGCTATAACAACCACAAGCAGAGAATCGCTTGGGTGTTGTGATGATTATCCCTCTTTCTACAATGATGTGCTAAGCTATGGAAGGTTCATAGAAACCAGTTTAGTAAGATGATTGTACTATACAGACACCATCAGCATAGTCCTGAGAAAAATTATAGAGTTCTAGCAGAATCACTGAATTGAGAATTTAACAGTTGCAGAATCCAGGTGTCTATACATATATATTGTACACACACATATAAAATTAGTGTTGGTGTGGTTTTGTCTCCTGCCAGAAGACCTGTGATTTGCAGTGACTTGGAGAACAGTAGGCTTACCTATGTGAGTCAGGCACACTTTGCATGGGTCTTGCTGCAGTGACTCTCATGAATGAGTTCATTAAGTCTGGGAAAGCACCCTAATAAAAATGTTCATATTTTACAGCAGGGGTCAGTACAGTGTTTTATAAAAGGTGAGGCAGTTACTGTTATAGTTTCTCTGTGGCAGAAAGCGAAATCAAAGATTGTGTGGATGTTCTTAAACCGTTTACAAAGGAACCACTTAAGCACAAGAACACATTTCTTAGCTGACCTATCAAAAACAGGCTGCCAAACTAAATTAGTTTGCATATCACATTTGCTTATTCCCTCCAGGGTTCAAACATTGTATTCTACATTTCCATTGATTTTTAATAATTTAGGCTAGGGTCCAAATATTTGTTTGGTTAGCTATATAGGTATACCAATATCAGAACACTGAATGTTTGAATTTTATAAAAGATTTCAAGCTGATTGAACAGCTTACAATTTTGGTTCATCTGTGTTGCCTGCACTAATAAAGACAAATTTACATCTGGCAAACATAAAGGCAGGCCCTCAACAATCTAGTGGCATTTGCTTACACTATTACAGAAATGTCAGAAGTGCCACTAGAGACAAAGAGTCATTACAGCACACAGTCCTTTAAGTTGTAACTGTGCATGGGAGATAACGGAGTTAGTTTAATAAGTAAAATAAATCAGCCAGGAAGATATAAATAATATTTATCTAGATGGAAAAATAAAAATGTGCAATTCAATGATATTTTTGTCTTACAGTTGCAGAGGCTTTTTAATGGTTCTTCGGTCAGTATCGAGCCTTTGAGAGTTTGGTTTCTATGTTATCTGAAGGAAAACTCCCAGCATATGGGCTAAAGGCCTTGCCTAGCAATTGAGAAAGTTATTAGCCTAAAGAGAAACCTGGTCACCCAATCAGGGGAGCCCATTCTCTGGAGGCTTGGCACAATTGTGCCTCTGGATGGCAGATACTCATCAGGCCATATGGGGCTTTTAGTGTTTGGCTGACCTCCAGGAAAACTCCAGTAAGTTTGGTCTACTACATTTAGGCTAATCTTCCACTGTTTATATATGCTTCACAACTTACGGCAAATACCATTCCTTATTGGGAAGTAAGGCTTAGAGTCACCAGGGTAATCCATTTATATGACAGGAAAGACAGGAATTTATTTAATGACAAATGATAAGAAATTTAGTAAGTGCTTCATCAACAAAAGCAAGCTGGACTTTTTCTGGAGCATGGAGCACAATTCTAGTTACTTTATAAATGTTATGAAGAAGTTTACTCAGATTATCGTTAAACAGCAACTACCAATTGATCAGTAAATGTTTCAAGTACAGTACTTTGATTTAGCTCTATATTTTAGTTAGCACTTCTTAAGTTGTCTTAGTATAACTCTGAGATACCAACACAAGATTAAAGTACTTAAAAATAATTTTCTCCATGAATATACATTTCATTTACTGATAATTGAAAACTAATAAGTTCTCAATAGTTTGTGCCAAAATGTCCTCTTAACAGTTATATTTTGGTTGTTTGTTTCAAGACAAGGCCTGGTTCTGTGGTGAAAAGTTTCCTAGGACTTGTTGTTAGCCCAGACTCTAGCTTTGAGGTCACCACTGTCTTCCTGTGGCGTCCAAGTGCTGGGGTTATAGGTGTGAGCCATGACACCTGGTAAGGGATACTTTCTCACTTTCACTGAAAAAAAGATTTTTATACGTGTGTGTGTGTGTGTGTGTGTGTGTGTGTGTGTGTGTGTGTGTGCATGTGCATGTACCTGTGGAGGCCAGGAGAGGGCATCAGATCTCATGGAACTGGAGTTACAGGCTTTTGTGGGTAGCCTAACATGGGTGTTGGGAACAGAACTTGAGCATCTGGAAGAGCAGCAAGGGTTCTGAGCCACACAGCCATCTCTCCATCCCTGCTTTGGCTGTTTGATATGTTTGGAACTCAGGGCAAAGAAATATGAAACATACAGAGTCTATCTCTCTTAAAGCATTGACAAGGGAATGATGATGCACTTATCTATTTATATATGTACGTGCATGCAGGTAATAGGAAACTTCTGGGTTAGGGATGGGGCTCATGCCCAGATTCCCTCTCAGCATTGGGATGCCATCTGCCGTGGACTTGTACGGACCCTGCACATGCTGCCATGGGCTCTGTGACTTCATCTGTGCATCAGTCCTGCTGTGTCTGGGAGATGCTGTTTCCTTGGTGTCTTCTGTCTTCATTGGCTCTCGTAATCTTTCCATCCCTTCTGCATAACAGCTCCCTGAGTGCTGAGGTGTGTGTAGGGGGGAACGTTGAGGAGTCCATCCTGTTTAAGACTGAGTATCCCAAGGTTTCTTATTCTCTGTACATTGTCCAGGTTTTGGTTTCTGTATTAATTCGCATTTACTGTAGAAGGATGCTTCTCTGATGATGGCTGAGTGAGACACTGATCTATGGGTATAGAAGGATGTTGTTAGGAATCATTTTATTGCTGTGGTCCTTTAGCAGAACAATAGGTTTTTCTCCTAGGTCCATGGCCTATTCAGTCTCAGGCTCTTGAGAATATAGATTCATATAGAACGAATCTCTCTCTATCTGTATCTATCTATATCTATCTATCTATCTATCTATCTATCTATCTATCTATCTATCTATCTATCTATCTATCAATCATCTATCTATCGGAATGGGATTAGAATGATTTATATGATGTGGTCCAGCTACTCTAACCATGGCTTTCTACCAATAGAAGAATCCAGTAGTTGTTCAGACTAATGGACATCTCAGCTGGTCTTCAGTATACACTGGAATCTGAAGAAGTAGGCTCTAATGCCAGTGAAGGAATGGATTTGCCAGTGAGAGTGAGAGCAAGCAGGCAAAGAGAGCAAACTTCTTATGTCCTTTATGTAGGCTGCCAGCAGAAGGGATGGCCCAGATTAAAGGTGTATCTTCCCACCTCAAAGATCCATATTAGAAAGTGGGTCTTTGCAATTCAAATAATTTAATTAAGAAAAAGTTCCTCACAGGTGTGCCCACTCAGCATGAACATGTGTCTCAGTTAGGGTTTCTGTTGCTGTGAAAAGACACCATGACCATGGCAACTCTTATAAAGGAAAGCATTTAATTGGGGCTAGCCTACAGTTCAGAGGTTTAGTTCGTTATCATCCTGGTGGGTGACGTGCAGGCAGACGTAGTGCTGGAGGAGGAGATGAGAGTTCTACACGCTGATCCACAGGCAACAGGAAGTGAACTGTCTCACTAAGTGTGGCTTGAGCATCAGTGAGACCTCAAAGCCCTCTCCACTGTGGCACACTTCTTCCCACAAAGCCACACATCCTAATAATGCACTTCTTCCCACAAAGCCACAACTAATAGTGCCACTCCTTATGGGGGCCATTTTCTTTCAAACCACCACAGTATGGTAATTTGTTTGTCAAATTTATTTCCTTTTTTGTGTGTTTGTATGTATATGGCTATGTGGATGCATACAGGTCAGAGACCAACTTGAGTGAGCTATCTCCTTCTACCTTTGGGGCCAGAGTATTGAATTCAGGTTGTCAGTCTTGGCAACAAGAACTTTTACATTCTGAGTCATTTTAATGATCCCATTATATGATATTTTGGGCTTTCCTAAATTCCCAAGTACTTAAGGAAAACCATCTTCTTGCCTATAATTTCAATTATGCATATATGATTTGATGTGTACTATAGTACACAACTGAAGAACAGATTTTCCCCCTTGTTTTATTAGTTGAGAATTTTGTGTGATGTACTTTGATCATATTTATCCCTTCTCCCAATTCTCTCTAGAGCCCCCTTGCCCTACCCACCTATCTTTGTTTCCTCATCAAGTTCAATTTGTGTTGCACATATAATCTTGGTTTATGGCCATCCATTAGAGCATGGGTGTGTTCAACCTACTAGAGGCACACCCTAAAAAAGAACTGGACTGGCTCTCTCTCTCTTCCAGTTGCCAATCTCTCCTTGTCTAGATGTAGATATTCTTGTCTACCTCCTCTTTATGCTAGTATTTTTTATGGTTTTGAACTTGTACAGGTCTTGTGCATGTTGTCAGAACTGCTAGGAGTTTACATGAACAACTTCCCTGTTGTGTCCATAAACACTGTCTAGTTGTCGTTACCACTTCTGGCTGTTATAGACCTTCTTCTTCATTCTCTACAATGATCTGTGATCCATGGAAAATGGGCATGTGATAAAGATAATCTATTTAGGACTGAGAATTCTTCAGTATTTTGTTCTCTGCACCTTGATCAAATGTGATTCTCTGTTAATCTCCATCTACTGCAGAAAGAAGCTTTTCTGATGAGCGTTGAGAGATGCACTAATTTATGAGCATAATGATAAGTCATTAGAAGTCATTTTAACACTGTGTCCGTTGGTTAGAATGATAGCAGTAGGATCTTCCTTAAAGCCCATGACCTGTATAGATATAGGTTCTTGTCCCAGTAATGATACCATCTATAGGTTTTATCTTGTGTAACAAACTTAAGTCCAAGCATAAAACTGGTTGGTTATTCTCTTGACATTCATGTCATGATTATACCAGTGTGCATGTTTTGTGAGACTGGTCCTTATTGTAGCTTGCAGGGTTCAAAGCTGGTAAAGAGTGATGATCACTTTTTTCCTCTGGTAGTGTTCATTGCATTTTTCAACACCATGAAAGGTAGCCAGTAGGGATGAAGCTTCCAGGTCAGTATCATCTTTATTTCTCTATGTTCAATGATTCAAGTATGTGGTATCTTTAGGCATAGTGTCTTACTGTCAACTTTTGGAGGGCAATTGAGAGCATTGACAAGAGCCTATAATGTTTGGGTGTTTAGGAGACATTTCTTGGAAACAACTAAAAAAGGTGACCTATTTCTAGCACTAGACTTTTTGTTAAGCTCTGGTGTCTAGGAGGGGTGTTTTCTCCCTGTCTTAAGGGAATCTCCATTTTAACCTTCTTTATATTGTATGTATATATTTTAGGATTGCTTTTCCAGGAGTTGGTTTCCATATGTCTTTCTAGAAAACACTTAAGTGTCACTTATCTCTAACAACCTAATCAAACCTCTGGAGGCAGTTAACAATGTCCTATATGGGATTCAGCCTTTTGCTCACTGACATTCTCCCCCCTACCTCTTTTATTGAAAATAGACTTTGCTTTTATATAACACATCTGATTGTGGTTTTTCCTTCTCTCCACTCCTCCCGGTTCCATCCCACCTCTTCTCCCACCCAGATCCACTCCCCTTCTGTCTTTCACCAGGAAACAAACGGGCTTCCAAGGGATAACAAAACAAAATAAAACACAATAAAACAAAACAAAAACAAACACATCAGAACATGACAAAACAAACAGAAGGAAAAGAGCCCAAGAGAAGACACAGGAAACATGCCATTCCTTTGTGTACTCTGGAGTCTCATCAAAACACTAAACTGGAAGCCATAACATGTACTCAAAGGACCTGTAGGGTAAAAAGAAAGAAGAAAAATAGTAATATAAAATTAAAAACAAGGCCGGGCGGTGGTGGCGCACGCCTTTAATCCCAGCACTCGGGAGGCAGAGGCAGGCGGATCTCTGCGAGTTCGAGGCCAGCCTGGGCTACCAAGTGAGTTCCAGGAAAGGCGCAAAGCTACGCAGAGAAACCCTGTCTCGAAAAAACCAAAAAAAAAAAAAAAAAAAAAAAAGTTAGCTCTTTTGGCCGGGCGTGGTGGCGCACGCCTTTAATCCCAGCACTCGGGAGGCAGAGGCAGGCGGATCTTTGTGAGTTCGAGGCCAGCCTGGGCTACCAAGTGAGCTCCAGGAAAGGCGCAAAGCTACACAGAGAAACCCTGTCTCGAAAAAAAACCAAAAAAAAAAAAAAAAAAAAAAAAAAAAAAATTAAAAACAAAAGGAAAAGCCCTGGCACAACATTATGAGACAAGGACCCTTTGAAGATTCTGTTGAGTCCGTTTTCTGTTGGCCATCTAATGCTGGGCATGTCGCCTACCCTTAAGGGTAGTTTGTTTTCCCAGTGAGACTCCTTAAGAGGAAACTAAATTTATCAATTTGAGATTGTTTCTGGGTTAGGGGTGGGCCCATGCAGGCATGCATCCTCTTATTTCAGTTCTAGGGCCCTGATCTGGTACAGATCTACGTAGGCCCTGAGCTTGCTGCCTCAGTCTCTCTGAATCCATATGTGCTTGGATCATGTTGACTTAAAGGGCCTTATTTTCCTGGTGTCCTCCATCCCCTCTGGCTTTTCTATTCTTTCTACCTCCTCTTCAGTGGGGTTCTCTGAACCTTGAGGGGAGGGATTTGATGAAGACATCCTGTTTGGGGCTGAGTACTCCAAGATCTGTCCCTCTCTGCATAATGTTTGGCTGTGGGTCTATGTATTTGTTCCTATCTGCTGAAGGAGGCTGGTGTCTGAACAAGACACTGATTTGCTTCCCTGGCTGGAGTGCCTCACTGACATTCTTAATAGAAGTTCTATTTTGGTTGATGGGGATCAATAAAGGTGAGACCTTATCAAGTTATTTTGAGTCTTGTGTTGCCTTTGTCCTTACCGTGTTAGCTTGGAAATAACCTGATTGATTCGGTAGACACCATCCTAGGAGAATGTGTTTTGCGAAGGTCTGTGATGATTATATGTCAAGTTTATATCTTTTAAGCATGAAAAGCACATTATGCTACTTACATTTAATTAGCACTCCCAAATTGACATTGATGTAGGATGTCTCTGAATCCAGTGGCTCCTTTTCCCCTGTCAAGTTGCTAGCATTTGAATAAAAATAATTTCCCTTTAATTACTGTGGATGACAAAGATATTTTTTCATAGCTCTTTTCTTTAAGTCTAAATTTCTCCCATTACATTTCAAGGAAGAGAAAAACACACTCCAACGAATTTACCAAAATTAGGGATTTATTGACTGCATGAAATAAAGTATAGATTCAGAAGTCCAGTTCATGCTATAAAGAGTCTGCTTGCCCCTATCCCTGGAGCCAGGTTACTCAGACCCTGCTAGTTTTTTTGGATGGTGTAGATTCACATTATTTTCTGGGTGTTAGGTCTCAAACCTGGGATCAATGGATAACTGAGGTACCTATATAACATATTTAACAAGACTGACCTTGCCACCAGGCTCTCCCAGCATCCCTCAGTCCCTACCTGTTACAGGATATGGCTGGCATACCCTGCCCGCTACCATAAACCTCTCCAGCCCAGTGGCTGGGCTGCCCTTCCTCCAGGTGCCCTTCCTTATATAATCAAGCCAGGTTGACTATACCAGTCCTTTTTTATTCTTTATTTTTACCCTTTACCCTCTTGGTTTCTTGGTCTCCTTCCTCTCTCCTCTCCCCTATCCTGATGTGGCTTGGCTCAGGGTTATGTTCACTCTGGACTCTCCTAGTTGTCTATGTCTCTGGCTATACCCTCCCTCATATCTACAATAAACCTTCTCCTCCATCATATCTAGGAACAGTGATGTCTTCCTGTTTTTGTTTCCTTTTTTTTCCTGGGAGCTTGTTTAGCATTTGTATTAGACACACGTGTTTATAGATTCATTCTATCCGATGGCCACTGAATTGGTGTTATGTAGTCTTACACTGTGGTGGAGATAGACTAGGCAATGCCAGTCTTAAATTATTAGCTTGAGCTTGCATAGACCTCAAGACAGAATCTTCCTGTTATGAGGGTCATGAGCTTTCCTGAGTCAATTTTCTTGGTTAGATAAGTGAAATACACCCACAGAGAGATCTCTGCTCATGCTGAGGGTGGAGAGGGATGGCCAAGACTGAGATGTAGGAGAAACTGACTCTCAAAGTAGAATTTCTCTCTTTAGAAAAATTACTTTTATTTTTTGAGATTATGATGTAATCACACCATTCCTTCCTTCCCTTTCTCCCTCCATTCTCCTCATCTACCTTTCTTTTCTGCCTGTCACATTTGTGGCCTCTTTTTTTTTTCCACTAATCGTTGTTACATGCATCTATGCATGTTCCTAAATGCCTAAACAGTTCTGCAAAAGTGCTCTTCAGAGGAGTCTGAGGATATACATGGGATAGGCAGAAGCAACATTATTCCTTGGAAAATGAGTGGCTTTCTCTTTTGGATAGGAAGTACCAAAGATAGTCTTCTGTTTTTCTTCTTTTTTTTTCAAGTTTGCAACTTTTCATAATACTCGACTCCCTTAGTTTTCATAGGCCACGTGTTTCTTGTGTTCTCACTTTCTCTTCTGGCCCTGCAAGGATGCACAATTGTTTCTGCATTGTTGTACTGTCCCTTCTTTCCTAGAGATTTTCTCAGTTCTCAGCACTTCTAAGTTGTTCCCATGTTGAATTGGCTCACAGTAATCAGACTCTGAAGGGAGTGATTCGTAAATCAGCACCCAGCTTATTTATACAGGAAACTCCATCTAGCGTAATCTATGATAAGCACCAGCTGTCTTCCTAGCACACTACTCTCTCACATCAATATATGTGGGAAGCTCAATTTGTTAGTGCTAGATGGCCTTGGCAAGCATACAATCAGCCAGATCAAAGAGAACTAGATGGATTTAAGGCACATCTCCTTTAAGTTTCAGGATAGCCTGAGAGAATTATGTTTCCCACAGTAAGTATAGACCTGAGCAGTAATCAGTGCCTGCCACTCAGGTGTGGCATCTTTGTTCTGCAGGTTAGCTCCTGAAGGCAGTGGTCAAGTTCCTATTCTCTCTCTTCCCAAAACTCTTGTTGGCACTAATGAATTTCATTTTTTTCCTTCTAGGATGATCTTAGGCAAAACTAGGGCATAGACACATTTTTTTCAGTGTGTCATACATATTTTTGTAGTCCAATTATTTAAACATTTTTATTGAAGAAAAACATACAATGGAAACTGTTCATAAATGTATAGCTAACTGAATTTTTACAAACAACATATTTGCACATAGCACTTTCTAAAAATAGTATTTTCCCTTTCATGTCACCATTATTTGTTTCCTTCATTTCTGCTTCTTAAAAAAATTTAGAACAAGCTCATGAAACAATATCAATGCTCAGTTGAGGTTGGTAAATTGCTGAAAATGTAACATGATGCTTGTTGTAGAAAATAAAAAACTGTGCGGATTTGTCCACATTTTCCTTCACATAAAATATGAGGAGGTATGCAGGAAAGAAAGTATAATAAGACTGGAGAAAGCTTCACATAAAAGTTGAGACACAATTTTTGATTAAGACTGTAATCTTACCATTTGAAAGCAAGAATAGGAGCCGGGCGGTGGTGGCGCACGCCTTTAATCCCAGCACTCGGGAGGCAGAGCCAGGTGGATCTCTGTGAGTTCGAGGCCAGCCTGGACTACCAAGTGAGTCCCAGGAAAGGCGCAAAGCTACACAGAGAAACCCTGTCTCGAAAAACCCAAGAAAAAAAAAAAAAAAAAAAAAGAAAGCAAGAATAGGAAGAGAGTGAGTGAAGATGCACGATATGGCATAGTATGGAATGCAAAGGAATATAAAGGGGAGTAACACAATGTGGTGCAGTCTGGGCTGTAATGATAGCTTGGGAAGAGCTGCAATAAGATTTGGGATGCAGGCCATACTAGAGTAAGAAGTAAGGTTTCAAAATACAGGGTCTGTGAAAGGAAGACATCGAACAGATCAGAGAGCCTGGATGACATCCTCATTTTTAGTGAGAATCAGAGTGAAACCTGCCTCAGAAATAGTGGTTTGACCATTGTGTGTTGAAGGGTGTTGAAAGGGCAGGCCATTGGGATGAATAATTAAATTATTCCTTTACTCAAAGCATGAACTGATTGCCATTGACATACAGGAATGGAGAAAAACAATACAATGTAGACATTGTGAAATAAGAATCAGTAGACTTTGGTTGCATATCACATACAAGGAATACATATGAAAGCAAAAAATTAAAGACAATATTTTAAATTTGTGGGATTAGTTACCAAGAAGAGCTGGTTTGGGCATAAGAAGAAAGTCTTAGGTGCAGGTAGGCAAGTTAAAATATGGAATAAGTAGACGCTGAGTGGAGTCACCATAAAATGATAGCCATGTGAGGTAATACCTATATTGGTTGTTTGGTGTGGCCATTTTACACGTGCATATGTTTCCACATATCATCCTGACATAATAAATATATGAAATATAGTCTACAAAGTCAAAAGCTAAAATAGTAAGGCAAGAAAATATGAGAACCAGGCATAGAACCACATTGTCTTAGTACCAGAACCAGGGAGATGTTGGCTGTGGATAACCATGAGTTCAAGGCCTGCCTGGACTACCTGGTGAGCTCCAGACTAGGTTGGTAGATAGTGAGACCCTCTCTCAAATACAGAAAAAAAACTGAAGCAAAATAAATACCCAATCAGACAAAAAGAAAATATGAGATGATAGAACTGGTCAAGATTGGACATTGCATTTTAGTGGTTTATATTGAGGAATTTGGAAACTGGGACAATGGTGGCACAAAGCCTGTGGGAGAAACCAACCACTGCCTGATTTGACTTAAGGCCTAATCCATGAGATAGCACTGCTTGGGTGACCAAGAACCAGAGACCAAATAGCCCAGAGACCTAGGGTAAAATCAAATACTAGCGGTCTAAAAAAATGTAACAACAAAGTGACTCCTAATGATATTCAGCTCATAGATCAGTGCCTTATTCAGCCATTATCAAAGAAGCTTCTTCTTGCATCAGATGGGAGCAAATATATAGAGACCCACAGCCAGACATGAGAGAGAGAGAGAGAGAGAGAGAGAGAGAGAGAGAGAGAGAGAGAGAGAGAGAGAGAGAGAGAGAGAGAGAGACAGACACCTTGGAGCACACAGCTCTTTTTTTTTTTTTTTTGGTTTTTCGAGACAGGGTTTCTCTGTGTAGCTTTGCGCCTTTCCTGGAACTCACTTGGTAGCCCAGGCTGGCCTCGAACTCACGGAGATCCGCCTGGCTCTGCCTCCCGAGTGCTGGGATTAAAGGCGTGCGCCACCACCGCCCGGCCCGAGCACACAGCTCTTAATGGTATGTCTCCATCAATTCCCTCCCCTTGGAAGAGAAGATGGAAAGAGCATAAGAACCAGAGGGGATAGAAGACCCCAGGAGAACAAGGCCCTCTAAATCAGTTGAGCAGAGCTCATATGAACTCACAGAGACTGAAGCAGCAGGCACAGGGCTGACACAGCTCTGCAGCAGGTCCTTTGTGTGTGTGTGTGTGTATGTATATATTATATTATAGCCCTTATAACTTTCAGTTATATGAGATTCCTGAGTGTGTGGATGAGTGGGTCTCTGATTCTAGTGCCTTCTTTTGGGGCTCTTTTCCTTCTGTTGGTTTGTCTTGTCCAACTTTGAGATAAGCATCCTAGGACTTGAGATCTTTGGGGTGGTCTTGGAACAAACCCTCACAGACACTGAGGGACAACTGTTTGTAATCCCATTATGTCACAAGCTTTATCATTACATTGTTTAAATCTATAATGTTCTCACAGCCACTGTGGTTAAGTAATTGTAAGTTTCTTTTAAAAATGTTTTAATGTTCTTAATATATATTTTGGCTATATAGTTAGGTGATTACATGTCCCAAATTATTGTATTTTTAGGCAAATTGTTTCTTTGTCATTGTGTGTATTTGTGTCTGGGGTGTTGATAGAATTGTATTAGATTTCTTCTGGTTGGTATATATTCATTATGTCTTTTCCAACTTCTTATCTATGAATTTTTCTGTGTCAAAACAAAACAAAACAAAACAAAACAAAACAAAACAAAACAAAACAAAACAAAACAAAACAAAACAAAACAAGACAAAAAACAATTGGGTCATGTTCCTTTTCTATGGATTGGTATGAATTATTCTTTGAAAGTCTGATTGAATTCTGGCTAAACTCATCTGACCCTGGGCCTCATTATTGCTTATATTTCATTAGTGGTTATGTATATGCTTATATTGCTTATCTGATTTTAATTTTGGTAGGTGGTACATATAGAGAAAACGATCCATTTCTTTAAAATTCTCCAGTTTACTGGAGTACAGATTTTTAAAGTATGTTCTTGTAAATCTTAGGATTTCCTCAGTGTCTGTTGTTCTGTCCCCCTTTCACCTCTAATTTTGTTAATTTGAATCTTCTTTCTCTGTCTTAATTAATTTGGTTAAGGGTTTGTCAATCTTATTTATTTTCTCAAAGATCCAACTCTTCACTTTATTGATTCTTTGTGTTCTTATTATTTTTTTGTTTCTATTTAATCAACTTCAGTCCTGAGTTTGATTTTTCTTTTGGTGTTCTTCTTTTTGTTCTAGAGCTTTGAGGTGTGCTGTTAAGTTGCTAATAGGAGATCTCTCCATTTTTTTTAAATGTAGGC